>NC_140988.1:40938980-41663980 GCF_052327205.1 Somniosus microcephalus
TAAATTCGATGTTATTAGATCCACCCTGTTGTCACTAGATTTTAAAACGCAAATGAAGGGTGGGGGGAACAACTGTTGTTGCTTTAAAGCAGGCTTGAGGTGGTGCAGCAACAAGTCGCCGCCTCGGTTTTCAACACAAGAGAAGCATTATAAAACAAACAAAAATGATCGTCTCAAATCTTATTCTTCAAAGCCTAGCCCAGCCTCACTCACCTTCTCTGTCCACACTCCAATCTCTGTGAGGAGTGAATTGTGGACTGTCACCCCGGGAGCGCCTTCCCTTCCCCCAAAAAACACACACCTGGAACACAGAAAACTCGCCACAAAACGTCAAGACACAACTCGAAATCCACTGTTCGAGCAAACTGCTACCTTCATACTGATGTATCAAGAAGCAAGTACCGCACAATGAACGCACGAATGGCTCATTTACCAGACTTAAATTTTATTTCCTTCTAAACTTCACCAAATTATAGATTTAAAAAGTTGCCTGTTCCTCTTGGAGAAGCTGAAGAATTTCCCTCCCCCTCCTTTATGGCTACACTAAATGTCTCTCTCCGTGCACTCGACAAGCAGACTCTCTGGACTCCATTACCAGGCCCTTCCTCTGTTCACAGGTGCAACCAGCTCAGCAGGAACACCTCTTTAACCCTGTCCAACCCACTTCTCGGCGCAGCCACAAAGCAACCTGAATCACATCACCAACTTGAAGTGACTGGGACCCCTGCCTTGTAGGGAGTGATGGCTTGTGACTTTGTACAAAGAGCTGAGACCTGGGCTCTGTAATGTCATTAACTGTAAATAAAATGTTCCAAAAAAAAACAAAGCAACCTAACCTTTCTGTTGCTGCCACTTTTTAAGTCTCTGATTTCTATGTTTTATTTCTTTTTTGGGGGGAGGGAAGCGTTTGTTACAATCTGTTACTAATAAATTGACATAAAAAGATGCAGAAGTATCTTGTCCCAGCGATCTTTCACTCCAGTTAGTAGCACTGTTGTGCATTGAACCGATTTGCCTAGATTCTCACAGATTATCTAAGGTTGGGTCCTCCAAATTAATGCCCATGGAGGTAATTATAACATTTTTGCTAAAGTTCCCCCTGGTCTCCTGGATGAAATACCATTCCTGGGTGGAGTCAACTTCCTCCCAGGCCTCTGCAAATTCCCACTGTTGTTCGCCCAGATTCAATGATGTCACTGGATTTTCTCATCCTATGTTATTAAAGAGGTGGGAAAGATCATGCCTGTGATGAAATATTCCATTCATCACTCATCAGTATTTCTCTGCCTGTGACTGTGGTTGGTTTCAGTTTCATTTCCATTGTATTGTACTGTGTGTAGGGCTCCGCCCATACCTGGCTCCTATGTAAGCTGGCCCAGCCTGCAGCACATCCAGTACGGCAGACCTCTGGATGGAAGATACATTCTCCTCTGTGTGTTACCTTCTAAGTCAATAAAAGCCTTGTTTTGTTTCGCTAACATCGAGTCTCGGATTTATTGAGGCACATCAATTTTATTGACTTAATTTTCAACACAATGGATCAACTCTTGAAACCCGAACGTTTGGATTTGGACCAGCATGCTTCGGACGCATCGGCACGCTTCGGACACTGGTTTATGTGTATGGAATTCTTCCTGGACAATTCCGCAGCCATCAAAGACGCTACGGACGCTGCGAGTATGAAACTCGGAATTCTGCGGAATTGGGTAAGCCACCGGGTTTACCCCCTCATCCAAGACGCCGACACGTACCCGGCCGCCTGCGACATCTTAAAGGCGCATTACCAGCAGCCTACGAATGAGGTGTATGCTAGGCATCTGCTCGCTACTCGCGCACAGCGACCTGGGGAATCGGTGGAGGAGTTCCTAGGCACCCTGAAAACGCTTGGCAAAGACTGCAAGTGCCAAGATGTAAAAGCCGCAGTGTACACCGACGAGCTTGTTCGCGATGCCTTTATCACAGGCCTCAGCTCCACTTACATCCGGCAGAGACTGCTGGAAAAAACGGGATTGGACCTGAAACAGGCTGCGGACACAGCACGATCCCTGGATGTGGCCCAGAGAAACTCGGACGCCTACTCTTCAGCCCGCGCCGTCCACGCCGCCACGTGTGCACCAAGGGCGCCGCCATCTTGGAAGGCATCTTCCCCGCCCGGCAGCCCGACACCGTCGGGGCCCCGCTCTCCCCCCAGAAGCCCTACGACAGCCACGACGCGTCGGGGACCCAACTGCTACTTCTGCGGGCAGCTGAAGCACACCAGAAACCTGTGCCCGGCGAAAGGCACCACCTGATTTAAGTGCGGTAAGAAGGGGCACTTCGGGAAGGTGTGCAGAGGGAACCCCGCCGGAAAACCCGCCACCGCCGTGTGTGCGCCGTGGGAGCGGCCATCTTGGACGCCATCTTGCCCGACCTCGTGGGGTCCGCCATCTTGTGAGCAGACAGCGTGGACGCCATCTTGTCTCGATCAGGGCCCTACAGTGGCATCGGTCACAGTGGACCAGACCAGGCTGCACCCGCTATCCAAATCAATGGTGGACATCGAGGTAAACGGGTGCAGGGTTAAATGTTTAATTGACAGTGGAAGCACGGAGAGTTTTATCCACCCTGAACTGGTACAACAACTCTCCCTAAAGGTGGTCCCTACTCGGGGTACCATCTCTATGGCTGATAAAACCCAGACATTGACCATTATGGGTTACTGCACGGTACAATTGTCCGTTAACAGAACTGTATACGATAATTTTAAAGTATTAATCATGAAGAATCTATGTGCGAGCGTGATCTTGGGCCTGGATTTCCAGTGCTACCACCAAAGCATCACGCTCAATTACGGTGGGTCACAGTGTGCGGTCTGGCCACCCTGAAGGTAAAGCCGCCTTCGCTATTCGCGAACCTTACCCCTAACTGCCGGCCAATAGCGACCAAAAGCAGGAGGTACAGCTGGGAGGACAGGCAGTTTATCGCGACCGAGGTAGACAGGCTCCTGAAAGAGCGCATTATTGAACGCAGCAATAGCCCGTGGCGCGCCCAAGTGGTGGTGGTAAGGGGTAGCGAGAAGAAACGGATGGTGATCGACTATAGCCAAACGATCAACAGGTACACCCAACTAGATGCCTACCCGCTACCCCGCATATCAGAAATGGTGAACCAAATCGCCCAATACCGGGTGTTCTCCACCATCAACCTCAAGTCAGCGTACCACCAGCTCCCTATCAGACCAGAGGACCACCCGTACACCGCCTTCGAGGTGAACGGACGCCTCTACCAATTCCTCAGAGTCCCCTTTGGGGTGACGAATGGGGTCTCGGTCTTCCAGAGGGAGATGGACCGCATGGTCGATGACCACCACTTGTAGGCAACCTTCCCCTACCTCGACAACGTCACCCTCTGCGGTCACAACCAGCAGGATCACGACTCGAACCTCGAGAGGTTCCTGAAAACCGCACAAAAACTCAACCTCACCTACAACGAGGACAAGTGCGTTTACAACACCACGCGCCTCTGCATACTAGGCAGCGTGGTGGAGAATGGGGAAATCGGACCAGACCCCGACCGATTGCGCCCCCTACGGGAGCTGCCCCTGCCCAACACTCCCAAAGCCCTGAAAAGGTGCCTGGGGTTATTTTCTTATTATTCCCAATGGGTCCCCAACTACTCCGACAAAGCCCGCCCCCTCTTGAAAGCATCCTCTTTTCCGCTCTCTGCTGAGGCCCATGCCGCCTTCAAAAGCATTAAGCAGGATATTGAGCGGGCCACGCTACAGGCAGTGGACGAGAACACTCCCTTTCAAGTGGAAAGTGATGCGTCTGACTTTGCCTTGGCGGCCACCCTCAACCAGGTGGGGCGGCCCGTAGCTTTCTTCTCGAGGACCCTCCAAGGGCCCGAGATCAGACACTCCTCCGTAGAAAAGGAGGCCCAAGCCATCGTGGAGGCAGTGCGCCACTGGCGCCACTACCTAGCCGGCAAACGCTTCACCCTACTTACCGACCAGCGGTCGGTAGCTTTTATGTTCAATAATAAACAGAGGGGGAAGATTAAAAATGATAAGATTCTTAGGTGGCGGATCGAGCTCTCCACCTTCGATTATGACATCATTTACCGGCCAGGGGCCCTTAACGAATCCCCCGACGCCCTCTCACGAGGGATGTGTGCCAGCGCCACCGGGGATCGGCTACAGACCCTCCACAATGACCTCTGCCACCCAGGGGTCACGCGGCTGTTCCACTTCATAAAGTCACGGTGGCATAGTGGTTAGCACTGTTGCCTCACAGCGCCAGGGACCCGGGTTCGAATCCGGCCTCGGGCGACTGTCTGTGTGGAGTTTGCACATTTTCCCCGTGTTTGCGTGGGTTTTCTCCGGGTGCTCCGGTTTCCTCCCACAGTCCAAAGATGTGCGGGTTAGGTTGATTGGCTATGATAAATTGACCCTTAGTGTTAGGGGGATTAAATACGTGGGGTTACGGGGATTGGGTGGGATATGTGTCGGTGCAGGCTCGATGGGCCAAAATGGCCTCTATCTGCACTGTGGGGTTTCTGTGATTCTTTCTGTGAGTCCCGCAACTTACCCTACTCGATTGAGGAAGTTCGGTCCCTGACCAGGAACTGTCGCACTTGCGCTGAGTGCAAGCCTCGGTTCTACCGCCCAGATAGAGCCCACTTAATCAAAGCTACACGGCCCTTTGAGCGGCTCAGCTTAGATTTCAAGGGCCCCCTCCCGTCCGTCGACCGCAATGTTTACTTCCTGAACATTGTGGACGAATACTCTCGTTTCCCATTCGCCTTCCCCTGCCCAGACATGACCAGCGCCACGGTCATTAAATGCCTCAACAGCCTGTTCTGCCTGTTCGGTATGCCGAGCTACATCCATACGGATAGGGGGGCGTCCTTCATGAGTGAAGAGCTACGCCAGTACATGCTGTCCAGGGGGATCGCCACGAGCCGTACCACCAGCTACAACCCCCGGGGTAACGGTCAAGTGGAGCGAGAGAACGGGACAGTATGGAAAGCAGTCTCTCTAGTTCTAAGGACCAAAGGCCTCCCTATCTCCTGCTGGCAGGAAGTCCTCCCAGATGTGCTCCATTCGATACGGTCGCTATTGTGTACTGCCACTAATGCCATGCCTCACGAGCGAATGTTTGTCTTTCCCCGGAAATCCACCTCAGGCGTATTCATGCCGTCATGGCTCTCCACCCCAGGTCCGGTATTCGTGCGAAGGCATGTGAGGGGCCACAAGACGGACCCTCTCGTGGAGTCAGTGCACCTACTCCACGCCAACCCCCAATACGCGTATGTCCGGCACGCCGACGGAAGGGAGGACACCGTGTCCATAAAAGACGTCGCCCCAGCCCGTAACGACAACAACCACGACAACAGCAGCAACAACGACCACAGCAACTCTTACCCACCCACTACTCTTTCATCACCCCCGGAAGAACATTGACCAACGGTACCCCCACCAACTACCCCTTCAACAACCCTGGCGGCACCCCCGGCAGAGACCCAGGAGGCCACCGGGGACACCCAGGGCACCACAACAGCCACGTCGGTCGCAGAGGACTATCAAACCCCCGAACAGACTAAATCTATAGAAGGGGTGAATGTGATGAAATATTCCATTCATCACTCATCAGTATTTCTCTGCCTGTGACTGTGGTTGGTTTCAGTTTCATTTCCATTGTATTGTACTGTGTGTAGGGCTCCGCCCATACCTGGCTCCTATGTAAGCTGGCCCAGCCTGCAGCACATCCAGTACGGCAGACCTCTGGATGGAAGATACATTCTCCTCTGTGTGTTACCTTCTAAGTCAATAAAAGCCTTGTTTTGTTTCGCTAACATCGAGTCTCGGATTTATTGAGGCACATCAATGCCCTCCATTCAATGTTGCTTCTGCCAATGTTAGGAACTATTCTGTGAGGAAGCACAGGCTCAAACTCTTGTCCCACTACCTCACTGCAATGAATATCAGGTTCTTTTAAATCTGATGCTGTTTTGGGCATCACAGGCCATAATAGTCCATTGGGAATCTGGGGTGGAGAGTGTGGCTCGGAGCAGTTCCGTCAAACCATTTTTAAGTCACTTCACAGACTCCCAGGCCGCCTGTAACTTCTGAGACCTGACTGTCTATTTTTCCACATTTACACGGTGTGCGAGAGGTTGCAGCCCATTTCACTATTTGAAGCGGCTGCTCCTCAACTTCTGGCTCCACTTCAGTCCCACGCTCCTGATCTTTGGCCACCCAGCGCAGAGGGCTGGCAAGTCAGAGGATCTCCGCGTGGGTCTGCTCCTGGGCCTGGCCAAGGTGGCCATCCAAAAGTCCAGGTTGGACGCGGCCCATGGGGATGGTCGCTCTGGGCGGGTGGCCCTGGAGAAGAAGCACGTGGTGTCCGCCGGTACGTTTGAGGCTTTCCGCGACTGCTGGGCACTGGAGTGTATAGTAGACCTGGGTAATAGTATTATTGAAGTTTCCTGTGTCATTTATGATTTAGTCCTCTATTGGTTATACCTCTTTAAAAAGGGGGAACTTTTGTTTGTTTTTGTTTGAGGACACTGGGGCAACCCAGTGTCTCCTTATCATTTTAATTAAAAGAGCCAAACTATAATAGTAAATTACAGGCATTGTAGACAACCATTACTTTGTCATGACAAAAACAACATTTAAATTGTTATTTTGTTTTATTGTATCCAAATCTAGAATCAAAGGCTATACCTTCTTTGCACATCCTTATTTGGTTCACCATTTTAAGTTCTTTGAACTCCACTTTTCTTTAAGCAGTTTTCAATAATTTTCTCCAGGATTCATTCAGTTTAACACAGGAGTGTTTCTAACAAAATAAATTAACTTGTAGTTTTAACCGAGACTAGAGTTTAGAAGAATTTTTCTCCCGCAGTAGCAGATATGAAAAAAAAGACACAATATAAACAGTTTCTGCCAATTTGATTAATTCTATTGAAAGTGAAATAAATAAATAGCTAATATGAATTAGATTGAAGGTGAAAAGGATTATAGATACAACTGATCAAGTACCCTGTGGAAATTATGCTTCCTGTGTTTCGGAGTCTATAGTCTCACTTGGAAGTATCTGGTCAGAATAATGTAGATTGATATCTCAGAGGTTTATCAGATTACTTTGGAGAGCATACAGACATGGCTTGGAAACTTCACTTTCTTTCAGAGATTAAGCAAGAGTTCATTTCAGTATGAGTCATACAGTCTATTGGAAGAAACCAGTTTGGAGGATAAATAGCCATTTCTTGTTCAGTAGTTTGTTATAGCAATTGACTGAGTTATAAACTCATGTATATTTATATATTTATCAACTACGATCTTACACTGGGTTTAGTCTACAGTTCAAATTCACCTTGTCTTTTTAGATAGTTCAATCTACAGAACTTGGAAAGAGTAAAATTAAGTGCCAAGTGCAATTAAGTTTATCTTTGGATGAGTCAAGTCACCATCCCCCTCACACATGTTGCTGCACCTCGCCGTCTTTCTTTAACTCTTAATAGTGAGCAAATCTAAATATTTTAATTTCAAATAATAGATATCTTGAAAATCATTCATGATACAATATTCAGCACAATGCAGGGGACTAAAGAGAGCAGGTAAGTTGAACATGGTCTTTTCAGCTCTAGGAGCTACATTTAAAACTGTCCCCGAGAGATGAAACTTACCCTGTTCACAGTAGGCCTAACAGTATAAACTTTCCATAATCCAGTACAATATTTCACCACTGATTGTGTCTCGTGTAGAGAGGTTACAGGAATGGCTTGTTACTGGTGCATGCAGTTCATTTATTCCAAGGTACTCTGCATATTAGATAGTAGGAACCATTTCTTGATGCAGAGACTTGAGCACATAATCTAGGCTGACACTCCAGTGCAGTACTGAGGCAATGCTGCACTGTCAAAGGTGCCATCTTTCAGATGAGACATTAAACTGAGGCTCCGTCTGCCCTCTCAGGTGGGCGTAAAAGATCCCACTGTACCATTCAAAGAAGAGATGGGGAGTTCTCCTGTTTTAGGTGTTGGTTGAGGGTACCCTAGGAAGTACAGAGGGTCAGAGGGACCTTGGTGTGCATGTACATAGATCCCTGAAGGCAGCGGAACAGGTAGATAAGGTGGTTAAAAAGGCATATGGGATACTTGCCTTCATTAGCCGAGGCATAGAATATAAGAGCAGGGAGGTTATGATGGAGCTGTACAAAACGCTGGTGAGGCCACAGCTGGAGTACTGTGTGCAGTTCTGGTCGCCTCACTATAGGAAGGATGTGATTGCTTTAGAGAGGGTGCAGAGAAGATTCACCAGGATGTTACCTGGGATGGAGCGCCTCAGCTATGAAGAAAGACTAAACAGGCTGGGGTTGTTTTCATTGGAGCAAAGAAGGCTGAGGGGGGACCTGATTGAGGTGTACAAAATGATGAGGGGCATAGATAGGGTAGATAAAGAGGAACTTTTCCCCTTAGTAGGGGGGTTAATAACAAGGGGGCATAGCTTCAAGGTAAGGGGCAGGAGATTTAGAGGGGATTTGAGGAGGAACTTTTTCACCCAGAGGGTGGTTGGAATCTGGAACTCTCTGCCTGAAAGGGTGGTAGAGGCAGGAACCCTCACAACATTCAAGAAGCATTTGGATGAGCACTTGAAATGCCATTGCATACAAGGCTATGGACCAAATGCTGGAAAATGGGATTAGACTGGACAGGGATTGATGGACGGCGCAGACACGATGGGCTGAAGGGCCTCTTTCTGTGCTGTAAAACTCTATGGCCTAGAAATTAGGTTTGCCTCCGCCAGGGCTTTTGCGCCCGAAATTTTGCGCCCGCGATAATTGCCGCTGCGCCCGCCAAAAATTCAGCTGCCCCGCGCCCAGACGGCTGCGGGCGCTAATGGATGGTTTCAGCGCCTCGCTATGGGCGCTGAATGCAGGTTTGCGGCGCTAATCCCCCGCTGCGGCACCCGATGCGGTGCGGCAGGCTGGGGTACTGCAGGCCTCCTCCTTCTGTTAAGGAGGAGCTGCCTGCAGCCGACCGCTGACCGGTCGATTCGCCCGACAAATGAGCCCGGCACCTCGGAGAAGTGCCAGGCTCGCGGGCCACACACATCAGTGCTGCGGGGGGGGTGGTGGAGGAGTCCGGGGAGGGAGGTGCGGGCAGGCGGCCGCCGGGAAAGCGGCCGGCCGCCGCTCCACCTTAATGCGCCGGCGCTACGTGCTGCAACATCCCGTTGAACAATCGTTGGTTGCGGCTGCCACGGGCGAGGCGGCCGCAACTGAATTTGGGTGTCCGGCCGCGTTACCACGGCAACCGGGACGCTGCGCACACCGATGACGTCATCGGTGCCGGCGTAGCGCTACCGGCTAACGCCGATGGTAGGGCCCAACGCAATTTCGATCGCGGCTATAATTCCGGCGCAAGGCCCTCTAACGCCTCTAATTGGGCGCTAACCCCACCGAATTTCTAGGCCTATGACTCTAAATGTTGGCCAGGAAACCAGATGATCTGGTCATTTATTTGCTGTTTATAGGCACTTGCTGTGCACAAAAATTGGCTGCACATACCTGTGACAGCCTGTCTGGAGAAGCACAGCCTCCTCATGCATTGCTCCTCAGACAATTCTAAGAATGTGACTATGAGCTGGATAAGGCCTTCTTCTAGCAACCCCTTCACCTGTGGTCACCCGAGAGGCCCAACTGCTGTTCCTTGTGGTTGGCCAGCCTATTGCTGCTCCTGTTGCTTCTCTTCATACAACCGAGTCAGGCTGAAGCAGTGCTAGAGAGCAGAGGATAATTGGATTAGCAGATTGATTTAATTCAGTTTCCATTTTAAAAAGTTATGAATTCTGTTCTTATTTTTATATACTTTCATAGAAAGTTACAGCACGGAAGGAGGCCATTTCAGCCCATCGTGTCCGCGCTGGCCAACAAAGGGCTATCCAGCCTAATCCCACTTCCCAGCTCTTGCTCTGTAGCCCTGCAGGTTACAACATCCCAAGAGCACATCCAAGTACTTTTTAAATGGGGTTAGGGTTTCTGCCTCTACCACCCTTTCAGGCAGCGAGTTCCAGACCCCCCACAACCCTCTCGGTGAAGAAATTTCCCCTCAAATCCACTCTTAAACCTTCCACCAATTACTTTAAATCTGTACCCCCTGGTTTTTGACCCCTCTGCTAAGGGAAATAGGTCCTTTCTATCCACTTCATCTAGGCCCCTCATAATTTTATACACCTCAATAAGGTCTCCCCTCAGCCTTCTCTGTTCCAAGGAAAACAAACCCAGCCTATCCAGTCTTTCCTCATAGCTAAGATTCTTTACTCCTAGCAACATCCTTGTAAATCTCCTCTGTACCCTCTCTAGTACAATCACATCTTTCCTGTAATGTGGTGACCAGAACTAGCTGAGGCCTAACTAGTGTTTTATACAGTTGAAACTTTGATTTGATATTGTTTATAATTAAGTAACAGAGAAATAGAGTTGGTTCAAACACAAGAGTTTCTCTACAGCAGAGGCTGAGGAACTGAGTTGCAAAAACAAGATGCAATTCCACCACCACTGGCAGGAAGGTGTAATTACAGCATGACAAGTTTACATAGGCAGTTTCCATTATAAATGTGGACATAAGAATTTATTATGGTAAGAAGTTGACAAAAATGTGGCAATAGGAAAAAAGGACAAAAACTGCACACAGATGTAATTTTTTAATGTATTATAGATAGACAAGAAAACCAATGTTATTCTTCTGTATTAAGCTAATTAGAGATCAACTATAGTATAACTCAGTTTGTCAAAACCAAAACATGACTATAAAATGCTTCTCCCACCCACACCCCACAACCAAAACAAGTTCCACCCTTACCCAGAAAAAGTGCACACACAGTTATTTTGTATAATAGTGTTTATTTGTAGGTAGGTTAGAGAGTTGCACATCAACCTTTTTCTAAAGAAGTCTCTTGACTATTCTTTAGATTCTTATGCTGTTTCTTGACTTCTGATTTTGCCTTAAGATGGTAAAAGTGCCATCCCAAGTATAACTGCCATGCAAGAGATAAAAACGACACTTTCTCCCTCTGCCCCTTACCAGTCCCTCTCAAATTGCTAGCTGGATAAGCAGAGCCTTTCCCGCATAGAATCTTAGAGGCCATTCGGCCTGTCGTACCTGTGGCAGCTCTTTGAAAGAGCTGTCCAATTTTGTCCCACAAACCCAGCTTTCCCCTATAACCCTGCAAATTAGTTCTCTTCAAATACATATCCAATTGCCTTTTGAAATTTCCCATCGAATCCAATTCCATCACCCTGTCAGGTAATGCGTTCCAGATCATCATCAACCCTCAGTGTGAAATCATTTCTCCTCATTTCCTCTCTAGTTCTTTTGCCAATTATTTTAAATCTATGACCTCTGGTACCGACTCACGCCAGAGGAAACAGTTTCTCCCTATTTGTTCTATCAAAACTCCTCATAATTTTGAAGACACTATTAGGTTTCCCCTTAACCTTCTCTGCTCCAAGGAGAACAATCCCAGCTTCTCCAATCTCTCCACATAACTGAAGTCCCTCATCCCTGGTAAACCTCCTCTGTATGCTTTCCAAGCCCTTGTGTCTTCCTTAAGTATGGTGCCCATAATTATACACAATACTCCAGCTGAGGCCTAACCATACAAGAGTCAATATTTCAGTTAGCAGTAGTGGAAAATGAAATGGACAACAATGTTATTTTCTTCACTTACAGGCCATCTGATCTTGCCACTGAAGAAGCACCTAGGTTCCACTTGGTCTCTCCCTGTAATGGCACAATGGAGTTTGAAAATGTCACTGTGAGGAAATCAAAGATACAATCCTATGTCGCCATGTCTGTGGCATCCTCTTAAATCCACCCCCTCCCCTTTCTCTACTGAAGCTATTGATTTATCTTTGGTAGCATGCCATGGGCACTGACAGCCCTCTTGTAGCTCACCCAAATGGTTATTCTTCTTTTGTGAGCCAGACAGCAAATGCTAGCAGGCTATTTGACCATCAGAGAGTAAACACCACTCATGGCCTTGCCTAATCTCCACATGAGGAGATTGGATACTAGGCTGATTTTTTTTTTTTAATTCCCTCCTCCTCAGGCCAGGGATGTTAAAGCCAACTGTGTTGCACCCACTTCTGCTCGATCGGAGACCAACTAACTCAGCACAGAACGGGGATTGAACCCTGGTCCTTTTTGGCCTGTATAGCTCAGTACCACACCACATGGTTCATTTATCCATTGAGCAATTAAAATATCCCAAAACTATACAATTAATAGCTGATAAATCCACCTTGTAACTTAAATTAAAACAAAACAGAACACAGGATCAACAACGTCTTAGGCAGTGAAAATAGTGAATAGTCCAGTCAGTTGTTTGCTTTGAGCATTTATTGCCACTGACAACCTACTGCTATAATATGAATTCACTCAGTAATGCAGAACTTCTGCACCAGGTTTTGATGTTCAATATGTTGACAAGTCCACAAAGGCCATTAGTGATGTATACAGTACTACAATGCTGTAGAAAGATCAAAATGTACATTACACTTATTCTGAAATACTGTAACCCTTCCCTCATTTTCATTTCCAAATCAAATTAGACTGATCTGAAGCAGAAGAATCAATTACAAAAGGTGGGGCTTAAAATGAACAGGCATCAGTTAGATCCATGATTTGTTCTTCTCCATATGTTACAATCTTTATGGTAAAAATCAATTTATTCACAATTTACCACTTTTGTGTTTAAATGACCATTAGAAAACAATTCTTCTTCCCCCATAGTTATTAACTTCATAGACTGACTACAGCATAATTCAGTTTGTCAGAACCAAAACATATTATAAATGCTTTCCCACCCCCAACAACCAAAACAATTCCCATGCTTACCCAGACACTCTTATAAAATGCACACATTTTCATTTACTACACTGAAAGGATACACACATCAAAAGATTCGAGGTGAATCTGTAAACTTTTGGTAGATCTCCATTCTCTCGTACTCTCACCAGTTAAGTTTTTTCAGTTTCATTAACAAAACCATGTAATTCTAGTAAGGCTGCAAACGCCAGTTACAAAACACAGTAGCTTAACTAGTCAAGCTTTCAAGAAATAGCATTGTACTAAAACACAAAAGTTTAGCTTGTGCTACTGTTCTTTAGAAAAAAATGCTTGCCTGTGGCCAAGATTATATGTTACTTGAAGTGATATTGCCATAATGCTCTATTTGGACAATGCCTTCAGTTGCTGGCTTTGTTTACTCAGTGTAGTGAAGTGAAGTGAACAACAGAAAATGGAAAGTTGACATCTCGCACCTTATCAACTGTCACACCAATCACCATGAGTTAAGCTGTAGACTTGAGTGCAACAATCAATGTTGCCAATAGCTATTTGATATATTGGTATTGAATACCCTGTAAGTGGGGACAGAGGAGAAATCATATGCAAGCTAATGCACTTCAACATTATTCAAAAAAATTCTTAACTCATCACTTCCCTCCACCAGTAGAAGACCGATAAATACCAGTACAGTACTTCATCCTATTGATAGGCAACCCAAAATGCTTCTCCACACACAAACTAACTTTCAGAGGACAAAGTTGATCTAATTGTGCCAAATGTTTTTCACAATTAAAGTGGACAGGGTACAAAAATTACACAAGCCTGTGTTAGACTTCACTGAACCCCCAGTGACAACACTGAATGATGCTGATTTAGTGACCAATAATCACAATCAGATTAGCTAAAGATTTAACAGCTGTAATTGATAGTATTTGGACAAAGTTTGAGAGATGAACACTATAAACCCATAAGCACTACGTGTAGAGTTAGGTTTGGCTAAAAGCCCGAGTAGAACAGACCACATTAATTTGAAACAGTGAGAATGGCCAAAGAACAACAGCTGTCCATTAACCAATTTAGAAAAGTATTCGCTGCTCATAAGACTGCCAAGTATGACAAGCTACACTGTACAACTATTAGGTTAATAATGGTGTTTACTGCTACATAGCAAACTTTCATGTGCTAATGGCAAATGTATATCTGCTTGCTCAAGTGCCTTATATATTGCATTTTGCAAAAATTTAAGCCTTGAATAATTTAAATACAAGTTGAATGACGTCATAGAACAGGGGATTTGAAAGATCCTGGTCTGGCAGTTCCATGTAGCTTTAGTGCATAGCTTCTTCTGCTTTTGCTTCTTGCTTAAAGAGAAAGCAGCATCAATTTCATTTCTGCTGAACATGTTGGAAGGCCTGCAGTTCACGCTTGTACCAGTCGGGAGCTTCTGGGCCACCCTTGCCTGCAGAATAGTGATCGTATCCATAAGCTACTGTCAGCTCTTCATCCCTCTGTACTGGCTGGATGGTGCGGATGCTTTTAACAGGCCCAAACCGAGGATGAATAAACCTTGACAGAAAAGTTTACAATGATGTACCAAAAGTTATGTTTTTATCTTTTTTAAAAGTGCTTTAATTTAATTTAAGTATGCTGCACGTTAAAACAACAGCCTCTCTCTCTCTCTCTCTCTGGGCCAATTCCATTGAAAGGATAATAAGAATCATTTGTTGTGTTTCACAGTATCAGAAATGCAGTATCACCACCAATTGTCAGGAAGATCTACAACAGACATCAGCAAAATGACCATATGACCATTATCTTAAGGCTAAAGGGATCAAGGGGTATGGGGAGAAGGCAGGGACAGGGTACTGAGTTTGGATGATCAGCCATGATCGCATTGAATGGCGGAGCAGGCTCGAGGGGCCGAATGGCCTACTCCTATCTTCTATGTGAGAATTAAGAGGTTTAATTAAGTATATTTATTGAGGAGATTTTTTAAATTCTGAATTACAGGTTATCAATTTTTCTTGTTTTTTTTTTTTTACTAGCACCATGCATTTATTATTCATTACCAGGTCCCATTTTAAAACATACAAGAAAGCACAGCAGTTTCATTATTCAGATATCAAAACCTGCTGTTAAATGTTTTTGAGCTCCTACAATTTCTAGAGCTTAGTATGCCCATATCTCAGTGAACAACGATTCACCGTTTGAAGGTGATTAGGGAGAGTCAGAGCAGCGTGCTCTACGTTCTTACACAGAGGGAAAAATCTGAGCAGTACTGGTTCCCGGCCTGTAATAGGTGGTGCGATTGCAACGCGGACTTGAAGATGTTGATGCAAGGCCTGATCAAAATTGGGCCTCAGCTGGATGAAGCAGCCAATGCAGCTTGCCGGTCGGGGCCGTAGAAATTTCAGATGTCTCTGACACCGAGCTGGCCTGCAGATAGATTCCGGAGAGGCAAGGAGTGGCATAAGCCCAGGCCAGCATTGGCCTGCAGCACTTTTGTGGAGCCAAGAAGAAAACTCATGCTCCTCCAGAAATTAAACTGGAAAAAATCTTTCCTACATTTTTGAGAGTGGCCACCAGCAGTCCCTTTAAGGACCACTGGTTAGGCTGAAGACCTGGGACAACAGAGGGGGGGGGGGGGGGTGGAAGAATGCATGGCCCCAGTTGATGACCAATTTCAATTGATATCCTACAACCGCCATCAGGACCCCTATTTGCATATGCAGGGCACCCAATGCTGTTTCAGGTGGGTGCCCTGCACAGCTGGACATTGGCGGCTTCCAATTTGGCAACCGCTGCCCTTTCAGGGGAGATCAGGCACAAGAGATCATGATCCAAAACTCTTCCCTCCAATCTTAATTTTTCACCCAAAAAACAGGCTAAACAAGGATGAATTTCTCCCCTACAGTTTAAAATCTTGGCTGTTCTATTTGGCACAATGCACCAGGCAGAGAACTTGGGCTGACAAGTGGCAGATAACATTTGTACCATATAAGTGCCAGCATTGACCATCTCCAACAAGACAAAGTCCAACCACCTCCCCCTTCAACAGATCTACCACTGCGGAGTCTCCCACAGCATTGAAACGGCCTTAACCAAAGTTACAAATGACATTCTCTTTGACTGTGACCATGGTGCATTATCCCTTCTTGCCCTTTCTGTAGCCTTGGACACAGTCATTGTGGGAACCCTTTCCGAAATTTTTTACAAAAAGAGGCCCAGGCCAAAATCTACCCTAATCCAGAGATTATGTAGTTAATTAAAACAAATCTAGAACGATTATCTTTTAGTACTAAAGTACAAGATCACTTTTAATTATTACCTTCACTCCTCAAAATGAGAACTGATTATAAAAAAATGTACATGGCGCATTAACAACCTTCCGCTCCCTCCACCAGTAATACTTGCACTTGTAAAGCTCACAGTTGCCGCTGACCCATAACATATCAACAACTACTTACGTGGCATAAATGCAATTGGGAGTAAAGGAGTGATTTGCTTTGTGCCCCAATGATGCAAGGTACTGTTTTGTACTGTTGTAAGGCGCAGGGACATCTAACACAGTATCACCGTCCAATGATATAGTGTTCCCATTCAGAGACCAGTCTCTAGAGTCCACCTGGCAAAATATATAAAATATATTTGCGATTTTCTTTTAAAACAAATGGACTTGTAATTTCTACCTTCATTAGAAACTTTGAAAATGTGCCTCTCACCTCTTCATGTGTTATCCGTACTCCATTGTAGAAAGCCATGACTGTATCAGGCTCTGCCGCTACTTTGGCAAACAAACCTTCCCCAGCATTAGGAATGAGAGATTCAGCAACAAACACCCTAATTCAGGAGAAATAAGAAACAACATCGACATACGTCCTTTGATAAAATACAGTATTACGCAATCGCTTCAATATATTCAAATTATAATTAATTATTTGCTTTGTACAATTGATAGCAATTATCTGGTTGATCTCGACCAGCTTGCTTTTACAAAGGAGAGGCTGTAATTATAGACGAGGGAGGGAGCTAAAAGGCTGTAACTTTGTTTAGTTACACAAATTGCCTTTGTAACCACATCTGAACTACACTACGACAAGTGAGTTACAAAGGAAATTTGACAAGTTGGTAGAAGAGGGAGAACTCTGACAAAAGCTCAGCCTTGTTACTCATTTTACTTCAATATTCTATACACATCCTTTGATGAAATATAGTTCAGCAAGGTGCAGAGAAAATCCAACTCTCCTGAATTCAGTAGTCTAAAGTTATGCTGACCGGTGGACTTGATATAAACGATCTTTTCTATACAACAGTTCACAATACCCATTTTCCAAAGAGATAGGTACAGTCATCAAGTAGATTTCTCTTGCCTGTGAAGCTCTCTCCCAGACAATGTCACCATCTTGAGCCCATCTCTTATACACAGACATTTTAACATAGATCGAGCAATCGCTGAAATTACAATAATTAAAAAAGTATACATGAATGCACCAAGCAGTCTGGTACAGAGTCATACTGACCAGAAAGGGCCCAGGTTTGATTCCTATACTGTACTATTAGCTGATCTCAGCCAAGGCAGCATTGGGGGCACAACAACTGGTCTCACTGTTCCTCGGCTAACAAGTAGAAAAACCATCAGTCAGGGCTCTACTCCTAATTGCTATACAGTGGCCCGGACTAGAAAGTGCATTGTGAAGACAGGATCAGGCTCGATTGTGATGCCCCCTACACAGTCAAACATCCGGCCGACAATTAATCCTTCACCTGCACATGAGAAATGGTCAGCTGTGGCTCAATGGGTAGCACTCTCGCCGGAGTCGGAAGGTTGTGGGTTCAAGTCCCACTCTAGAGACTTGAGCACATAATCCAAGCTGACATTCTAGTGCAGCACGAGGGAGTGCTGCACTCAGAGACGACGTTAAACTGAGGCCCCATCTGCCCACTCAGGTGGACGTAAAATATCCCATGGTACTATTTTGAAGAAGAACTGGGGAGTTCTCCCTGGTATCCTGACCAATATTTATCCCTCAACCAACCCCTTAAATCACAGATCAGGAGTTGAAGCTTCTGGTTTCAATGGCTCAGCTAATTGTTGCCTTTACCAGTTAAGCCCTGGGAAAGATGGAGTTTAATCCATGGAAATATTAACTTTCCACACATTATTAGTTAGATCATGTTCCAAATATTACATTTATTTCTGTTACGAGGATCATCAAAAGTTAAGCGGCAGCATTGGAAAACATGCAAAATGAATTTTTACACATTCTGAACTGAACGTCCTTATTTGTTATTGTGGTTAAGTTGCTAATGGTCCTCAAGGATTTACAACGCAAATTAAATGACTCACCATACCCTCCCCCCCAAAAATGTACTATTTCTCTTTTTTAAATCCACCTTGTTGCCCACCAGTGCCACACTACATCTTATAGCTGAAAAGACAGGATGATCTGGAGCAGGGACTTCACCATAGCCTGTTGTCAATCCTGCCCCATGACGGATTTGAACCAGGTACACATTATAGGGCCAGCCTACAAGTTTTTCCTCCCTTCTAACCCCTACCAAAGGATGAAAAATTACACGCCTGTAAAGTGCGTCATTTCTTGGTGGAATCATAAACTGTAGAAATACATCCAAGACGAGCAATTTGAACATCCATCTGGACAAATTCAATCTCATACACTCATATTGAAGTCTCTTATTCTATGGAGAGCCACATAACCACTCCTATCCCTAAATGTGAACTGTGACAGCTACACAACTTCTGTGATATGTAAACACAAACTATTCTGTATGGGAGCTTACTGCTTTGATATATTACACCATGATTATAATTACTGTATACCATTTAACAAATGTCAAAATTGTTGAAATGATTAAAGGTGCTGTCACATACATAAGGGGTAATTTTAACATTCAACAATCACATAAAATGGGCGATATTGGTTTCGCTGCAGGTAGGGTGTATAATGGCCGACCGATCCGATATCGCCCTTTTAACACAATCACCAAAAGTTAACTACAGTAAACTCTTGTTTAAACGCCACTTAATCATCCGGAATTCTCTAATAACCAGCAAAATTGATACTCAGAAAACAACATCTCAATAACCGGAAATGTTGCCAAGTCCAAGTCTCAGTTTCTTTTTGCTTCAGAATATTGAGAGTGGCAGCTACTTTAGAATTGAATACGTGTTTCCCAGAGACTCAAAAGGATGAGTCAATTTTTCAGTCTGTTACTGCACCATATAGACTAGGGAAGTCCCAGGTTCTATTGCCGATTTGATGTGAAATTGACATCAAGGACAGTCAAATTATGTATAGCACAGATTGCGTGTTAACCACCCAATGGATTCATGGCCGTCAGGTGATAGGTCGGAAATCTTCAGTTGTATAGGGAATAATATATAGTTGGTAGGGAATAATAAATACTTTACAGGGACTTACCCAGAAGAAAAAGGTGACTGGCTGTTGGTGAGTTAGGTAGAGATTGAAATGTGAGTGTGGATAAGCTACATAGAAGGCATTGGCGTGGAGAAGTTACTTGGAGGGCAATGTACACTTGCCAGTGAAAGCTGAAAATTGATGTCCAGATAAAGATTATACCAGATAAAAGTTGGTCATGTTATGTAAATAGCATTCAAATCTTATTTTATTTTTGTTTGTTAAAAATAGCCTCGGTAGATATACCTCTCCATTATCCGGAATTTTCAATCAACCGGCACCATCCCAGTCCCGTCGGTGCCGGATACGAGAGAGTTTACTGTACCCCTATAGTTCCTACAGTAATTTGGTGGTATCCAATTATTTCTCATTTTACCTCGTCTGCTCTTACTCTTTCAATCCAGGTGGTGTCTTACACTCCAGGCCTTGTATCTTTGCCAACTAATAGAAATTTGAATGCATGTTTCTCCCAAACTATCTTGTTAATTGAAATCTCAAACCCGTAGAATAGCAATTAATCTATTAAATTCATGAATGTCCTTTTAGTAACAAGGTGATGAGCTAGCAATGTCATGTTCATTTATTCAGCACGTGGGTTCAGTGTTAATTTGGGAATCAGTGGCGTGGATTTTCGTCTTTATCACTTGGCCGTTAAACATCACTTGAGCGCAGAAAGGAAAATCGGACTAGGCGCATTGCATGTCGAACAGAATCTGTCCAATTTTCCTTCCATTGAAATGAATAGAAGGAAAGTCCGATAGGTGCAAAGGGGTGTGCAATCCTCCCTGCTGGATATTCCTTTTTGCATTCTTCCCAGGCAATACTCAACATCCAGGTGGTGAAGACAAAGATCTACCTCAATCACTTTACAAGGCAATAGACAGCTTCTGGAGGCTGATCAAATAAAGCACTGGAGAATCTTCTTTAAAGAATACACTCAGGAATTCATAAACTTACAGCCCCTTTGTCAATCATTCTTGCTTCAAGCAAGGCAATTTTGTCAGAGGATACTAGTACAATTGTCATAATTTGCAAACATATTAAAAACATTAATTTAAATGAACATTACCTATTAAGTAGTAAACCACAATTAACCATCTTTAATCTAACAAGAAAGTGGATATTACTCAAAATCATTAATTGAAATTTTAGAGTAGGATTCTTGTAATTAAATCTGGTTTGTCATAAAACTTCAGCCAGGAATTTCAATATATTTAGTAAGAAGCTGATTGAGCTCCACATGAAGTACAAAGTAGAGCAGAGCCGATAGAGCAAAGAGGAGTAAAGTGAACTCATTACTTGCGGCAGAGGAGTGGACATTAAAAGAATTATGCCTCATAGAAAGCCACAAAGAAATTTTGGGAAACAATGCACAAAAGAAACCTGAAGTTTTGGAGAAAAGGGGTGACTTTGTCAATAGTTTGGGAAAACCCAAGACTGACCAAAGAGAGAGAATGAAAGAGACCCAAAAGGTAGAGTCCCAAAAACATGAATACAATCAGAAAAAAAACAGAATGCTGGAATTCTGAAAAAACCCATAAGATGCTGGAAATACACAGAACGTCCATGTACATCTAAAAATTTAAAAAAGACGAGTTAATGTTTTGGGATAATACGCTGTGTATTTCCAACATTTGGGGGTAGATATTGGTTCTCGTTGAGTCGATTTTATGGTCGAAACGCACGGAATGAGGGCCAATTTCAGGGACTAATGTCCTGTGCTCCGAGGGCATGTGAAAGACGGCCACGCCAAAATCGGGGCTGGTCTTTTTTCAGGCATCTGGTTCGGCCACCTAAAACAGGTGCTAGGCCCTTTGCATGCATTAATGAAGGGATCAATCCCAGTTTTAGGATCCCTCAGGGAACCTGGGCTGCCCTGAGCACAGGAGACATCGGGTCTGCTCTGCTCTGGTTTTCCAGGCGTGGGTGCAGTCTAGTAAGCGGACAGCAACAAAATGGCAAGTTTTATTTCAGGTTTGTTGTGGAGCCAGGAGGAGCAGGAGTGCTCCAAGTACTCCCGAGGGACTCGGTCAGCCCGGGATCGGCCCCCTTTCCATTCTCCTCTTCCCCCAGGACTTGCCTTTGGACCACTGCCAGAGAGGCAAGTGGCCCAACATTGATCTTTATAAAATGGTGCACCAGTCACCGGCAGCTCACCCAAATAAAGTTAAAGTTAATGAGGCCCAATCCTCGCCCCTCCAGTTGGAGTGCGTGTTCCATTTCAAGCCCGAAAATGGGTCTAAAAGGAATTTCCTCCCCTTGCTGTTTTTAATGTTATGAATACATTATACCACTATTTTCACGATATGAGCAGTTATTTCAAGCTGACAGGAATGTCACTCACTAGATGGCAAATGATGTTTCCTTCAATGATAAATAATTTCAACATTTAAAAATAAAAGTTGGTTTATAAAGGGAAGAAATTTGAATAACCTCTCATTTTCATAAGGGTCAGGAAGGAGACAATTTGTAGAAATGCAAAAAGAGGTGGACTTGTCCAAGCTGTAAACTGGACCTGTTGTAGAGAAAGAAGGATATTAAATTTAACAGTTGATCAGATTTGCAGGCAACATTTCTTAAATTCTCCATCAAATCGTTTGAAAATAATCAGCTTTTATGGACATCTTTATTAAATACCATGCCTTTGTTACCTACCTCTACAAGCGACTATTCCAATGCTCTCATGGCCGGCCTCCCACCTTGCACCCTCCGTAAACCTGAGCTCATACAAACCTCTGCTGCTCATACCCCAACTCACACCAAGTCCCGTTCACCCAATCACCCTTATGCTGCTTGTAGGTCGCTGACCTACCTTGGCTCCCAGTTCAGCAACGCCTCAATTTAAAAAGTCAGCCCATCGTGCCTGCACTGGCTCTTTGAAAGAGCTAACCAATTAGTCCCCTGCTCTTTCCCCATAGCTCTGTAAATTATTTTCCCTTCTAGTATTTATCCAATTTCTTTTTGAAACTTACTATTGAATCTGCTTCCACCACCCTTTTAGGCTGTGCAATCCAGATCACAACAACTCGTTGCATTAAAAAAAAACCTCATGTCGCCTCTGGTTCTTTTGCCAATCACCTTAAATCTGTGTCCTCTGACCCTTCTGCCACTGGAACCAGTTTCTCCTTATTTACTTGATCAAAAACCTGCATGATTTTGACCACCTCTAATCAAATCTCCTTTTAGGAGAACAACTCCAGCTTCCCCAGTCTCTCCACATAACTAAAGTCCCTTATCCCTGGTATCATTCAAGTAATAGTGTGCAAGGGGTACTGCAGAGTTTCTTTAGTAAGTTTTAAAACTCCTATCTTCTACCAAGAGAACATCTGTAAACGACAGATACAAATTCCCTCCCAAGTACAGTATTATAGAGAAGAGCACAGGAAGACTAGTATTTTTAGAATACAGGAGGAAAAATTGGGCTGATTACTATATGTAACGACATTATAAGTATGTTGTGGCGGATCGCCACCTAAACGGGCGCAATCCACTTTTCCATCCGTGGACAATAAATCGGGCACCTTGCCTTTAAGAAGCATGCTGCCTTTAAGGCATGACAAAGGAGCGGGCGTCGCTCAGATCGGTTCGGCCTCCATTCGTGTTCCGCGGCAGCCTCAACATTGGTGACCCCGACGCTCAGAACGTATTCCGAGCACTGCAATGGCGGACACGAACGCAGTTTCCGTGAAACTGCCGGAGTTTTGGGAAAACCAGCCCGAAGCCTGGTTCCTCCAAGCCGAGTCCCGATTCCGGCTGCGATACATCACCACAGATGGGACGAAGTATGACTACCTCGTCACATCACTCGGTAGCTCCACAGTCACGAAGGTCTGGATAGCGCTGCAGAACTCACCAGAGGAGGGGAAGTATGCACATCTTAAGGTCGCGCTCCTTAAAATATTTACGACCTCGACATACCAGCGAAACTCCAGCCTCCTCGACCTTCCAGGCCTCGGTGACGCCTCACCGTCAGACCTCCTCTCCCACATGCTCTCACTCACCGACGAGAGCCCACCCGGGTCGCTCTTCCGCACGCTGTTCATCCGCCAGCTACCTCCCAGCATCCGCCCAGCGATCGTGGCGTCCGGCCTCACGGACCTAGAAGCCCTGGCCGACGAGGCCGACAAGCTGCTGTCTGCTCACTCCAGCCGCGACGTCGCTCCGGACCTGGCAGCCACAGCCTGGGCGCGCCCCTCACCGGCCACAAGGCCCAGCCACGGGGCCCACAAACCCGGGCTACTGTTACTACCACGCATGGGTCGGCGCCAGGGCACAACGGTGCACACCTCCCTGCTCCTTCAAGTCCGCCCCCATACCAGCCCCTGCGATGGCCGTGGGCCACGCGGGCTCCCTGCTGTACGTCATGGATGACAAAACTGGCCGCCGGTTCCTGTGCGACACTGGAGCTCAGCACAGCATCATCCCGGCCTCCGCCCTCGACATCCAAAAGGGCGAACGAGGACAGGCGCTGGCTGCCGCTAACGGCTCGGACATCCGGACGTACGGCACCCGCACAGTCACCCTCGACCTCGCTGGTCGCCGCTACCGCTGGGAGTTCATCACTGCCAAGGTACTCTCCCCTCTCATCGGCGCAGATTTCCTGTGCGCCCACGGCCTACTGGTAGACATCCCTCAACACCGCCTCGTGGACATGAACACCATGTCCCCCATCCTGGGCGCCATGGCCCCCCGTCAACCTGCCGACATGGCGTCACAGTGCCACGCCCGGGCCACGGATGACTACTCGGCACTCCTGGCCGAATTCCCGGCCCTCACCAACCCGACCTTCGCCGCGGAGGTCGCCAAACACGGGGTGGAACACTTCATCCCCACCACAGCCCCCCAGTGTACGCCCGCAGGCTGGACCCGGCCAAACTGGAGATCGCGCGGACCGAGTTTGCCACTATGGAACAGCTCGGCATCATCCGCCGCTCCAACAGTCCCTGGGCCTCCCCACTCCACATCGCCCCCAAACCAGGCGGGGGTTGGCGCCCCTGCGGGGATTACCACCGCCTCAACGACGCCACCACCCCTGATCGGTACCCCGTGCCGCACATTCAGGACTTCTCGGCTAGACTGGCCGGCCGCTCAGTCTTTTCCAAAGTCGGCCTGGTGCGCGGCTACCAGCAAGTCCCCGTCCACCCCGCGTACGTCCCCAAGACGGCCATAATCACCCCCTTCGGGCTTTTCGAGTTCCTGCGGATGCCCTTCGGCCTCAAAAACGCGGCCCAGGCATTCCAACGGCTCATGGACTCGGTCCTTCGGGACCTGAAGTTCCTGTTCGTCTACCTGGACGACATCCTGGTAGCCAGTTCCTCCAAGCAGGAACACCTTCGCATCCTGTTCGGGCGCCTCAGCGACCACGGGCTCATCCTCAGCCCACCACATCACCTATGCTGGGGCCATTCCCCTGCCCACCAAGGTGCAGGCCGTCCAGCAATTTCCCCGCCCCACCACCAAAGGACTCCAGGAGTTCCTCGGGATGGGGAATTTCTACAACCGCTTCATCCCCAAAGCGGCGTCCCTCATGAGGCCCCTGTATGAAGCCCTCCGGGGCAGGAACGGCAAGATGGCGGTCGAATGGATGGCAGACGTATCAGCCGCCTTCAACTCCACCAAGACCGCGCTCGCCGACGCCACCCTGCTCGCGCACCCACGGCCCAATGCCAGAGTAGCGCTCACCACGGACGCCTCCGACCACGCGGTCGGCGCCGTGTACGAGCAGTGGGTCGACGGCGCCTGGCAACCACTTGCCTTTTTCAGCCGCCAACTACGGCCCCCGGAGGTCAAGTACAGCACCTTCGACCGCGAGCTCCTCGCGCTGTACCTGGCGGTCCGCCATTTTCGGTTTTTGCTGGAGGGCCACCCCTTCACTGCGTTTGTTGACCACAAACCCCTGACATTCGCAATGGCAAAGACAACCAACCCCTGGTCCGCCAGGCAGCAGCGCCAGCTCGCGGCAGTGTCCGAGTTCACCACGAACATCCAACACGTCTCCGGCCGAGACAACGTGGTAGCCGACTGCCTCTCCCGCCCTGCCATCCACGCCGCACACCTGGCAGTCGACTACGCTCAACTCGCAGCAGACCAGCTCATGGACCCTGATCTGCTCTCCGCACCTACCAACCTACCAGGGCTACGCCTGGCCGACGTCGCCTGCGGCCCGACCGCAGTCACGGTCAAGTGCAACATATCCCTATCTCAACCTCGGCCCGTCATCCCAGCGCCGCCGGGTGTTCGAGATTCTCCACAACCTCTCCCACCCCGGCGCCCGCGCATCCTTCAAATTGGTAGCCAACCGCTTTGTCTGGCGCAGCCTTCGCAAGGATGTGCGTACTTGGGCCAACTCCTGCCTAGCCTGCCAATGGGCCAAGGTGCAGCAACAGACGAAAGCACCCCTCGAGGAGTTCACCGTCCCTTCACGTAGATTCGACCACATCCACGTGGACATCGTCGGGCCCCTGCCGCCGTCGCAAGGCCACACGCACTTGCTGACGATCGTCGACCGCACCATGCGCTGGCCCGAGGCAATTCCACTGACCTCTACCACCACCGCCGACATCGCCAGAGCCTTAGTCAGCACCTGGGTCGCACGGTTCGGCATCCCCTCCGACAGGACGTCGGACAGAGGTCCGCAATTTACCTCTGAACTCTGGACCGCCATCGCACACAATCTCGGGGTGACCATTCACCGCACCACAGCGTACCACCCCCAAGCCAACGGACTGTGAGCGCGGTTCCACAGATCCTTGAAGGCATCTCTTCGAGCCAGCCTCCAGGACGGCGCCTGGACCGACCGACTCCCGTGGGTCCTCCTCGGCCTGCGCTCCGCGGTTAAAGAAGACCTCCACGCATCGGCAGCAGAGCTCGTGTACGGCCAGCCGCTGCGTGTACCCGGCGAGTTCCTGCCCACCGCCACGACACCCTGGTCAGCCGACCAGCAACGCCACAAGTTCGCCTCACTGGCGCTACAGTTCGCCCCGGTGCCCATTGCCCGGCACGGCGAATCCACCTCACACGTCCCGCTAAGCCTGCACCAGGCACGGTTCGTTTTCGTCCGGCACAACGCCCACCGCGGACCCCTTCAACCCCCGTACGACGGGCCCTACAAAGTGCTACAGGCTGGGGACAAATTTTTCGCCCAACAAGTGGGCGACAGGACTGAAAAAGTGTCAGTTGACCGACTCAAGCCAGCACACTCGGAGCCCGGTGAGCAGGTCCCAGTAGCTCGTCCACCGTCACGCGGCCGACCTGCCCTCAAGCCAGTACACCCGGCTGCTCCACGCCCGGCCGTTCCACGTCCACCGGCGTCCTACAAGAGCCGCTCCGGCCGGCCCATCAGACCGCCGCACCGTCTCGTCCACACCTCCTAAGCGGATTCTGGGGGGGAGCTGTGTGGCGGATAGCCACCTAAACGGGCGCAATCCACTTATCCGTCCGTGGACAATAAATCGGGCACCTTGCCTTTAAGAAGCATGCTGCCTTTAAGGCATGACAAAGGAGCGGGCGCCGCCCTCAGTGTGTACACAAAAGTGCGGGCATCGCCCCACTCTGGTTTTGGTTTTAGCAGAGAGAAGAGCGGAGGCAGCCATCCCTCAAGAGAATGTAATAAAAAGCCATGTGTTCCTCAGATCAGTTCGGCTTCCATTCGTGTTCCGCGGCAGCCTCAACAATTTTCAAAGAGAACATGCTTACAATTCTGTTACACATAGCAACCAGAGCACTTCCTCCTCCATATGTGTAGCATTCGGAGTATGACTTAGGAGAGTCTAGAACTTGGGGGTCATAGTCTCAGGATAAGTGGTCAGTCATTGAAGACTGCGATGAGGAGAAATTTCTTCACTCAGAGGTTTGTGAATCTATGGAATTCTCGACCCGAGGGCTGTGGATGCTCAGTCGTTGAGTATAGTCAAGAATGAGATCGATAGATTTGGGGACACTAAGGGGGGGGAAAATTGGGTTGGTTTGTGCCTCTCGTTAGCACGCCCAGGGGTGCAATTCCCCTAACGCCTCCCGGGAAATTCAGCAGTAGGTTAGTGGTAGCGCCCTGCGCCGCTGCGTCACCGGCGATGATGTCATCACCGCACGTAGCACCCTGGCCGCAAACTTCCCTTGCGCCCCCATACCTATCGCTGGACGATATGTCCGACAGGATCAGGGGGCGTTTTTGCAGCTGTGGCGCTATTTAAAGGGCAGGTGTCGGGCAGCCATTTTTATTTTGGCCGACTGCCAGCACCTGCCCCCTTTCACTTTTTATGTGGGGTGCCGGCCACGATCGCTCAGCTCGGCACTCTTCTTGGTGGTCCAGCAGGGCCCCGGTGCACGCAGCGCTAGGCCCCTCTCCTTTAATCAGTAGCCTTGGGGTGCTACTACTGAATTAATGGTGGAGGGGCGCTAACTTTTTCTGAGCCCCAAAATGGGCGCCATCCAATTTCTCCCCCTAAGGGAATCAAGGGATATGGCGGTAAAGTGGAGTGGAGGTAGAAGATCAGCCATGATTTTACTGAATGGCGAAGCAGGCTCGAGGGGCCGTATGGCCTACCCCTGCTCCTATTTCTTATGTTCTTAGACTAGGAGTCAGCCTCATCCCCTGTGGATGGACTCCCATCTCTGGTCTCCAACGCTGCACACAACTCTCACCTATGGCTCCTAGGAGTCGCTTGTCCATGGTGATCGTCACACCCTGGGCAACTACATCAGTTCACAGGTTAAACTAGGTAGAGGATACCTTTTGGGCGGATGTCCTTGAGTGATGGGG
Source organism: Somniosus microcephalus (assembly GCF_052327205.1). Lineage (NCBI taxonomy): Eukaryota > Metazoa > Chordata > Chondrichthyes > Squaliformes > Somniosidae > Somniosus > Somniosus microcephalus. The sequence continues at coordinate 40,967,016 of NC_140988.1, forward strand.
GAGACAATGAATGTCCTGCGATGATGGGCTAGCGGCGAAGTAGGTGTGGATTCACTGGAAACTGGAGTTGCGAACCTGCACACCGGTGGCTAAGGGTGCAGGGTCGTTCCCCACTGGACTGAAGCAGCAGGGGAGTTCGGCAAGCTCAAGTGACTGAACAGTCCTATATAGGATCACACTGCTCACTTCCGTAGTACGAGGAAGGGGCTAGAAACAGGTGCCTTAAATAAGGCCTGCTTCACCAAGTCATGGTCAATCCTGACTGGAATCCTACATTAGTGGTTGAAACAGCAAGAGAACCAAACACTTAAATATAGCAGCTTGGAATCTGAGAATACTCCAGGACACTTAGTCAATAAGTAGACCTGAAAGAAGAAGTGTGTTGATTGGTAGGGAATAAGTCAGTAACCAAGGAAAAAGTAGCCCCTATGTCAATCTGACATCTATGTCCTATGTGTGGGAAAAAATGTCACAAAATGGAACTTTAGTCATACGAGAACCCATAACTTACATTGTATTACAAAGTATTTACAGCACCAAAACAGGCCATTCTGCCCAACAGGTCCATGCTGGTGTTTATGCTCCACATGAGCCTCCTCCCACCCCTCTTCATCCATCCTCCCACCCAATCAACATATCCTTCTATTCCTTTCTCCCTCATGTGCTTATCTAGCACCAGCCCCCCCCTCCTTGAATGCATCTATGCTATTCACCTCAACTACTCCGTGGTAGCGAATTCCACATTCTAACCACTCTCTGGGTAAAGAAGTTTCTCCTGAATTCCTATATGGATTTATTAGTGATTATCTTATATTTATGGTTCCTAATTCTGGTCTCGCCTGCAAGTGGAAACTTCTTCTCTATGCCTACCTAATCAAACCCTTTCATAATCTTGAAAGCCTCTATCAGGTCACCCCTCGGTCTTCTCTAAAGAGCCCCAGCCTGTTCAATCTTTACGATGGGTATAACCACTCAGTTCTGGCATCATTCTAGTAAATCTTTTCGCACCTTCTCCAGTGCCTCCATATCCTTTTTATAATAAGACCACCAGAAGTGTTCACAGTACTCCAAATGTGGTCTAACCAAGGTTCTATATCAGCTTAACATACATTTTCTGCTTTTCAATTCTATCCCTCTAGAAGTGAACCTCAGTGCTTTGTTTGCTTTTTTAAATGGCCTTATTAACCTGCAGCTACTTTTAGATCTGTGTATCTGTACCCCCAGATCCCACTATGCTTCTACCCCATTTAGACACTTATTTCCCAAGTCGTATGTGGCCTCCTTATTCTTCCTACCAAAAGTTCCCACCTCACACTTATTTATATTGAAGTTCATTTGCCAATTACACGCCCATTCTGCAAGTTTATTAATGTCTTCCTGTATTTTGTCGCAGTCCTCTGTATTAACTATACCCTGTGATTTGGTATCATCTGCAAATTTTGAAATTGTACTTCAAATTCACGATTCCAAATTGTTTATGTAAATGCTGAACAAGTGGTCCCAGCACCGATCCTTGAGGAACACCACTTCCCAACATTTGCCAATCAATAACTACCTTTAACCCCTACTCTCTGTTTTCTGTTTTGTAGCCAGCTTGCTATCCATTCTGCTACTTGTCCCCTGACTCTGCATGTTCTGACCTTAGTCTTGAGTCTACGATGCAGTAGCTTATCAAAGGCTTTTTGGAAATCCAAAAGGATTACGGACTATTCTATTATATTTTCTGCAACGTGGTTGACTCTTAACTGCCCTCTGAAATGGCCAAGCAAGCCACTACGAAAAATAATAAGAATGAAACCAGACGGACCACCAAGCATCGACCTTGGCACCGGCTTCAGACACAACAATGGCACCCCCAGCCCAGCTGACCCTGCAAAGTCCTCCTCACTAACATCTGGAGAATTGTGCCAAAATTGGGAGAGCTGTCCCACAGACTAGTCAAGCAACAGCCCGACATAGTCATACTCACAAAAATCATACCTTTCAGCAAATGTCCCAGACTCCTCCATCACCATCCCTGGGTATGTGCTGTCCCACCGGCAGGACAGACCCACCAGAGGTGGCAGCACAGTGGTATATAGTCGAGAGGGAGTGGCCCTGGGAGTCCTCAATATTGACTTCGAATCCCATGAAGTCTCATGGCTTCAGGTCAAGCACGGGCAAGGAACCCTGCTGATTACCAACTACCGCCCGCCCTCAGCTGATGAATCAGTACTCCTCCATGTTGAACACCACTTGGAAGAAGCACTGAGGGTAGCAAGGGCACAGAATGTACTCTGGGTGGGGGACTTCAATGTTCATCACCAAGAGTGGCTCGGTAGCACCACTACTGACCGAGCTGGCCGAGTCCTGAAGGACATAGCTGCCAGACTGGGCCTGCGGCAGGTGTGGAGAGTGCCAACACAAGGGAAAAACTTAATGGACCTTGTCCTCACCAATCTACTTGCCGCACATGCATCTGTCCATGATAGTCTTGGTAGCAGTGACCACTGCACAGTCCATATGGAGACGAAGTCCTGTCTTTACACCGAGGACATCCCCCCATTGTGTTGTGTGGCACTACCACCGTGCTAAATGGGATAGATTCAGAACAGATCTAGCAGATCAAAACTGGGCACCCATGAGGCGCTGTGGGCCATCAGCAGCAGAATTGTATTCCACCACAATCTAACCTCATGGCCTGGCATATCCCTCACTCTACTATTACCATCAAGCCAGAGACCAATGCTGGTTCAATGAGGAGTGTAGAAGAGCATGCCAGGAGCAGCAGCAGGCATGCCTAACAAATGAGGTGCCAATCTGGGGAAGTTACAACACAGGACTACATGCATGCTATAAAGCAGAAGCAGCAGGCTATAGACAGGGCTAAGCGAATCACATCAAAACATGCAGTTCTGCAACATCCAGTTGTGAATGGTGGTGGACCATTAAACAACTAACGGGAGGAGGAGGCTCCATGAACAGCCCCACCCTCAATGATGGCAGAGCCCTGCACGTGAGTGCAAAAGACAAGGCTGAAGCGTTTGTAACCATCTTCAGCCAGAAGTGCCGAGTGGTTGATCCATCTTGGCCTCCTTCTGAGGTCCCCATCATCACAGAAGCCAGTCTTCAGCCAATTTGATTCACTCCACGTGATATCAAGAAACAGCTGAGCGCATTGGATACAGCAAAGGCTATGGGTCCCGACAACATCCCGGCTGTCGCGCTGAAGACTTATGCTCCAGAACTAGCCGCGCCTCTAGCCAAGCTGTTCCAGTACAGCTACAACACTGGCATCTACCAGACAATGTGGAAAACTGCCCAGGTATGTCCTGTCCACAAAAAGCATGACAAATCCAATCCGGCCAATTACTGCCCCATCAGTCTACACTCAATCATCAGCAAAGTGATGGAAGGTGTCATCGACAGTGCCACCAAGCAGCACTTACTCACCAATAACATGCTCAGCGATGCTCAGTTTGGGTTCCACCAGGACCACACAGCTCCAGGCCTCATTACATCCTTGGTCCAAACATGGACAAAGGAACTGAATTCCAGAGGTGAGATGAGAGTGACTGCCCTTGATATCAAAGCAGCATTTGACTAAGTGTGGCATCAAAGAGCCCTAGTAAAATTGAAGTCAATGGGAATCAGGGGGAAAACTCTCCACCGGCTGGAGTCATACCTAGCACAAAGGAAGATGGTTGTGATTGTTGGAGGTCAATCATCTCAGCCCCAGGACATCACTGCAGGAGTTCCTCGGAGTGTCCTAGACCCATCCATCTTCAGCTGCTTCATCAATGACCTTCCCTCCATCATAAGGTCAGAAATGGAGATGTTCACTGATAATTGCAGAGTGTTCAGGTCCATTCGCAACTCCTCAGATAATGAAGCAGTTCATGCCCTGGATGACATTCAGGCTTGGGCTAATAAGTGGCAAGCATCATTCATGCCACACAAGTGTGAGGCAATGACTATATCCAACAAGAGAGTCTAACCACTGCCCCTCGACATTCAACAACATTAGCATCGCCAAATCCCCCATCAACCACCTCCTGGGAGTCACCATTTACCAGAAACTTAACTGGACCAGCCACATAAATACTATGGCTACAAGAGCAGGTCAGAGGCTGGGTATTTTGTGGCGAGTGTCTCACCTCCTGACTCTCCAAAGCCTTTCCACCATCTACAAGGCACAAGTAAGGAGTGTGATGGAATACTCTCCACTTGCCTGGATGAGTGTAGCTCCAACAACACTCAAGAAGCTCGACACCATCCAGGACAAAGCAGTCCGCTTGATTGGCACCCCATCCACCACCTTAGACATTCATTCCCTCTAACCATGGCTGTAGTGTGCACCATCTACACGATGCACTGCAGCAACTCGCCAAGGTTTCTTCGCTAGCACCTCCCAAACCTGCGACCTCTACCACCTAGAAGGAAAAGGGCAGCAGGCGAATGGGAATACCATCACCTCAAAGTTCCCCTCCATGTCACACACCATCTTGACTTGGAAATATATCGCTCCTGGATCAAAATCCTGGGACTCCCTCCGTAACAGCACTGTGGGAGTACCTTCACCACATGGACTGCAACGGTTCAAGGAGGTGGCTCACCACCACCTTCTCATGGGGCAATTAGGGATGGGCAATAAATGCTGGCCTTGCCAGCAATGAATAAAAAAAGTTTAGATGTTTTTCTATTACGTCTTTGATTAAAGATTCCATCATCTTGCCTACCAAATCTAATTGGTCGATACTTCCCTGGGCCTGTTATATATATATGAATCACATTAGCTGTCTGCCAGTCCTCTGGCACAATTCCCTTTTCTATATATATATATATTGTGTCTCAGCTATCTTTTCCTTAACTGGGGTTTTATCCTCTGAGTTTGATTAGTTTATCAATTATCTCCCCATTTTCTATTTTAAATGTCTTTATAATGTCATGCACACCATGTTAGTTTCTCTGGTAAATACAGAGGTAAAGTAATTATTTAATATTTCTGCAATTACCTGTGAGTTTATCATGTGGCCCTATTGTGATTTTTCTTGTGTTATTTATGTGCCTGTGGAATACTTTACTATTTCTTTTGATATTGTTTCATAATTGAATTTTGAAGTTTCTCTGTCTTCCTAATTCCCTTGTATAATAATAATAATCCTCCTCCTCAAAATAAAACACTATGGCCTAGAAATTCGGTGGGCTGCGCCACCAGTTAGCGCCCAAAGAGGGCACTTAGTGGGTTTAGCGCCACTGGCCACGCCTCCCGCGAAATTTAGCGGGGCGCTAATGGCGGCATTAGCCTGTAGCGCTGCGCCGCCACCGATGACGTCATCGGTGCGCGCAGCGCCCCGATCGCAAAGTTCGGTAGCGCCCCCCGCTGTAACGCCGGTCGCAATTTGCGACCGGTTCAGGGGGGCCTACCTGCGGCGGTAGAGGCGCTAATTAAAGGAGGTGCGGGGCGGCCATTTTTGTTGCTGGCCGCCTGCCAGCACCTCTCCGCGCTGCCGTCCCCGGCCTCCTGAGCCCCCCCCCCCCACCCCCGCGTTGTGCTGGCTGTGTCCCAAGAGCCCGGCACTTCTCCTCGGTGCAGAGCTCTTTTGCCGGCACTCGCGATCTCTGATCGCGCTGCAGCAGGCCCCTCCCCTTTAAGAAGGGGAGGAAGGCCTGCAGTACCGCAGCTGCATGGCGCTGCGGCGCGTTGCGATTTTCAGTTGCAGCGCCCCAAGAGGGATGCGGGGCGCCTCGAGCAGCGCCGTGCTTCCGTTTGGGGCGCACAAACTGAATATTGGGCTGGCACTCGCAGCTCCTTCCGGGGCGGTACTTCTGGCGCCCAGGCGAGAGGGGCGCCACCGAATTTCTAGGCCTATATGTAAGTCATAACACATTTTTACATCCACCAAAATTCTCAAATATAGAATTTTTAAATATTCAAATTTAGGAAATGCCACATTCTTGACTTAGCACACCACTCCTTCCTTGTAACCAAAGCATAAACAAACTCAGAATTTCTTAAAAATGTAAACATTGTTGAAAGCGTAGGTGGCATTACTAGATCACATGATGAAACAATGCAATGATAAATCAATACATCTTACCATCCGGTACCAGCTCGAACTGGGGTCTCCCCTCAATTACACTTTTAAGAGTTGCTAGGTGCCCTTCGATAATCTCCCCATCAACAAATTTTCCAAGCAGTGCTATCCTGCCCACAGGATAAACATAAGCTATTTTATCACCAGTCATCTCCCCATCTTCATTCACTTCTCCTACAAGGCAGCCTCCATCCTGTCACACAAGATAACATGTCACTTGATTCATAATACACAATGTTCACTGGTGTAATGACATTTTGTATTTTCCCCCAAATAAATCTTGGAAATAGGCCGAGAATTTCCTCAGAGCCGCAATTTCACTGGAAGTGCAGCCGCACTTGTTTCCGTGCATAATGGCGTTTCCGCCGCACTTCTGGTAAAGTTATAGCAGCAGAACGGATCCAGCTTTGAGGAAATTCCTAGCCATAGTGGAAAACATTTATGGCCATGGAAACACCAACGCAAGACAATTATTTTTTTGCCAGATTTCCCCATCTTCTCTGGATGACACCAAACTCTTGCTGGTGCACAGTTCTATGCACACTAGCAATCATCCAGTTCCTTGTCCAAGTGGTCCTTCTACATGTGTGAGCATATACAGCAAGCATTGGCAGGATATTTACCATGTGGGGCATTACGACCAAGCCTATTCAAACAGTCTGCACAGAGCAGGATTAAATGGAATGGACTTAAACAGAGTGGTTTATTTGGGAATTTGGAAAGAGTGGGAATTTCTGGTAAAAGGGGGGAGGAGTTGCTGCTTTTTGTCTACACTACTTGTAGTGCTTTGTGTTATAGTTAACACAAAGTTATAGTTGTGGTCCATATTTAATTTCAGTACCCTTAATCTTAATCTAGATCAAGTAAGTAGTCAAGAAACTACACTGTAAACTAAGTTACCTAATTACAAATTTAATTAGATAAAGCAAGGTCATATAGGGATGGCAGTGCGGGTGGTGTGCCACAACTGCAGCACATGAGAGTTTGTGGAGAGCATTGTGATCCCAGACAACCATGTTTGCAGTAAGAGCCTGCATCTTGGAGGCACTTCAGCTCAGAGTTTTTGAGCTGGAGTCTGAGGTGCAGACATTGTGGGGCATCAGGGATGGGGAGACTTACCTAGACACTTTGATCCAGGAGGCAGTAACACCCCTTAAGTTAGGTAGTGGTACAGGTCTGGTTAGTGGTCAGGGACAGAAGGGTGTGACTGCAACTCAGGCAGGTAAGGGGACCCCAGGTGCAGTGCTGGAGGAGCCTTAGCCTTTGCCCTTGTCCAACAGGTAGGATGTTCTTGCTGCTGGTGTGGATGAGGGAAAAGCCTGCAGGATGGATGAGCAAGCTGACCATGGCACAGGAGGCCATTCAAGTTGGGGGGGCGGGGGGGAAGTGAAAGGGAATGTAGTTGTGGTAGGGGATAGTATAGTCAGAGGGATAGATACTGTTCTCTGCAGGCATGACCAAGAGTTCCAAAGGTTGCCAGGGTTAAAAGACATCTCCTTGGGGCTGGAGAAGAACTTGGAGGGGGAGGATCCAATTGTTGTGGTCCATGTAGGAACCAACAACCTAGGTAGAACTAGGAATGAGGTTCTGCTGAGGGAGTTTGAGGAGCTAGGATCCAAATTAAAAAGTAGAACCTCAAAAGGATTGTTACCTGAGCCACGTGCAAATTGGCATAGGGACAAACAGATTAGAGGTTTAAATGCATGGCTCAAAGAGTGATGTGGGAGGAAGGAGTTTCAGTTCATGGGGCACTGGCACCAGTACTGAGGAAAGAGGCAGCTGTTCCGTTGGGACGGGTTCCACTTAAACCAGGCTGGGACCAGTGTCCCGGTGAACCGAATAACTAGGGCAGTAGACAAGGCTTTAAACTAATGAAGGGGGAGGGGGGGAGGATTCAGGAAAGAGTACATTTAAAAGCAGCAAGAGAAATGTCAAGGCTCTAGGGCAGAGTAGAGATTTGGGTAAAAATAAGTAGAGTGGGTCAGGAAGGGACAGAGAGAGTAACAAAGGTAATAAGGCATCAGTGACTAAGGTGACATCAGGGAAAATAGAAATAAGTCAAAGCGGAGTTGCAAATCTGAATGCGCAAAGTATTCGCAACAAAATAGATGAATTACTAGCGCAGATAGAAATTAACAGGTTTGATCCAATAGCCATAAGAGAGATGTGGTTGCAAAGTGGCCATGGTTGGGAACTAAATATTCCAGGATACTTAACTTTTAGAAGATAGGCAAAATGGAAAAGGAGGAGGGGTAGCCCTGATAATAAAGGATGGGATAAAGACAGTAGAGAGAAAGGAACTTCGCTCCCAAAATCAAGAAGTAAAATCAGTTTGAGTGGAGCTAAGAAACAGCAAAGGGCAGAAAACATTGGTGGGAGTTGGTTATAGGCCCCCAAACAGTAGTTGTAATATAGGGCAGGATATAAATCAGGAAATTAGAGATGCATGCAACAAGGGTAATACAATAATCATGGGGGACTTTAATCTACATATAGACTGGGAAAACCAAATTTGCAGTAATAGTGTGGAGGACAAATTCATGGAATGTATGCAAGATAGTTTTCTAGATCAGTACATTGAGGAACCAACTAGCGAACAGGCTATTTTAAATCTAGTATTGTGCAATGAGAATGGGTTAATTAATAACCTTGTAGTAAAGGGGCCTTTAGGGAAGAGTGACCATAATATGATAGAATTTTATATTGAGTTTGAGAGTGATTTAGTTAAATCGGAAACTAGGGTCTTAAGCCAATTACGTAGGTATGAGGGGCGAGTTGGCCAAGGTAGATTGGGAAACTACATTAAAAAGTATGGCGGTAGACAAGCAATGGCTAGCATTTAAAGAATTAAATACATAATTTACAACAAATATACATTTCTTTAAGGCACAAAAACCTCACAGGAAAAATGGTCCAACCGTGGCTAAGAGAAGTTAAAGATAGTATTAGATCAAAGGAAGAGGCTTATAATGTTGCCAAAAATAGTAAGCCTGAGGATTGGGAGGATTTTAGAATTCAGCAAAGGAGGACCAAGAAGTTGATAAAGAAAGGGAAAATAGAATGAGAGTAAACTAGCGAGAGGCATAAAAAGACTGTAAAAGCTTCTATAGCTATGTAAAAAGGAAATGATTAGTGAAAGTAAATGTGGGTCCCTTACAGGCCGAGACAGGAGAAATTATAATGGGGAATAAGGGAATGGCAGGGAAATTAAACAAATACTGTGTGTCTGTCTTCACAGAAGAAGATGCAAAAAACTTCCCGGAAATAGTGGAGAACCAAGCCACTAGGGAGAATGAGGAACTGAAAGAAATTAGAAGTAAAAAAATAATAGTACTGGAGAAATTAATGGGACTGAAAGCCAATAAATCCCCTGGACCTAATGGCCTACATCCTAGGGTTTTGAAAGAGGTGGCTATATAGTTGATGCATTGGTTGTCATTTTCCAAAATTCCATAGATTCTAGAACGGTTCCTGCAGATTGGAAGGTAGCAAATGTAACCCCACTATTTAAGAAAGGAAGGAGAGAGAAAACAGGGAACTACAGGCCAGTTAGCCTTACATCAGTAGTAGGGAAAATGTTAGAATCTATTATTAAGGATGTAGTAACAAGGCACTTAGAAAATAATAGGATTGGGCAGAGTCAACACGGATTTATGAAAGGGAAATCATGTTTGACAAGTCTGTTCGAATTTTTTGAGGTTGTAACTAGCAGAATAGAGAAGGGGGAACCAGTAGATGTGGTGTATTTGGATTTTCAGAAGGCATTCGATAAGGTGCCACACAAGAGGTTATTAAACAAAATTAGTGCTCATGGGACTGGGGGTAATGTACTAGCATGGATTGAGGAGTGGTTAACAGACAGAAAACAGAGAGTAGGAATAAACGGCTCATTTTCGGGTTGGCAGGCTGTAACTAGTGGGGTACCGCAAGAATCAGTGCTTGGGCCTCAGCTATTCACAATCTATATCAATGATTTGGATGAGGGGACCAAATGTAATATATCCAAGTTTGCTGATGATACAAAGCTGGGTGGGATTGTAAGTTGTGAGGAGGATGCAAGGAGGCTTCAAGGGGATATAGACAGGCTAAGTGAGTGGGCAAGAACATGGCAAATGGAATATAATGTGGAGAAATGTGAAGTTAACCACTTTGGTAGGAAAAATAGAAAGAAATAGAAAAGCAGAGTATTTTCTTTTAAATGGTGAGAGATTGGGGAATGTTGGTGTTCAGAGGGACCTGGGTGTCCTTGTACACGAATCACTGAACATTACCATGCAGGTACAGCAAGCAATTAGGAAAGCAAATGGTATGTTGGCCTTTATTACAAGAGGATTTGAGTATAAGAGTAAAGACGTCTTACTGTAATTACATAGGGCCCTGGTGAGACCACATCTGGAGTATTGTGTACAGTTTTGGTCTCCTTACCCAAGGAAGGATATACTTGCCATAGAGAGACTGTAACAAAGGTTCACCAGACTGGTTCCTGGGATGGGGGGGGGCGGGGGGGGGGGTTGTCCTATGAGGCGAGATTGAGTAGACTAGGCCTATATTCTCTAGAGTTTAGAGGAATGAGAGGTGATCTCATTGAAACATACAAAATTCTTACAGGGCTTGACAGGGTAGATGCAGAGAGGATGTTTCCCCTGGCTGGGGAGTCTAGAACCAGGGATCAGTCTCAGAATAAGGGGTCGGCCATTTAGGACTGAGATGAGGAGAAATGTCTTCACTCAGAGGGTGCTGAATCTTTAGAATTCTCTACCCCAGAGGGCTGTGGAGGCTCAGTCGTTGAGTATATTCAAGACAGAGATCGATAGATTTTTGAATATTAAGGGAATCAAGGGATAGTGCAGGAAAGTGGAGATGAGGTAGAAGATCAGGCATGATCTTATTGAATGGCGGATCAGGCTCGAAGGACCAAATGGCCTACTCCTGCTCCTATTTCTTATGTTCTTAAACCTCCTAGTTGGTGTTACTCTACAGCAATTAGGAGTGGGAACCCCAGTTAATTTTTCTTCCTCCCTAACCTAAGTGCATTGAGCCCAATTAAAGCAACCAAACTGCTGCCCCTGGCGGAGATCAGATAATTTAGCAGAGACTGGGGATCAAATGTGGGACCTTCTGGTCTGTGTGTTAGGTAGCCTTGATGTTTAAAGCTTTTGGCCATTTAACTGAAGCTTACCGAAAAATACATCCAGCAAACACCCCATTGAACATTGTCCCTGTATTGACCCCTGAAGGTCAATTGTCCCTCCGAATCATATTCCTGAGCTAAGCCATTCAATTCTCCATCAATGTAGGTACCATGGAGGGTACTTCCATCCTCATAGGTGTAGACAGCTTGTCCTTGTAAAGCATCATCAACGCAGTTCCCTTCCAGTGTGCTAAATAATAAAAGGGATATATTGTGTCACACATTTTAAAAGACACTGGTTTTGACTACAAGAACAATTGATGGATTCCCATCAAATATTCATCTTGGTTTTGAGTAATTTTGATAGGCTGCAGCTGTTCACATCATGACTGAAATATGGACTGCTCTGGCTGCACTTACTCTTATGTTTTTACAAAGCTAGCTGCAACCAATTAAACATTAACTCAGATCCAACCTAGAAATCAGTGAGCAGGGATACATACCAACAAAAAGCAAAAATTCATTATTAGGAAGTGAAACAGATTAAACCTAATTAAGCAGGCATTTCAGTTCTACTTGCACACTGGATCAGATCTGCAGTCTAATAGGAGTGACTGGGACAACGAATTTGATGTGGAGATACAGGATGGTTTATCTGACCTCTAACCCTCTCGTCACTTATAATTTTCTTAATTTGGCTGTCTTATTTGCAGATAAATCAGAACACCAGAGGCAGGATTTTTCTATGAATATATACTGTGGTTTATAACACATAGCAGTGGCAAATCTGCAAAACCAGGAGTAATGCAATTTTCTCCCCCACTTGAGCACTAGAGGTGGGTATTTTACCAGTCTAGGAATTATTTATGACTTTCACACCTTCTACACTGGGTGTTCAAGTGGGGTTTGTGGACCTGAATCCACCTGAACATAAACACACAGATGCCATCTCTCAGATCTTTTATTTAAGCAGTAATACATAGATTTAATAAGAACACAACTTGACCTGTCCTGAAGTCTTCAAGTGCCCGGTGGCCAAACTGATGAGCACTTGAAGTCTGTTGAATCTTTAGACATCTTCTTTCCGTTAGACCAGGACACGTTTTTCCTAGCCGACTGCAGTATAGGAGCTAGGTATTGTTAAATTCTTATATTCTGGAGTCCACAGTTTCCTTGAGTTTCACATGCACATCTCAATGATTGGTTCCTTCAAGCATGGCTATTCCCCTTGTTGTTCATGGTTGGTTCAAAGTTGAGTGGGGTTACTTCATCATACGTGTCACTTGTTGAAGTTTAATGGTGGTCTTATCTCATGACAGTACCAGTTGGTTCTGCTGGTCCCATAGCAACTCATGATTTGTCCTTGGTTACAAGCTGCCTTTGTCTGACAATGTCTGTTAAATGATCCTCCAGTTTAATGTGGGTTAGCCATATTAAAGTTCTTCTTGTTGCGATGGATGTTTAAAACAGATTTTTCCTTCACCAGCACCAACTCACAAAGAAGCATCATGTACATCTATTAACATTTGCATAATTTTGCTCTGTGCCAGTCTCACTGGTGGCAGAGATCGTCCAAAGGGACTGACCTTTCCCTCCAAGCAGCTGGGTAACATGTTGCAACAAAGTACCACTTGTCACATGGAAGGTCCTTATCTTGATTGGGCCTCAACAGGGAAAGGAGAGAAGATACTTTCTAATTGGAAGGAAGGTTGTTTGCAACTATTTTCTAGCCACCTGACACGGACTTTACACAGCCGTTCAGGTATAAGGTCCAACGAATGAGACCACATTACTGGCCTATAGTTGTGGTTTGAGCGCTCAGTCTGATAGCCACCAAAATAACACAGTCTCTTCCTCCAGCAGCAGTACTTATATTTGGTGCCAGATACAAAAACCATCTCTCAAGGTGGATCTTCACATCTCATATGTTTTAGAGTGCTGCATCAATGTCACTATTGTTGAAAAGTGAAGGGGGCATCAGAAGGAAAGCCAACAAATGTTAGTTATTAGCTTTTCCCTTTCACCCAGGTACATTTTCACACTAACAACTGTCTCTCAGTCTGGCACTTTAAACTATGCTGGACGTGTGTTTGTGGTTGCCATGTTGCAGAATGTGCTGCCACTTTGAAAAGAGGGATGTGTATTCCGTTTTCCAAAAGTGTAGGCTACAAGAACAATTTGAGTATCATAGCATGCAATAGTACAATTGGTTAGAAGTAAGGCAACCACTTATAGTTGCAATTTATTCCACATTTCACAATTTTTTTTCCCTCCAAGAATTTTCTTTCCCTCCTCCCCTAAAAAGTAGTTTCACAAGTGATATCCTGGTACCTTGTCCAAGTGTCTATTCCTCATGTTTGAGCTTAGAATGTCAGGCTATTCCAGCAAGAGAGCATCACAGACACACTGGATCCTCTCATCTGATCAGGGGTCATCAGAAGCAGGAACTCCCTGATTTTTCCCCCTTCTAACCCGGTGTAAAAGTTACTTTGTTTTTAACAGCACAGAAACAGGTCATTTGGCTGTTGTGTATGTACCTTTAAGAGAGAACTGATTTTATACTGCAGTACCGGCAGTGACCACACCTGTATATAAAGCCATAGCAGGCTTCTGTACGTCAGTCTTAAGTTACCCTCTGTTCAGTAAATACCGGTTATTATTGTTCTCCTGCAGTCCATGTATTATTGATACTCGGACACTACACTGGCGACGAGCAGGTTCGAACTCACCTGCAGTACTGCATCACCTCACGGGGATCTTTCCCTGAGAAGAAGCTTCTTGGAGGTCGAAGTCAGAGCAATGGGCGTCGACCGTGGGCAACCGCCCAAGGATCCATCGGAGTTCGGAGAATTGCAGGGGAGGCTGTGGAGAGCTGGGCTTGGCTCCCCTGTCAAGGTGTTCCAGCAAATCGTGCTGGTAGCAGTAGTGCGCTGACCCTTCCGGACTGCGGCGGGCTCGAGTGGCTCTGCAAAGGGGCCGTGCAGCGTCGTCGGGAGGAGAAAGACAGAAAGACAGAAAGACAGAGGCGCGGTCGGTGCTCAAGAACCGGGCAGCGTAGAGAAAATAAAACGAGGGGAAGGAAAAGGGAGCCGAAGCCGCGGGTCGCCGCCATTACCCTGTAGAACGCTAGGAGCAGCGTGGCAGCAAGGGGAAGAAGGAAAAGTGCGGGAGGCGCCATTTTATTCCATTGAAGAAGAAAAAGCGCAGGAGGCGCCATTTTAAATCACCCAAGATGCCGAAGAGTGGCAGTATCACTGCTTTCGACAACGAGGTAGAAGACTGGACCACGTATGTGGAAAGAATTGAAGTGTACTGCAAGGCAAATGAGGTGGCTGATGGAACGAAGGCGTCGGTATTATTAAATTTGATGGGTGTGAGAACGTATGGCCTATTGCGGAATTTAATTACCCCAGCTAAACCAATGGAGAAAAGTTTTGAAGAGATTGTTAATATCTTACAGGAACACCTAAACCCTACACCGCTGCTGATAGCAGAAAGATTCAAGTTCCATAAAAGAAACCAGCACAATGATGAGAGCAATGCTGACTATCTTACGGAACTACGCAAGTTATCGAAGCACTGCCAGTTCGGAGCAGGACTGGCAGACACCTTATGGGATAAGTTTGTCTGCGGGCTCCAGAGTGAAGGAACCCAGAAACGACTACTTTCGGAAAAGGACCTGACGCTAGAACAGGCTTTCAGCGTGGCAGTATCCTACTAAGCAGCAGCACGGGGAGCTGCGGAAATACAACAGAAACCACAAGAATACAGCGCTAACGAAATGGCGTATGGAGCAGAAAAGTGCTATCGCTGCGGCAGAACAACCCATGATCAGAAGGACTGCTGGTTTAAGGACAAAGTATGCAGGCAATGTGGGAAAATGGGACACATAGCAAGAGTCTGCAGGTCGGGAAAGAAAACCAACACTAAAAAGAACTACTAAGGAAAAGTACAAGTAAGTAAAAAAAAAAGACAGACAGTAGTTCGGAAGATCAGGAGAGTGATAATGACTCCGGGAGCAGGAGACTAAGTTGTCTAAAGTTACATGTGTGTGGTGAAATAAGTTTTATAAGTATATACCTTATTCTACCTGTGTATAGTTTCCTATTGTAATCTATTGTAACCCTGCTGTTTTCTTGGTTGGCCAGGAATGCTGATGTACTGTATACCACTCTGCTGTGCCATTGATTGTCCTGATCTGTTACTTCGCCCCTGGCTCCGCCTCCTAGTTCACTTCTGAGAAGCTGATCAGAAGGCTAACATGTGTTCTGTTCTGTCCAGTTCTAAGCTATTAAAAGCCAACTGTGAGTTATAACTACCAGTCTCTGTAGCTATTTAAGGTATATCAATGTGATCGCAAAGGAGGATCACCGAACCATTTGGGTCACCCGCATATAGCAGGGTCCCAAGTAAAGATGGAATTGGACACAGGATCAGCCTTAACGGTCATGAATCGACGAGACTATGAGCGGCTATTCTCACACATACCCTTGAAGGACACGTCCATTGTATTGAAGACATACACGGGGCAAAAAGTCTACCCCAGAGGAAAAATAAGGGTGCCAGTTAAATACAACGGCAAGGAAACACAGAAACTGTATCTATATATACACAAGATGGAGGACCACCATTATTGGGATGTGAATGGATCCGAAAAATACAATTGGATTGGCATTCCATTTAGGCGCTAACTGTGACTGACAAAAAGGATGATGACGTCACACCTGGACGACTGTCAAAAATTCTAACTGACGTGAAAGAGGTGTTCCAACAAGGACTTGGGACTCTAAAAGGAGTAACGGCAATGATAAAAATCGAAGATAACACAAACCCAAAATTTTTTTAAGGCCAGACCGGTACCGTACGCGATCCACCCAGCCGTTGAAGCAGAGCTGGAGAGTCTGGAGTGTTCGGGTGTGCTGTCCAAGGTGGACTGGAGTGGGCCACACCCATCGTTCCTGTAATGAAGAAATCATTGAGCAGCACGCCTGGGGAGCCGAAGAAGGTTCGCATCTGTGGGGACTTCAAGGTAACTGTGAACCCAGTCCTGCACGCAGTACAATATCCACTTCCACGGATAGAAGATGTTTTCGCCTCACTATCTGAAGGGAAACGCTTTACGAAGATTGATCTGGCCCAAGCGTATCTACAAATTGAGGTGGAAGAAGCATCTAGGAAATACCTCACGATAAACACTCACAAAGGCCTTTACCAGTACAATCGACTGGTATTTGGGGTAGCATCAGCCCCGGCTATTTGGCAGAGGGCAATGGAACAAGTCCTGCAAGGGATCCCGGGGACCCAGTGTTATTTGGACGACATCCTGGTTATGGGCGAAAATGACAGTGAACACCTTGCCAACCTGGAGCAGGTGCTCACTAGATTACAAGAATATGGGCTACGAGCCAACCGCCCCAAATGCGAGTTCTTCAGGAGACAAATCTCGTATTGTGGCCACATGATTGATGAGGAAGGGTTGCATAAGTCGCCAGACAAGATTGAGGCTGTAGTCAAGGCTCCAGCACCGGAAAATGTGTCACAACTGAGGTCGTTTCTCAGGTTGGTGAACTACTACCATAAGTTCTTGCCGAATTTATCTACAATTCAGCACCCACTGAACACCCTGCTGCAAACTGGAGTAACATGGAAATGGAGTGATGAGTGTAAGCGTGCCTTTCAGAAATGTAAATGCCTAATCACTTCAAAAGTATTGGCCCACTACAATCCAACACTACCGATTTGGTTGGCATGTGATGCGTCTCCCTACGGCATTGGAGCGGTGCTGTTTGGCAGAGGGCAATGGTCGGACCAGGAGAGCACCGAGGCGGCAGTATAAGAGGAGCGAGGCGAGGCCAGACCAGATCGGACCAGGAGAGCCCCGAGGCGGCAGTATAAGGAGGAGCGAGGCGAGGCCGGACCAGGAGAGCACCGAGGCGGCAGTATAAAAGGAGGAGCGAGGCGAGGCCCAACCAGATCGGACCAGGAGAGCACCGAGGCGGCAGTATAAAAGGAGGAGTGAGGCGAGGCCCGACCAGATCGGACCAGGAGAGCACTGAGGCGGCAGTATAAAAGGAGGAGCGAGGCGAGGCCCGACCAGATCAGACCAGGAGAGCACCGAGGCGGCAGTTAAAAGGAGGAGCGAGGCGAGGCTTACTAACTCAGCAGCGGGGAGAGAGGTAAAAAGTAATCAGAGTGTGATGTCACCAGGGAGCAGGTAAATGATTGGTTGGTGAGTATTTCTCTTTTTTAAACTTTAACTCTGTAGTTTATGGTTGCTAAGGTCTTTTCTGGTGTAGCAGGGACTGTTGGTAAACCATACAAGCGCCTAGAGTTTATCTTTAATTGGTGATAGTGAATTAATGTAAATTAATTAAAGGGTAAGTCATGCCAGGAGAGCCCAGCCCCGTGTTATGCTCCTCTTGCTCTATGTGGGAATTCAGGGACACTGCGGATGGATGGGCTTTGGAGCATTCACGATGTTGAGAGGGTCGTGGATAACATGTTTAGTGAGTTGGTCACACCGCAGGTAAGGGCTGCACAGGCAGAAGGGAAATGGGTGACCATCAGGCAGAGCAGTAGAGGCAGGCAGGTAGTGCAGGGGACCCCTGTGGCCATCCCCCTCTCAAACAGGTATACCGATTTGGATACTGTTGAGGGGGATGACTTACCAGAGGAAGGCAGCAGCAGCCAACTTCCCGGCACCAGGGGTGCTTCTGCTGCTCAGGAAGGGAGGAAAAAGAGTGGGAGAGCAATAGTGGTAGGGGATTCTATTGTAAGGGGTACAGATAGGCGTTGCTGTGGCCGTAGACGTGACTCCAGGATGGTTTGTTGCCTCCCTGGTGCCAGGGTCAAGGATGTCACTGAACGGCTGCAGGGCATTCTGAAGGGGGAGGGTGAACAGTCAGAGGTCGTGGTTCACATTGGGACCAATGACATGCGTAGGAAGAGGGATGAGGTCCTGCAGAAAGAATTTAGGGAGCTAGGTAGCAGATTAAAGAGCAGGACCTCAAAGGTTGTAATCTCTGGATTACTCCCGGTGCCACGTGCTAGTGAGTATAGGAATAGGAGGATAGAGCAGATGAATGCGTGGCTAAAGAGTTGGTGCAGGAGGGAGGGCTTTAGTTTCCTGGGTCACTGGGCCTGCTTCTGGGGAAGGTGGGACTTGTACAAGTCGGACGGGTTGCACCTGAACCAGAGTGGGACAAATATCCTTGCGGGGAGGTTTGCTAGCACTGTTCAGGGGGGTTTAAACTAAAAGTGCAGGGGGTTGGGAACCTGAGCAGGGAGACAGAGGAAAGGGAAACAGGGATAAAAGCAAAAGATAGGAAGGAGAAAAACAAAAGTGGCAGTCAGAGAAATCAACGGTTTAAATCAAACATGGCCACAGTAAATAATAATTCTAATAGGTCTAAGAGCGTTAAAAAAACAAGCCTGAAGGCTTTGTGTCTTAATGCAAGGAGTATTTGTAATAAGGTGGACGAATTGGCTGCACAAATAGAGGTAAACGAATATGATTTGGTTGGGATTACGGAAACGTGGCTCAAGGATGGCCAAGACAGGGAACTCAACATCCAGGGGTATTTGATATTCAGGAAAGATAGGCAAAAAGGAAAGGGAGGTGGGGTAGCATTACTGGTTAAAGAAGGGATTAATACAATTGTAATGAAGGATATTAGCTCTGATGATGTGGAATCTGTATGGGTAGAATTGAGAAATACTAAGGGGAAAAAAAACATTAGTGGGAGTGGTATATAGACCTCCCAACAGTAAGGCGGAGGTTGGGGATGGCATTAAAAGGGAAATTAAAGAAGCGTGCAATAAGGGCACAGCAGTCATCATGGGTGACTTTAATCTACATATAGATTGGGCCAGCCAAATTAGTAACAATACTGTGGAGGAGGAATTCCTGGAGTGTTTACGGGATGGTTTCCTGGACCAATATGTCGAGGAACCAACCAGAGATCAGGCCATCTTAGACTGGGTATTATGTAACGAGAAAGGATTAATTAGCAATCTTGTTGTACGAGGCCCCTTGGGTCTGAGCGATCATATGATCGAATTCTTCATTAAGATGGAGAATGAAGTAGTTGACTCAGAGATTAGGGTCCTCATTTAAATAAAGGAAACTACGATGGTCTCAGGAGCGAGTTGGGTAGGATTGATTGGGGAATGGCACGCAAAGGGTTGACGGTGGATAGGCAATAGCAAACATTCAAAGACCGAATGGATGAACTACAGAATTTGTTCATCCCAGTTTGGCATAAAAAAAAAACAAAAAAGGTGACTCAACCGTGGCTAACAAGAGAAATTAGGGATAGCATAAGATCCAAGGAGACGACATATAAATTGGCCAGAAAAAGCAATAATCCTGAGGATTGGGAGCAGTTTAGGATTCAACAAAGGAGGACAAAGGGATTAATTAAGAAAGGGAAAATAGAATATGAGAGTAAGCTATCAGGGAACATAAAAACTGACTGTAAAAGCTTTTATAGATATGTGAAGAGAAAAAGATTGGTGAAGTCAAGCGTAGGTCCCTTGCAGTCAGAATCAGGGGAATTTATAATGGGGAACAAAGAAATGGCCGACCAACTAAATACATACTTTGGTTCCGTCTTCACAAAGGAGGACACAAATAACCTCCCAGAGATGCCGGGGAACATAGGGCCTGATGAAAGGGTGGAACTGAAAGAAATCAGTATTTGTAGGGAAATGGTGTTAGGAAAATTGATGGGATTGAAGGCCAATAAATCCCCAGGGTCTGATAATCTACATCCCAGGGTACTTAAGGAAGTGGCCCTAGAAATAATAGATGCATTGCTGGTCATCTTCCAGAACTCGATAGGCTCTGGAACAGTACCCATGGATTGGAGGGTAGCTAATGTTACCCCACTATTCAAAAAAGGTGGTCGAGAAAAATCGGGGAATTATAGACCGGTAAGCCTGACATCGGTAGTGGGGAAAATGCTAGAATCTATTATAAAAGATGTAATAGCAGAGCACTTGGTAAGCAGTGACAGGATCGGACAAAGTCAACATGGATTTACAAAAGGCAAATCATGCTTGACTAATCTACTGGAATTTTTTGAGGATGTAACTGCAAAAATAGATAAGGGAGAACCAGTGGATGTGGTGTATTTGGACTTTCAGAAGGCTTTCGATAAGGTCCCACATAAGAGATTAGCGTGCAAAATTAAGGCACATGGGATTGGGGGCAAGGTATTGACTTGGATAGAGAACGGGTTGGCGGACAGAAAGCAAAGAGTTGGAATAAACGGGTCGTTTTCCGAGTGGCAGGCAGTGACTAGTGGGGTACCGCAAGGATCAGTCCTAGGACCCCAGCTGTTCACAATATATATTAATGATCTGGACGAGGGAATTGGATGTAATATCTCCAAATTTGCAGAAGACACAAAGCTGGGTGGGAGGGTAAGCTGTGAGGAGGATGTCGTGAAACTCCAGTACGATTTGGACAGATTGGGTGATTGGGCAGAAACATGGCAAATGCACTATAATGTGGATAAATGTGAGGTTATCCACTTTGGTGGCAAAAACAGGAAGGCAGATTATTTGAATGGCAATAGATTGGGAGAAGGGGAAGTGCAGAGAGACCTGGGTGTTCTTGTGCACCAGTCGCTGAAGGTAAGCATGCAGGTGCAGCAGGCGGTTAAGAAGGCAAATGGTATGTTGGCCTTCGTAGCAAGAGGGTTCGAGTACAGGAACAAGGATGTCTTGCTACAGTTGTACAGGGCCTTGGTGAGACCGCACCTTGAGTATTGTGTGCAGTTTTGGTCGCCTTACCTGAGGAAGGGCGTTCTTGCCATGGAAGGAGTGCAGCGAAGATTCACCAGGCTGATACCTGGGATGGCAGGAATGACGTATGAGGAGAGATTGTGTCGATTGGGCTTATACTCACTGGAGTTTAGAAGATTGAGAGGGGATCTCATCGAAACTTATAAAATTCTGTCAGGCCTGGACAGACTAGATGCAGGAAGGATGTTTATGATGGCCGGGGAGTCCAGAACCAGGGGTCATAGTCTAAGGATAAGGGGTAAGCCATTTTGGACTGAAATGAGGAGGAATGTCTTCACCGAGAGTGGTGAACCTGTGGAATTCTCTGCCACAGAGGGCGGTGGAGGCCAGTTCATTAAATATATTCAAAAAAAGAGTTGGATATATTTCTTAAGGCTAAAGGGATATGGGGAGGAGGCAGGGACAGGGTACTGAATTTGGATGATCAGCCATGATCTCATTGAATGGCGGAGCAGGCTCGAAGGGCCTACTCCTGCTCCTATCTTCTATGTTTCAATGTCACACAAATTCCTTGATGGTTCAGAGAGGCCAATAGCCTTTGCGTCGCGCTCGTTAACCTCAGCCGAGCGTAACTACGCTCAGATTGACGGAGGCCCTCAGCCTGGTGTGGGGGGGGGGGGTGGCGGTGGGTGGTGAAGAAGTTCAATCACTATCTGCACGGTCAGAAATTCACCCTACTGACTGATCATCAGCCCCTGGTCTCCATTTTTAACCCAAAGGGCGTTCCAGTGATGCCATTCAACTCAGTCTCCTCCGCCATTCAATTAGATCATAGCCGATCTGTATCTTAACTCCATCTACCCGCCTTGGTTCCATAGCCCTTAATACCCTTGCCTAACAAAAACCTATCAATCTCAGTTTTAAATTTTTCAAATGATCCAGCCTCAAGAGTTTTTTGGATGAGAGTTCCAGATTTCCACTACCCTTTGTGTGAAGAAATGCTTCCTGACATCACCCCTAAACAGCCTAGCTCTAATTTTAAGGTTATGCCCCCTTGTTCTGGACTCCCCACCAGAGGAAATAGTTTCTCTCTTTCTACTCTATCAACTCTTTTGATCATCTTAAACACCTCGATTAGATCACCCCTCAATCTTCTATACTCAAGGGAATACAGGCCTCGTCTATACAATCTGTTCTTATAATTTGACCCTTTTAGGTTGTATTCTCTTACACTGCACAATGAGAGAGGGGGGGTGGGGGGGGGGAGAAGAAGGGGAATCATTTTGTACATGTACTAGCTACTTCCCTGGCCAGTAGGGCTAAATGTGGAAACCTTTGATCTTCCAGCAGTGGAGATGAGGCTGGCTGCAGCATCAGTGGTGTGCACCTGAAACTACCTGCAGTTTCTTTTCTTTCACAGATTGCACTATGCGGTCCAAGCGTTGAAGATCACCCAGAAAAATACTAGGTGACAAAGCAGCGGGGCTGAAGGAGAATCGGGAGCCACAAATTATTAGGCAGGCAGCTGAGCAGCAGAAAGGTGCCAGGAGTTTAGCTGCACTCCCCAATGAAACAAGCAGCCAGCAAGTCGGTAAACTTTGATAAGTGAGGCATTACTATTGCCTTTTAAATCTGTTAAGTCAAGTTAAATTTCAATTAATTTAGGTGAAGTTTAAGAGTAAACTGGTTGCTGGATTTAGGTAGCCTACAGCTCTGTGAATTTTTCTGTCCAGCTAACATTGTGTGCATGTATGTTGTTTTTTTGCACCGAGAAGGGGGTAATGGTTAGTTCAAGATGTATTCTCTACTTTTGGGATTTTATCCACCTGCTGATTAAACTCTGCCACTGGCAAAAAAAAAACACCTGCACAATCTGATCAGGCAAAGGCATCCACTCCACTTCTCGCTTCCCTCGCCTTACACCCCCAATACTGGTAACATGGCATTATTGCATCACTTGTGCAGCCAATGCTTTCTGAATCTTTAGGGTCTGCAGTTTCTTTTTTTTTAAATTATTTTTGGATCAGTGCAGACATTGTTGTTGGTCCTGAAGTGGAAAAAAAGTCAGAGATCACATCTCCAGTTTTCCAAAACCTACTGTGGATTAAAAAAAACTCCACATAGCAAACAAAATGATGCAGTCAATTTACACTTCCATTTACTTTTATAAATTGTGTATATACACCTATATAACATGGGGGGCATTTTATACCACAATTATACTGCATATATTTGGCAATGTGACAATCTTTTGTACTGTATTGATTCCAACATGCAACACGATGCTGTTGATTTCATATGATACTTACATTGCAAATTGGGAATAAGATATTCACAATAAATTGACAAATTGTGCAGTAGCATTATTGATTATCCTCTCTTTTTTGAGGGAAGGGAGCCAAACAACAATTGTTGTTCTCTGTATGGGAGGGGTGCAACTGTTTATTTGCCATGAGGCCAACACTGACTGGCAACTGGAAATCTCCCTCCCCCGGGACTTGGATGGATAAAAGTGAATTTAAAAACAGCATAGAATGTGCGGTACTCAAAAAGGGACAGTGACGTGAAGTCAAAATGGGAATAACCTGATTGCATTGACCACAAAACGTTTGTTAAAGGTATTAAGTATTTGACTTTCATGATTAGTTTATATCATTCGCCAGAAAACAAACAAGCACTGCAGTCCTGCTGGTTTTACTGTTCCAGACACGAAATAGCACCACACTGTTATTTACATAGTGCCGGCAGAGTACAAAATATCACACTGGACAGACTTGAACATCACAAGATAGCTGCAACTGCAGTATAAGAAAATTGTAAACTGTTAAACAAAAATATATTGTTTCATTATTTTTATTCCTTCTTTTCCACCGTATCTAAAGTAATGTATTGATACCAACATGCAATACGATGCTGTTGATTTCATATGATACTTACATTGCAAATTACATCAGCAGTGACCGCGTAACTGGCCGTCTCATAGCTTACGAGCTCATGTGATCCTCTGGTTTGCGTCTCTGGATAGCTGAGAGACCAGCAGTGGTTTGCCTCGCCACATCTAAAACGCATGACCTCAGTGTCCTCAGCCCTTCAACATCTGTTTGACTGCCCACCTCCGGCCTCGCCCGGGCGGACTATGCAACTGGTTCGCTGAGCGGTTCATCTGCAGGATGGCGTGAGGCATCTGGTCTCCCGCTTGTGTTGATCAGTTTATGGACTCGTGAGCACTTGTACCTAGCTGCACTTTTACACTCGATCAAGTAACCAAATTCTGAATTGATGGAGCCGTTTCCAAAAATCTGCCCCTTAGTATAAAATGGCAAAGACCTTCATGCGCCAGCGTTTCCGGGAATGGAGGAGAGTGGGTTGTGCTAGGAGAGGGAAGCCCTCGGCGTGGTCTGGACCCTTGGGTGTCGACCTAATTTTCTTCTGCGAGACTCCCAGGCTGCTGGAGCCAGCTCTAGTGTGTTGGTGTTACATGCTTCCCATTCTACTTACTTGTCCCCTTGTAGCTCTTCTCACACTCTGTGTCTTGTATATCAACCACCTCCGAGTCAGGAGATTGTGGGTTCATAATCCCACTCCAGGGACTGGAGCACAAAATCCAGGTTGACACTCCAGGGCAGTACTGAAGGTGTGCTGCCTTTCAGAGAAGATGTTAACTGAGGCCCCGTCTGCCCTCGCAGCTGGATGTAAAAGCTTCTATGGCACTGTTCGAATAAGAGCAGGAGAATTCTCCCCAGTGTCCCGGCCAATATTTATCCCTCAACATCACTGAAAACAGGCTAGCTGGTCATTACCTCATTGCTGATTGTGGGAGCTTGCTTTGCGCAAACTGGCTGCCGTGTTTCCTACATTATAACAGTGACTGTACAGCGCTTTGGGACATCCTGAGGTTGTGAAAGGTGCTATATAAATGCAAGCCTTTCTTTGTATATGTCTTTTATTTCCTTGATTTCTCTCATTGTGCCTCTGTCTCCTGTACATATCATTTCTACATTTTAACCATTTCCTGATTCCCCACTGTAGCACTTTAGATCATTCTATGCATGTTGTGGTGGCGTGTTTCTCCCCCCCCTTTGCTCTGTTCCTATTTAATCATTGCTAATCTTTAATACATTTCAGTTCTGAGGAAGGGTTTATACCTGAAAAGTCAACTAACTTGTGTTTTCTCAACTGATGCTGCCTGACTTGACCTGCTGAATGTCTCAAGTGTTCTGTTTGTTTGATTTTCAGCAGCTGCATTATTTAGCTTTTTTGTTCAAAGACCATCATAGTCTTCTAAATCATATCTGCCACGTCTTCAATTTGAGTAACGATTTCTCAAAGTATTAAAGGATCCTTCTTTAGTTTAAGTTTCTGCCTGTACAGATTAGAAGGCCTGAGAATAGTATGCCTTACACAGGAGAATAGCATGTTGTATAGTGTAAGTCAGCTAGCGCATTCATTTCCGACCCATGCGAGTGGCAAATAACTGAAATATCTGGATAAAATTATCAGCATCACCCCACGCTTTATAATTTGGAATAAAATTGGATTTGATACCAGACAGGCTATGGGATACATGTTTCTTTGTCAATTTGAGAGCGTGACAACGCTCATTCTCAGCCCCCAATTTCAACAGTTCTAACTGGAAAACTGGGAGGTAATTTTAGTCCCCCCAGTGGGAAGCTGATAGGATTGAATCAGCTGCCAGTTTTACACCCAACTTGATTTTACTTTCCATCGACTTCACTGCCCTTTCCGCATCTTTCCCTTCAGTTGCCAATTGCACCAGGCTCATTTCTGCCTCTTGATTTGGTTGAGATTATGACATCTGTATTTCTTTGACTTTTTCCATTTTGTTTAAACTCTTGGGGTTTAAAATTTCAATTATTGGAGGAAAAAATTTCAGATGGAAAAAACTTGAGAAAGCATTTGGAGTGATTTGTGGGCATGCGGTGACCAAATAAGAGTGATGAGTTTACCTAGTTAAAACCCATTATGAATGGGGACATGGGAATTTATAAATGTGAAAAAGTTGACAAAGATTGTAGCAAAGAAGTCAGGTTTTGTAGGCAGAAAGTAAGTGCAGATATAAGATAGAGATATAATATATAATGTGATTTCATTAGACTACCACTTGCTTAGTTTGTCTCTCTTTCGGTCAAATTGATTTATTAAAATGTAACTATCCAATATGTTGTTTTGGTCACTTCTATGTCATACAACATTTTTCTTCAATGTACTGCAGCTTTAAAGATTTACCTTCCCCCCTACCCCATAATTCAATCAGTGTCTTCTCATTTAATTATTGAACTGACATTATTCTACACTTCTCCTGCAAACAATGCATTTTGTCTTAATGTGCCCAAGATTACTTCCTGACGCTGGCTGTGTACACATAAAGAGACCTGGATCCCCGTGGAGCCTTCATGCTACAAACAAACATCCTGTTGGCAAGGCAAAACTGACACCATTCGTAGAAAAGTCCATTCTTCCGTTCCCTCCCGCACTCTTGCATATCAAATCCATTAAAAAGAGAAGGGGAGATCTCCCTCGGCAGCTGAACATTTTTTATAATTCAACTACCATGAATCAGCACTATGATGTCATCACGGATATGTGTCACAACATAGAGACATGATTTTCAGTCTTGGCAATATTCCAAAGGAGGAATTTGGAGGGGCACACTACGGCAAGCACACACAGCCAAATGTAGTTTCGAATTTAATAATTGAAATAAAACATCCAGTGTGGGTTCAACTGACATGTGAACCACCAGTATTGACAGGCTATAAATCCGTAAGTTTATTAACACCAAGCCCAACAGCAAATGGTTGAACAGAAGGGGAGCATCCTTTTTCCCCAGCAAGCACATCACACCACTGTAAACATTCCAAGTAATTGATGACAAGATCTTCCTAACTTAAGTTAGGAAAGAAATTGCAAACCTCTCTGATGGAGTAAACATATCTAAACAAAAAAGTGATAAGCTTCAAATTGATGGACTTGCGATTTTTTTTTTACCTGCCATCAAAAAAATAGAACTTCCCGCGACCATTCTTCTCACCATGTACAAAATGCCCTTCAAATCTGTCACTAGAGGAATAGGTAACTTTACAGAACCCATGTGGCTGGTTATCTTCATCCAGGGGACCTACAATAGGAACATTTTAAACTTACTGAACCTCTGCACAGACACACACAAAAATAAAATGCATTTTCTTAAATCCAAAAATACACATCGCTGCAATATTCGCTACTGACTAAACGTCACCAGGATTCTGTTCACATAATCAGAAGGAAGGCATCTGCTCAAGAACGGTGGCTGTTTTCTCATCCGTGAGAAACTCGGTTGGAGGAGGAGACTTTTCTGACAGGGTTATTTACCACGAGTGAAAGCAACAGCTGAGCATTCAATGTCACGGGGGGAGGGGGAAGATAATTTTCTCTCTCTCCCTCTCTCTCTGTTGAGTGTCCCACACTAGCATTTCGGAAGCGTTTTAAAAATATTAATTCCTCCGAATCGATGCAGAGAATCGTATCTCAAATTGTCAACAACATTGACAATCACATCACCTCCCCTCCCTCAAAGACTATCCAGATACTTAGGACTCAAATACTGCTGCGATTTAAAGATTACATTGTAAAAATGTAATAGAAAATAAAGTTCCCCTGCTCTCTTCCCCCCATTGTGAATATACAACAAACTATAACAGCAGTTTCCTACCAGAATAACACTAGTGCTTTCACACCGCACCGCCGAGTACTGACGGTACCGGCTGTATATCACAATAATCCAGGTTACATAACTATTAAAGTAGCACACTACATTTTTATAAGCGAAAAAAAAATCAATTTAATTTCTCGGAAAGTCAGGAAAATAGTTTCTAATCGGGATCTTTTCGACGTTCTTTTAGCAAAATAAACTATTTTAAAACCAAATAGTCCTCGTTATTTTCTGCCATCATGGGCACCAAGTTACTTATCTTATAGAATTAAATGTTGTGCATTTCGTCAATTGCAACAATAAACTCGTGGAAGATCTATCTACGATTAAAAAAAATGATTTTGAAAAGTTTATTTTAAGTAAAAGCAAATTAGTTAACTGTCCGGGCAAATGTTTTTCTCTCGCCAAAACACATTTCCGATTTTTTTTTTAATGCACAAAATAAAGCAATCGCTTTTAAAAGGAGTAATTTTGCGCCGGTCTGATCTGATCTGCACTGCACTGTCCCTCCCTTCTGGCGCCGGTTGTTTTAGTGGGAGATTAGGACCCTGCGCCCCCGCCCCCTCCGACACACGCCTGATCACATTTGCACTGTACCCGGCGCGGCGGGAGCCGCTCACCTTCCACCGTCTCCTCCACATTGTCGTCGTCACTGTCCATAGCGCTGAGTGGACCCTGTCGGTGTCTGGAGAATGCCTCAGCAACGGAGACTGTTTTCTGTACGTGAGGCTGACTCAAACTCTGCCCTGCGATACTGCGAGTTATCGGCGGTGCTGTTGCTGCCTAAACAGGAATCAGCCCTCAGCCGCTGACATCATCCCCAGCTGCTCCTTTGATTGACAACTGCAACCTCTTTACCCTTTACAGAGCCCAATCATACACTGTGATAAAACAAAGAGCTTCATCAACCCCCCTTCCTGTAGTTAGTGAGTCAGAATGAGGCACACTTGTTGCTATGGGAACCCGCATGGGTCCTAGCTATGCCTGCCTTTTCGTGGGATATGTGAAACATTCTTTGTTCCAGTCCTACTCAGGTCCCCTCCCTCACCTCTTTTCCCGGTACATTGATGACTGTTTCGGTGCCTTCTCCTGCTCTCGCCCTGAACTAGAAAATTTCATTCACTTTGCTTCCAATTTCCACCCTTCCCTCACCTTCACATGGTCCATCTCCAACTTTTCCCTTCCCTTCCTCAACTTCTCCGTCTCCATCTCTGGGGATAGGTTATTGACAAACATTCACTACAAGCCCACTGACTCCCACAGCTACCTAGACTACACTTCCTCCCACCCCACTTCCTGTAAGGACTCTATTCCATTCTCCCAGTTTCTCCGTCTCCGCCGTATCTGCTCTGATGATGACACCTTCCACACCAGTGCTTCCGACATGTCTTCCTTTTTCCTCAACCGAGGATTCCCCTCTACCGTGGTTGACATGGCCCTCGACCGTGTCCGTTCTATCTCCAGCACTTCTGCCCTCACCCCTGCCCCTCCCTCCTGGAACCAAGATAGGGTTCCTCTTGTCTTCACCTTTCACCTCACCAGCCTCCACATTCAATGGATCATCCTCCGCCATTTCCGCCACCTCCAGCGTGATCCCACCGCCAAACACATCTTCCCCTCACCTCCCCTTTCAGCATTCCGAAGAGACGGCTCCCTCTGTGATACCCTGGTCCACTCCTCTATCACCCCCAACACCCCTTCCCCTTCGCCCGGCACCTTCCCGTGCAAGCGCAGGAGATGCAACACATGCCCTTATACCTCCCCCCTTCCTACTGTCCAGAGCCCCAAACACCCCTTCCAGGTGAAACAGCGATTTACTTGTACTTCTTGCAATTTAGTATACTGTATTCGCTGCTCACAATGTGGTCTCCTCTACATTGGGGAGACCAAACGCAGATTGGGGGACCGCTTTGCGGAACACCTCCGTTCAGTCCGTAACGGGAACCCCGAGCTTGTGGTGGCCTGTCACTTTAATTCTCCGCTCCACTCGCACTCTGACCTCTCCGTCCTCGGCCTATTACATTGTTCCACTGAAGCTCAACGTAAGCTCGAGGAACAGCACCTCATCTTTCGATTGGGCACTTTACAGCCCTCTGGACTCAACACAGAGTTCAACAATTTCAGATCATAACCTCGGCCCCTATCATATATATATTTTTCCACACTTTTTTTGTTTGTGTTCTCTTCTCTCCCACAGCTGTCTTTCATTCTGCCAGCGCAATTTACATTTCATCTAGAGCCATCTTTTGTTTCTTAACCTGTCCCATTACCATCTCCTTTTGCCTTGAATATCTCCTAATGTCTCTTAACCTCTCCTGCCTTCTATCCTATCACAGACCTTCCCTTTTGTTCTTTCATCCCCTCCCCCCTTTCCCAGCTCCTGCACTTGCTTAAAAATCTGTTCCATTTCCTGCTTTTTTTCCCAGTTCTGACGAAAGGTCATCGACCTGAAACGTTAACTCTGTTTCTCGCTTCACAGATGCTGCCTGACCTGCTGAGTATCTCCAGCATTTTCTTTTTTTTTTGAGGCACAACTGTATGGGTGCTCACAGCCATACATGCAACCAATGAGGGAACTGGGAAGTGTCTTCCTCTTCCCCCCCCACCCTCCACTCACTACCAATATTTTTGGCATACATTATATTCCCCCTGTACCATGTTTTAGAATTGCTCCTGATGTCCGTCCGTCCCAACTCTGCCAACAGCCCTTTGCTAAATTGCAAATAATTCACAAGTGCCTGGCCACATGCTATTCAACTACCCGGAGCTTTGAACTGATCGCCGCATCCATGCACATTCCAGCAAGAATCCTGGCTGATTTTTCCCCTCACCAGCCTAAGGACACCGAGTTCAGTTGTTGTGCCTCCACTGCTGCCCCAGCTCAGATCAGTTAATTCAGCACACTCCGGGGATTGAACCTGGAACCATCCCTAGTTTGTATGACTCAGCTATTTGTTGGCCATTCAGCTACTTAACCACCACTGGAGACCTTCAGGCAGGTTAGAATAGATGGAGATGATCTCAGATCTGTGACAGGAACCCCCTAGCCTTTCCACTCTCTTGCTCCCTTCAAGCCCTTCAAGGGGGAGGGGGGAGAGGGAGAGCGGAAGGGGTGGGGGGAGGGAGAGCGGAAGAGGGGGAGGGAGAGCAGAAGGGGGGAGAGCAGAAGGGGGGAGGGAGGGGGGAGGGGGGGAGAGGAGGAGGAGGGGGAGGGGGAGAGGAGGAGGAGGGGGAGGGAGAGCGGAAGGGGGGGAGAGCGGAAGGGGGGGAGGGGGGAGAGCGGAAGGGGGGGAGGAAGGGGGGGGAGGGAGAGCGGAAGGGGGGGAGGGAGAGCGGAAGGGGGGGAGGGAGAGCGGAAGGGGGGAGAGGGAGAGCGGAAGGGGGGAGGGAGAGCGGAAGGGGGGGAGGGAGAGCGGAAGGGGGGGGAGGGAGAGCGGAAGGGGGGGGAGGGAGAGCGGAAGGGGGGGAGGGAGAGCGAGCGGAAGGGGGGGGAGGGAGAGCGAGCGGAAGGGGGGGGGAGGGAGAGCGAGCGGAAGGGGGGGAGGGAGAGCGAGCGGAAGGGGGGGGAGGGAGAGCGAGCGGAAGGGGGGGAGGGAGAGCGAGCAGAAGGGGGGGAGGGAGAGCGAGCGGAAGGGGGGGGAGGGAGAGCGAGCGGAAGGGGGGGAGGGAGAGCGAGCGGAAGGGGGGGAGGGAGAGCGAGCGGAAGGGGGGGAGGGGAGAGCGAGCGGAAGGGGGGGAGGGAGAGCGAGCGGAAGGGGGGGAGGGAGAGCGAGCGGAAGGGGGGGAGGGAGAGCGGAAGGGGGGGAGGGAGAGCGGAAGGGGGGGAGGGAGAGCGGAAGGGGGAGAGCGGAAGGGGGGGAGGGAGAGCGGAAGGGGGAGGGGAAGAGGAGGGGAGTGAGGGGGAGGGACAGGGGGAAGAGAGGGAGAGTGGAAGGGGAAGGAGAGGGGGAGCAGGAGAGGGGGAGCGCAAGGGGGGAGAGGGAGAGCGCAAGGGGGGGAGGGAGAGCGGAAGTGGGGGGAGGGAGAGCGGAAGTGGGGGGAGGGAGAGCGGAAGTGGGGGGAGGGAGAGCGGAAGGGGAGGGGGAGGGAGAGCGGAAGGGGAGGGGGAGGGGGAGCGCAAGTGGGGGAGGGAGAGCGGAAGGGGGGGGAGGGAGAGCGGAAGGGGGGGGAGGGAGAGCGGAAGGGGAGGGGGTGGGAGAGCATAAGGGGGGGGCGGGAGAGCGGAAAGGGAGATGGGGGAGGGAGAGCGGAAGGGGGGATGGGAAGGGAGAGCGGAAGGGGGAGCGGGGGGGGAGGGAGAGCGGAAGGGGGTGGGGAGAGGGAGGGAGCGCGGAATGGGGTGGGGAGAGGGAGGGGGGAGGGAGAGCGGAATGGGGAGGGAGAGCAGAGGGGGAGGAAGGAGGTGGAGGGAGGGGGGAGAGCAGAGGGGGAGGCAGGGGGGAGAGAGGAGGGAGGGAAGGGGGATGGGAGGAGGTTGGGGGAGGAAGGGGGGGAGAGGAGAGGGGAGGAAGGGGGGAGAGGAGAGGAAGGGGGTAGAGGGGAGGAAGAGGAGGGGAGGAAGGGGAGAGGGGAGGGAGAGGGGGGGAGGAAGGAGGAGAGGGGAGGGAGAGGGGGGGAGGAAGGAGGAGAGGGGAGAGGGGAGGGTGAGGGTGGAGAGGAGGAAGGGGGAGAGAGGGGAGGAGAGGAGGTGAGAAACTGGTCAGACCGTGTGAATTGGACTGAGCCCAGAGACCCTACAAATGGAAGGACAGGTAGGTCCATGGAGTTGGTGGAAAAGACAAGTAAAATATAAGATAAGTGAAATTAAAAATTCATTTAAAAATTAAAGATAATTTATACATTAAAATGAACTTAAAATAAAACTTACTTGCTAGAAAATAATAAAAGTTTAATACCTGCAGTACCTCTTAGTGAAATGGAGCTGGGAGGCACAGCTAGGAGCAGCAGCAGTGCCACCTACTGTTGGAAGCCCTGAAGGTAAGTATTGGTAAATACAGAAAGCAATTCTCAGTTTTAAAGCATTTCTAGGTATTGCTCAGATGATCCCCAGAGATTAGAAAGATGTGACAAAATCATAACATTGGAAATAATTGTAACAAACTGGAAATGTTTGCTAGTTTGCAAGGCTTATAATATATTAAGTGTGTCAATATTTGCAGGAGTAACTGGGGGCATGTCAATAGTTACTGGAGTTTGAAAACTAATTGATCTATGAAAAAAAGGCCTGCTTGTTGGGCCTAATGACCTTTTCCTGTTCTTCATATTTTTGATACATTCTAAATAAAAAACAGAAAGTGCTGGTCACATGCAGCAGTTCAGTCAGCAGCTGCAACATAGGTTAATATTCATCAGAATTGTAAGAAATCACACAACACCAGGTTATAGTCCAACAGCTTTATTTGAAATCACAAGCTTTCGGAGCGCTGCTCCTTCGTCAGGTGAAGTGGAGAGATGCATAAAAACACAGCTTATATAGTCAGAGAATAATGTCAGATGTTTACAGGTAATCTCTCTAACTGCCATTTATCACACCTCGGCAGAGAGATAATCACAGCAAAGGTGTAAATGGTGTCCAAACAGGTCAGTCAGGAAAACATTACATCAAAGAACAATGAGGTGGGGTCACAAGGGGTCAAATGTTGCAGATGCTGGGGTCTGTATGAAAAACAAAAAAAGACAAAAAACATTTTTTTTGCTGGAAATCACAGCAGGTCCGGCCGCATCTGTGTGGCGAGAACAAGCCAACGATGACTCAAGTCTGGATGACCCTACGTCAGGTGCGGTTACA
The DNA here is from genome assembly GCF_052327205.1 of Somniosus microcephalus. NCBI lineage: Eukaryota > Metazoa > Chordata > Chondrichthyes > Squaliformes > Somniosidae > Somniosus > Somniosus microcephalus. The sequence continues at coordinate 41,000,474 of NC_140988.1, forward strand.
TGTAGCGTGACATGAACCCAAGATCCTGGTTCAGGCCGTCCTCATGGGTGCGGAACTTGGCTATCAGTTTCTGCTCGATGATTTTGCGTTGTCGTGTGTCTCGAAGGCCGCCTTGGAGAATGCTTACCCGAAGATCGGAGGCTGAATGTCCTTGACTGCTGAAGTGTTCCCCGACTGGGAGGGAACACTCCTGCCTGGCGATTGTTGCACGGTGTCCATTCATCCGTTATCGCAGTGTCTGCATGGTCTCGCCGATGTACCATGCTCCAGGGCATCCTTTCCTGCAACGTATGAGGTCGACAACGTTGGCCGAGTCACATGAGTATGTACCATGTACCCGGTGGGTGGTGTTCTCACGTGGGATGATGGTATCTGTGTTGATGATCTGGCATGTCTTGCAGAGGTTGCTGTGGCAGGGTTGTGTGGCATCGTGGTCGCTGTTCTCCTGAAAGCTGGGTAATTTGCTGCGAACGATGGTCTGTTTGAGGTTAGGCGGCTGTTTGAAGGCGAGTAGTGGAGGCGTGGGGATGGCCTTAGCGAGGTGTTCATCGTCATCGATGACATGTTGAAGGCTGCGAAGAACATGGCGTAGTTTCTCCGCTCCGGGGAAGTACTGGACGATGAAGGGTACTCTGTTGGTTGTGTCCCGTGTTTGTCTTCTGAGGAGGTCTATGCGATTTTTCGCTGTGGCCCGTCGGAACTGTCGATCGACGAGTTGAGCGTCATATCCCGTTCTTACGAGGGCGTCTTTAGGTGTCCATCGCGTTCCTCCTCGTCTGAGCAGATCCTGTGTATTCGCAGGGCTTGTCCATAGGGGACGGCTTCTTTAACGTGGTTAGAGTGGAAGCTGGAGAAGTGGAGCATCGTGAGGTTGTCCGTGGGCTTGCGGTAGAGTGAAGTGCTGAGGTGTCCGTCTTTGATGGAGATTCGTGTGTCCAAGAATGAAACCGATTCTGAGGAGTAGTCCATGGTGAATTTGATGGTGGGATGGAACTTGTTGATGTTATCGTGTAATCTTTTCAGTGATTCTTCGCCGTGGGTCCATAGGAAGAAAATGTCGTCGATGTATCTGGTGTATAGCGCTGGTTGGAGGTCCTGTGCAGTGAAGAAGTCTTGCTCGAACTTGTGCATGAAGATGTTGGTGTATTGGGGTGCGAATTTGGTCCCCATGGCTGTTCTGTGTGTTTGGGGTAAAGAATTGGCATTGGGAGGCTGGAGAAGCCATTTTATAATACAGTGCAAAACCAGAACACTTTTTAGGAACAGTAAAAGCTCATGACCACCAATACATTTGTCCCTTTTTAATAGATGAATTCCACCTATCACCTTCCCAATATATCCCTCAATTAGTTCTCTTTCCAAAAATACACCCAATTGTATCGTGAACTTACTTATACCGCTCACTTCAATGGCCTTTATTCCAAAACTCTACTGCCTTGAAATTCTGCGGGGATGCTCCAGGTCTCCCACCGTAACCAGAGAAATGGCATAAATGGTTGCAAACAACCATTTCACAGGGGTTCATGTGATCTCTTGCGAGTTATAGCAGGGGACCGGGAGAATTCTCATAGAATTTCAGGGCCTATTATGCTTTGGAGGTCAAGAATTCAAATACACTAACTGTGTTTCCAGCTAATGAGGTCAATAGCCCATGACTGGAGTTTAAAATGCGGAAAATGTACTATACAAAGGGCATCTCGTGCACCTCACACTACAAGGCTACCTATAGAGGTTACCCACCAGCCTACCAAGAGAGGTTGTTGAGGCAACTCTGCAGCATAAATGACACACGGTCTTATCATCAGAGGTAATAAAATTGTTCTGAAACAAGGGTTGAACAGGTTGTCTCTGACCAAAATTGCTCCTAGTGGCAAGCTTAAACTACGCACACCAGCAGCCATTGAGAGGTCTGGCCACAGCTGTCCTGATCCATACAGTCCAGTAATTTCTGCCCTCACCCCTGCCCCTCCCTCCCAGAACCACGATAGGGTTCCCCTTGTCCTCACCTTTCAGCCCACCAGCCTCCACATTCAGCGGATCATCCTCCGCCATTTCCGCTACCTCCAAATTGATCCCACCACCAAACGCATCTTCCCCTCCCCTCCCCTTTCAGCATTCCGTAGGGACCGCTCCCTCCGAGACACCCTAGTCCACTCCTCTATCACCCCAAACAGCCCTTCCCCTTCGCCTGGAAACCTTCCCATGTAAGCGCAGGAGATGTAACACCTGCTCCTATACCTCCCCCCTTCCCACTGTCCAGGGCCCCAAACACCCCTTCCAGGTGAAACAGCGATTTACTTGTACTTCTTGCAATCTAGTATACTGTATTCGCTGCTCACGATGCGGTCTCCTCTACATTGGGGAGACCAAACGCAGATTGGGTGACCGTTTTGCGGAACACCTCCGTTCAGTCCGTAAAGGTGACCCCGAGCTTCCGGTCGCCTATCATTTTAATTCACCGCTCCATTCCCACTCAGACCTCACCGTCCTTGGCCTCTTGCATTGTTCCACAGAAGCTCAACGTAAACTCGAGGAACAGCACCTCATCTTCCGATTAGGCACTTTGCAGCCTTCTGGACTCAATATCGAGTTCAACAATTTCAGATCATAACCTCGGCTCTATTACATTTTTACTTATATATTTTTTTCCACCCCTTTGTTTTGGGTCTCCCCTGTAATGATCAATAACATGTCATTCTATAGTGGACACTAGGTGGAGCCGTAGAGCTGTATATAGCTGTAGGTATAAGACTACACTACCCAGCTGTATATATATTAAGACTACATTACCCATGAGGCACTAGGCTACCCACAAGGCAGCAGTCAAGATGGAAGCCTCTACAGATACTGTACCTAGTCCACATGGGCTCAATAAAGTAACTAGCAAAAGCTAGCTGTGTTCATAATAAGAATGTCTATTTATTAATGAACATAACATGGTACTAGGATGGTGAAGATCTGCTGAAAATTGTGAAAAGTGAAATGGAGAATTTGAAGCCACCAGAGCGTTTGAAACTCACAGGAAACATCGACTACAATTGGCAGACTCTTAAACAACAATTCAAACTCTACATTGCAGCCATCAGATTCGGTACGAAGCCAGACGCAAGGAAGATAGCATTGCTGCTTATGGTTGCAGGCCCACAGGCGATAGAGGTATTTAATACATTTGTATTTAATCCAGAGGAGAACAGAGAAAAATTAGAAGATGTGCTAAAAAAATTTGATGCACATTGCTCTCCCAAAAAGAATGAGACCTATGAAAGATACATGTCCTGTTCTCAGGCACAGCAGCAAAATGAGACTTTTGATAGCTTTATAACTGATCTGAAACTGAAAGCACAGACATGTAATTTCTCTGAGCTCAAAGCATCCATGATTTGTGACCAGATTGGGTTTGGCATTCATGATAAAAAAAGTCAGGGAACGTCTGTTGAGAGAAACCGAACTAAATTTGGAAAATGCGGTGAAAATATGCCAAGCCAGCGAGCTAGCTCGAAAGCACACGAAGACTTTCAGTGAAATCAATAATGATGCGATTGTAATGAGTGATAATGCTGCTGTCGGTGCTGTGTCCTACAAGGGGAAGAAACGTGGGCAGAACAGAAATGAAAAGCAATCGGAGGATGAAATTTTTAATTGTAAACGGTGTGGTTACAAACACCAGTTAAAACAATGCCCAGCATTTGGAAAAATGTGCACAAAGTGTAATGGAAAGAATCACTTTGCCAAACAGTGCTTTTCAAAAGTAAAAACTAAGAATGGACAACGAGTTAATGTAATTGAGGACACTGATTTAAGCGAGACATTTTTTGTACGAATGCTGTCATGTGACAATATCAAAAAGGATACAGAAAATGTGCAGCCCTCAGAAATGGACAATGCTGAACATAAAGTTAATGCAGTAAAAGAGGACAAATGGATGATCCCACTGCAGGTAAATGGAGCATTAGTCACATTGAAACTAGACTGGGGCAAAAGCAAACTTAATCAGTATGAGTGACATTAACACTATGAAAGAAAAGCCCAAAATACAGAAAAAGTCAGTACTACTGAAGAACTATAATGGACAGAAAATAGATAGCTTAGGTGTATGCACACTTAAAGTGACAGTCAAAGACAAAGTGCATCATCTCATGTTTTCTGTTGTGGCTGAAAGACTCGATTCTCTACTAGGTGACAAAGCTTGTGAGGACTTAGAACTGGTCAAGAGAGTCTACCGTATAAACTGTGCCATAAGCAGACCAGATGACTCGGTGGATTCTGCAGTGAATAATTTCCAGGATGTGTTCAAGGATTTGGAGTTCTACCATTCACTTACAAGATCCAGCTAAAGCAGGATGCTCAGCCAGTGGTACATGCTCCACGAAGAGTTCCAGCACCCCTGCGTGACCGGCTCAAGAATGAACTGGACAGAATGACCACACTAGGAGTCATCAGGAAAGTCGAAGAGCCAACAGACTGGGTTAACTCCATGGTATGTGTAAAGAAAAAGAACAATGATCTAAGAATATGCATGGATCCAAAGGACTTAAATGCAAACATAAAACGTGAACACTACCAGATTCCCAAGCGAGAAGAAATCACCAGTGAAATGTCAGGTGCCAGATACTTTACAAAGCTCGATGCCTCACCAGGATTTTGGCAACTAAAACTGGATGAAGAGAGCACCAAATACTGTACCTTCAACACACCATTTGGCAGGTATTGTTTCCTCAGAATGCCTTTCGGGATAATATCTGCATCTGAAATCTTTCATAGAGCGATGGAACACATAATTGAAGGTCTGGAAGGAGTTCGGGTCTATGTTGATGACATCATCATCTGGGGCTCCACACTGAAAGAACACAATGAGAGACTGACTAAAGTGCTACAGAGCATACGCTGGAATGGACTGAAGCTCAACAAAGCCAAGTGTCAGTTTGGCGTCCAGGAAGTCACTTTCCTAGGAGACAATCTATCTGGTAAAGGAATAGAGCCAGATATGGAAAAAATAAACGCCATACTCAAAATGCCCCGACCCACTGACAAAAAAGGAGTGCTACGCATCATGGGGATGATAAACTTCATTGGAAAGTTCATTCCTAACTTGTCAGCCAAGACAGCCTGTCTGCCAGACCTGCTACATAAAACAAATGAGTTCGCATGGACAGAAAGACATGAACAAGAGTGGATAAACCTCAAAACAGTGCTGACAACCACACCTGTACTCACCTTCTTTGACCCAACAAAAAGAATCAAAGTGTCAACGGATGCATCAAAAGATGGCCTAGGTGCAGTCCTCTACAAGCAGAGGGTGAAGATTGGAAGCCTGTTGCCTATGCCTCCAGGTCTATGACTGATACTGAGTGTCGATACGCCCAGATTGAAAAGGAATGTCTAGGCTTGGTAGTTCACAGAATCACAGAAACCCCACAGTGCAGATAGAGGCCATTTCGGCCCATCGAGCCTGCACCGACACACATCCCACCCGATCCCTGTAACCCCTACACCAACACATATCCCACCTATCCCCGTAACCCCACGTATGTAATCCCTCTAACACTAAGGGTCAATTTATCATAGCCAATCAACCTAACCCGCACATCTTTGGACTTTGGACTAGAAAAGTTTCATGGCTACATATATAGACTTCCCACCTTCACAGTTGAGACAGACCACAGCCCTCTGGTTGCCATCATAAAAAAAAAACCTGAATGAGATGTCTCCAAGGATTCAACGACTCATGATGAAGCTGCAAAGATATGACTTTGAACTGATCTACACACCAGGCAAATACATAGTATTAGCAGATGCACTATCCCGAGCACCCACAATGAGTCATGTGAGCTCTACTGAAGAAGACGTGGATGTTCATGTGAGTATGGTCACTGCTGCGCTGCCCGTGTCAGACACAAAATCAAAGCAAATAGCAGAAGAAACAGTAAAAGATACAGTATTACAAACAGTAATAAAGAACATTCATCATGGTTGGCCAAAAGGTTCCTGTCCAAAATATTTTCACATAAGGTCAGAATTGAGTGTCGCAAGTGGACTATTACTAAAACAGAACAGAATAGTCATTCCACAGGCTCTACGTCAAGACATGCTCAAAAGGATTCATGAGGGACACCTCGGAATTGAAAAATGCAAAAGGAGGGCAAGAGACACTGTTTATTGGCCTGGCATAAATAAGGACATTGAGAACATGATAGGCAAATGTGAGACATGTCAGAAACACCAAAACAAACAAGCAAAGGAACCAATGATAGTAGCTGACATACCAACAGCACCATGGCAAAAGTTTGCTATGGACCTTTTTCATTTAAATGGTAAAGACTATCTAATAGTGATTGACTACTATTCTAACTATCCTGAGATGGCACTGCTCTCAAGCACCACAGCAAGCAGTGTCATAATGCATGTGAAATCCATCTTCGCCAGACCTGGAATTCCCAGGATTGCCATTAGCGACAATGGTCCGTGCTTCAACTGTAAGGAGTGGCAACAGTTTGCAGCACAGTATGACTTTCAGCACATCACATCCAGTCCTTTGTATGCTCAGTCAAATGGTAAGGCAGAGAAAGGTGTTCAAGTTCTCGAGCAGCTACTGAAGAAAGCGACAGAAAGCAAGTCTGATCCTTATCTCGCCCTGCTGAGCTACCGGGCCTCACCTTTAGACTGTGGTTCTTCACCTGCTGAACTACTAATGGGTCGCAAGTTGCACACCACGCTACCCTGCTGTGCAAAAGAACAGCAAAGTGAGGAACTGAGACAGAGACTTCAACTGTTAAAGCTGAAACAGAAATCATACTATGACAAGTCATCCAAAACTCTAAAACCATTGACAAGGGATGATGTTGTCAGGATTGAGGATCCAGATGCATGGAACAGGAAAGCTACAGTTCTTGAGGAAGTAGGACCAAGGTCATACACTGTTAGAACTGAGGAAGGACAGATTCTCAGGAGGAACCGCCGTTCCCTCCTAAAAACACAAGAGACTATTCAAGAGCAGATTGATGACAATGCCGCAACTGCATCTTGTCATTCACCGCCAGAACAATCTCATGAAGACACATCAGACTTACCAGTGTTGAGAAGATCCACACGTGAAGTAAAAGAGCCTGATAGACTTAATCTTTGAGTACAATGTAAAGCTTTCAAAATGTGTTGACTGTTTTGAAAATGTTTATGTTTATAGAGCACTAACAAAAGTGTTACTGATATTATCTTTATTGTTTTCTGGAAAGTTGATTGATATTGATTTTGTTAAACCTCAAAGAAAGGGGGATGTAATGATCAATAACATGTCATTCTATAGTGGACACTAGGTGGAGCCATAGAGCTGTGTAGAGCTGTATATAGCTGTAGGTATAAGACTACACTACCCAGCTGTATATATATTAAGACTACATTACCCATGAGGCACTAGGCTACCCACAAGGCAGCAGTCAAGATGGAAGCCTCTACAGATACTGTACCTAGTCCACATGGGCCCAATAAAGTAACTAGCAAAAGCTAGCTGTGTTCATAATAAGAATGTCTATTTATTAATGAACATAACATCCCCTTTCCCCCCCCCCTTTCCTTTGTTTTCCTCTCTCCCACATGGCAGCTATTGGGAGCTTCATGAGGGTCATCTGGGAGAGGTAAAAATGAAGAACTTAGCCAGAGCGTTTGTGTGGTGGCCGGGAATCGATAGAGAAATCGAAGAGATGACCAAGAGCTGTACAGGATGCCAGAAGGTCCAAAACGTCCCACCACAAGCCCCTCTACATCCATGGGAGTGGCCCTCATCTCCATGGCAAAGGGTGCACATTGATTTTGCTGGTCCATTTATGGACTCGATGTTTTTAATTGCGGTGGATGCACATTCAAAGTGGCCAGAGGTAATAAAAATGTCCTCAACCACCACAGAAAAAACTATCACAGTCTTACGAACCATATTCGCCAGAAATGGGCTGCCTGAACAGATTTGCTCCGACAATGGACCACAGTTTGTGTCTGAAGAGTTCCGGAGGTTCTTAAAGAACAATGGTGTTAAGCATTACATATCTGCCCCATATCATCCAGCCACCAATGGATTGGCTGAGAGGTTCGTTCAAACATTCAAGAAGGCTATCAAGGCAATGTGTAATGAAGACACACCCCTACAACACAAAGTGGATAACTTCTTGTTTGCCTACCGGAATGCGACACATGCGGTTACCAACCAAACTCCAGCCATGATGTTCTTCAATCGAAGACTAAGATGCCGCTTGGATTTGGTTAAGCCAAACATCAGAAGAGATGTGGAGAACAGGCAGTTTCAGAATATGAATGAAAGGCCAACCAGGAGTTTCAAGATAGGTCAACCAGTTTTGGCCCGGGACTACCGCACAGAGAAATGGCAGCCAGGAACGATCTGCACACGGCAAGGACCTCTAATGTATACCGTGGACGTTGGAGAGAGCATTGTAAGACACCATGCTGACCAGATTCTAGAGTCACTGGAAAACGTCAAATCTACACCACGATCCTATACACCTGGTGATGAAACCGAAGTACCAATTGCATCTACCTCAGAATCGGTGATATTGGAAGCAGATAAATCAAACAACGACGTTGATCCCGAATCAACTTTGCCAGAAGAACCTGATACCCCAAAGAGGCGTTATCCGGACAGAATCAGGAAGCCTCCTCAAAGACTGAATTTATAATTGATTACCTTCAGCTAATGTATATGGCAACTGTAATTGTAAATATGTTATTTAATTATTAATCGAATGTTATGTACTGTTTAGCTAAAAGGGGAGGAATTATAGTGTATGTACTTTGCAGAAGGAACTATATTCTGCAGCCCCTGTATACTGCAGTACCAGTAGTGACCACCCCTGTATATAAGCCTGTGTAGTAACCTTGCATAGTCGTTCCAGTTTTGTCTCCGTTCAGTAAACACCTGTTATCACCAACTCCTGCAGTCCGTGTCTCAATTACACACGGACGTTACACTGGCTGCTGTGTTTTCCTACAATACAGTTATGTGGAGAGACTAGAGAAGCTGGGATTGTTCTCCTTAGAACAGAGTAGGTTAAGGGGGGGTGTTTAATAGAGGTCTTCAAAATTATGAAGGGTTTTGAGAAAGTAAATAAGGAGAAACTGTTTCCACTGGCAGAAGGGTCGGTAACCAGAGGACACAGATTTAAGGTAATTATATACTTGAAAAGGAAAAATGTGCAGGGCTATGGGGAAAGAGCAGGACTAATTGGATAGCTCTTGCAAAGAGCCGGCAGTGATACAACGGGCCGATTGGCCCCTTCTATGCTGGACACTTCTTTGATTTACAACAGTATAACACTAAAAATACTTCATTGGCTGTGAAGCACTTTGGGACATCCTGAGGTCATGAAAGGTGCTATATTGTTTAGGAAAGGTGCAAGTTCCTTCCTTCCTTGGGTGCGAAACTGGAGGCCAAGCAATGCCCACAGACTCAAACCTGTGGAAAAGTCAATACTTTTAAAAGAAGTGGAGGAGGAAAAAAATCCATTAAAGTTTTTTTAAATAAATAGTGTATAATTTATCACAATACTAAAATACAAAAGGTAAAATTCCAACATTAAATGCTCAACCATTTATTTCCACATCTGTGAAATTCAAACACATAAAGCAAAATACTGAAGCACTAGAAATTTAAAATAAAAATAGAAAATACTGGAATCATTCAGCAGAGCCAGGCAGCATCTGTGGAGAGAGAAAGGCAGGGTTAAGGTTTCAGATCTTATGGGGGAAAAATTTGGTATCGACCATTTTGGGGCGCTAACATCGCCTGGACACTAACTTTAGCACCAGCAACTGCGAAATTGAGTTTTAGTGCCCCAAGAGGGAAGTGGAATGCTAAATCAAGCGCTCCACTTCCTTCTTAGGGCGCTCATGTCGGAGAGCGGGACGGAGACTTCAGCTGGGCTGTGCAGTGCTGCCGTGTTCAAAGGCTCCTTCCCTCCCTTAAAGCGAAGGGCCATCGCTGCAGGCGTTGCAATTTTAAAAGTACCTACCTGGACCACCAAGGTAGCCACGATCCCTCGCAATCAGCTCAGCACTCAAGCAGAGTGCCGGGCTGATCAATCACTGGCAGGAACCCGCGAAAAAAACTAGAATAGGAAAGGTAAGTTTTTTTGTTTACTTACCTCGGCCACCTCGCTTTTAATCATCGCCCCCGAAGCGGCCGGCCGCCCGATGCACGCCTCCTGCAGCTGTCGGTGTTTTCAACCGGTGCTGCTGCAGGGGGCGGAAGTCAATGTCGGGTCTGGGGCGCGACCAGGGCGACGCGCAAAGAGATGGGAGAGAGCGGGAATATGGTATTGAGATAGAGGATCAGCCATGATCATATTGAATGGCGGAGCAGGCTCGAAGGGCCGAATGGCCTACTCCTGCTCCTATTTTTCTACGATCTCCAGGCGAAGCAGATCGGGGCGCAACCACAAAACTCCCGCCGAATGTGGTGGGTGTAGATGTCAGCAGCGCGCCCGGTCGCAAAGCCATTTGCGCCCCATTAGTGCCTAACGGGAGGCTCAAAGGCACCCAATTTCACCCCCTATGACCCTTCATCAGAACCGGCTGCCTGACCTGTTGAGTGTTTCCAGCACTTTCTGTTTTTAAACTCAGACACACATTGGAGGACACGCTTTGCTGAACCAGAAGCATAATCCTGGCCTTTCTTTGGTTTTTCAGTTCAAAAGTCTTCCGCCTCTTCCCCCATTCTTTGTTCAAAATGTCCATTCAATGATCTCCTACTGTGCTCCAACCAAGCTCAATGCAGACTTCAGAAACGATAGCCCGGATTTTAACTCGGGGCAGGAATCAGTGGTGTGGGAGCCGAAGTGGGTGGCAAATTGCTCTGACCTCAGCAACTTGAGGCCTGGCATGCCCCAGTCAGTTGCCCACTTGAACCGGCAGGAAGCGGCAGCTGGTTGGCGGGCAGGAGCGCAATATCGGGTGGCAGGAGGCCTCCATTGGAGACCAAAGGAATGATCCTCGGCACTCTGGTAAGTTGCGGGGAAGGGTTTTCGGGAGGGCCTGATGATCGATGGGGAGAGCCCGGGGGCATAGGAGGCCTAAACTTCCCTAAACAAGGAAAGTAAAAGTAAGTTTAAAAACGTACTTGTTTGGGTCTATTCTGGCTTAGTTTCCGCTTCCCGCTAGGTTCATCTGGCGGGAAAACCACAACAGCTTCCCCACTCAGCCCCTGGTTAAAATAGCAATCAGGCAATTGGACATTATCGGTGTCAGATTTGCATATTTAAAGAATGACTCCATCAGTTTCTGGTGGGTGTCCTTCCCATCTGCTCAGAAGAGCAGGTTAAAATGGAAGACTGCAGGAAGGGATTGGAGCGTCAGCGGGTAAGTCTCCTGGGCAATTTTAACTGCCCGCCCGCCTGGCAGAGGGATTAAAATTGCCCCTAATGTCGCACCTTCCTTCTGGGACTCTTCAGCCCCATTTGACGTCAACTTAAGCTGTCTCTTGACATTCTGCCGTTCACATTGTTGCTTTCTCTCCCATTTGGAAGCCGTGTCTGATTCATTTTCTTCCCCGTCCCTTTTCGAATTCCTTTCATGACCAGAGTGGCGCACGACTTACGCTGAGCAGGGCAGAGGGTCACAGAGTTCCCTCCTGGTAGGAGATTGCAGGCCGAGCCGGGCAGTGTGAAGGAGGTACCGGGAGAGTGAACCCAACAATACAGCGGCCCGTCCGATAGCTGCAGCGGCCCGTCCGATATTCTTTTCTCCACCCCCACCCGACCCGTCCGATATTCTTTTCTCCCCCCTCCCACCCGACCCGACCCCCCCCCCCGTGGCCCGTCCGATATTCTTTTCTCCCCCCCCCGACCCCCACCCCCGACCCCCCGCCGACCCCGACCCCCGACAAATTTCCCAGTCTTATAAAATACCTTCTGAAATCCGAAAAATTCCAAAAACCGAAACTCAGCTGGTCCCAAGGCTTTCGGATAAGGGATAGTGTACCTGTACTGTGTTTGGTAGTGCCAAATGTGCCCTGTTTCATTCTAGGTTGGACTCAGCCAAGACAGGGAACTGTGCATGGGTGAGATTCGCACATCTGCAATTTCTCAAGTCATGAGCATGACCTTACCACTACTTTACACGTGTGACTCTCAGTCTTGGGGAGTTTTCGTGATGTGTGTGTGTGAAAGGGTGGGATGGTTTGTATAGAGCAGCAACGCTAAATGCATGTACGATAGCAAAATACTGCAGATGCTGGAAATCCGAAATAACAACAGAAAATGCTGGAAAAACTCAACAGGCCAGGCAACATCCGTGGAGAGAAATTAAAAGTCGACGTTTCGGGTGAACCCTTTTTCAAAACTGGAAAGGAAATAAAATAGATCGAAGGCAGGGCTGCGATAGAACAAAAGAGAAGTAAAGAGACATTAAGAGGTATTCAAAACCAGACGAGATGGTAATAGGACAGAGGAGGCAAAGATGGCTCAGATTAGGTGTGAAGTGACTGCAGGAGTTGGTGATAACAGGTGTTTACTGAACGGAGACAAAACTGGAACTACTATGCAAGGCTACTGCACAGGCTTATGTACAGGGATGGTTACTACTGGAACTGCAGTACACAGGGGCTGCAGAATATAGTTCCTTCTTCAGGTTACATACACTACAGCCAGTTTGTGCGCAGAAAGGTCCCACAAAGTGCAATGAGATAAATGACCAGATAATCTGTTTAATTGGTGTTGGTTGAGAGATAAATGTTTGCCAACACAGCAGGAGAACTCCCCTAATAATTCCTGTTGTTATTTCGGATTTCCAGCATCTGCAGTATTTTGCTATCGGAGAACTCCCCTGCTCTTCTTCGAAAAATGCCAGGGCTTCATTTACATAATATTCAAAGGTGCAGGTGGGGCCTTGGTTTAACATCTCATCTCATCTGAATGACAGCACTTTTGACATAGCAGCACCCCAGCCCCCACCCCCCAAGTACTGCACTGAAGTGCCAGCATAGATTGTGTGCTCAAGTCTCTTAGAAACTAATAGTAAGATTGGGCAGAGTCAACATGGATTTATGAAAGGGAAATCCTGTTTGACAAACCTATTGGAGTTCTTTGAGGATGTAACTAGTGGAGTATACAAAGAGGAACCGGTAGATGTTGTTTATTTGGATTTTCTGAAGGCCTTCGATATGGTCCTACACAAGAGGTTGGTGAACAAAATTAGGGCACATGAAATTGAGGGTAACATACTAGCATGGATTGAGAATTGGTTAACAGAAAGAAAACAAAGAGTAGGGATAAACGGGTCTTTTTCAGGATGGCAGGCTGTGACTAGTAGGGTACCGCAAGGATCAGTGCTTGGGCCCCAGCTATTCACAATCTATATCAATGATTTGGATGAGGGGACTAAATGTAACATTTCCAAATTTGCTGATGATACAAAGCTAGGTGGCAGTGTCAGTTGCGAAGAGGATGTGAAGAGGCTTCAAGGGGATCTCGACAGGCTCAGTGATTGGACGAGAACATGGCAGATGGATATAATGTGGATAAATGCGAAGTTATCCACTTTGGTGGAAAAAACAGAAAGGCAGAGTATTTCCTAAATGGTGAAAGATTGGGGAATGCAGATGCTCAAAGGGACCTGGGTGCCCTTGTACATGAATCACTGAAAATGAATGTGCAGGCGCAGCAAGCCATTAGGAAGGCAAAAGGATTGGAGTACAGAAGTCTTACTCCAATTATATAGGGCCTTGGTGAGACCACACCTGGAGTACTGTGTACAATTTTGGTCTCCTTACCTAAGGAAGGATATACTTGCCATAGAGGGAGTGCAACGAAAATTCACGAGAGTGTTTCCTGGGATGGCGGGACTGTCGTATGAGAAGAGATTGAGTGAACTGGGCCTGTATGCTCTTGAATTCAGAAGAATGAGAGGGGATCTCATTGAAGCATACAAAATTATTACAGGGCTTGATAGGGTGGATGCTGGGAGAATGTTTCTCTTGTCTGGGGAGTCTAGAACCAGGGGCCACAGCCTCAGGATAAAGGGTAGGCCGTTCAGGACTGAGATGAGAAGAAATTTCTTCACAGAGGGTGGTGAATCTTTGGAATTCTCTACCCCAGAGGGCTGTGGAGGCTCAGTCATTGGGTATATTCAAAACAAAAGTTGATAGATTTCTGACTAGTAAGGGCATCAAGGGATATGGCGATAGGGCCGGTGAATGGAGTTGAGGCTGAAGATCAGCCATGATCTCATTGAATGGCGGAGCAGGCTCGAAGGGCCGAATGGCCTACTCCTGCTCCTATTTCTTCTGTTCTTATGAGTCGGGCTTGAACCCACAACCTTCTGACTCAGCGACGAGAGTGCTACAACTGAGCCACAGCTGGCACTGCCACCCAAGTGCCCATTCTTCACGTGTGAGCCTGAGGATAATTGATAACATTCAATAGTTGAGGGAGTCACAGCCAAACCTGATCCTGATATCACCTGCACGCCGAGAAAAGGTTTGCTGTACTGTAATCAGTAGCAGGACTTGGTCTTATTTTTCTTTCATAACCCAGGGCACCGCGGGCAAATGTCAACTGACATCACAAACTGGCAATCAAACTGGCACATTTCTCATGTGCTCGCTTCCTTATGCAGCTGGGCCACCAGGGGGAGCCCCACTGTATATTTTTGAAGGGACGCGACTGCTGCCAACGAAGTTGTGCCTGCGCAGTGCCATTGGTTTTTTTGGTTGTTCTCATCGGACTTCGCACAGATTGGTGAGAGAGAAAGGAGGGGAGGGAGTGGGGAAAAGAGGTCGCTGCTGCTGAACTGAAGAAAATAAAAATTTTAAGTTTGATCGCTGCTGCCGCACTATTCCGAGTCAGGAGAAGAAAATAAAACTTAAAAGTTCGAATTAACATTTATGTGCTACTGAACTGAGCCAAGAGAGAAAGGAGGGGAAGGGGTGGGGAAAAGAGATCGCTGTTGCCGAACTGTGCCGAGAGAGGAAGTTAACATTTATGGGTTGGGGAACAGTGATCTGCTGCCAAACTGAAGAAAATAGGAATGAAAAGTTGAATTGGTTTTTAACATTTATGCGCAGAATTCTTCTGCGCAGCTTCCGGTTCGTTAGCAGCAGTCACTCCGTTTTGAAATGCAAGGGTTTTGGTGTGTCCCGTCCAACTATAGAAAGAAATAACAACAGAAGACGCTGGAAAAACTCAGCAGGCCAGGCAACATCCGTGGAGAGAGAAATAGAGTCAACGTTTCGGGTCGAAACCCTTCTTCAGAACTGAGAAAAAAAGGCAGGAAATGAAACAGATTAAAAGGCAGTTTGGGGGCTGGGAAATGGGGGAGGGGATGAAAGAAGAGACATTAAGAGATATTCAAGGTGAGAAGAGATGGTAATAGGATAGGTAAAGAAACAAAAGACTTGCATTTACATAGCGCCTTTCACGACCACCGGACGTCTCAAAGCGCCTTACAGCCAATGAAGAACTTTTGGAGTGTAGTCACTGTTGTAATGTAGGAAATGCGGCAGCCAATTTGCGCACAGCAAGCTCCCACAAACAGCAGTGTGATAATGACCAGATCATCTGTTTTAGTCATGTTGATTGAGGGATAAGTATTGGCCAGAACACCAGGGATAACTCCCCTGCTCTTCTTCGAAATAATGCCATGGGATCTTTTACATCCACCTGAGAGAGCAGATTATAGCATAATTTAGATTTCAAAACATCAATTAGCAACCATCTAAAAGAGACACGCTATTATTGCAGAAATCTGTGGTCCTATTAAGATCACAGTGGCGGAAAATACAATAATGAATTTTGAAAACAAGTCCCCATTGGCACATAATTATTATGTCGTGTGATGTTAGATGATAAAGCAGCAAGACGTAGAAGGGGGACGTTGTGTTTATTTTCCACACTGGGTAGTTTTTAATTATTTGTTTGCTGTTTAATTAAGCTGCAATTCTGTAATGCACCCTGTTCACACCTGAATGCATTCCACAGACAGCACTATTAAAGAAATGACTCGAGTGACCCGATGATTCAGCTGATTTATATAGGCCCCAAATTCAATCTCCGATTTGTGCCGCTTGCTGATCTCAGTCGGGATGATGGTAGGGACTCCAGAATTAGCCTCAGTACCAATTAGAGAAGGGAAATTAGCTACATTTCCCGTGTCTGACTGGAAGTTCCGATTCAGATGAGACGTTAAACTGAGGCCCTCGTCTATCCTCTCAGATGGATGTAAAAGATCCCATGGCACTATTTCAAAGAAGAGCTGGGGCGTTCTCCCTGGTGTCCTGGCCAATATTTCTCCTTCAGCCAACATCACTAATGTAGTGTATGTACCTTTAAGAGAGAACTACTTTTACAGCTCCTGTATACTGTAGTACCGGCAGTGACCACACCTGTATATAAGCCTTGAGCATGCCTCTGCACTGTCAGTCTTGAGACTACCCTACTCCAGTAAACACCTGTTGATTGTTAAGTTACAGCCTCCGTGTAGTTATTGGAAAACATCATACTTTAAGAATCACGGATCCAACAACTAAAAATACAGATTAGCTGGTCATTATCACATTGCTGTGTGCAAATTGGCTGCCACTTTTCCTACATTGCAATAGTGAATATACTTCAAAAGTACTTCATTGGCTGTAAAGAGTTTGGGACATCCTGAGGTCGTGAATTGCACTGTATAAATGCAAGTCTTTCGTTCTTTTCTTTCTAACTAACAACCCCTGCTGGAATTGTCTGTTGTGGGCACTGGGTGAGGACAGGCTCAGGCTCGACCATGATGCCTCCATTGGTCAAATAGATTGTCAACATTCATCGTCAAAGCTTACACATGAATAATGGCACTTGGGTGTGGTATGACAGGATGTCCAATAGTGTCCATGGAACAGAACAGAAAAAAAGAGTTATTGGCCCAGAAATTCAATGACACTGTGCCCATTTTCCCAGCACAAAATGGGCACCTAAGCATCCGATATGGTAGGCCAGGCGCGCAATTATATGCCACCCACCATATTGGATCGGGCTACTTCATAAATGTCCAGAGCGCCGCGAGAATTATTTAAAATCGCTGATTAAAATATTTAAATAAGGGTCCTATGCATGTTGTAGGACCCTTTTGGTGATATTAGGCTGTCTGACTCACCATGTGATAAACTCGCCCAGCAAATTGTGATGCTAACAGGCAGGAAGGACCCTACAGTAATACTATTTAAAGGGCTCATACATTACATACAGGTTAGTTCCTAGCTTGTCATTTGAAGCTGCTGGTTAATTGTGCCCAGTGATTCACCATGTGGAAAGCTGTCCTCCAGCCTAGCTTCTAAAGTACACGTGGTGCAAGTCTCGGAGCTGCTGCTTGCGAGGGTCAGATCGAGTGACTGTTCATCTTCAGGAAGGCGGGCTTCCTCTTCCAAGTATCTAAACATTTTCAGCACTTGAAATTAAGGGAAAGACACAATTTATTTTTTTAAGCTTTCAGTGTGACAGGAGAGCGAGAAGTGGTTGGTGAAAACAGCTGCAGTTTGTCATGCCGAGTGTGTAGGGCGAGATAGAAGTAAAAAGGGAATAAGAGTATCATGTGTGAAGAAACCTTGCGTGACATCTCCTCCAGTGTAGCCACTCTTCACGACCATGACTCTCCCCCACCTATGATGGCCAATGACTTTTCTGCCATGATGAAGAGATTGTGCAGGTGGGCTCGGCCTACTCCGATGGCAGCCTCCTGTCTTAGGTTAATCATGGCCTTCTCGTGCAAGAAAGGAGTGTGTGAATGACAGTCGTGAGTTGTTCAGCGAATGTGCCGGTTATGGTGTGCGGTGTGCAAGATGTGAGGTGTGGGGAAGTGAGGGTTGCAATAGTCACGAGTACGAGGAGGAGGTGGCGTAGCGAAGTGTGGTGCAGAGTTTGTTGCCTCCAAGCAACACCTTCGCCGCCAGTGGGAAGAGGTTGCAGAAGAGGTCAATGCCAGGAGCTTAGCTCCCAGGACATGGCCGCAATGCTGGAAAAAGCTCAATGACCTCACCAAAGTTGTCGAGGTAAGAATACTGCTCTCTTATTCTCTGCTCATACATCCACCACCTCTAGCCTCATGACTCACAATACTCCCCTCCCTCACTTCCCTTCACTCTCCTACAATTACTGCATCACACCACTGCACCTCCTCCTCATACTCACACACTTACCAGTTTTGGAAACCTGACGCGCTATAGCAAAATCATTTCTTGAATTCTTTCTTCAATAGAAACATATCACTGCTGTCCCCTTCCTCCCAAGAAACAGTAAATGTTTTTATTCTACCTACTGGCATCACAAAATCAAGATCTGAAATTTAGAGCCACTTTATAGAACACAACCAAGTTAACCCATTCAGCTCCTCTCGGTTTCGTAAATGTGGCAATTTGTTGCCTTTCACTTATTGGAAACCTACCTCTGGGGATTGAGGGTACAGATGAAAATAAAATATTTAGTTATGCACATATAGTATCATAGAAACTTACAGCACAGAAGGAGGCTATTCGGCCCATCGTGTCTGTACCGGCTGAAAAAGAGCTCTCCAGCCTAATCCCACTTTCTAGCTCTTGGTCCGTAGCCCTATAGGTTACCGCACTTCAGGTGCATATCCAAGTACTTTTTAAATGCAATGAGGGTTTCTGTCTCTACCACCCTTTCAGGCAGTGAGTTCCAGACCCCCACCACACTTTGGGTGAAAAAGTTCTCAACTCCCCTCTAATCCTTCTACCAATTACTTTAAATCTATGCCCCCTGGTTATTGACCTCTCTGCTTAAGGAAAATAGATCCTTCCTATCCACTCTATCTAGGCCCCTCATAATTTTATACACCTCAATTAAGTCTCCCCTCAGCCTCCTCTGTTGCAAAGAAAACAAACCCAGCCTATCCAATCTTTCCTCATAGCTAAAATTCTCCAGTCCTGGCAACATCCTCGTAAATCTCCTCTGTACCCACTCCAGTGCAATCACATCTTTCCTGTATATACACTCTGTGTACATATCATGTTGTTCTGGAAAAATTGTGATTCTTTTTTTGGTTCCAGTACCTTCTGCAAATGTTGGAGAAATTCTCTATGGAGATTGATTGTGAAATTGCCTCGCTACCCATACAAAGCCACTCACCAAAATAAGTTAGCAATGGTGACTTTGGTGTGAAAAATGGCCCACACTACATGTGGTTTAAACAGGAAGGTGAACTTCAGACTTACAAAATATTTAAAAGCTCGATCACTCACCAAACCAGCTCTTCAGGCTTTTGCTTTATGTGAACTTGCCAGTGTATAATAACACACCAAGTACAGCTTTGACAAAACTGTAACTGGGTTTGTTGGATTGCAGTGTTGTCCAATGCATTAGCCACTAATTAATTAATTAGGATGTGTTCTAGTTAATTTTAAAATACATGCTCACTTTACAATTAATCATTTTAATCCAAAAATTAGAGGAAAAATATGACATGTGGGTTTATCTATATTTAACAAACCCACTACATCAGCATTGTCAATATGTTAGCCACATATGGCTAATTGTGTATTCATGTGTACTTTAACCTGTTTATGAATTTGTTGGTTTAAAGGTAAGATGAAAAGTAGAGTGTGCGTGATTGGTTCTTGGTGTGCTTTACTTCCCTGTTTACTGCCAATTGGTTATCTGCTAAAATGGTGTGCAACATGGGTGAAAATCAGCACCATGGAAACATGAGCATCATAGGAGGGAGCAGTCATCGTGGTCAGCTTGACCAGAGTTACCACTCCAGGCCAACAGAAGAAAGCAAGCCCAACCAGTAACGAGCAGCTCCAATAGGGCATGTCATGGCAAAGAGCAAGTGTCATCCAACCGTGTTCTGGATGAAGAGCAGTGGCAGGCCTGGCGCATCTCGTTGTGTGAGTCAACATTTTCAGCAATCACCGATGAAGTTAAAGTACTGTTCACAACTGCTGGACAAAAACTAGAAGCTGCACTAAGATAAGGTGTGTCTCATAATTCCAAACTTTAGTGAAATAGTAAGTTTTGCACTGAACACTGCTGCCCGTGTCCTAACTCACACCAAGTCCTGTTCACCCATCACCTCTGTGCTTGTTCACCTATATTGACTAAGCAACATCTCAATTTTAAAATTCTCATCCTCATTTTCAAATCCCTCCATGGCCTCGCCCTCCCCATCTCTAATCTCCTCCAGCCCCACAACCCTCCGAGATATCTGCGCTCCTCTAATTCTGGCCTCGTGAGCATCCCCGATTTTAATCGGTCTATCATTGGTGGCCATGCCTTCAGCTGCCAAGGCCCTAAGTTCTGGAATCCCCTACCTAAAACTCTCTCTCTACCTTTAAGATGCTCCTTAAAACCTACCTCTTTGACCAAGCTTTTGCTCATCTACCCTAAAGTCTCCTTATGAGGCTCGGTGTCAAATTTTGTTTTTTAACACTTCTGTGAAGTGCCTTATGTTTTACTACGCTAAACATGCTATATCAATACAAGTTGTTGTTGTAGGTGTTTAAGTAAATACGCATTTTTATCTGTATTGTCTGTAAGGCGTTTACTACTAAAATTAGCATGAAAATGGTGTCTCCATAGCCACGCTTGTGGCTAGTCAACATATAATATTGGACAACACTTAAAAACTGCTCTATATGAAAAGACATATACAGGAAACTCTTTTTTGTCCGGCACCAACGTGGTGCCGGTTGATCAAAAAGTCCAGATTACAGAGAGGTATACTTACCAAGGTACGAGAGCCCCGTACACGGCCACAGATGCAGGAGCCCCGGTTACACGGCACTTGTGCAGGAGTCCCGGTTATACGGCCACAGGTCCAGGAGTCCCTGTTGCATGGCCACAGGTGCAGGAACCCCGATTACACGGCCACAGATCCAGGAACCCCGGTTACACGACCACTAATATATAGTAAAACTTACCTGAAGCTACTCCTGAATTTTGCCGGTTAAAAGAGAGTTTCCTGTAGTTACTTAGTAATGTTATTAACTGCTTAGTTCTAGTATTAAAGTCACGCTATCAAAATAATTAAAGTGTCTAATGGAATATTTGCCTGTATCTCAAGAGGGCTGGAATACAAGGACTGGAAGTTATGTTCCAGCTGTGCAGAGCTCTGGTTAGACCCCATCTGGTGCACTGTGTTCAGTTCTGGGCACCAAACCTCAGGAAGGATATATTGGCCTTGGAGCGGGTACAGCGCAGACTCACCAGAATGATACCAGGGCTAAAAAGGTTAAATTATGAGGACAGGTTGCATAGACTAGGCTTGTATTCCCTTGAATATAGAAGATTAAGGGCTGATCTAATTGAGGTGTTTAAGGTGATTAAAAGATTTGATAGGGTAAATAGAGAGAAACTATTTCCTCTGGAGAGAGAGCCAGAATGAGGAATAATCTTAAAATTAGAGTCAGGCCGTTTAGGGGGTGATTTCAAGAAGCACTTGTTCACACAGAGGCTAGTGGAAATCTGGAACTCTCTCCCCCAAAAAGCTGTTGAGGCTGGAGATCAAATGTAAATTTCAAAACTGAGAGGGATAGATTTTGTTAGGCAAGGGCTATGGAACCAAGGCGGATAGATGGAGTTAAGGTATAGATCAGCCATGATCTAATTGAATCCGGAACATGCTTGAGGGGCTGAATGGCCTACTCCTATTTTAATATTGTAAAAAGCTGAATTTGAATCGGAGATTTGGGGGGGGGGGGGGTGGGGGGGAAATGTCGGAGGTGTGGGCTTCTGTTCCAAATTTGCATATTTCTGCAAATTGGCAAATAAAATGCAAACCTGCACTTTTTATGTATCCACCCAGATGTATTGCAGGGAGAGTCTGTCCTGTGGTTTTACCCCTGGGTTAGTAGTTAGCTGTGAGGGCCCTTTCTCAGGCTCTGGCCTCTGGACGGGAATGAGCTTGCCCGCTGAGAAAGGCAGGGAACAGAAAGAGAAATTACGGCCTGTCAAGGGTCGTGGGAGCTGCAGACAAGAAGTAGGTCTGGTTTCTAAAAGAAGCTGGGGGCTGAAACAAATGGGTCCAGCATACGAGTCTGAAACAGTGAGCTGAAATGAAAGGGTCTGACCCATGAGATAGACCCCATCCTTTAAAACAGAGTTGGGCATTAGGAACTGTACTCAGTGAAAGCGGATAGGAGCTAGAATTAAACCGCTAAACTATGAAAAGCTGTAAATTTTATGGCTAAACATATCAGTGTCTCTAATTTCATACAGTGAAACATATTTTGACTTTGTGCGATAGTGTAAAACAGGCAATAGTGAATTGGCTGTAAAGTGCTTTGAGACGTCTGGAGGTCATGAAAAGCGCTATATAAATGCAAGTTGTTGTTGTTGAGTAGACCATCCCAAAATTGAACAGTTAGTGAAGGGGAGAAGGGGTTAGAATGAGGGTATATGAGACACTCTGGAGTCGATTTTCACTCATTTCATTTGGTGTAAATGGGGTGGCAGCGACCTCAAATGGAGTCACTAGCCTTACCGCCCCGTTAATTCCGGCAATGCAGCCGACGCCATTTTAAAAGGAGCCTACCTCTGGGTGTCCAAAGCGCCCTCCTGTTTCAGGTGATAGCCCCTTTTAATATGGAAATCGGGGTTCTATGACGTAAATAGGACCCCAATTGCTAGCTAAGTCACAACTGGTTGGAGCCTGCACGGTGCAGGCTTTGACCAGCTCCACAGGCAATGGAAGAGGTCCAAAGGTACGACTGGGAATCTCCTCCAGGATCCCACCTGAAATTGAGCGGTGGAGAATGTAGGCAGTGAGGCCTACTGCTGCATCACTGCCTGATTTGTATTTCTCTCCCACGATCCTCTCGGGTTTGCCCCTGGGCTCACTTTCCCTCTCCCCCCGCCCCCCCCCACTCACTCACTGACTCACTGCATGCAAATGGCGGCCTGGGGGAGGGGGGGTGGGCGGGCAGTTGGATCGGTAGGGCCCGGGTCCCTGGAAGATTTCCCTCCTGTCTGCTTGTGGTACCACTGCTTCCCAGAGCCACTATCCGGAAGGTGGGACCCAGGAGGCAGTGGCAACATCCTTGAGGTCCACCCCGCTAACCCTGTGGAGGAAGAGGGCATTGTGGCAGCATCCCTTCCCTCCAGTCTGGACCCCAACACTTCCCTGCTAAAGGCCCGATGTTTGGCCAAGGTCTTCGGTGGGATGATGCCAATCTGTGGCGTGCTTCTGCCCATTTACGAAGCCTCACCGGTTCTTCCAGTGCTGCTGTGGTGTCCCTGCTCCAGCGCCATTGAGACCCTCCTCTTTGCAATAACAGGCTTCTTCTTGGTGGCAGGAATCCTCCTGGGAGCCCGCCATGCATCCCTAAGGAGTCCTGACTCATGGAAATGAGTTGAGGGTGGTGGGGGGAATTCAGAGGGGCGAGCAGAACTTTGTCCCAAGGAGGAGTATCTCGGCCTACATTTGCTGTCTAACAACAGGTGGAGTGTGTCATAAATCGCAACTTCTACAAGAAGTAACTCAGGAAGTACTACTGAACGGCCAGCTGAGGGCGCCGTCCGAGGAGTATAAATACTCGGGCGTGGGCCCAACTTGACCAGAGACAATCTGGAAACAGGAAGCTAGTGACTACTAACTAGACCTCCATGTTTTGTTACAAGTCGATTAAAGCCTTGCTTTATGTACAACCAAGTGCGTAGTGAGTCTTTATTATGTCAGAGTGTATAACCTCAACAAACCTAATAAAGCTGCTTTCACACTATATCGGCCGAAATTCAGTTCAAGCTACTCAGCCAGTTTTAAGAGTACCCATGGGCTAAGAGGCAGACCTTGTGCAGGGTCACCTGCATACTCTGGGCAGAAGCCCATGCCTGAAGCGGTACATCAGCTGTACCCAACCCAACAGGAGCCCTGAAAATCAGAGCAGTGCCATGCTGTTCTGAGGGTGGCAGAGAGCTCCAGGTAGGGCCCGACGAAAAGGTAGCTTTTGTTTTTCCTTCTTCGGTTAGGGTTGCCAACATTCCAGGATTGTCTTGGAGACTTCATGAATTAAAGATTAATCTCCAGGACACTGCTGCGAGCAACCCAGGAGAAAAATCATTGGGGCATTCAAAAAAGTGTTTTTCTCTCATTTTCTTTATACACTTGTTATTAATTATATAAATATTGGAGCAGCAGTGATACCCGCCCTGCTGTATGCCTCAGAGACATGGGCCATGTACAGCAGGCACCTCAAAGCACTGGAGAGGTACCACCAACACTGCCTCCACAAGATCCTACAAATCCATTGGCAGGATAGGTGCATCAATGTCAGTGTTCTCACTCAGGCCAACATCCCCAGCATCGAAGCTTTGACCTCGCTCGATCAGCTCCGATGGATGGGCCACGCTTCAAGGACACCCTCAAAGCCTCCTTGAAAAAGTGTAACATCCCCACCGATACCTGGGAATTCCTGGCCCAAGACCGCACAAAGTGGAGGAGAAGCATCCGGGAAGGCGCCGAACACCTCGAGTCTCTTCGCCGGGAGCAAGCAGAAGCCAAGCGCAGGCAGCGCAAGTCAACCCAAGCACCCCACCCACCCGCCCCTTCAACCACCGTCTACCCCACCTGTGACAGAGACTGTAGGTCCCGCATTGGACTCATCAGTCACCTGAGAACTCATTTTTAATGTGGAAGCAAGTCATCCTCGGTTCCGATGGACTGCCTAAGAAGGAGAAGAAGAAAAGAAATATTGGATATTGGAAAGAAGGCTGTTTGACTGGGCAGGGCGATTGGAGATGGGAGGTCATGTGATGAAACATCCAGGAATGCGTCCAACTAGAGTTGGCAACCCTATTTTCGGTTCCCATTGGAACCAGTGGGCTTCTGTTTAAGGTAATCGATTCTCTCTGGGATTGATTACCTCTGGCTGCTGAAGGTTTCAATGCCTTTCTCGAGTTCTCAGCGGGATTCACAGCAACTCTCACCCTCTCCTCACTGGAATTTTGCAGGCCTTGCCAAATTGGGCAGGATGCCAGCAGAGCCAGGTTCCACCTCATTTTCCAGTCCACCGACCAGTGACCTGCCACACCATCACCCAGGGCCTGATCAGAACTCCTGCGAGTGGAGCGGACACTGAAACTTGATCTCCCTCCCTCCTTAAATCAAACAAACCCAGCTCCCTTGTCTCAGTGGCATTGTGGGAAATGTGTGGTCTACAATTCTCTTACTGGGACAAGAAAAACTAGTGTAAACACAGGGAGCAGGTCCCAAACATTTGCTGTCTGTGGGCTGTGCAAAAAAACACTCAGTGAGTTCACCTGTCTCCCCACTCTGACTGTAAAAGTAGGAGGTATACAGATCTTCACTGTGGCACCCATCTCACCTTCCACCTGATGATGCAGACAGCGGCAGAGCTTGCTGACAGGCTTCATCAGTATAGTCAAAATACTAAAGTTATTGCGCTAATTATTCTAACATTAAGCTTTATCACATGATGTTCTAAAACCCTACTCAACTTGGTAAAAGGGCTAAAATAGAAACCATTGCACCAGGTCAAGTGTCCGGAAATATTAATCTGTGCAGTAATTGGCTCTTTTAGAATGAGTGAAAACTAACAGATGTAAAATAGAACCTCCATTATCTGTCATCATGGAGGCAAAACCCAGTGACAATTTTGAGTCCCCAAATTATGTTTACATATATTGTACAGCAATATCTTAGCCATAGGAAGACAACTACAACATAAATAACAGAAGAACCAAGGTTCCTGAATCGTGCTGTGAGACAATAGCATACAAATTCTTAACACAATCACCTGAAATTTCTCTCTGCTGTTTTAGTGGATGCGCGACTCATATTTTGAATGGGTTAATTCTGTTAAAATAATGGAGTGAGGAATTTCAGACAGATGCATTATGTGTTTGTATGCTATTATCACAAGGTGTAATTTAAGGGGCAATATGTAGTTTTATTCACAAAGAAAACAGGATGATTCCACACTCCTGCTCTTCCAGCAAGATGTAGTGCTCACAGGGAGCACATCGGTGCAAAATTGCAGGTACACGGCCCATGATTTTGTGCCCACTGGGGTGGAAATTCGTTATGGCCCATTTCAGACGTGCGAATGCAGTTCGTGCCCAAACCAGGGGGCCCAAAGCTCACCTGAAATTGGGCCTCAGGCTTCACCATGATAATTGGGGTGAGCTGCCAGCACCTATCATGCCTCCAAAGACAGCTCAACTGTTTCAATCCGTCCAATTTGGGCCGCCTGCCTTGCTGGTGATGGCCCGCAGGCAAGTCCCACGCAGGGGGAAGGAGAACGATCGCGGCAAGCAGTAGCCCTCAGCAGTGCTGTGGAGCCAGGAGAAGCATTCCTGCTCCACATGGAAGTTAAAAAAAAAAAAACAGATGCTTGTTAAGCCGCATCGACAGCAGCAAAACCTGAGCGGAGCAAGTGCCTAATTTCAGGAAGCAAATCCTAAAACACGCATTAGGTCCCACATTAGCATATGCAAGGAGCCTGTTTTAGGTGGCCACCGGGATACCTAAAAAAAAAATCACTTGACCCAATATGGGGCTGGACATATTTCAGGTGTTTTCTGGGGTGCAGGACATAGCCCCGTGAAATTAGTCCTTTCGCTCCCCCACCCCCCCCAATTTCCACCTGGTCCAATTTCTACTCCATTAATTTTAATTTCCTGCGATGTACTCCCTGTGATTACTACATGCAGCCTAACCAGTGGTACTTAATATGGAGCCGGGATGTACAGAAGTGCTCCTACCAGCCGATGACCATTGCTGGCGCCCTCCCAATCGCCCCTGCCCCACAATCACTTACCTCCTCTCTGCTGATCGTTCCCCTCCCTCCGGCCTCCTCCCAGGAACTACCCGAGGGCCACTGCCAGTTGAATAGTGTTGATTTGCCACCAAGCTGCCTGAACAATGCAAAGAACAGGTTTTGCTCTCAAAATTCAGACTAATAATTGCAGTTCAGAATATAAAAGCGGAATTAATATTAACCTCACATATGTAAGGGACAATGTGTGAGTCATAACTGAGCACACCATTAGGATTCTCAAATGCTCAGATGTCAGGAGGAGCCTTACAGTACTTCCTTTCAAAAAGGTCTCCAGAATAACTGCTCCACAATCTGGCTCTGACAACAGGAGTAGGCATTCAGGAGTCCTAAGAATGAACGCTAGATGAGAGAGCTCAAGTAATGGACGAAGTTCTTATGAATGGTATTCAGGGAAATGAAGTGCCCCCTCCAGCTGGCACGAACATCCAAAAATAGCCTGATCAGGACCATTTCAGCTTAGCTTCAGGAATTACATATAATAAAGTCTGCCCATGACTGCACAAAAAAGATCCTCCATTAAATATGAAAGTATGCCTCATATCTAAGGCATACTGCTGGACCATTGCACACAGATTGCTACCCAGTCAGAAATTGCAACAACTTGAATGCCCAAAGATACAGAAATATTTATTCATGCATTACACCATTGTAGCCAGACTATTAATAACCACCAGTGCTTCCACCTCATACTTTCTATTTCCAGCTCCTTGTCTCGTGCTCCTTCTTGGTGCCTCTCTAATGTCAAGTGTTGAGAGAATTGGCTGGTTGCTGCTGTACAAGTGCATTCACAGGAAGCACTAGTGGCAAGTTTCTTACTGAAATCTAGTTCTGCTGAGAACCAGCTGCTGGCTGCCATTCCACAGTTGTTGCCAGGCACTGCAGAAGGATGGCTTCTTCATTAAAACTCTGCATGGACACAGGTGTCACACTGTTCTGAGAGACTGCCACATTAGCGGAGGCCTACATTCCTGCTCGTTGGTTCCTGCCACTGCATCCACTGAACCACTGCCACGCCACCATCTACAGGCACAAGTAAGGAGTGTGATGGAATACTCTCCACTAGATGAGTGCAGCTCCAACAACACTCAAGAAGCTCGACACCATCCAGGAGAAAGCAGTCCGCCTGATTGGCACCCCATCCACCACCTTAAACATTCACTCCCTCCACCACCGGCGTACCGTGGCTACAAGATGCACTGAAACAACTCGCCAAGGCTTCTTCAGCAGCACCTCCCAAACCCACGACCTCCTCCACCTAGAAGGACAAGGGCAGCAGATGCATGGGAACACCACCACCTCCAAGTTCCCCTCCAAGTCACACACCATCCTGGCTTAGAAGTTTATCGCCGATCCTTCATCGTCGCTGGGTCAAAATCCTGGAACTTCCTCCCTAACAGCACTGTGAGAGTACCTTCACTACACGGACTGCAGTGGTTCAAGAAGGCGGCTCACCACCACCTTCTCAAGGCCAACTAGGGATGGGCAATAAATGTTGGCCTTGCCAGCGACGCCCACATCCCGTGAATGAATAAAAAATCCCACTGGACTGCTGATTGATCAAGACAATTAGGTTCCTAATGTTAGTCAAGCCACTGCCTAGAACAATTACTAATCAATCAAAACCCCTAGGATTGCACTTTACACCCGGCTGTCCAAGGTTGCCAGTGTGAAAACATGGGATGCCAAATGAACACAGGGCCACCCTGGCACCTTCTCTATAAAGGATATCCCTCACATGCCTACTTGCAACATGCCACTCCTCAAAGATGGCCTACAGTAACTATAAGCTCTCCTTAATAGCAGAGCAACCATCAGTGGTGGGCTCCCCCACCTGCCCTGACAATTTTCATACATTATAGGAGGCTCTCATGATGCTCAGCTAGCATCCTCCTATTAAAAGCTGGGCAAGCGACATCAGCGTCCACTGAATCCTCAGTCAGCAATGGACGCTGGCAGCCCCTCCAATCCTCAGTCACTGCCTCATCCTCATCCAAATTTCCCTCATCTTAAGATGACACCCAGTGCTCATTGATGTGCCATCAATAACTCAAGGACAAGAAGTTAAAGGATTCAACTGAAGGCTTTTAATCACTAAGAACATTGCACATCATTCCACATCGGATTCGTCTGGCAGAATGACTCATACAGCTCTTGAGACCTTTATATGACAAAAGACAGGGGCGGAGCCAATACACACAATAGGGGAAAAGGGGGCGGTACACACAATACAATGCAGGTAAAACACAGGGGCTGATGAAGACATATATTTCATCACACTCTGTGATTCACCCAGTGAAATCCCTTGAATTGAACTATATTCAGGCCCTTGTGTGCTATGATCAGTGCTGCCTTCTGCCATATTAGATGTATCTGAGGAGGATGTCAACAGCTTGATATCCCCATCTTCTGCTTCATTAGCTCTATTTTCTTGGGAGTATCGATAAATGCAAATCGGGGTCCATGACATACATGGGATGCCAAGCGAACAGAGCCCCACAAGGAAAGTCCAGGCCACTGCTGCCTTGGGCTGCCTCTTTCCCCAGCCACAAGACCCTTTGAACACCCCACTCTCAGACATACCTTGTTGTCAGCAGCCGCCTTCTGACGCCGGTGGGTGGTCTAGTGGCCTCCTGATTTTCATCCTCCCCTGCTGGCCAGCTGCCGTTTGTGTGCCGGAGTCAAAATTGTCCATGAAGTATCACTAATGGCGCTGGCGTTGCCGGTGTCTATTTTGTCACCCTTTAAAAATATGGGTACCCTATTAGCCTGTTGCCAATCTACTAGAACTTCCCCAGCAATAAATAACTCACTCATAATGATTGGCAACACCTAACAAATCTTCATGCAAATCTCTCTCAACACACTGGGATAATAAATACCATCAATCCGTGGGATTTATTTGTTTCATGCCTCTTCAACTTGTCTAGGACTTCCGTTTCATTTATATGAGCATCCTGAAATATGCCCCGGGGAACGGCATGTTGTTCGTGTCTTTACTTCCTCAAAATATTCACAAGCGATCATTCAGAATAGCCCAGATTTTCCTGTCAAAGTAATGATGAGGCTAATGGCACTTGCTGTTAATTATGTGCAAATGGTACAGCAACTTCAGGCAGGGGCAGATGCAGGGATAAACTCAAATATCCAAAAGTTGGTATCTGTGTTGCACCACTCAGCCATTAGCTTTGCAAAAACAGCATTTCACTGTCTGGCTCACCATTGCAATGCATTGAATGCCGTGATGTTGCTGTATTTGCGCGGCAGGTACGAACTAAACTCGCCACAGAAAGTTAAGCCTTGTCCATTCCTGTCAAAGTACTCTTTTAACAACATGATAAATGTTAATTACAGCCAAACAACCTCACTGGTGCTGAAAATTAACTATTACAAGTGTGGAGTTTCATTCCTTCGGATTTTAATTGCTGGGAGATTTAAAAATTGAAAAGATAAAATTAAAAACATTTCCTCTCTTTTTTCCCCTCTTAATCCAATCTTTCTTTCCCTTTCTCTACCTGATTTGACATTGAATTCACCCGCCCTAATTTCACAATCCTTCAATCTGATTGGTTAAGGAGATACACAGTTGCTTGTTCTGTTCACCCAGGTCCCAGATGCCCTGTTTCCCTCGCTGAGATGTTATCAGCTCGCACTTTCAGCAACTTGCCACGCAAAAGATTTAAAAACCTAAACGTGCAGGGGCAAGTCTAACTAACGGCCGTTAGACGCCTTTAGATGCCCAGCTACAGCAAAATTTGGCCCATTATGTCTTGTGCTCATCTTCCGTTTCAAGACCATTTACATCTCTTAATGTTCTCACCTTTTCTCAAATAGCCCTCTTGCTGTTGTAGCACTAAAATATATATTTATTTTACAGTTACTTTTGCCTCTGCAGCTATGCTAGTTTCCTAATGGCCGAAGAGAGTTGAAGTTGTGCTGAAGAATGCTGAAAGCATTTGTGGCCGACAACCTGAAGAAAAACAAGTCATCCACCTAGATTTACGGGAATGGTTCTTGATCAAAGAGCCATGCTGCACTGATTATTAAAGTCTGGCTGAGATAAGGCTGCTGCCACCAGTCTCTTCAGCACAACATGATAGGGCTTCACCAGACTGAACAGCATAAAAACCAAATCATTGACCCTTCCTGGAGATCAGCATATTCAAGAATCATATGCAATTTTCTACCGAAGGTTTTAGAACTGTGTGATGTTGATCTCAAACGACCTTTTCAAAAGTGACTTATTTGTATTGTTAGATCTAACCTCACGGGAAAGTGAGACTGGGAGGATATTTTCTTATCATTCCCAGGATGTGGGCATTGCTGGCAAGTCCAGCATTTATTATCTATCCCTAGTTCCCCATAAGAAGGTGGCGGTGGGTCTTCTTGAAGCAGTGCAGTCCGTGTGAATAAGATCATAGAGTCATAGATTTATACAGCACAGAAAGAGGCCCTTCGGCCCATCATGT
This sequence comes from Somniosus microcephalus, assembly GCF_052327205.1. Taxonomy (NCBI): domain Eukaryota; kingdom Metazoa; phylum Chordata; class Chondrichthyes; order Squaliformes; family Somniosidae; genus Somniosus; species Somniosus microcephalus. Next base: position 41,031,722 of record NC_140988.1, read on the forward strand.
CCGCGGCGGCCATCAAGCCCTATCTATTCTAATCCCATTTTCCAGCATTTGGTCTGTAGCCTTGTATGCTATGGTGTTTCAAGTGCTCATCTGAATGCTTCTTGAATGTTGTGAGGGTTCCTGCCTCTACTACCCTTTCAGGCAGTGAGTTCCAGATTTCAAACACCCTCTGGGTGAAAAAGTTTTTCCTCAAATCCCCTCTAAACCTCTTGCCCCTTACCTTGACATTATGCCCCTTGGTTATTGACCCCTCTACTAAGGGGAAAAGTTCCTTTCTATCTACCCTATCTATGCCCCTCATAATGTTGACTTCCTCAATCATAGAAACATAGAAGATAGGAGCAGGAATAGGCCATTCGGCCCCTCGAGCCTGCTCCGCCATTCAATGAGATCATGGCTGATCATCCAAATTCAGTACCCTGTCCCTGCTTTCTCCCTATATCCCTTGATCCCTTTAGGCTTAAGAAATATATCCAACCCCTTCGTGAATATATTTAATGAATTGGCCTCTACTGTCTTCTGTGGTAGAGAATTCCACAGGTTCACACTCTCTGGGTGAAGAAATTCCTCCTCATCTCTGCCTAAATGGCCTACCCCTTATCCTTAGACTGTGACCCCTGGTTCTGGACTCCCCTGCCATCGGGAACATCCTTCCTGCATCTAGTCTGTCCAGTCCTGTCAGAATTTTATAAGTTTCAATGAGATCCCCTCTCATTCTTCTAAAATCCAATGAGTATAAGCCCAATCGACCCAATCTCTCCTCATACGTCATTCCTGTCATCCCAGGTATCAGTCTGGTGAATCTTCGCTGCACTTCTTCCATGGCAAGAACATCCTTCCTCAGATAAGGCGACCAAAACTGCACACAATACTCAAGATGTGGTCTCACCAAGGCCCTGTACAACTGCAGCAAGACATCCTTGTTCCTGTACTCAAACCCTCTTGCTACGAAGGCCAACATACCATTTGCCTTCTTAACCGCCTGCTGCACCTGCATGCTTACCTTCAGTGACTGGTGCACAAGGACACCCAGGTCTCGTTGCACTTCCCCTTCTCCCAATCTATTGCCATTCAGATAATAATCTGCCTTCCTGTTTTTGCCACCAAAGTGGATAACCTCGCATTTATCCACGTTATATTGCATTTGCCATGCTTCTGCCCAATCACCCAACCTGTCCAAATCATACTGGAGTTTCTCGGCATCCTCCTCACAGCACACACACCCACCCAGCTTTGTGTCGTCTGCAAACTTGGAGATATTACATCTAGTTCCCTCGTCTAGATCATTAATATATATTGTGAATAGCTGGGGTCCAAGGACCAATCCCTGCGGTACCCCACTAGTCACTGCCTGCCACTCGGAAAAAGACCCGTTTATTCCAACTCTTTGCTTTCTGTCTGCCAACCAGTTCTCTATCCAAGTCAATACCTTTCCCCCAATCCCATATGCCTTAACTTTACACGCTAATCTCTTATGCGGGACCTTATCGAAAGCCTTTTGAAAGTCCAAATACACCACATCCACTGGTTCTTCCTTATCTATTTTACCAGTTACATCCTCAAAAAATTCCGGTAGGTTAGTCAATCACGATTTACCTTTTGTAAATCCATGTTGACTTTGTCCGATCCTGTCACTGTTTTCCAAGTGCTCTGCTATTACATCTTTTATAATGGACTCTAGCATTTTCCCCACTACCGATGTTAGGCTTACCAGTCTGTAATTCCCCGTTTTCTCTCTACCACCTTTTTTGAATAGTGGGGTAACATTAGCTACCCTCCAATCCATGGGTACTGTTCCAGATTCTATCGAATGTTGGAAGATGATCAGCAATGCATCTACTATTTCTAGGGCCACTTCCTTAAGTACCCTAGGATGTAGATTATCAGGCCCTGGGGATTTATCAGCCTTCAATCCCGTCAATTTCCCTAACACCATTTCCCTACAAATACTGATTTCTTTCAGTTCCTCCCTTTCATCAGACCCTATGTTCCCCGACATCTCTGGGAGGTTATTTGTGTCCTCCTTTGTGAAGACAGAACCAAAATATGTATTTAATTGGTCTGCCATTTCTTTGTTCCCCATTAAAATCAGGTCCCCCCTCAGCCTTCTCTGCTCTAAGGAACACAACCCCAGCCTGTCCAGTCTCTCTTCATAGCTGAAGCGCTCCAGCCCAGGTAACATCCTGGTGAATCTCCTCTGCACCCTCTCCAATGCAATCACATCCTTCCTGTAGTGTGGCGACCAGAACTGCACACAGTATTCCAGCTGTGGCCTAACTAGCGTTTTGTACAGCTCCATCATAACCTCCCTGCTCTTATATTCTATGCCTCGGCTAATGAAGGCAAGTATCCCATATGCCTTTTTAACCACCTTATCTGCCTGTCCTGCTGCCTTCAGGGATCTCTGTACATGCACACCAAGGTCCCGCTGATCCTCTTTCCTTCCTAAGATCCTACCATTCATTGTGTATTCCCTTGCCTTGTTAGTCCTCCCAAAATGCATCACCTCACACTTTTCAGGGTTAAATTCCATTTGCCACTGTTCTGCCCATCTGACCAACCCGTCTATATCGTCCTGTAGCCTGAGGCTTCCCTCCTCGCTATTTACCACTCCACCAATTTTCATGTCATCTGCGAACTTACTGATCATACCTCCTACATCCATATCTAAATCATTAATGTACACTACAAACAGCAAAGGACCCAGCACCTGGCTAAAGAGTTGGTGTAGGGGGGAGGGTTTTACTTTCCTGGATCACTGGGCCTGCTTCTGGGAAAGGTGGGACTTGTACAAGTCGGACGGGTTGCACCTGAACCAGAGCGGGACAAATATCCTTGCGGGGAGGTTTGCTAGCACTGTCGGGGGGGGTTTAAACTAACTTGGCAGGGGGATGGGATACAGAGGGAAGCTGAAATAGGGGGGGATGTGCTGCCAATTATGGAGGAAAAAACAAGTCAGCTTGGTAGACAGGGCAAATATATAAGGGCAAGGCTGGATGGCATCTATTTTAATGCAAGGAGTCTTGCAAATAAGGTGGATGGACTGAAGGTGTTGATAAACACATGGGAGTATGATATTGTTGCTATCACGGAGACATGGTTGAGGGAGGGGCAAGACTGGCAGCTCAATATTCCGGGGTACAGAATCTTCAGGCGAGACAGAGGGGGAGGTATAAGAGGAGGGGGTGTCGCAATATTAATTAAGGAGTCAATTACTGCAGTAAGGAGGGATGATATATTAGCAGGGTCCTCTAATGAGGCCATATGGGTGGAGCTTAAAAACAAAAAGGGGGCAAGCACTTTGCTGGGAGTGTACTATAGGCCTCCAAACAGTCAGGGGGAAATAGAGGAACAGATATGTAGGCAAATCTCAGAGAAATGTGCAAATAATAGGGTAATAATAATGGGGGATTTCAACTTCCCCAATATTAACTGGGATAGTCAAAGTGTGAAAGGCTCAGAGGGTGTAGAATTCTTAAAGTGCATCCAGGAGAGCTTTTTGAGCCAGCATGTAGAAAGTCCTACAAGAGAGGGGGCGGTACTGGACCTAATTCTAGGGAATGTGGCCGGCCAAGTGGAAAAAGTGCTAGTAGGTGAGCACTTTGGTGATAGTGACCATAATATGGTAAGATTTAAGGTGGTCATGGAAAAGGACAGGGATGGGCCGGAAATAAAGGTTCTAAATTGGGGGAAGGCCGATTTTAATAGGATAAGGCAGGATCTGGCCAAAATGGACTGGGATCAGCTACTTGTAGGAAAATCCGCATCGGAGCAATGGGAGGCTTTCAGAAGGGAGATTGAGATCATACAAGGGCAACATGTTCCCATAAATGTCAAGAGTGGTTCCAAAAACCACAGGGAACCGTGGATGTCAGGGGATATACGGGAATGGATTAGGAAAAAAAGGAGGGCTTTTGGTAGATACAAAAGGCTAAAGACGGAGGAAGCCCTAGAGGAGTACAAAAAGTGCAGGGGGATACTTAAAAAAGAAATTAGGAGATCAAGGAGGGGCCATGAAATAACACTGGCGAGCAAAATAAAGGAAAATCCGAAGATGTTTTATAAGTATATTAAGGGTAAAAGGATAACTAGGGAAAAAATAGGGCCCATTAGGGACAAAAGTGGCAATCTGTGTGTGGAGCCGGAAGATGTAGGAGGGGTTCTAAATGAATTTTTTGCATCTGTTTTCACTATGGAGAAGGACGATGTAGACATAGAAATAGGGCGGGGGGACTGTGATATGCTCGAACATATTAACATCGAGAGGGAGGAGGTATTGGCGGTTTTAGCTGGCCTAAAAATGGATAAATCCCCAGGCCCGGATGAAATGTACCCCAGGCTGCTGTGTGAGGCAAAGGAGGAGATTGCGGGGGCTCTAACACATATATTCAGGACCTCTCTGGCCACAGGGGATGTGCCAGAGGACTGGAGAACCGCTAATGTAGTACCATTATTCAAGAAGGGTAGTAGGGAAAAACCGGGGAACTACAGGCCAGTGAGCCTAACATCAGTGGTAGGAAAATTACTGGAAAAAATCCTGAGGGACAAAATTTGTCTCCACTTGGAGAGGCAAGGATTAATCAGGGATAGTCAACATGGCTTTGTCAAGGGAAGATCATGTCTGACTAATTTGATTGAATTTTTTGAGGGGGTGACTAGGTGTGTGGATGAGGGTAACGCAGTGGATGTGGTATACATGGATTTCAGTAAGGCCTTCGATAAAGTCCCGCACAGGAGACTGGTCAAGAAGGTAAGAGCCCATGGAATCCAGGGTGCCTTGGCACATTGGATACAAAACTGGCTTAGTGGCAGAAGGCAGAGGGTGATGGTCGAAGGTTGTTTTTGTGACTGGAAACCTGTGGCCAGTGGGGTACCACAGGGATCGGTGCTGGGTCCCTTGCTGTTTGTGGTCTACATTAATGACTTGGATATGAATGTAAAGGGTATGATCAGTAAATTCGCGGATGATACTAAAATTGGTAGGGTGGTAAATAGCGAGGAGGGTAGCCTCAGTCTGCAGAACGATATAGATGGGTTGGTCAGATGGGCGGAACAGTGGCAAATGGAATTTAACCCGGAAAAGTGCGAGGTGATGCACTTTGGGGGGTCTAACAAGGCAAGGGAATACACAATGAAGGGAAAGACCCTAGGCAAGACGGAGAGTCAGAGGGATCTGGGTGTGCAGGTACACAGATCCCTGAAGGCGGCGGAACAGGTGGATAAGGTGGTAAAAAAGGCATATGGGATACTTGCCTTCATTAGCCGAGGCATAGAATATAAGAGCAAGGAGGTTATGATGGAGCTGTATAAAACACTGGTTAGGCCACAGCTGGAATACTGTGTGCAGTTCTGGTCGCCACACTACAGGAAAGATGTGATCGCGTTAGAGAGGGTGCAGAGGAGGTTCACCAGGATGTTACCAGGGCTGGAGCGCTTCAGCTATGAAGAGAGACTGGGCAGATTGGGTTTGTTTTCCTTGGAGCAGAGGAGGCTGAGGGGGGACATGATTGAGGTGTACAAAATTGTGAGGGGCATAGATAGGATGGATGCTGAGGAGCTTTTCCCCTTAGTAGAGGGGTCAATAACTAGGGGGCATAGATTCAAGGTAAAGGGCGGGAGGTTTAGAGGGGATTTGAGAAAGAACTTTTTCACCCAGAGGGTGGTTGGAGTCTGGAACTCACTGCCTGAAAGGGTTGTGGAGGCAGAAACCCTCACAAAATTTAAGAAGCATTTGGATGAGCATTTGAAATGCCATAGCATACAAGGCTACGGGCCAAATGCTGGAATATGGGATTAGATTAGACAGGGCTTGATGGCCGGCATGGACACGATGGGCCGAAGGGCCTCTATCCGTGCTGTATTACTCTATGACTCTATGACTCTATGACTCACCGATCCCTGTGGTACACTACTGGACACAGGCTTCCAGTCACAAAAACAACCTTCGACTATCACCCTCTGCCTCCTGCCACTAAGCCAATTTTGGATCCAATGTGCCAAATTGCCCTAGATCCCATGGGCTCTTACCTTCTTGACCAGTCTCCCATGCGGGACTTTGTCAAAAGCCTTACTGAAGTCCATGTAGACTACATCAACTGCACTACCCTCATCCACACACCTAGTCACCCCCTCAAAAAATTCAATCAAATTGGTTGGACATGATCTCCCCCTGACAAAGCTATGCTGACTATCCTTGGTTAATCCTTGCCTCTCCAAGTGGAGACTAATTCTGTCCCTCAGAATTTTTTCCAATAATTTCCCTACCACTGATGTTAGGCTCACTGGCCTGTAATTCCCTGGTTTATCCCTACTACACTTCTTGAATAATAGTACTACTTTAGCTGTCCTCCAGTCCTCTGGCAGCTCCCCTGTGGCCAGAGAGGTTCTGAAAATTTCAATCTCCTCTCTTGCCTCACACAGCAGCCTGGGATACATCTCGTCTGGGCCTGGGGATTTATCCACTTTTAAGCCCGCTCGTACCTCCTCCCTCTCAATACTAATTTGTTCAAGTATATCACAATCCCCCTGCCTGATTTCTATGCCTACATCGTCCTTCTCCATAGTGAACACAGATGCAAAATATTCATTTAAAACCTCATCCACATCTTCCGGCTCTACACACAGATTGCCACTTTGGTCCCTAATGGGCCCTACTCTTTCCCTGGTTATCCTCTTGCCCTTAATATACTTATAAAACACCTTGGGATTTTCCTTTATTTTGCCCGCCAGTGTTTTTTCATGGCCTCTCTTCGCTCTCCTAATTTCTTTTTTAAGTACCCCCCTGCACTTTCTATACTCCTCTAGGACTTCCACTGTTTTTAGTCCTTTGTATCTGCCAAAAGCCTCCCTTTTTTTCCTAATCCATTCTTGTATATCCCTTGACAACCAGGGTTCCCTGGGCTTGTTGGTCCCCCCCTTGACCTTTACGGGAATATGTTGGCGTTGTACTCTCTCTATTTCCTTTCTGAAAGACTCCCACTGCTCTGATGTGGATTTTCCTACAAGTAGCTTATCCCAATCCACTTTGGCCAGATCCTGCCTTATCATATTGGACCAGAAATTCGGGTCGGGGGCTTCCCGTGGGTGCAAGCCCCCGACCTACACTTACATATCGCGCTGACATTTGAAGACTGGGCCTGCGTGGATTTCCGGTCTGTAGCCCGGTTCAGCTCCCGGCGCGCTGTGCGTGCATGATCCAGCGGCATACTTAGTGCGATGAGCTGGCTGGGATCACGTGAGCACTGGGCAACCAATGGGAGTTTACAAAAGTCCATTCATGAGTTAGACATAAGACCTGTCAAACTCATGAAAACTCCGGGCGCCCAAAACACTACTTAAACTTTAAATAAAAGTTTTAAAAAATTCCAATAATTAAATTAACTATTAATAACTTTAAAAAACTATTTTAAACAATTATTCAAATTTCTGCCAAAAATTTTTTTCAAGAAATCGGGTCCAAAAATACACTTACCTTACTGTAAATTCTTTAAAAATAATAAACCTGTGGAAAAAAATTTCTAACTTTAATTATTAGACTACTTACCTTTTAAAACTAAGTCCTTACATCTGCTTTTTACATTCGTAAAAAGTGGAGGCCTTCACGCACGGACAAACCTGTCAAAAAAAACGAAGTTCAACGCGTACGCGCTGCCTCAAACGTCGCAAGGGAACCGCCTCTTAACCCCTTGGTTCAGAGGAGAGGAAATGCCGGTTTTCCGCGCATGCGCTGTGCATGCTGAAATCTGGCACTTCCAACGGGCCCACGCGTGAGTACCCCGTCCGTACTCACACGTTGGGACCCGAATTACTGGGCCATTAAAATCGGCCTTCCCCCAATTTAGAACCTTTATTTCCGGTCCATCTTTGTCCTTTTCCACGACTACCGTAAATCTCACCGAATTATGGTTACTGTCACCAAAATGCTCTCCTACTGACACTTCTACCACTTGCCCGGCTACATTCCCTAGAATTAGGTCCAGTACCGCCCCCTCTCTTGTAGGACTTTCTACATGCTGGCTCAAAAAGCTCTCCTGGATGCACTTTAAGAATTCCGCACCCTCTAAGCCTTTCACACTCTGACTATCCCAGTTAATATTGGGGAAGTTGAAATCCCCTACTATTATTACCCTATTATTTTTACACTTCTCTGAGATTTGCCTACATATCTGTTCCTCTATCTCCCCCTGACTGTTTGAGGGCCTGTAGTACACTCCCAGCAAAGTGCTTGCCCCCTTTTTGTTTTAAAGTTCTACCCATATGGCCTCATTAGAGGAACCTGCTAAGATATCATCCCTCCTTACAGCAGTAATTGACTCCTTGATTAATATTGTGACAACCCCTCCTCTTTTACACCACCCTCTGTCTCGCCTGAAGATTCTATACCCCGGAATATTGAGCTGCCAGTCCTGCCCCTCCCTCAACCATGTCTCTGTGATAGCAACAATATCATACTCCCATGTGTTCATCAACACCTTCAATTGATCTGCCTTACTCGCAAGACTCCTTGCATTAAAATAAATGCCATCCAGCCTTGCCATACTCCCTTGTGCCGTTACATATTTGCTCTGCCTTCCAGGCTGACTTGTTTTTTCCTCTATATTTGGCAGTGCATCACCCCCTACTATAGCTCCACTCCGTATCCCATCCCCCGCCAAGTTAGTTTAAACCCCCCCCAACAGTACTAGCAAACCTCCCCGCAAGGATGTTGGTCCCGTTCCGGTTCAGGTGCAACCCATCCGACTTGTACAGGTCCCACCTTCCCCAGAAGCAGACCCAGTGATCCAGGAAACTAAAGCCCTCCCTCCTGTACCAACTCTTTAGCCACGCATTCATCTGCTCTATCCTCCTATTCCTATACTCACTAGCACGTGGCACTGGGAGTAATCCAGAGATTACAACCTTTGAGGTCCTGCTTTTTAATCTGCTACTTAGCTCCCTAAATTCTTGTTGCAGGACCTCATCCCTCTTTCTACCTATGTACTCCCACAATGCTGTTACATATGGAGTTCCAGGATTTTAGCCCAGCGACAATGGAGGAACGGCTATATATGTCCAAGATGTGATAAATTGAGGGTGCCCCTGACATTAGCACAGATATTAAAGAAAACATAAGAACATAAAGAGGCCATTTAGTCCCTCGAGCCTGTTCCGCCATTCAATTAGATTATGGCTAACCTGTATCTAAACTCCATTTACCCGCCTTGGTTCTGTAACCCTTAATACCCATGCCTAACAAAAATCTATCAATCTCAGTTTTGAAATTTTCAATTGACCCCCCAGCATCAAAAACCTTTTGGGGAAGAGAATTCCAGATTTCTACTACCTGAAAGGCCTAACTCTAATTTTAAGTTTATGCCCCCTTGTCCTGGATTCCCCCACCAAAGGAAATAGTTTCTCTCTATCTACCCTAGCAACTCCTTTGATTAATTAGATCACCGCTTAATTACATTCTATATTCAAGGGAATACAAGCCTAATCTATGCAACCTGTCCTCATAATTTAGCCCCTTTAGCCCCGGTGTCATTCTGGTGAATCTGCACTACACCCCGTACAAGGCCAATAAATCCTTCCTGAGGTGCGGTTCCCAGAACTGAACACAGTACACCAGATGGGGTTTAACCAGAGCTCTGTACAGCTGTAACATAACTTCCACCCCTTTGTATTCCAGCCCGCTTGGGATAAAGGCCAACATTCCATTGGCCTTTTAAATTATTTTTTGTACCTGTCACAAGCTTTTAGTGATTTCTGTACTTAGGCTCCTAAATCTCTCGGCTCATCAGCAGCTCCTAGTCTCTCGCCATTTAGAAAATACTCTGATTTATCTTACTTGGGTCCAAAGTGGACGGCTTCATACCTTCCCACACTGAACTCCATCTGCCACAGTTTTGCCCACTCACTTAATCTATCAATGTCCCTTTGCAACTTTCTGCTTCCATCTTCACGTTTTACTGTGCTCCTTAATGTGCATAGTCAGCAAATTTAGATATACGACTCTCTATTCCTCCATCCAAGTCATTTATAAATAGTGAAAAGCTGAGGCCTCAGTACAGATCCCTGAGAGGCACCACTAGACACATCCTGCCAATTTGAGTACATACCCATTATCCCTACCCTCTGCCTCCTACCTCCTAACCAATTCCCTAGCCAAGCCAATAACTTGCCTCCAATTTCATGAGTTCTCATTTTTGTTTACAGTCTCTTATGTAGAACCTTGTCGAATGTCTTCTGGAAGTCCATACAAACAACATCCATAGACACTCCCTTACCTACCATGTTTGTTACTTACTCAAAAAATTCAACTAAATTTGTTGGATATGATTTACCCATTACAAATCCATGCTGGCTGTCTCTAATCAGCTCATATTTGTCAAATGTTCAGTCACTCTGTCCCTAATAATAGATTCTGGTAACTTCCCCACAACTGACGTTAGACTAATAGGCCTATAATTTCCTAGTCTATCTCTCCTACCTTTCTTAAATAATGGAGTAACATTATGCCACAATCAATATGAATATTACAAAAAAGTTTTAGAAACTGAAATTCACTTAGCAGTGTAACATCATCTAAAAATTTTTACTGCATGACAATATATATTATTATTTCAGGACTGAATTTTCCTTTGCTGTATCATGGTGCTCAGGACTCCTGTGCAATGCAGGAAGAAGTTCAACGACCTCACTCGGGTCGTTAGGGTGAGTGCCTTTTTCACATTCATCTTCATCCCTCCATCTGCACCTCACTTTATGGCCAGAGGGTTAGCGAAGCCCCAATGGCCAGCTGTCATCCAGCACCCATGGCCCTTTCTGGAAACACACACGCACATTTAGCTCAGTGCATAATGTAAGGGCTATTCTACCATGGGGGGCATGTGATGTCAGCTCAGTGCATAATGTAAGGGCTATTCTACCATGGGGGGCATGTGATGTCAGCTCAGTGCATAATGTAAGGGCTATTCTAACATGGGGGGCATGTGATGTCAGCTCAGTGCAGCATGGTTCTTCACTTCCCTCCTTTCTCTTGCAGGCCAAGCTGGCCAGGAACCGCAGGGAGCAGCTTCGTACCGGAGGAGGCCGGCCTCACCTGCAGACCCTCACAGACCTCGAGGAGCTAGTCCACCAGATTGTTGCAAGCCGGATGAGTGGTCCCGTCACCACTGGAGCTGCCGACCCCATTGTGCACAGCGATGGTAAGGTCATCACCTTTTTGAACTCTCTCCTTCCACTTGTTCCCCCCACCTGCATGCTTTTTCACTCTGGACCCAAGTCAGAGCATTGCAGCACTCATGCATCCCTTGCTGCCACCCTGTCCTTTCGCTAAAGCCACTCTTCAGCCTCCCTGCTTTCAGATGCTGCATCACCAGCTCGGGAGCCGGGCCCTCAAGCTGCCACTGCCACTGACTCCGGAGGCGACGAACAGGAGGAAGCCGGACCATCCCTACCACCCTCAGGTGAGCCAGCCCATCTGCAGACTGTTGTGTCCATCAGTAGTAAGACACAGACTGCAGGAGAACGGTACAACAGGTGTTTACTCAACGTGGCTCACTCTGGAACTGAACTGTACAGATTACTACTCAGTGCTATATACAGGTGTGGTCACTGCCGGTACTACAGTATACATGAGCTGTAAAAAGTAGTTCCCCCCTTAAAGGTATATACATTACAATTCCTCCCCTTTTAGATTAACAGTACCATAACACTCATTTAACAATTAAATATCAAACTAATTACAATTAACACTTTTAACATACAACGCTAGCTGAAAATAGTCCATTTATATATTCAGTCTTTGGGGAGGCTTTCTGATCCTCTATGGATAGCGCCTTTCCCGAGTGTCTCGCTCTTGGTGCGGAGGCGATTCTGGCACCCTGTCGTCGGTTGGGTCATCAGCTTCCGATGCTACTGTTTCTGGGGTAGATGCGACCTGTACGTCGGGTTCCTCACCAGGTACGTATGGGCGAGGCATGGGGTCGACTTGTTCCTGTGACTCTAGGATCTGGTCAGCATGGCGTCTCACGATGTTCTCCCCAACGTCCACTGTGTACATTAGTGGGCCCTGCCGTGTGCATATCGTTCCTGGCTGCCATTTTTCTGTTCGGTAGTCATGGGCCAAGACTGGTTGCCCTACATTGAAGCTCCTTGTTGGCTTCTCATGGATGTGCTGGAATTGCTTACTCTCAACATCTCTTCGTACGTTTGGTCTGAGCAAATCCAGGCGAGATCTTAACCTTCGGTTAAAGAACATCATGGCCGGGGTAACAACAGAAAATGCTGGAAAAACTCAGCAGGTCAGGCAACATCCGTGGAGAGAAATTTGAGTTGACGTTTCGGGTTGGACCCTTCTTCAAAACTGGAAAGAAAAGAAACTGGATCGGAGGCAGGGCTGCGATCGGACAAAAGAATAAAAGAAACAAAAGAAGTAAAAGAGATTAGAAGCTAGACGAGATGGTGATAGGCTGGGATTAGGTGTAAAGTGTACTGGCGAAAGATAGCTGCCAGGTGTGAGAGAGAAACAAAAGGAAAGGGGGGGGGGGGAAAGGAGTGGAACAATTACAAGAGAAAATGAAATGGGGGCCGAGCTTATGATCTGAAATTGTTGAACTCGATATTGAGTCCGGAAGGCTGCAGACTGCCTAATCGGAAGATGAGGTGCTGTTCCTCGAGTTTACGTTGAGCTTCCGTGGAACAATACAGGAGGCCAAGGACGGTGAGGTCCGAGTGGGAATGGAGCGGTGAATTAAAATGACAGGCGACCGGAAGCTCGGGGTCACCCTTACGGACTGAACGGAGGTGTTCCGCAAAGCGGTCACCCAATCTGCGGAATCCACGTGGAGTAAGTCGGAACCGGAGACAGTTGCTGAGGAAAATGATGTGGCTGTGAAACCGAGTCTTGGCAGATACCTGATCAAACACGAGAAGAGAAACTGAAAGTAATGAAGATGAACAAGGTTGAAGAGCCAAACGGAGATCCCGTCGAAGAGAAGAGCAGAACTTCTTCAAGGTAGGCATTCCTAGAAGAGGTGTGGCAGTGAACCAAACACTAGTACGATAACAAAATACTGCAGATGTTGGAAATCCGAAATAACAACAGAAAATGCTGGAAAAACTCAGCAGGTCAGGCAACATCCGTGGAGAGAAATTTGAGTTGACGTTTCGGGTTGGACCCTTCTTCAAAACTGGAAAGAAAAGAAACTGGATCGGAGGCCGGGGCCTGGTTGGTGGCTGCATGTGTCGCATTCCGGTAGGCGAACAGGAAATTGTCCACCTTATGCTGCAGCGGAATGTTGTCATTGTACATAGCCTTTATGCCTTTATTGCCTTCTTAAAGGTTTGTACGAACCTCTCAGCCAATCCATTTGTGGCTGGATGATACGGGGCGGATGTGTAATGCTTTACCCCATTCTTCTGCATAAACCTCCGGAACTCTTCGGACACAAACTGTGGTCCGTTATCGGAGCAAATCTGTTCTGGCAAGCCGTTCCTGGCAAAAATGGTCCGTAGGACTGCAATAGTTTTCTCCGTGGTGGTGGAGGACATTTTGATGACCTCAGGCCATTTTGAGTGCGCATCCACGGCTATTAAAAACATTGAGTCCATGAATGGACCAGCAAAATCAAAATGCCCCCGTTGCCATGGAGATGAGGGCCACTCCCATGGGTGTAGAGGGGCATGTGGTGGTGCATTTTGGACTTTCTGGCATCCTGAGCAGCTCTTGGTCAGGTCCTCAATTTGTTTATCGATTCCCGGCCACCACACATAAGCCCTGGCAAGGCTTTTCATTTTTACCCCTCCCAGATAACCCTCATGAAGCTCATTGAGCACTCTATCCCTTAACTTGGGTGGAATTACCACTCGGGATCCACACATCAAGGTCCCCCAGCACACTGACAGCTGTTCTCTTCTTGTCGAGAATGCTGGCAACAGTGAGTCGCCATGTGCTGGCCATCCCTTCACCGTCAAATCATATACCCGAGACAGTGTTGGGTCATTTCGGGTCTCCTTTTCTATACGAGCGTTAGTTACCGGTAGGTATTCAACTATAGTCGAATGAAATATTTCGACAGGATCCACTGCTGGTGCTTCCTCCGCAGTAGGCAGTGGCAGGCGTGATAGCCCATCAGCATTTCCATGCCCTTATATTCAATCTCATATTGGTGCGCCCCTAGAAAGAGTGACCATCTTTGTAGTCGTTGCGCAGTCATCACCGGAACGCCCTTCTTCAGATTAAAAATGGAGACAAGAGGCTGGTGGTCAGTCAGCAAGGTGAATTTCTGCCCGTGCAGATAGTGATTGAACTTTTTCACTCCCCACACTAGGCTGAGGGCCTCCCTGTCAATCTGGGCGTAGTTACGCTCGGCCGAGGTTAGTGATCGTGACGCAAAGGCTATTGGCCTCTCTGAGCCACCCGAGAATTTGTGCGACAGCACCGCTCCAATGCCGTAGGGTGACGCATCACACGCCAACCGAATTTGTAGTGCTGGGTTGAAATGAGCCAATACCTCTTTCGATGTGATTAGTGTTTTGCTCTTCTGGAAAGCTCGTTTACATTCGTCACTCCACTTCCATGGCACTCCAGTTTGCAGTAGGGTGTTCAGTGGGTGCAGTATTGTAGAGAAATTTGGCAAGAACTTATGGTAGTAGTTTACCAGCCCGAGGAATGACCTCAGTTGTGACATGTTTTCCGGTGCTGGAGCCTTGACTACTGCCTCAATCTTTTCAGGGGACTTATGTAACCCCTCTTCATCGATAACGTGGCCACAATATGAGATCTGTTTTTTTAAAAACTCACATTTGGGGCGGTTAGCTCGGAGCCCATATTCCTTCAATCTAGTGAGCACCTGTTCCAGGTTGGCGAGGTGATCACTGTCATTTTCGCCCGTGACCAGGATGTCGTCCAAATAACACTGGGTCCCTGGGATCCCTTGCAGGACTTGTTCCATTGCTCTCTGCCAAATAGCCGGAGCTGATGCTACCCCGAATACCAGCCGGTTGTATTGGTAGAGACCTTTATGGGTGTTGATTGTGAGGTATTTTTTTGATGCTTCTCCTACCTCCATTTGCAGATACGCCTGGGCCAGATCAATCTTAGTGAAGCGTTTCCCTCCAGATAGCGAGGCAAAAATATCTTCAATCCGCGGAAGTGGATATTGCACGGTGTGAAGGACTGGGTTCACTGTTACCTTAAAGTCCCCACAGATGCGAACCTTCCTTGGATCCCCAGGCGTGCTGCTCAACGACTTTTTCATCACAGGGACGATGGGTGTAGCCCACTTGCTCGAGTCTACCTTGGACAGTACTCCTGAACGTTCCAAACTCTCCAGCTCTGCTTCGACAGCTGGGCGGATCGCATAAGGATGGCCTTAAAAAATTTTGGGCTTGCGTTTTCTTCGATTTTAATTGTTGCTGTCATGCCTTTTAGTGTTCCGAGTCCTTGCTGGAACACTTCTTGCGCGTCGGTTAGGATCTTTGACAGTCGCCCAGGTGTGACATCGTCATCCTTTTTGGCAGCCACAGTCAGTGCCTGTATGGAATGCCAATCCAGCTGTATTTTCCGGATCCATTCACGTCCCAGTAATGGTGGTCCTCCATCTTGCAATACATACAGGTCTAGTTTTGGTGTTTCCTTACCATTATATATAACGGTCACCCTTATTTTTCCTTTGGGGTAGACTTTTTGCCCCGTGTACGTCTTCAAAATAATTTTTGTGTCTCTCAAGGGTATGCGTGAGAATAGCCGCTCATAGCCCCATCAGTTTATGACTGTTAGGGCTGATCCTGTGTCCAATTCCATTTTTACCTGGACTCTTGCTATCTTGAGAGTGACCCAAATGGTTCGGTGATCCTCCGTTTTGATCACATTATGTAGTTTCAGACAACTCAGCGCCCCGTTTTCAGAGTCGGTATCACTCTTTTGTTCGTCTGAACTATTCCCCGTCATCTTATGTACCTTCTTGTACTTTTCTTTTGGAGATTTCTTATTGCTGGTTTTCTTTCCCGACCTGCAGACTCGTACTATGTGTCCTACTTTTCCACACTGTCTGCACACTTTGTCTTTGAACCAGCAATCATTGTGGTCGTGTGTTGTTCTGCCGCAGCGATAGCACTTCTCTGTTCTGTATGACATTTCGTTTGTGCCATATTCTTGCGGTCTCTGTTGTATCTCTGCAGCGCCCCGTGCTGCTGCTTCATATGAAACCGCAATGCTGAAAGCCTTGTCCAGCGTAAGGTCCTTTTCAGATAAAAGCCGTTTCTGGGTTCCTTCACTTTGAAGCCCACACACAAACTTGTCCCTTAAGGTATCTGCCAGTCCCGTTCCAAACTGGCAGTGTTTCGATAGTTTGCGCAGTTCTGTTAAATATTCAGCATTGCTTTCATCCTTATGCTGGTTCCGTTTGTGAAACTTGAACCTTTCTGCTATCAGCAGTGGTGTGGGGTTTAAATGTTCCTGTAGTATCGTCACTATGTCTCCAAAACTCTTTTCCACTGGCTTCGCTGGGGTTACTAGATTTCGTAATAAGCCATACGTCTTTGCACCCATTAAATTTAACAATACCAGCACTTTCTTGTCATCTGACACCTGATTTGCCTTGCAGTATACCTCTATTCGTTCGACATATGTAGTCCAATCTTCAACTTCATTGTCAAATGCGGTGATACTGCCACTCTTCGGCATTTTGGGTGTGGTTTAAAATGGCTTAAAATGGCGTCTTCCGCGCTTTCCTTCCTCCCCCGCTGCTGCCAACGCCGCTCTCGGCGGTCCTCGTGGCAATGGCGGCGCCTCACGGGTTTCTGCACATCTCTCTCCCTCTCCTCGACGCTGCTCGGCCCCTGAACACTGGCTGCGCCATGTGCGCTCTGCCCTCTCTCTCTCTCTCTCCCGTTGACGCTGCTTGGCCCTTTGCTGTGCCGCTCGGTCGGGCTCTAGCCCGCCGCTGTCCGGGAAGGGTCTGCGCACTACCTGTTGCCAGCCCGTTTCGCTGGACCACCGCGACTGGAAAGCCAAGCTTGGCTCTCAACAGCCTCCCCCGCAATTCTCGAGTCTCTGCTGGATGACTGGGCGGTTGCCCGTGGTCGACGCCCGTGTCTCTGGCCTTGACCTCCAATCTACTGGTCTCCAGGAATGAATCCCTGGGAGGTGATGCAGAGTTGCAGGTAGGATCGAATTTGCCTCGTCGCCAATGTTGTGTCCGTCAGTAGTAAAACACAGACTGCAGGAGAACGGTACAACAGGTGTTTACTCAACGTGGCTCACTCTGGAACTGAACTGTACAGATTACTACTCAGTGCTATATACAGGTGTGGTCACTGCCGGTACTACAGTATACATGAGCTGTAAAAAGTAGTTCCCCCCTTAAAGGTATATACATTACACAGACTGGGGAGGCTACTTCCCTGGAGGGGAGCGGGGGGGAATGCTCTGAGGAGGAACCAGCTCCAGGAACTAGCGGCCTGCAGCAACGCAAGGTGGGTAGGGAAGCTCGGGGGCCATCTCCCCAGAGGGCGAGTCAGGCCGTGAGTGCTGCTGCACAGAGCGCAGAAGAGGTGCGTGCCCTCGCAGAAATGAGCGCCCAGGCTGGGCTGAGGCACACTGAGCTCATGGCTGCAGTGGCAAGGATGCCTGAATCCATCGAGACACTGGCAAGGAGTGTCCAAGACTTTGGCACAGCACAGGCAAGGAGTGTGCAGGACTTCGGGACAGCACTGGCAAGGAGTGCGCAGGACTTCGGGGCAGCACTGGAAAGGATTGTCCAGGGCTTCACCGAAGCACTGGCACCTGCCACGCAAGTGCTGAGTGCTGCCACGCAGTCACTCGCTGGTCTAATGCAGATGCAGATTGAGGCCACGTGACCACTGATTGCTGCCATCCTTGCTGGATCGGGCAGGATTACCCGGGGCCCTTGCAGCACCACAGCAGGCCAGCAATCTGTGGACCAGCTGATTGCTGCGCATGCTGCGGTGCTGCCCCGTCAGAGTGCCAGTGTGTCGGCCGACCAGGGAGCTGCTGTCCGCTCTCAGGATCACAGCATTCCTGATGCCACCACTGGCACGTCTCCACTGCAGCTGCCACCACCTGTAGGACAGACTGCTTCCACCCATGCAGATTTGGAGCAGTCAGCAGCCGGGCCCTCCAGGCCCAGAGCTCGTCCAGGCCGTCCCTCAGCGGCATCTGCGCTTTCGGACAGTCAGCAGGCCTCCCCCAGCCTTGCTGCAGCCACTAGGGTCCCATTATGGAGGAGCTGCAGGGAGGGAAGGGGCCAGTCTTGCAAGCGAAGCAGATCACCATCGAGGGGGAAAATGTAGAAGGTGCTGCTGATACCTGTTATTTGTAGAAATCAAAGCTGAGGATGCTGGTCTGAATGTTAGTGATGTTTTGGACAGTCTCCCGGGTGTGCGAGCCACTTATGTGGCAGTCTGTTAGTTTTGCTTTCTGTTGCCATTGCTTTGTCATGCTGGAAGGAAGCACATTTTGTAAAATAAACAACTTTCTTTATTTACAATGGCTATGTCTGCTATTTACATTCATTGTGCCCTTCACAGGCTTTGGGGTATCAGAACGGTTCCATTCCTGCTCTTGGAATGGCAGCAAGCATTCCCTGAGAGGGGCCTAGAAGCGACTTCTGATCAGCCTCTGACGGACGGCCCTTCCAGTTTGTGCCTCCCTCCCGTTTTGGTCCTCCTCCTCCTCCTCCTCCTCCTCTGCTGGTGCTTCAATGTCTGGTGGCATTGGCTGGGTACGTAGGATAGCGAGGTTATGGAGCATGCAACATACAACCACGAAGTGGGAGACTCGCTCTGGTGAGTACTGCAGGGCTCCTCCGGAATGGTCCAGACAGCGGAACCATTGCTTCAGCACGCCGATTGTGTGCTCCACAATGTTCCTCGTTGCCTGATGGCTCACATTGTAGCGTTCTTCAGCAGGGGTGCTGGGCGAACGGAGCGGGGTCATCAGCCACGGGCACAGAGGATAGCCCTTGTCCCCGAGAAGCCAGCCTCCTGGGTGAGCCGGGGCCTCGAAAAGGTCTGCAACAGAAGTCTGGCGCAGGATGAAGGCGTCGTGGCTGCTACCAGGGAACTGGGCATTCACTGCGAGGATCAGCTGTCGGTGGTCACAGACCAGCTGGACATTCAAGGAATGGAACCCCTTGCGGTTGTGGAACTCCTCCGGATTCAAAACAGGCACCCGCAAAGCCACGTGCGTGCAGTCAATGGCACCCTGCACCATGGGGATGTCCGCTATTGCTGTGAAGCCCTCTGCGCGCTCCCGCTGCTTGTCCGGGGTCATTGGGAAGGAGATGTACTGCCGCCTCCTTTTAAACAGGGCATCAGTCACTTGACGGATGCAGCAATGCACCGCGAACTGCGAGATGTTGGCTATGTCCCTAGTTGCGGCCTGAAAGGAGCCGCTTACGTAGAAGTTTAGGGCAACAGTCATCTTCACAGCCACCAACAGAGATGTCCTGCACCTTATCTGAGGCTGCAGATCTGGCTGAAGCAGGTGGCACAGCTCAGTCACCACCTCCTTTCTAAAGTGCAGCCTTCTGATACACTGCTCCTCCGACATGTTCATGTAGGAAAACTACTGTCGGAAAACCCTGGCAGCGTAAGGTCTGGTGTGGCGACGTCTGTTGGCCCTCCTCCGTCTGGCCATGCCTGCCCCTCTCTCCCTGCGTCTCTGTGCCCTCTCAAGATGATTCAGCAGCAGCACGTTCCCCTCCAATGCAGCCCCCATATTAAGTGCGCAAAGAAACTTTCCCCGTTTGAAATGCTCACTAACAGCAAGGTGATGGTCAGAAGGCTGAAGTTCTTCTGCCAGCTGGCTCAGTGGTGAAATGGTTCTCAGTGTGCAGCTCAGCAACTCTCTCTAACTCGTGAAGAAGTTGTGGTCCAAAAATGGCTGCCGCTTTTATACCACAGCAGTCCCCTTTAAAGAACGCCCCCCCAGCCCGACAGCGACTGGGGAACGTTCCAGGTATGCTGTCCTTATTAGCGCCAGGTGGAATGGAGGGGGGCGCCACTGAATTTCCGGTCCGGGGCGCCCCAAAGGCGTTGCACACTGAAATGACGTCATGATCTTCTTGCGCCGGTGAGCGGGCGCAACGGTTTAGCACCGGCGCTAAATGCCCGCTCAATATGGGGAGAGGCACAGGGATCACAGCGCCCGGGTGCTCGTTGGTTATCGCTCCACTTGTCGGCCTCTTTAGGCGCTAACGGGTGGCGCAAACAACCGAATTTCTACCCCAACATACTTTGTTCACTGCCCCTGAATGTAATCTAGAAATAGTTGAGTGGGTGGGTCCCCTTATCCAAGCAGAAATCAAAACTTGCCAATTATGTTGATCAAGAATAACAAAATGAGTGGACTGTTGCAATGATATATCTTCTGTTGTGTTGTGGGATCAATAGGTGATGCAATGGGTGGAAGCCTGTGGGCCTTTAACACTGTACTAAATACAAGACTTTAGTTGTTTGCTGATGGTTCTTATGAGATTAAGAGGAAGTGAAGCAGGCTTTGTTTTAGAGAGGATAGAACACGAGAAGGGAGATCAAATAATAAAGCTAAGAAACATGGGCAGGAGATTGACACCACTTTGAATTGCTTGGAGGATTGTAGTCTGCATATTGAATTTTTCAAGGATTCAAAAGTATGTTATATTTGTTATTTAAACTGTTCCCCCCCCTCCCAATAGATCTTTGGTATGTCTGTCAAGTCATCAAATAGCAAAGCATAATTATACAAAATATATTAATTATAAATATTTTTTAATATCTTATCTAGAAAGGTGGAGGGATTTGAAAAGGAAGATGATGGTGGCCGTTTTGAAGGAGGAAGATATGATGCCCGAGGATAGAGATAGGTTGGTGATGTCAGCGAACGAGGGTCTGAGGATGGGAAGTTGGGTGGTCAAAAGCGGAGTGGGAAGGAGATTGATGGAGCAAGTGGAGAGTTTCATGGATAATATGAACTTGGCGACAAAAAGGGAAATTAGGAGCAAACTATGGAATAAAGGTTGAATGGAGGAACAATTTGGAGGAAGGAAGCAGTGAGGGGTTGAAAACAAGAGAGGAAAAAGGGAGAGCAAAGGCATTACTGCATAAAACCCAGATTTTAGGCACAAAGAAATCCACGAGTTCCTTGCATTTAGAATGCAAGAGGGTGGAGGAAACAGCAGGGAAGGACAGAGTAGATGGTTGGCAAAGGAGAAAAGGAGTTTAGAATTGCTTCTACACTCCAAGATAATTTTGGAGTAGTAGGCAGCTTTTGCTAGGGTGAGGGAGCAATAGTTGAACCAGATTTGGCTGTA
The DNA here is from genome assembly GCF_052327205.1 of Somniosus microcephalus. Lineage (NCBI taxonomy): Eukaryota > Metazoa > Chordata > Chondrichthyes > Squaliformes > Somniosidae > Somniosus > Somniosus microcephalus. The sequence goes on from NC_140988.1 coordinate 41,053,021, forward strand.
AACTCTCAGGCCAACTGCACGGCAGGTATGTTGATGTTTATGACCCATTGAATCTGCAGGTAACTGTTGTACCAGGGGAGTGGCAGGGATGAGAGAATATCTGAAATCTAGTAAGGGGGTGAAAGCATTAAAGGTGGCGGTGAGACAGTTATGAAAGAAAGTGGTGGTGTGGCGGAGCCACCAGGGGGACTCTGATCTAATGTACATAATTATCTTTAACAGATTATTAGCTACAGAATGAATCTGTATCTTTGTTCATATCATTGCATGTACATAGCGCGGCCCCTTTAAGAATGAGACCTAACGCGATGACGTCATCACGTTGATCACGTGATCCTCCAGTGGCGGGAAAACGTGATGACGTCATGACATCAGGCTGGGGAGCCGCCCTAGCCAGTCCTCGTGGAGCCAGCAAAGAGTACAGACCTGTAATGTAGTTCTCCTGTGTTTTCGTTTTAAACTCTGTTGATTAGTATTAAACATCGTTTGTTTGATAGACTGACTCGACCTCAGTCCTTTAGTTAGGAATCTAGCCATTCCTACAGTGGTGACCCCGAATTTTCGTGAACAATTTTCGCGGAAGAAGCAAAGCGCGACGAAACATGGGAAACATGGAAGCGAACTCCGTAGCTTTGAAGCTCCCACAGTTTTGGGTACAACAGGCGGCCTCCTGGTTCGTCCAAGCAGAAGCACAATTCGATCTCCGAAACATCGTTGCGGATCAGACCCGTTACCTTTACGTGGTCTCCGCGCTTGACAGCTCCACAGCCTCACGGATCATCAGCCAGCTCGAAAACCCCCCAGTTGACAGCAAGTATAATACTCTTAAAGCGCGGTTAATACAGGTCTTCGGGCTCACGAAGGCAGAGCGTGCCCGCCGGCTACTGGCTTTGCCTAGGCTTGGCGATTCCAAACCATCTGAGTTAATGAGCCAGATGTTCACGCTCCTTGGCTCAGAACCACAATGTTTCCTCTTTCGGGAGTTATTCCTGAGTCAACTACCCGGGCAGGTTCAGGCTGCCCTCGCCAGATCGGAAGCCACAGATTGCGCAGCACTTGCTGCAGAAGCAGATACGATTTATGCGGTCACGCAGCAATCCTGCGCTGCCACAAGGCACCCCTCCCCCGCGAACGCCGCCCCGACGCCTCCATCCCCCGGCTTGTGTTTTTACCACGCCCATTTCGGCACGAAAGCCAGAGGCTGCCGCCCTCCCTGCAGTTTCACGCCTAAAAACAAAAACCGACATCAACACCAGCAGCAACTCCAGAAAAGGAGGACCGAGTCTGAGGGACGTTCCGCGGCCGCGATGGCGATTGGAAATTCCAGGAAGCTCCTCTACATTACAGAATCCCTCTCAGGCCAGCGCTTTTTATGCGACACCGGGGCGCAGTGTAGCATCCTTCCTGCCTCAGCACTCGATATTCAGTCTGGGATGCATGGCCTCTCCCTCGTGGCAGCTAATGGCGGGGCCATTCGTTCCTTTGGCAAACGGCGGGTCCAGGTGTGCTTCGGCGGGCAACGGTTTCAGTGGGAATTTATTACAGCCAAGGTTTTGCTGGCCATCCTCGGCGCAGATTTCTTATGCGCCAACAGCTTCTTGGTGGATGTAAGAAATCGTCGATTGGTCAACGCGGCCACCTTCCACTCCATCCCTTGCGACCATGTGGGGACTACTGACGCCTTAATGACGCCACTACTCCCGATCGGTACCCGATCCTGCATATACAGGATTTCTCCGCCCATTTGGCGGGAAACTCAATCTTCTCCAAGGTCGACCTCGTCCGTGGCTACCGCCAAGTTCCCGTACACCCGCAGGACGTCCAGAAAACAGCTGTCATCACTCCCTTTGGACTGTTCGAGTTTCTACGGATGCCATTTGGGCTCAAGAACGCCGCACAGGCTTTTCAACGACTAATGGACTCGGTCCTGCGGGATCTTCCCTTTTTATTTGTCTACCTTGACGACATCCTGATAGCCAGCTCTACCAAAGAGGAACACGTCTGCCATCTCCGCACCCTCTTTCGGCGCCTCAGCCAACATGGCCTCATAATCAACCTGGCCATGTGTCAGTTCGGCCTACAACAGATTGACTTCTTGGGCCACCGCATTACTTTGGAGGGCACAATTCCGCTGCAGTCAAAGGTCGAAGCAATTATGGCATTCCCAAGGCCGAAGTCCACCAAGGCTCTTCAAGAATTCCTGGGCATGGTGAATTTCTACCACCGCTTTGTGCCCAAGGCAGCACGACTCATGCAGCCCCTCTACGAGGCCCTCAAAGGCAAGGCTGGAAAGGATACAATAGCCTGGATGGTCGAAATGGACAACGCTTTCGACAACACAAAAACCGCTCTAGCCAATGCAACTATGTTGGCGCACCCTCTGCCAGGTGCCACCATCGCCCTTACCACCGACGCTTCTGACTATGCCATAGGCGCTGTGCAGGAACAGTGGGTCAACGGGACATAGAAACATAGAAACATAGAAGATAGGAGCAGGAGTAGGCCATTCGGCCCTTCGAGCCTGCTCCGCCATTCAATGAGATCATGGCTGATCATCCAAATTCAGTACCCTGTCCCTGCCTTCTCCCCATATCCCTTGATCCCTTTAGCCTTAAGAAATATATCCAACTCTTTTTTGAATATATTTAATGAACTGGCCTCCACCGCCCTCTGTGGCAGAGAATTCCACAGGTTCACCACTCTCTGGGTGAAGAAATTCCTCCTCATTTCAGTCCTAAATGGCTTACCCCTTTATCCTTAGACTATGACCCTTGGTTCTGGACTCCCCAGCCATCATAAACATCCTTCCTGCATCGAGTCTGTCCAGGCCTGACAGAATTTTATAGGTTTCGATGAGATCCCCTCTCAATCTTCTAAACTCCAGTGAGTATAAGCCCAATCGACACAATCTCTCCTCATACGTCATTCCTGCCATCCCAGGTATCAGCCTGGTGAATCTTCGCTGCACTCCTTCCATGGCAAGAACGTCCTTCCTCAGATAAGGCAACCAAAACTGCACACGTGGCAACCACTGGCATTTTTCAGCCGCCAACTCCGGCGCAACGAACGCAAATACAGCACTTTCGACCGGGAGTTGCTGGCACTGTTCCTGGCTATCCGCCATTTCCGTTTTTTGTTAGAAGGACGTCCCTTCACTGCGTTTGTAGATCACAAACCACTGACCTTCGCCATGGCCAAGACCGCTGAACCGTGGTCGGCTCGACAGCAGCGACAGCTAACTTTCATTTCAGAATTCACGACAGATGTCCAACACGTAGCTGGCAAGGACAACTTGGTAGCTGATTGCCTTTCTCGCGCGACAGTACGGGCGGTCCAGCTGGGCATCGATTATGCCCTCATGGCTACCGATCAGGCATCCGACCCTGAAACACAGGCATAAGAACATAACATAAGAACATAAGAAGTAGGAGCAGGAGTAGGCCATACGGCCCCTCGGGCCTGCTCCGCCATTCAATAGGATCATGGCTGATCCGAATCTAGACTCACGTCCACTTCCCTGTCCTTTCCCCGTAACCCCTAATTCCCTTATCTGCTAGGAAACTGTCTATCTCCATTTTAAATTTATTTAATGTTGCAGCTTCCACAGCTCTCTGGGGTAGCAAATTCCATAGATTTACTACCCTCTGAGTGAAGAAGTTTCTCCTCATCTCAGTTTTGAAAGGGCAGCCCCTAATTCTAAGATTATGCCCCCTAGTTCTAGTCTCACCCATCAGTGGAAACATCCTCACCACATCCACCCGATCAAGCCCCCTCACAATCTTATATGTTTCGATAAGATCGCCTCTCATTCTTCTGAACTCCAATGAGTAGAGTCCCAAGCTACTCAACCTTTCCTCATATGTCAACCCCCTCATCTCCGGAATCAACTGAGTGAACCTTCTCTGAACCGCCTCGAGAGCAAGTATATCTTTTCTTAAATATGGAAACCAAAACTGCACGCAGTATTCCAGGTGTGGCCTCACCAATACCCTGTATAACTGCAGCAAGACTTCCCTGTTTTTATACTCCATCCCCCTTGCAATAAAAGCCAAGATTCTATTGGCCTTCCTGATCACCTGCTGCACCTGCATACTAACTTTTTGTGTTTCATGCACCAGGACCCCCAGATCCCTTTGTACTGTAGCACTTTGCAGTTTCTCTCCATTTAGATAATAACTTGCTCTTTGATTTTTTCTGCCAAAGTGCATAACCTCACACTTTCCAACATTATATTGCATCTGCCAAATCTCTGCCCACTCATTTAGCCTGTCTATGTCCTTTTGCAGGTTTTTTATGTCCTCCTCACTCACTGCTTTCCCTCCCATCTTTGTATCATCGGCAAACTTGGATATGTTGCACTCGGTCCCTTCCTCCAAATCGTTAATATAGATTGTAAAGAGTTGGGGTCCCAGCACTGACCCCTGCGGAATACCACTGGTTACTGATTGCCAGCCCGAGAACCAACCATTTATCCCAACTCTTTGTTTTCTGTTAGATAGCCAATCTTCCACCCATGCCAGTATATTACCCCCAATCCCGTGATTTTTTATCTTGATCAGTAATCTTTTGTGTGGAACCTTGTCAAATGCCTTTTGGAAGTCCAAATACACTACATCCACTGGTTCCCCTTTATCCACCCTGTATGTTACGTCCTCAAATAATTCAAGCAAATTTGTCAAACATGACTTCCCCTTCATAAAACCATGCTGACTCTGTCCTATTAAATTATGTTTATCCAAATGCTCTGTTACTGTTTCCTTAATAATGGACTCCAACATTTTGCCAACCATAGATGTTAGGCTAACTGGTCTATAGTTTCTGGCTTTTTGTCCACTTCCCTTCTTAAATAAGGGTGTTACATTAGCAGTTTTCCAATCTGCCGGGACCTTTCCTGAGTCCAGGGAGTTTTGGAAAATAATCACCAATGCATCCACAATCCCTACCGCCACTTCTCTCAAGACCCTAGGATGTAGGCCATCAGGTGCTGGGGATTTATCCGCCTTAAGTCCCATTATTTTACCAAGTACCATCTCCTTAGTGATTTTAATCGTGTTTAGCTCCTCCCCCCCATTGCCCCCTGTTTGTCCAGTGTTGGGATATTTTTAGTGTCCTCTACTGTAAAGACTGATACAAAATATTTGTTCAGCGTCTTTGCCATCTCCATGTTCCCCACCACTAGTTTCCCGGTCCCATCCTCTAAGGGACCAACATTCACTTTAGCCACCCTTTTTCTTTTTATATAGCTGTAGAAACTCTTGCTATCTGTTTTTATATTTTTTGCTAGTTTACTTTCATAATCTATCTTCCCTTTCTTAATTAATCTTTTAGTTATTGTTTGCTGGCTTTTAAATGCTTCCCAATCTTCTATCCTCCCACTAGATTTGGCTACTTTATATGCTCTTGTTTTCAGTCGGATACTATCCTTTATTACTTCACTAAGCCATGGATGGCTGTTTTTTCTTTTACTCCCCTTTTTCCTCAGTGGAATATATTTATCTTGAAAGATGTGAAATAGCTCCTTGAATGTAGACCACTGCTCTTGTACCGTCTTACACTTTAATCTGTTTACCCGGTCCACTTTAGTCAATTCACAGAATCACAGAAACCCCACAGTGCAGATAGAGGCCATTTCGGCCCATCGAGCCTGCACCGACACATATCCCACCCGAACCCCGTAACCCCTACATCAACACATATCCCACCCTATCCCCGTAACCCCACGTATTTAATCCCCCTAACACTAAGGGTCAATTTATCATAGCCAATCAACCTAACCCGCACATCTTTGGACTCTCATACCTTCATAGTCTCCTTTATTTAAGCTCAGTACGCTGGTTTGAGATCCAACTCTCTCACCCTCAAACTGAATTTGGAATTCAACCATATTATGGTCACTCATTCCAAGGGGATCCTTTACTAGGACATTTTTTATTAATCCTGTCTCATTACACAGGACCAGATCTAAGATTGACTGCCCCCTGGTTGGTTCAGTTACATACTGTTCAAGGAACCCATCCCTAATACACTCTATGAACTCTTCCTCAAGGCTGCCATGCCCAATTTGATTAGTCCAGTCAATATGAAAGTTAAAATCCCCCATGATTATAGCTGTTCCCTTATTACAAGCCCGAACTATTTCCTGATTTATACACCGACCAACAGAGTTGCAACTGTTAGGAGGCCTATAGACTACGCCCACCAGTGACTTTTTCCCCTTATTATTCCTTATTTCCACCAAACTGTTTCACTATCCTGATCCTTTGACCCAATATCATTTCTGACTATTGCAGTGATTCCATCCTTGATTAACATAGCAACCCCACCTCCCTTTCCTTCCTGTCTGTCCTTCCTAATTGTCAAATACCCTTGTGTGTTTAGTTCCCAGTCATGATCATCTTGCAGCCATGTTTCCGTAATGGCCACCAGATCATACCCATGTGTAGTTATTTGTACCGTCAACTCGTCAATTTTGTTACGAATGCTGCGTGCATTCAGATAAAGAACTTTCAAATATGTTTTCTGACAATTTATTCCTGCTTTTACCCCCTTTACTACTTTACCATTATACATTCTGTCACTTCCTGACACGCTCTGGTTTTTAATTCCCCCACTGCTACCTTGCTCTATTGCCTTCTCCGCTGTTATTTTTATTTTTCGCTCTCTTAAAACCTCCCCCCCACTAATTAGTTTAAAGCCCTCTCTACAGCCCTAGTTATTCGATTTGCCAGGACTCTAGTCCCAGCACTGGCCAAGTGAAGTCCATCCCAACGGAACAGCTCTCCCTTGTCCTAGTACTGAGGCCAGTGTCCCAAGAAGCAAAACCTATTTCTCCCACACCAGTCTTTGAGCCATGCATTTAACTCTCTAATTTTATTTACCCTAGCCAAATTTGCACGTGGCTCAGGTCGTAATCCAGAGATTATTACCCTTGTGGTTCTGCTTTTTAATTTGGCCCCTAGCTGCTCAAACTCCCTCAGCAGAACCTCTTTCTTTGTCCTATCTATGTCGTTGGTACCAACATGGACCACGACAACTGGATCCTCCCCCTCCCACTCCAAGTTTCTCTCCAGCCCAGAGGAGATGTCCTTAACCCTGGCACCGGGCAGGCAACACAGCCTTCGGGACTCTCGCTTTCAGCTGCAAAGAACCCTATCTATCCCCCTAACGATACTATCCCCTACCTCAACAACATTTCTTTTAACTCCCCCCACTTGAATGGCCCCCCACTCCACGGTGCTGTGGCCAGGTTGCTCATCCTCCCCGCAGTCCCCGTTCCCATCCTCACAGGGAGTAAGAGCCTCAAACCTGTTGGACAAGAGCAAGGGCTGCAGCTCCTCCAACACTACCTCCTGGATCCCCGTACCTGCCTCACTCATAGTCACACCATCCTGACCCTGGCCACGGACTACATCTGAATTAATTAATCTAATTGGTGTGACTGCCTCCTGAAACACAGAGTCCAGGGTAACTCTTCCCCTCCCTGATGTGTCTCAGTGTTTGAAGCTCAGACTCCAGCTCATCAACACGGAGCCGGAATTCCTCGAGCAGCCAACACTTACTGCAAATGTGATCACCGTGAGCATCAATGGTGTCCACCAGCTCCCACATATTGCAGCAGCAACACATCACCTGCTCTCCCATTCTATGTAATTAATTAAATTTATTAATATTATTTTTAAATACCCTCTGCCCCGATTCTAGATGATGAATATTGCACCTTAGAAACTATAAACCAGAGTTTATGCTTAAAAGAGAGAAATACTCACCAACCAATCACTTACCTGCTTTCTGGTGATGTCACACTTCGATTTCTTTTTACTTCTCTCCTTCCCTCTGTGTTCCGAGTTCGGAGACTGGTCTCGGGAGCCTTTTATAGCCCCGCTCTGCCGCTGAAACACCCGCCAACGCTCTGAGGCCTTACCTGGGTCTCGGGAGCCTTTTATAGCCCCGCTCTGCCGCTGAAACACCCGCCGACGCTCTGAGGCCTTACCTGGGTCTCAGGAGCCTTTTGTAGCCCCGCTCTGCCGCTGTTAGATCGGGTAATTAATTTCAGTGGACCACACTGATCTGAGGTCAACACACTAAAATAAAAGTTTGCGAGTCCGGTGGGAAGTTTTAAATAGTCGATTTATTGCATCACTTGATTTACACTGTTTGACTTCCTTCATCCAACTAACATCATATTCAAAATGGCTGGTTTTTATACAGCAGCAGATGTACCCGCCCCCTTTATTACCATTGGCTCAGCAGCATGCATACAGAGCTATGGTTGGTTCAGCTACATCGCACTGATTGGATCTCTGATACATCACTCATTCCTTTGTTCTCTAGTTAAGCTAAATCAGCACTTTCAGTATTACGCTTAGATCAGGACTTTCAGTATTAAGCTTAAATCAGCACTTTCATTGTTCATAGTTTAATCATATTAAAATCTATGTTATTAAAATGAATATATATATATATTCCCTAACACTCTCCCCTTTGATTCTTTCAAAAATTGAATCATAAAAATAAAGAGTCAGATTAAAAATATAATCAATCATTGCTGTGTTTTGCCACTGTCCGGATCAGTGGCTCTGCACAAATTTACATCAACCAGGATTTTACTTGGCCACAGTAAAAGCCTGGTTTTAATAAATTAATTGATTTCATGATCTTAAATTAATTAGTGCATCTTAAAAAGTGGGAGGAGCTCCCCTCAGCTTATGGCTTTGGCTTTGAAAAATACATTCAGGTAAAAATTAAAAAGTAAAAAGGTACAAAACAATCTAGCTACTAAATATAACATGCCCCTTTAAGATGTAAAAACGGTCTGCGGCAACCTGCAAGGCGTCTTGCCCGCGGGGCAGCAGCCGCCTGGTGGCAAGCAGATTTAATCAACAGAAACACACAATTTGATCCCCATCCTATTGTACAAGGCCTCCCTCTTAATCTTTCTGAGGAGTGTTTTGTCAAGATTCTTCAAGGCATTTTATGGCTTTGTGGCTCCTTGTTATCTAGCAGGTGCTATCCTCCCTGTTTCCTTGCATTTTACCATTCCCTTATCATTTCTATTTGTCTTTTGATGCTTGATATTCGACCTTGCTGGCATATATGCTATCTTTTTCCGCTTGCCTGTTGTCAGTCCCTGGTCTAAGAATTAAAACCCATCTTTGAATCTAACAGCTATTTCTTACAATTCCCTTCTTTGAGAAGGAAATATCCTTATTGATTTCTCACAATCGGCTCTTGACTAATCTAGCTAGCTCTTATTGCACTCTCAACTTGGGCGTTAGTTAGTAGGGAGTCTTAAAGATTTCTCCCTTCCTTACAGTCCATTCCTTTGAGGAGGAGGAGCAACCTCTGACCCCTTACTCAAATTCAATTCACTGTTCCGGTGTTCCAATTCTGCCCCGCCTCAGACATCCTCTGTTTCTTCTATCTTTCCTGATGTTACCCCACCTGGGGTCTCCTCTACATTACTTCGGATCTTCTCTTTCGGTGTGCTCAATTAATTTGTTAGTGCTTGTCAGTCACGGGCATGAGTGCCCAATTGACTTATGTATCAAAGTCTTACTACACACGTTACATATATCAAATACACTATCATTACAAGTTGGATAGCTACCAGAGCATGTGAAATAATACGAACCTAAGGGTGTGCTGATGTATTAAGCCCAATATCCCACCAATGTGAGTTGTCCCCTATGCTGTCAATTTCAATATCTATTCTCGAGTTGTCTTGCTCCAAAACATAAAAATGCTTTAGGGAGGAGTTCAGTCGCATCCTGAGCTCACTGAAACCCACAAACAACAGGGGAATGTCGTATCCGAGTATTCGAATTGTGCCATATAATTGTGTAGCTCATACTTAAAAACGTGTTGGTTGATGGGACAGGTCCTGTTAGACCCGTAAAGCATGGTAATTGCAGTAGTAGTGACACAGGAGGCACCACTAAAATCACCTCATACTGGATTCGTACCGGTTTTTCCCACGCTCTGTTACCTACAAAACACAATGATTACAGTCACAGTTAAATTCAGTCTTACAATCATTTCAAGCGACATTACAGTTTAACATCTAATCAACATATCATGGATTTAAAAGATTCTCCAGATCTCTTTTTTTGCTCATATCCATCTTGTGGATAATTCTTACTAAACATGATTTCTCCTTGGCCCTCAATTGTCCCAATCCAGATTCCATGTAACTCTCCACTTCAACTTCAATTTCAATCCCTCTAACAGGTACCAGTGTGTTTAACTCTATTCTGATTGTTTCATTAATTAGATAGTTTCTCGATGGAGTATGTGTCAATGCTTTAAAGGTTGTCTCGCTCTCCTGAGCCACATTAACCATTTCATGTCGTGCTGTTGTCAAGTAACTGAGCATGTCTGAGACCCGTTCTTCAGTGCAGGTTCACCATACATTCCTGGATGGTAATTACTTCATACGTAACAAATCACATTTGCACACTCATACCGGTATCTCAATATCATGCCACCCATGCCATCCGATACAAGCCTTTCTCGGGCTTTCAGGTATCTTATCGAAAGATTGTAGTCGTCTAATGGCTGAATACTTTTTCAAGGTCTTACTTGCTGCTATTTAAGCTTTGACCTGAGCTCTTGGCCCTCTGCCTGTAATCTGGCCACTTCAGCCTGCTTGATTTCACAGAATCACAGAATCACAGAAACCCCACAGTGCAGATAGAGGCCATTTCGGCCCATCGAGCCTGCACCGACACATATCCCACCCGATCCCCGTAACCCCTACATCAACACATATCCCACCCTATCCCCGTGTATTTAATCCCCCTAACACTAAGGGTCAATTTATCATAGCCAATCAACCTAGCCCGCACATCTTTGGACTGTGGGAGGAAACCGGAGCACCCGGAGGAAACCCACGCAAACACGGGGAGAATGTGCAAACTCCACACAGACAGTCACCCGAGGCCGGATTCGAACCCGGGTCTCTGGCGCTGTGAGGCAACAGTGCTAACCACTATGCCACCGTGCTGATTTTTAGCAGTAACTAGCTCTACATTAATCTCTTCCATTTCTTTCTCCTGAAGTGCTCTTTCCTGTAGTTGTGCTTTCACTAATGCGGTTTTCTCAGCTATTAGGCTCTCTAAAAGCATAATCTGTTGCTTAAAGTTATTCTCAAGATTCAACTTTTCTTTTTCCACGGTCTCTATTGTTGCCTGACTTTTCTCAATGTTTTCCGAAAACTGCTTTAACCTGTCAACTTTTTCAAGTAAAGCATCTTCCTTCTCAGCTAGAAGGGAGGCAAGAGAATTTTCATTCTGCTTTAACTTCATTAATTTATTCTCCAAGTCTGAAACCAGTTCTTCCTTGGTCTGGCAATCTACCTGGGGATTTAGTAAGCGGTCGTTCAAATTATTTTCTTCTTGTTTCAGATCATCGAGTTCAGACTGATTTTTTTCAGCTTTGTTTCCGCTCTTTTAAACTGCCTGAGAGCATTTTGCAAGTTCTCATTCAGTAGTGTAATTCTCCTGTTTCAATCTTACACTCTCAATAACTTTCCTTTAATTACATGTGGGATATGTGCATTCCGTCCTTCACTACCCCAATATTCTGTATTCGGTACACCTCTCGTCCTTGGGCTTGGGGTGCCATTACGGGATTACCAATACCAACCCTAGGAGCCCATTCAGTAGTGCCTTGGGCTTGGGGTGCCATTACGGTATTACCAATACCAACCCTAGGAGCCCATTCAGTAGTGCCTTGGGCTTGGGGTGCCATTACGGTATTACCAATACCAACCCTAGGAGCCCATTCAGTAGTGTAATTACACCTCTCGTCCTTGGGCTTGGGGTGCCATTACGGTATTACCAATACCAACCCTAGGAGCCCATTCAGTAGTGCCTTGTTTTAACACTTGAGTTAGGAGGTGTTGGTATAATTATTGAGTTTTCTTAGAACACCACGTAAGTAAAGCCGTATCGGTTAAATCTAGCACTACCAGTACAAGTTCATGTTGCACATTATCATACAATTAGTTTACAAGATAACTTCCATTTATCAAATCATAATTTTCTTTCTATCACTGTGGGGAAATATTAACTTAAAATTAAGAAACTTAAATTTAATAATGTCCCATATCTTTAAATTTCATACTAAAGTTGTTGCTTGGTGAACTTAAACAGCTGTCAGTGGAAAGGGTTAACTCCTTTGCAGGTTTTTAAGAAGGTGGAGCAAAACATTATCAGGCGCAATTTCGTCACTTCACGTAAATTAAAAAAAACTTTCCTGATCGAAAAAGACAGTTGTGTTTTCACACTTTAACTAAACACGAACAGAACAAATAAAACGAAACAAAATAGCACATTCTTGCAGAAAACAGTAAATTACGTCATATTTCTTTCTACGTCCTTTCTTCAAATGTCTTTCCAAAATACTGTAAAAACATAACTGGAGAAAAATTAGTTTTTCACATTTAAACAAATCAAATCAAACTGCTTTAGAAGATTTCACCATAGCAACCGCGACTCCAAGGTTAAATCTTAGACTGAAACATAATGTAACATTGTACAGTTTGCACTGCAAGTACAAAAATCTATCGCAATCTTTTATTAAAAAACTTTTTGTTGCTCTTCTCAGTTTTTACACACCAGCTTAACTTAAATTATTTCAAAGGTTTTTTTTTCAATTCTTGGGGCACAATCTTATTCGCACATTCTTAAAACTTCCAAAATCCAAGACAAGACAAAAGATTTTAACGCTTTTAACACAGAGAAGTGGGTGGAGCTAAAACACACATAACAGAATCTTTCTTTTAAAGAACATCTAATCAGACAAAAGAAATACTGTAACTTCTTAAACATTCATAGTCATTTTTCAAGGTTCCTTTCACTCAGCAAATCTTGTGTTTTATTTGTCTCAGCACAGATGTTAATAACTTCCATGACAGTAAAACTTTAAGTTTCTCTTTTTTTTCCCTCTTTTTCCATCGGCGTCTCAGCATTTCCTGGCTTTCCAAATCCCTGTTTTTTTCCTTCCTTTGCCGAGTTTTCAGATTGGTTAGCCTGCAAATTAGATCTTTTTCCTTCTTTATCTCTCCTGTGTTCAGCCCCGAGTGTTCCAACCAGTTAGTTTTAAATCGCCCGTCGTACTCTAACACTTCCTCCGTCCCTTTCTGTTGACAGGCTATGGTCTTTCCCCAATCCAATTTTTGCAGGGCTAAACATTTGAAACCACAGTTGGATCGCATCCCATCCGGCATCTAATTCTTGCTCATCATTTCCCAGGCCAGTCTTTACTTTGCTGTGTAACTTATTTCCCTCTCTCCTGGGTAGCATTACAATCAGAATTTGGACTCCGTCACACGGGTGGAGTTGGTACTTCGCCCTTTCTTCCCCATTTTCTTTCTTCTCATATTCCTTTTCTACTCTTTTCCTTTTCTGTCTCAACGGGGCCAAATGGGGTCCTGTTTTCTCTTCTTCACTTTCACTGACATTACTAGAGGATTCTGAGTCAGTCTCTTGACCTGCTTCTTGTCTTTGTCTCCCACGACCTTCCTCCTTTATTTCATTTAGATCTGGGTAACCCTTCCAGGTCCCGACACATTTTCCCTTTTCTTCAACTACCGGGACTATCGGTTGTTTATCTAATTGTTTTTTACAGTCCTTAACTTCATCTTTAAGTTTTTTAACTTCCACTTCTGACTTTTCAAGCTCATCTTTAAGTTTTTTAACTTCCACTTTTGACTTTTCAAGCTCATTTGTTTTCTTTTTCAATTGTTCATAAATCGCATCTTTCTGCTCTTTTGCATTGGTCAAATCGTGATCGTGTTGTGAGTTTGTCTTAATCTCATTTCGCCGTCGGATCTGACTCATAACTGCCATGGACCATCTGATCCGTCTTTTATCTTTCATACGGGTCATTTTTCCCCAGACCCTCTTTATGTCATCCAAAGACCACTATTCAGAGGAGGTACTGTACTTTTGTTCGATTTCGAACCAGGTTTTAGGTAAGTCAAACTGTAATTCTATATAGTCTTTCAACTCCCACAGAATTTCGTCTTCTGAAATCTCAGGTGGGGCACGCCCACCCTTAATAGTTGTAGGTTTATCGAGTGGTGCCATAATATCGATTTCTTTACTTGGGGGTCTCGAGTCGTAGGCTTTTCAGCCAAGTCAGTAAGTTAGAGCTCTATATTGGAACTCGAGCCATCTTACCACCCGGAGGGTTCGCAACCCGGGAGGTTTGCGGAGTTGCGTGGAGGGGAGATGACTAGACAACCAACCGAGGACTTTTATAACGAGGAGTCCTTACCTCCAATATAGGTCTGGTGTCTTAGATTCAGTCTCTTCCTTCAGCAACCCTGCTCGCAGTGCCAAATTGTTAGATCAGGTAATTAATTTCAGTGGACCACACTGATCTGAGGTCAACACACTAAAATTAAAGTTTGCGAGTCCGGTGGTAAGTTTTAAATCGTCGATTTATTGCATCACTTGATTTACACTGTTTGACTTCCTTCATCCGACTAACATCATATTCAAAATGGCTGGTTTTTATACAGCAGCAGATGTACCCGCCCCCTTTATTACCATTGGCTCAGCAGCATGCATACAGAGCTATGGTTGGTTCAGCTACATCGCACTGATTGGATCTCTGATACATCACTCATTCCTTTGTTCTCTAGTTAAGCTAAATCAGCACTTTCAGTATTAAGCTTAGATCAGCACTTTCAGTATTAAGCTTAAATCAGCACTTTCATTGTTCATAGTTTAATCATATTAAAATCTATGTTATTAATTCCCTAACAGCCGCTGAAACACCCGCCGATGCTCTGAGCGTATCGCACCGACACCTCTAACCTCCAACCGACCTGGGAGCAGCGAGGCCGAGTATAAAACCGGTAGTGAGGTAAGGCCCGACCAGATTGGACCTGGGAGCAGCGAGGCCGAGTATAAAACCGGCAGTGAGGTAAGGCTTACCAACTCAGCAGCGGGGGAGAGAGGTAAAAAGTAATCAGAGTGTGACGTCACCAGGGAGCAGGTAAGTGATTGGTTGGTGAGTATTTCTCTATTTTTTAAACTTTAACTCTGTGGTTTGTAGTTGCTAGGGTCTTTCTGGTGTAGCGGGGACTATTGGTAAACCATACAAGTGCCCTAGAGTATATCTTTAATTGGTGGTATTGAATTAATTTAAATTAATTAAAGGGTAAGTCATGTCAGGACAGCCCAGCCCCGTGTTATGCTCCTCTTGCTCTATGTGGGAATTCAGGGACGCTGCTGGTGTCCCTGACGACCATGTGTGCCAGAAATGTATCCAGCTGCAGCTATTAGTAGACCGCATTGCGGCGCTGGAGCTGCGGATAGATGAGTTTTGGAGCATTCGCGATGCTGAGAGGGTCGTGGATAACACGTTTAGTGAGTTGGTCACACCGCAGGTAAGGGCTGCACAGGCAGAAGGGAAATGGGTGACCATCAGGCAGAGCAGTAGAGGCAGGCAGGTAGTGCTGTGGCCATCCCCCTCTCAAACAGGGGGATACTGTTGAGGGGGATGACTTACCAGAGGAAGGCAGCAGCAGCCAACTTCCTGGCACCAGGGGTGCTTCTGCTGCTCAGGAAGGGAGGAAAAAGAGTGGGAGAGCAATAGTGGTAGGGGATTCTATCGTAAGGGGAACAGATAGGCATTTCTGTGGCTGTAGACGTGACTCCAGGATGGTTTGTTGCCTCCCTGGTGTCAGGGTCAAGGATGTCACTGAACGGCTGCAGGGCATTCTGAAGGGGGAGGGTGAACAGTCAGAGGTCGTGGTTCACATTGGGACCAATGACATGGGTAGAAAGAGGGATGAGGTCCTGCAGCAAGAATTTAGGGAGCTAGGTAGCAGATTAAAGAGCAGGACCTCAAAGGTTGTAATCTCTGGATTACTCCCGGTGCCACGTGCTAGTGAGTATAGGAATAGGAGGATAGAGCAGATGAATGCGTGGCTAAAGAGTTGGTGCAGGAGGGAGGGCTTTAGTTTCCTGGATCACTGGGCCTGCTTCTGGGGAAGGTGGGTCTTGTACAAGTCGGACGGGTTGCACCTGAACCAGAGTGGGACAAATATCCTTGCGGGGAGGTTTGCTAGCACTGTTCGGGGGGGTTTAAACTAACTTGGCAGGGGGATGGGATACAGAGTGGAGCTATAATAGGAGGTGATGTACAGCCAAATATAGAGGAAAAAACAAGTCAGACTGGAAGGCAGAGCAAATATGTAACGGCACAAGGGAGTAGGGCAAGGCTGAATGGCATTTATTTTAATGCAAGGAGTCTTACGAATAAGGTGGATGAACTGAAGTTGTTGATGAACACATGGGAGTATGATATTGTTGCTATCACGGAGACATGGTTGAGGGAGGGGCAAGACTGGCAGCTCAATATTCCGGGGTATAGAATCTTCAGGCGAGACAGAGGGAGGGGTAAAAGAGGAGGGGGTGTCACAATATTAATTAAGGAGTCAATTACTGCTGTAAGGAGGGATGATATATTAACAGGTTCCTCTAATGAGGCCATATAGGTTGAACTTAAAAACAAAAAGGGGGCTAGCACTTTGCTGGGTGTGTACTATAGGCCCCCAAACAGTCAGGGGGAGATAGAGGAACAGATATGTAGGCAAATCTCAGAGAAGTGTGCAAATAATAGGGTAATAATAGTGGGGGATTTCAACTTCCCCAATATTAACTGGGATAGTCAGAGTGTGAAAGGCTTAGAGGGTGCAGAATTCTTAAAGTGCATCCAGGAGAGCTTTTTGAGCCAGCATGTAGAAAGTCCTACAAGAGAGGGGGCGGTACTGGACCTAATTCTAGGGAATGTGGCCGGGCAAGTGGTAGAAGTGTTAGTAGGTGAGCACTTTGGTGACAGTGACCATAATTCGGTGAGATTTAAGGTAGTCATGGAAAAGGACAAGGATGGACCGGAAATAAAGGTTCTAAATTGGGGGAAGGCCGATTTTAATATGATAAGGCAGGATCTGGCCAATGTGGACTGGGATCAGCTACTTGAAGGAAAATCCACATCGGAGCAATGGGAGTCTTTTAGAAAGGAAATTGAGAGAGTACAACGGCAACATGTTCCCGTAAAGGTCAAGGGTGGGACCAACAAGCCCAGGGAACCTTGGATGTCAAGGGATATACGAGAATGGATTAGGAAAAAAAGGGGGGCTTTTGGCAGATACAAAGGACTAAAGACAGAGGAAGCCCTAGAGGAGTATAAAAAGTGCAGGGGGGTACTTAAAGAAATTAGGAGAGCGAGGAGGGGCCATGAAATAACACTGGCGAGCAAAATAAAAGAAAATCCTAAGGTGTTTTATAAGTGTATTAAGGGCAAGAGGATAACTAGGGAAAAAGTAAGGCCCATTAGGGACCAAAGTGGCAAGCTGTGTGTAGAGCCAGAAGATGTAGGTGGGGTTTTAAATGAATATTTTGCAACTGTGTTCACTATGGAGAAGGACGATGTGGACATAGAAATCGGGCAGGGGGACTGTGATATACTTGAACATATTAGCATCGAGAGGGAGGAGGTACTAGCTGTTTTATCAGGCTTAAAAGTGGATAAATCCCCAGGCCCGGACGAGATGTATCCCAGGCTACTATGTGAGGCAAAGGAGGAGATTGCAGGGGTTCTGACACAAATTTTCAGAACCTCTCTGGCCACAGGGGATGTGCCAGAGGACTGGAGAACAGCTAACGTAGTACCATTATTCAAGAAGGGTAGTAGGGATAAACCAGGAAATTACAGGCCAGTGAGCCTAACATCAGTGGTTGGGAAATTATTGGAAAAAATTCTGAGGGACAGAATTAGTCTCCACTTGGAGAGGCAAGGATTAATTAAGGATAGCCAGCATGGCTTTGTCAAGGGAAGATCATGTCTGACCAATTTGATTGAATTTTTCGAGGGGGTGACTAGGTGTGTGGATGAGGGTAGTGCAGTGGATGTGGTTTACATGGATTTCAGTAAGGCTTTTGATAAAGTTCCGCATAGGAGACTGGTCAGGAATGTAAGAGCCCATGGGATCCAGGGTGCCTTGGCACATTGGATCCAAAACTGGCTTAGTGGCAGAAGGCAGAGGGTGATGGTGGAAGGTTGTTTTTGTGACTGGAAGCCTGTGTCCAGTGGGGTACCGTAGGGATCGGTGCTGGGTCCCTTGCTGTTTGTGGTCTACATTAATGATTTGGATGTGAATGTAAAAGGCATGATCAGTAAGTTCGCAGATGACACGAAAATTGGTAGGGTGGTAAATAGCGAGGAGGGAAGCCTCAGGCTACAGGACGATATAGATGGGTTGGTCAGATGGGCAGAACAGTGGCAAATGGAATTTAACCCTGAAAAGTGTGAGGTGATGCATTTTGGACGGACTAACAAAGCAAGGGAATACACAATGAATGGTAAGACCCTAGGAAAGACAGAGGATCAGAGGGACCTTGGTGTGCATATACATAGATCCCTGAAGGCAGCAGAACAGGTGGATAAGGTGGTTAAAAAGGCATATGGGATACTTGCCTTCATTAGCCGAGGCATAGAATATAAGAGCAGGTAGGTTATGATGGAGCTGTACCAAACGCTGGTAAGGCCACAGCTGGAGTACTGTGTGCAGTTCTGGTTGCCACACTATAGGAAGGATGTGATTGCTTTGGAGAAGGTGCAGAGGAGATTTACCAGGATGTTACCTGGGCTGGAGCACTTCAGCTATGAAGAAAGACTGGAAAGGCTGGGGTTGTTTTCCTTGGAGCAAAGAAGGCTGAGGGGGGACCTGATTGAGGTGTACAAAATTATGAGGGGCATAGATAGGGTAGATAGAAAGGAACTTTTCCCCTTAGTAGAGGGGTCAATAACAAGGGGGCATAGATTCAAGGTAAGGGGCAGGAGGTTTAGAGGGGGTTTGAGGAAAAACTTTTTCACCCAGAGGGTGGTTGGAATCTGGAACTCACTGCCTGAAAGGATGGTAGAGGCAGGAACCTTCACAACATTCAAGAAGCATTTGGATGAGCACTTGAAATGCCATAGCATACAAGGCTACGGACCAAATGCTGGAAAATGGGATTAGATTAGACAGAGCTTGATGGCCGGCGCGGACGCGATGGGCTGAAGGGCCTCTTTCTGTGCTGTATGACTCTATGACTCTATGACCGATGTGCAATTCCACGCTGCAGGCACCTTGTTACTCTGCGATGTCTCCATGGGAGATCCCCACCCGATCGTTCCAGTCGCCTGGCGCCACAAAGTTTTCGACGCCATACATGGGCTTTCGCATCCTGGCGTGAAGGCATCTCAAAAATTAATGTCGGCTAAGTTCGTCTGGAGAGGAATGCGTAAGGATATCCGCGACTGGGCTAACACCTGCGTCGTCTGTCAAACGTCTAAAGTGCAACATCACGTTAAGGCCCCATTGGCCATGTTCGCAGTACCAGAACGTCGATTCAACCATGTCAACGTGGACCTCGTCGGGCCGCTTCCACCATCGCAGGGGTTCACACACATCCTCACCATGGTCGATCGTACTACTAGATGGCCAGAGGCAGTTCCTCTGGCGTCTACTACGTCCGCTGATGTCGCCAGAGCATTCCTCTCCTCGTGGGTCGCACGTTTCGGCGTTCCGGCGGACATTTCTGCAGACCGCGGTCCACAGTTCTCTTCTGAGCTCTGGAATGCTGTGGCCCAGGGTCTCGGCACCAAGCTTCACCGCACCACGGCCTATCACCCGCAAGCAAACGGTTTGTGCGAACTTTTCCACAGATCGTTAAAGGCATCGCTGAGGGCCAGCCTCCAAGGCGTCGGATGGGTGGATAAGCTTCCGTGGGTCATGTTGGGTCTCCGCACGGCACACAAAGAGGACCTGCAATCGTCCACCGCGGAGCTCGTGTACGGCCAGCCACTCCGCGTACCGGGAGATTTCCTGCCGCTTCCAACTGAGCCGTGGTCCGCAGCTGAACAACTCAGCAGCCACCGGGAAACAGCCAGGGCTTTTGCGCCTATCCCAATTTCGCATCACGGCCTTCCATCTTCAAACGTACCAGCGGAGCTAAAGAATGTTGAATTTGTATTCATGATCCGCTCAAGGCCCCTTACACAGGCCCTTTTCGCGTACTGGAGACAGGTGACAAGAGTTTCTCTGTAGACATTGGTGGTAAACCCGACCACATAGCCATTGACCGTCTCAAACCGGCACACCTGGACATCGACCGGCCAGTAGAGACTGCACAGCCACCACGACGTGGTCGACCTCCCGCTGCATCCACGCCAGACCGAAGGCTTCCATCCGCCAGCCCGCCCGCTGTTCAACAACGTCCACTCCAAGAATACAGGAGTCGCTCTGACAGGCTTGTCAGACCTCCTAGTCGATTGACTTTTACTGTTAAAGACAATTCTGGGGGGGCGCATGTGGCGGAGCCACCAGGGGGACTCTGATCTAACGTACATAATTATCTTTAACAAATTATTAGCTACAGAATGAATCTGTATCTTTGTTCATATCATTGCATGTACATAGCGCGGCCCCTTTAAGAATGAGACCAAATGCGATGACGTCATCACGTTGATCACGTGATCCTCCAGCAGCGGGAAAACGTCATGACGTCATGACATCAGGCTGGGGAGCCGCCCTAGCCAGTCCTCGTGGAGCCAGCAAAGAGTACAGACCTGTAATGTAGTTCTCCTGTGTTTTCGTTTTAAACTCTGTTGATTAGTATTAAACATCGTTTGTTTGATAGACTGACTCGACCTCAGTCCTTTAGTTAGGAATCTAGCCATTCCTACAGTGGAAGCTTTTAGATCAGAGCAGGTGTTAGGCCAGAGAAAGTGTAGAGTGGAATTAGTGAAGGTCAGTGAGTTATGAAGAAGTTATTCCAGGAACAGAAAGAAAAAGTGGGATTTGTTCTCATCTGAAAGCAACAATTGAGGAATAACAAGCTTGGCTTCGTTAGTAGCACTCTTGTTTCGCAGTCAGAAGCTATGGGTTCAAGCCTCACTTCAGGACTTGAGCACATAATCTAGCCTGACACTTCAGTGCAGTGCTGAGAGTGCTTAGAGATGACTCAAGAATGTGAGATGAGATGACCTAAGGTACTATATGAACACAAGTTTGTTCTTTCTTTACAATTTCACAAGTGCCTCCTGTTCCTTCTTCACATATGAGCCTTGTGAGTGAGTGTTAGCAAGTTATTTGAGTGTGGGTGTATAACAGACTTTCCTGATCCGATCCTCATCGGAGACCACACTTTTCAGCAGGTATCATTTGATAATGATAGCCCAGGTGGCACTAAGGCCAATTGTAGTGCCCCCACTTCTGCCCTAGTTCAGATCAGCTAACTGTGTTGCTTACCCAGCGTGACATCAGGGCACATTTGCACTATCATTCCCTAGTAAATACTTGTTAGCCCTTAGCACGGCAAGATTACTTCTCGGCACAGTCTTCTGTGGTGGTCACTAACAAATGGGCCTCTTTTTCTATTTTGCTGCATTTTTACATTTCACGGATTGGCCTATTCATATCTAAGATTCAACCCAGTCAGTGCTTGGACTTTCAATTTGCTGAAATGAAAGGGCCTTAGGAAATGTTGTTGTTTTCGTATCTTCACATTCTTCCCTTGGAGAATAGCATGAAGTAGTGGAAGGATTTGCAGACTGATTAACAGTCCGACAGGCCACAATATCAATGCTCATTCCATGTAGGTAACCATTGTACTGTATACCAGCCAGTATAAGGCGGTTAGTCCTATACAGCAGGAGTGTTTATGGGCTCCCACAATTCACCACGAGTATCAGAACTGGAGCTCCAGTCTCCTTTTGCCGAGGTTTGAAACCAGCACCTTCTGACTCAGAATGCTATCAATAAGCTACCACAATTCCCACCTTAGGAAATGATTTTCCATGAGTCAGGTGGAAGAAGGAACAAGGCAAGTAAAAGACGCGAAACATTTTAGGAAGAAGGTACAAAAAAGGTACATTAGATTAAATTATGTAGAAGAAAAAGATAAAATTAAAGACAGAAAAATAAAAATAGGTCAGAGAATGAGAAAAAAAGTGACAATGGTAGAGAAAGGAAGACAGGATGAACAGAATAAGATTTTTTTTTAAATTCTGGCTTCTCTGATGGCTCAACTAGTAAAGACAGTGCATAACAGATCCATACCAACCAGACAGTCCCAGGTTTGATTCTCAGTATGTGCTGAGTTAGCTCATCTCAGACAGGATGGTAGCAGGTGCTACAATTGGCCTCAGCACTCCTGGTTAAAGGAAATTTTAAAAAAAAATCAGCCAATGTTCTCACTCTTGAATGGCAATGATCCCTTTTGGAAAGACCATGGGGGGAAAATTGGCTCGCGCCCCCTTTGGGGTGATAACTTTGCCGGGGCGCTACTTTTAGCGCTCCAAAAAAGTTAGCACCACCGTGCCCGAAATTCAATGGTAGCACTCCAAGCAGGAGGCGGGGTGCTACTGAAAGTACTCCCCTCCCTCTTGGGGTGCTCCCATTGAATATCGCGGTGCTATGTGCAGCAGCGCCACGCGTGCCCCCATGGACCACCATGATCATTGTGCGGAATATACTTTCAAATACAGTAGTGGAGGGGAAAACCCTAAAAGTAATTAGATGCCTCCCTCCCCTGATTAAATGGGAGGGGCCTAGCGCAGCACGCACCGGGGTCCTGCCGGACCACCGGGGACCAAGAGGAGTGCTGGGCTGACGGACCGCAGCCTGCACCCTGTAGGAGGAGGCCAGAGCGGGCAGGTGCTGGCAGGCAGTCAAAGAAAAATGGCTGCCCGGCCCCTGCCCTTTAATTATCTCTGCCCCGGCTGCAAAAACGCCACCTTGACCCTGTCGGACATAGTGTCCGGCGGCGCGAGCCAAGTTTGCAACCAGGGTGCGAGCGGGGTGCTACCGGCTACCGCTAACCTCCCGCTGAATTTCGCGGGAGGCGTTAGCAGCGCCGCGCCCGGGCACTAGTTGCTTTTTGCCTCCTCGGGGCGCTAATGAGGCGCAAAGCAACCAATTTTTTTCCCCCCATGTCTGTGTATATTAAGTGAGGACAAGGTTTGGCTCAGTTCTGATGCCCCCGTGATTAAGTAGCCTGTCAACATTCTAGGCTCACAGGTGAAGGATGACCATTTGGGTACAAGGTATTAGGAAGCATGAGCCAGTGTCTTCAGAAGATGAGCGGATTTCTTTAAAAATAGAAATTGCATATTAGTTATCTATCTTAGTTGCATTGAGTTATTACAAAAGATAATTATAGATGAGGAAAGCCATTTGGCCCATCTTGATTCATCCATCTATGGAGATCCTAAAGCCCCCACATTGTAGCATCCAATTGCTTCTAGGGTTTCCCTCCACTACTGTATTTGAAAGTATATTCTGCACATTGATCATTATTTACGTGAAGTAGAACTTCCTGACATCAGTCCTAAAAGTACCCTTCTCTAGTTTGAACCGGTTTCCTTTAGCTCTACTCTTGCAGTTTAATTTAAAGTAATATTCTGGATTAACTTTTTCTATACCCTTAACAACCTTATATACCTCTATAAGATCACTTCTCAGATGCTTCCTTTCCAAGCTAAAAAGCCCAAGCCTTTTTAGTCTTTTCTCATAGCATAGTTCCACATAGTTGGCTAGTTGATTCAACATCCTATTGGCTTTGTTGATTATTCCTCTGCATTAATTGGACATGTTTAGTATCAAGTCTATGAAGATTCCTGGGGGTAAAAATTTGTGCGTGCCAACAGAATTGCCGGTGACACCGGCAACTCGAGTTAATGGCCGTTGAAAATGGCCGCAGCGCTAACATTGAAAAATTGGCTCTGGAGGTGGTGATGTGGAACGCAGCGCTAATTTACCGTGCAACGCCCTCCTGGTGACGTTAATGGAGGCCTCCGACCCAAAGTTCCCGTTCAAAGTTGGCATTTACATAGGATATACGGCACAGAAACAGGCTATTCGGCCCAACCAGTACATGTCGGCATTTTTGCTCCACTCAAGCCTCCTCCCGGCTTTCCTCATCTAACTCTATCAGCATAACCCTCTATTCCCTTCTCCTTCATATACTTATCTAGCCTCCCCTTAAATGCATCAACTGCTCCTTGTGGTAGCGAGTTCCACATTCTCACCACCCTCTGGGTAAAGAAGTTTCTTCTGAATTCCCTATTGGATTTCTTGGTGACTATCTTATATTGATTGCCTCTAGTTTTGCTCTTCCCCACAAGTGGAAACATTCTCTCTGAATCTACTCTATTAAAACCTTTCATAATTTTAAAGACCTCTATTAGGTTGATATACCTATCAATTCATCCAATGAAAAGCGACGAGTTAAGAAAGTAACTATAGGTTTTTATTGGCTAAATAACAGAGCCCACCCTCGTGGGTGATCGGATCCAACAAGGAGGAATACCAGCCAGTCGACCACCTTTATACCTGGGCAGGTAGGTGGAGCCATGGGCGGAGTCAGCAGTGGTCAGCCCAGGTATAACAGCGTGACAAGAGGCGACCTCGTGTAGTGATACAACAGTGTAAACAGTGATAACCATAGTGTAACGATATAACAGTGATAACCATAGTGTAACGATAGTGAACGATAAAAGTGGTTTACCACATTCACCCCTTGTTTAGATTTGAGTCCGGCGGGGTGAAGTGTACTACCAGTTTGGGTATGTCAGTCTGTCCGGAGGCCTCGTAAGCCTTTCTGATCGTCGCAGCAGCAGCGGCGGTGATGCAGTATCCGACGTTAATGCTGGTGTCTGCGTGGTCGGCGATGGCTCGTGGGGTTCCGGCATGCCGTCTACCTGGGCTGGATCTGGGGGAGTGGTGGGGGGTAATGGTGGTGTCTCAGGG
Organism: Somniosus microcephalus; assembly: GCF_052327205.1. Classification (NCBI taxonomy): domain Eukaryota; kingdom Metazoa; phylum Chordata; class Chondrichthyes; order Squaliformes; family Somniosidae; genus Somniosus; species Somniosus microcephalus. Next base: position 41,077,835 of record NC_140988.1, read on the forward strand.
GTGCCCGAGGGTGCAAGGTCTCGTAAGGAGACTGTGTCCTCCCGCCCGTCTGGGTATGCCACATAGGCGTACTGGGGGTTGGCGTGCAGGAGGTCCACCCTCTCGACCAGGGGGTCCATTTTATGGGCCCTCACGTGCTTTCGCAGCAAGACGGGCCCCGGAGAGGTCAGCCAAGTTGGTAGCGTGGTTCCCGTAGTCGACTTCCTGGGGAAAACAAACATTCGTTCATGGGGGGTGGCGTTAATGGCAGTGCAAAGCAGTGACCGGATGGAGTGCAGCGCTGCTGGGAGGACTTCCTGCCAGCGAGAGGTTGGGAGGCCCTTAGGCCTAGATTTTCAGTATAGACAGTTTTGGGGCGCTAACCTTAGCGCCCGCCCGAAGTTAGCGCCCGCCCCAAAGTAGCGCCCCGTTGCCGGAAATTCAGTGGCTTCGCCCTAAGAGGTTGGTGGAGCGCTAAAAGAGGCGTTCCACTACTATCTTTAGGCGCTAAGCCGGCGGTGCAGAGCGCAGCGCCCGAGCTCGGGCGCAGCGCACGGCAGACACTCTGGTGCCAGTGAGCTCTTAAAGGGGAAGGGTGCATGTGTTTTTTTCAAAGGCAGAGTCTGGGGGGGAAAAGATGACAAGGAGGAGGAGGAGGAGGAGGAGGAGGAGGAGGAGGAGGAGGAGGAGGAGGAGGAGGAGGAGGTGGTGGTGGTGGTGGTGGTCGGAAACATAAATACACCGTTCACAACAGCACACTGGATCCTTCCACACAACACATGCAGACTGCCTTTTATAGTGCAGGAGGAGTGCCCTTTAATTTGCGCTCCACAGGGTGTGTTGCGTTCCATTTTACAAACGCTCTGGGCGCCAGCCGCACAATGGGGCGGTCCGACTGAAGTTTGTATTCGGGGCGGGCAAAGGGCGTTGCACGAGGATGTGACGTCATTTTCTGCGCGCGCATCCGGGCGGCCGCTAAACTTTGCGCCGGCGCTAACGGGCAACTTAATTTGGGGCGGGGCGCAAACTGCGCTGCGCCCAGGCGCTACACGCATAGCGCCCGAAAATCACTTCTCTTAAGGCGCTAACTGCTGGCGCAAGCAACTGAAAATCTAGCCCTTAGACTTTAAGGCTAAGAGAACGGCCTTCCAGACAGTCGCGTTCTCTCTTTCCACCTGGCCGTTCCCCCGGGGGTTGTAGCTGGTGGTCCTGCTTGCAGCAATACCTCTCGCTAGTAGGAACTGGCGAAGTTCCTCGCTCATGAAGGAGGAGCCCCGGTCGCTATGTATATAGTTCGGGAACCCGAACAAGGCGAAGAGGTCGTTCAGGCATCTGATGACCGTGGTACTGGTCATGTCTGGGCAGGGGAAGGCGAAGGGGAAACGGGAGTACTCATCAATAATGTTGAGGAAGTCCACATTACGGTCAGAGGACGGGAGGGGCCCCTTAAAATCGATGCTCAAGCGCTCGAAGGGGCGGGTGGCCTTGATCAGGCTTGCTCTGTCCGGCCTAAAGAAATGCGGTTTGCATTCGGCACAGGTTTGGCAGTTCCTGGTCATGGTCCTGACCTCCTCGATGGAGTAGGGCAAGTTGCGGGCCTTAATGAAGTGGTAAAGTCTGGTGACCCCGGGGTGGCAGAGGTCGTTGTGGAGGGTCTGCAGTCTATCACTTTGCACGCTGGCGCATGTACTTCGTGATAGAGCATCTGGGGGTTCGTTCAGTTTACCAGGCCGGTACAAGATATCATAATCATAGGTGGAGAGCTCGATTCTCCACCTCAAGATCTTGTCATTCTTGATTTTGCCCCTCAGCTTGTTATTAAACATAAAGGCGACCGAACGTTGGTCGGTGAGGAGGGTAAATTGTTTGCCTGCCAGGTAATGCCTCCAGCGTCGTACAGCCTCCACGATCGCCTGGGCCTCCTTCTCGACCGAAGAGTGTCGGATCTCGGGGCCCTGGAGGGTCCTTGAGAAGAAGGCCACTGGTCTCCCCTCCTGGTTAAGGGTTGCGGCCAGGGCGAAGTCGGATGCATCGCTCTCCACTTGGAAAGGGATAGACTCATCCACCGCGTGCATTGTGGCCTTAGCAATGTCTCCCTTAATGAGGGAAAAGGCTGCGCACGCTTCTGCCGTCAGGGGGAAGGAGGTGGACTTCATGAGGGGTCTGGCTTTGTCCGCATAATTGGGCACCCATTGAGCATAGTAGGCGAAGAGCCCCAGGGTTCTCCTCAGCGCCTTTGGACAGTGGGGGAGGGGAAGCTCCATGAGGGGGCGCATTCTTTCGGGGTCGGGGCCGATGACTCCGTTCTCTACTACGCAGCCGAGGATGGCAAGGCGCGAGGTGTTAAACACACATTTCTCCTTATTGTAGGTGAGGTTCAGCCGCTGGGCCGTATGGAGGAATCTCTCCAGATTAGCATCGTGGTCCTGCCGGTCGCGGCCGCAGATGGTGACGTTATCTAGATAGGGGAACGTGGCTTGCAGCCCGTTCTGGTCAACCATCCGGTCCATCTCCCTTTGGAAGACCGAAACCCCGTTGGTGACGCCGAAGGGAACCCTCAGGAAGTGGTAGAGGCGGCCATTCGCCTCGAAGGCGGTATACTGGCGGTCCTCAGGGCGGATAGGGAGTTGGTGATAGGCCGACTTAAGGTCGATGGTAGAGAATACGCGGTACTGTGCAATCTGATTGACCATATCAGATATGCGGGGAAGGGGGTATGCGTCCAGCTGGGTGTACCGGTTTATGGTTTGGCTGTAGTCGATGACTAGGCGGTTTTTATCGCCGGTCTTGACGACTACGACCTGAGCGCGCCAGGGGCTGTTGCTCCTCTCGATGATGCCCTCCTTCAGGAGGCGCTGCACTTCAGAGCTAATAAAAGCTCTGTCCCCGGCGCTGTACCGCCTGCTCTTGGTGGCGACGGGTTTACAGTCGCGGGTGAGGTTGGCGAACAGGGAGGGAGGCGGGACCCTGAGGGTGGATAGGCCGCAGGTGGTACGCGGTGGGCGGTTTAAAGGCTGCTGGTTGTCGACTGTGAGTGGGGGGAGGGGTCCACCGTATGCTAGAGTGACACTTTGAAGGTGGGATTGGAAATCCAGCCCTAGTAGGACGGCAGCGCAGAGTTGGGGCAGGACGAGAAGTTTAAAATTTTTATACTCCGTGCCCCTAACCGACAGGGTCACAACACAATAGCCGCTGATGTCTGTAGAGTGGGACCTAGACGCCATCGAGACCCGGTTGCGCGTTGGCCGGACAGTGAGGGAGTAGTGGCTCACCGTGTCTGGATGGATGAAGCTCTCCGTGCTTCCGCTGTCGAACAGGCAGGTCGTGGCGTGGCCGTTTACTTCGATGTCCATCATGGACTTGGACAGGTGATGCGGGCGAGCTTGGTCCAGTGTGACGGAGGCTAGTGTATGGCTGAGCGAGCTGCTGTAGTCTGCGGGTGAGGCGGTGGTCGGGTCTGGAGGCGAGGTGGCGGTCGAGTGTGGTGGGTAAAATGGCGGCGCCCACGAGGTGGGGTAAGATGGCGGAGAAGATGGCTGCCCCCACAACTCACATGTGGCACTGCTGGTGTCGGTGGCCTTGATCAAAGATGGCTGCCCCCACGACTCACACGAGGGGATACTGGCATCTGTGACCTTGATGAAAGGTGGCCGCCCCCACAGCTCGCATGAGGCACTGCTGGTGTCTGTGGCTCTCCCTCTGCAGGCCTTAGCAAAGTGGCCTTTCTTCTGGCAACTGAAGCAAGTCGCGTTTCTCGCAGGGCAGCGCGACCTCGGGTGTTTCGCCTGGCCGCAGAAGAAGCAGCCGGCGGCCCGATCGCGGGGGTCCAATGTCGCAGCCGGTACCGGGGGTGGCGGTCCCGATCGGGTCCGGGACGCCGACGCTGAGGTAGGTCCCAGGGGCGGCGCTGCGAGGGGTATTGCGGTCGGGGTCGGTCCCGAGTCCCAGGGTCGCGAATTACAGTACCTGGAGTACGCCTCGAGGTCCCGATGGGCCACTTCTAGGGAGCGAGCGAGGGCTGCAGCTGTGTTCAGGTCGAGGTCCTTTGCTTCAAGCAGTCTTTGCCATGAGTAGTCGGACCGCAGGCCTTTCACGAAGGCATCGCGGATATTATCTTCAGTATTTTCTGCCGCCGTTACCGCTTTAAAGTCACAGTCCCTGCCGAGTGTTTGTAGCGCCCGTAAAAATTCATCTACAGACTCTCCTGGCTGTTGCGGGCGGGATCTTAGGAGATGTCTGGCATACATGGAATTTACCGGGCTCCGGTACTGTTGTTTCAGCAGGTTGATGGCGGCCTCGTATGTAGTAAGGTCCCGGATGAGTGCGAATACTTTAGGGCTCACTTGGGCGGTCAGAACTCTTAGCTTGGATCTCTGAGGCACGCTGGATTCTCCCAGGTAGGATTCGAAACAGCTCAGCCAGTGTTCGAAGTCAAGGGCTGAGTTTGCTGCCTGTGGATTTGGATCCAGGTACGGTGGTCGGAGGGCTCGCAGCCAGGCCGGCTGCTGTGGCTGTTGTAGCTGGGCGTCTGACTGGTCATTTGGCTGCTCCGTTGACTGGTCGTTTGGCTGCTCAGGTAATGACATTTTAAAATTTAGCCAATAAAATTGATATACCTATCAATTCATCCAATGAAAAGCGACGAGTTAAGAAAGTAACTATAGGTTTTTATTGGCTAAATAACAGAGCCCACCCTCGTGGGTGATCGGATCCAACAAGGAGGAATACCAGCCAGTCGATCACCTTTATACCTGGGCAGGTAGGTGGAGCCATGGGCGGAGTCAGCAGTGGTCAGCCCAGGTATAACAGCGTGACAAGAGGCGACCTCGTGTAGTGATACAACAGTGTAAACAGTGATAACCATAGTGTAACGATATAACAGTGATAACCATAGTGTAACGATAGTGAACGATAAAAGTGGTTTACCACATAGGTCACCCCTCAGCCTTCTCTTTTCAAGAGAAAAGAGACCCAGCCTGTTCATCTTTTTCTGATAGGTATATCCTCGCATTTCTGGTATCATCCTTGTAAATCTTCTCTGCACCCTCTCTAGTGCCTCCATATCCTTTTTATAATATGGTGGCCAGAATTGTACGCAGTACTCCAAATGTGGTCTAATCAAGGTTCGATACAAGTTTAGCATACCTTCACTACTTTTCAATTCTATCCCTCTAGAAATAAACCCTAGTGCTTGGTTGGCTTTTTTTATGGCCTTGTTAACCTGTGTCGCTACTTTTAGCAATTTGTGTATTTGTACTCCCAGATCCCTTTGCTCCTCTACCCCAGCCAGACTCATACCCTCCAAGTGATAAGTGACCTCCCTATCTTCCTACCAAAATGTAATACCTGACTTTTTTTTGTGTTGAAATTAATTTGCCAATTATGTGCCCATTCTGCAAGTTTATTAATGTCCTCCTGTAATTTGTTGCAGTCCTCCTCAGTATTGACTATCCCCCCCAATTTAGTGTCATCCGGAAATTTAGAAATTGTGTTTTTGATTCCAAAGTCTAAATCATTAATATAAATATGAACAACAGTGGTCCCAGCACTGATCCTTGTGGAACACCACTACCCACCTTCTGCCACTGTGAATAGCTACCTTTTACCCCTACTCTCTGCTTTCTGTCTTGAAGCCAGCTAGCTATCCATTCTGCTACTTGTCCCCTGACTCCACATTCTCTGACCTTATTCATTAGTCTATTATGTGGTACCTTATCGAAGGCCTGTTGAAAATCTAGATAAATTACATCTACTGCATTACCCTTGTCTACTCTCTCTGTTACCTCTTCAAAAGATTCAATGAGGTTGATCAAGCAAGACTTTCCCTTTTGAAATCCATGTTGACTATTCATTATTATATTTTTGGCTTCTAGATGTTCTTCTATTTTCCCCTTTAAGAGGGATTCCATTATTTTTCCTACCACTGATGTTAAGCTGACTGGTCTATAGTTCCCTGCACATGTTCTATCCCCCTTCTTAAATATAGGTATTATGTTAACTATCCGCCAGCCCTCTGGCACTACACCTTTTTTAACGAATTATTAAATATGTGTAGTAATGCTTCTGCTATCTCTTCCCTAGATTCTTTTAAAATGCGTGGATGTAATCCATCTGGGCCAGGGTTTTTTTCCTCTTTGAGTTTGATTAGTTTATATAATATATCTCCTCTTTTTATTTTAAATGCATTTATTTCATTACTAATCTCATGATCCAATGTCATGTCCACCTGTTCTATCTCCCTGGTAAATACTGAAGCAAAGTAATTATTTAATATTTCTGTCATCTCTCTATCACTGCCTGTGGTATTATCCTGTCCATTCCTCAGTGACCCTATTTCCATTCTGACTTTCCTTTTTTTATTTATGTGCCTGTAAAATATTTTACTATTTTGTTTTATGTTCCTTGATCATTTAATTTCGTAGTTCCTCTTTGCCTTCCTAATTGTTTTTTTTTACTTCTCTCCTAATCTCTTCATATTCTCCCTTATCATGCTCTCCCCTGCTGTCCATTTACTTAATTTATGCCTCTTTCCTTACCCTCAATTTTTCCTTTATGGCTTTATTCACCCATGGTGTTTTGTTTGTTTTTGTTTTTTAAGTGGAATATATTTTTCCTGGACTCTGTTGAACACCATTTTAAATGTTTCCCATTGCTGTTCTACGTCACTGTTTGCCAATATTGTTGTCCATTTTATTTTCCCAAGTTCTATTCTCAACCCCTCAAAAAATCAGCTTTTCTCCAAAGTATTACCCTGGTCTTCGTCATAATTATGTCTTTCTTAATTATTATCTCAAAGTGTATTATATTATGGTCACTATTGCCCCTATTGTTCCCCTACTTTTACCTCTCATCTGCTCTGGTTCATTCCCCATCACTAGCTCAAATAGCGAATCCTCCCTTGTTGGGCTTTTTACATATTGTGTTAGAAAGGAGTCCTGTACATATTGTAGGAACTCCATTCCCTTATCCCCTTTAACTACCTCTTCTGTCCAATTAATATCAGGGTAGTTGAAATTCCCCATGATTACTGTTTTTTACTCATTTCCCTAATTTGTTTGCGTATTTCTTCCTCCACCTCCCTCCCACTATTAGGTGGTCTGTAGACTCCCCTATTAGTGTGATTTGATCCTTTATTATCTTTTATCTCTATCCACATGGATTCTATTTCTGTCTTACTGATAGCTGTGTCACTTTTTTTCCTACTGCCATTATGTTATCCCTAATAAGTACAACTATTCCACCTCCCCTTTTTCCCTCTCTATCTTTTCTAAATAGGTCATACCCTGCAATGTTTAATTCCCAGTCCTGATTTTTCTGTAGCTATGTCTCAGTAATCCTTACTATGTCTGGTTCCTCACAATGCATGATTGCCTCCAGCTCTCCTGTTTTATTACAGACACTGTGTGCATTGCTGTTTAAACTCATTTTTAATAGCAATTCCTTTCACTTTATTTTTAACCATCTTTTTACTCTCCTGTTCTATTACTCTATTTAGTCCCTGGCCATCAATGTCCTCCCTTACTTTACTCTTTCCGATGCTCTCCTTTCCTGTTTTGATTATTTTTAGGCTGGTTTCATTTCTTGTGAGATGGCCATCTCACTAATTTAAAGCCTTTCCCACCTCCGTATATACCTTTTCCGCTAGGACACGGGTCCCATTCTGGTTCAGCTGGAGCTGTCCCATCGGTACAGCTCTTTCCTGACCCAGTACTGGTGCCAGTGTCCCATGAAAAGGAACTCCTCTTTCCCACAGCAGCCCTTTAGCCACGTGTTAATTCTCCTGATCTGACTGCTTCTATGCTAATTTGCACGTGGCTCAGGGAATAATCCAAAGATTATTACCCTCGAGGTCCTGCTTTTTAACTTAGCTCCTAACCCCTGATACTCCTTCAGCAGGACCGCCTCCTTGTTCCTACCTATGGCGTTTGTTCCGACATGGAACACGACACCTGGATTTACACCCTCCCTTTCCAAATTCCTCTCCAGCCACTTCGCGATATTCCTTACCCTGACACCGGGTAGGCAACACACCCTTTGGGATTCTCGTTCATGGCTGCAGAGGACGCTATCTATCCCCCTAATTATAGAATCCCCTATCACTACCACATTTGATTCTGCTCTCCCCCCCTTGGACAGCCTCCTGAGCCTTGGTGCCTTGGTCTGCATTGTGGCTGTCCTCACCGCAGTCTTTCTCTTTGTCCTCATAGGTGGCGAGTACATTGTACCTGTTGGACAGGACCAGTGTCTGCAGAACCTCCTTCTCAACCTCCCCACTACCTGGCTCCCTAACAGTCACACCCTCCCCTTCCTCAACCTGTGCTTTCCTCTGGGGTGTGACTGTATTCTGGATAAAACTGTCCAGAAATTACACCCACCACCACACCCTTTATGCTTCGGAGTGTCTCTAACTCGCACTCCAGCTTAAGGACTCTGAGCCAGAGTGACTGAAGGCAGGGACATTTCCTGCAGATGTGGGAATCCGGGACAGTCTCGCTGTCCACAAACTCCCACATACTACAGTCCCGAAACATAGCATGCCTGCCATCTCTAGAATTCTTTATTTATTTGCTTATTGATAACCTGAATTAATTTAATTAGTTAAAGTTTTAATTCAAACTATTATTTAGTTATATTAATTAATTAGTATAATTAGTTGTTATTAATTAAATAAAGTAATAATTATAGTTCCCAAGCTCTTAGTTTAACCCCCTGCCCTAGCTTAGAGAAAAATAAATGCTGTAATATTCACCAACCAATCACCTACCTGCTGTCCTGTGATGTCACTCATTCCGCTCCGGTCCCCGACCAGGTCCGCTCTCGGAGAGCAGCAGAGGCAGAGCGGACCGGGTCGGGGACCGGCGTTGCTGCTTTTTACAGCCTCTGGAAGTGCGGCTGTGGAGTTCACAAGGCTTTGTGGGAAATTAAAGGAGCAATGCATTCAAAACTAATAAAAATTAAAATCAAGTGAACAAAATGCATTTTCTGCCCTTACTACCTTTCAAAATAAACAAACATTAAAAATAATTCCCAAATGGCAGTCTTCAGCTCTTAAAGCTGAATTGTCTTGCACACCTAAAAACATGGTAAAAATGTGTCAACACTAACACAAATGGCTCAGCAAGCCAGGGAAGGGGCACCCAGGGTCTCGCACGCAGCACTCCAGCTTTGTGCAGCGGGTCAGCACTGCAAGACTGGCCCTCTATCCACAGGGGCCAGGATACCTTCCAGAAAGAACGATGTGGGGCCACATCACCAAGGCCATCACTGGCAGCATTGTCGCCCCCACCACCTGGCTCCTGAGCTCAAAGAAGTTTCATGTCCTCTCAGACCACTGGTCAAAGTCAGTGAATGCATCTTCAAAAGCCATCTCCTACTAACTGAATCACTAGCCTCACACACTGCTCAATGCACGACTCCCCCCGCCCCCACCAAATCACTCACCTACCAACAATCTGTATCAATCACGAGGCACACCTCCCATTCCTAGCCTCACCTCACCCCCTTGGAAGAGACAGTGGAGGCCATTCTTGGCATGGACATGGCCGAGCCCTTGGCCAGCGATGGAGATGAAAGGATACAAGATGCTGGTATCTTTTTTTTTTATTCATTGATGGGATGTGGGCGTCGCTGGCTAGGCCTGCATTTAGTGCCCATCCCTAATTGCCCTTGAGAAGATGGTGGTGAGCCGCCTTCTTGAACCGCTGCAGTCCATATGGTGTAGGTACACCCACAATGCTGTTAGGAAGGGAGTTCCAGGATTTTGGCCCAGCGACAGTGAAGGAACGGCGATACAGGTCCAAGTCAGGATGGTGTGTGGCTTGGAGGGGAACTTGTAGGTGGTGATGTTCCCATGCGTCTGCTGCCCTTGTCCTTCTAAGTGGTAGAGGTCGCGGGTTTGGAAGGTGCTGTTGAAGGAGCTTTGGCGAGTTGCTGCAGTGCACCTTGTAGATGGTACACACTGCAGCCACAGTGCGCTGGTGGTGGAGGGAGTGAATGTTGAAGGTGGTGGATGGAGTGCCAATCAAGCGGGCTGCTTTATCCTGAATGGTGTCGAGCTTCTTGAGTGTTGTTGGAGCTGCACTCATCCAGGCAAGTGGAGAGTATTCCATCACACTCCTGACTTGTGCCTTGTAGATGGTGGAAAGGCTTTGGGGAGTCAGGAGGTGAGACACTCGCCGCAGAATTCCCAGCTTCTGGCCTGCTCTTGTAGCCACAGTATTTATATGGCTGGTCCAGTTCAGTTTCTGATCAATGGTAACCCTCAGGATGTAGATAGTGGGGGATTCAGCGATGGTAATCCTCATATGTTATCCTCCTTCTCACATGCACCTCTTGCTTTCCCGCCCTCCCCTCACCACAACTCCACCCTTGTGCCTTCCTCATTTCACACACCCAAGAAATGCAGCCTGCCCAGCCAGTGGGTGACCAACAGTGAAGAAGAATACAAAGAAGAGGAAGAAGAAAATTGATTTGAGACTCCCAGCCACCAGCTCCTCAAGGTCAACCAACAAGGCCATTTGCAGTGTCCCCCACTGAAGGTCAGCAGCCTTCCACCAGCCACGCTGCAGCCACTGGGGTAGCACTGCGTGACATCAGTAGGATAGGCAAAGGCACACACAAGACAGTCACTAAGGGAATGCATAAGGGTGAGGAGTTGATTTCTTGATGTCATATTGGATGGATAGATGTATAAAGTTGGATTGGAAAGTTGGCTTTGTGGTGACTTTTATTTCAGCCTTGTGGCCAAGAGGACGCTGTGATGGTCAGTAACAGAGGGAAGGTAAGGTGTAGGACTAATGTTGAAAGGGAAATTGGGGTTGTGGTCACTGGGACCGCAGGCAGATGATTCCATCCCGGATATGCCGGCCGCAAAGGGGCTGTCTGGGATGCATCCTTCCGTCAGCTTCATCCTCTCCTCTGTCTTCCTCTTCTGTGTGCGGATGCTATAAATCTGAAATGCCAGCATAAAATGCTGGAAATACTCAGCAGCTCAGGCAGCACCTCGAACCTGAGACATGAACTCTGTTTCTCTCTCCACGGATGTGCCTGACCTGTTGAGTATTTCCAGCATTTTCTGTCTTCTCAGAGGCCTTCTTTTACCATCCGAGGCCTTGCAAGCATCCAGCAGCACTCCCTACACACTTAAAAAGAAACTTTTAATATCTATTGCAGCAAGCCACTATTTCAGTAAAATAAAATAAAAAGTACAAAAGCTTAAATGCAAACTTAGCTGAATGATGTGTGTGTCCCTTTAAGAGGTGCTGACATTGCCATGGCCAGCCTGCCTGCCTGCTGGCATGCTTAGGACCCAATGCTGAATTCAACACTAGGGTCAAAGTTCAGATTGGTGACATTAAGTCAGCGTTGCATGCCGATTGATGTCACCACGCCACCATTTTTTTCTCCAGGGCACTGCCAGTTACCGGCAGCTAAAAAGGAAAGGACAAAAACGGCAGCCACCGTGGGACCCGCCATCAGCTGGTGAAAGCGTGACAACTGGAGTTTTGGAGTGGTGCTGAGGAGACGAATTTCTAGCTCCTGGTCTCTTTCAGCTTTATCCTTAGCTACATAAACACCGTTCACAGCACGCGTGTCTGTTACTTTTTCTTTCTATGTGTGTTGTGGTGAAAATAAATTCACATCTAAACCGTGTAAAAGTAAAAAGATGCAGTTTATTATCAGAGCTCTGGTAGAAGAGTCTCAGACCCCGCGGTCTGTGCGAGCACCTTCTCGTTCTCTCTTGGTTGGTACAGTTTTTTATTCTATTTTCATCCAATCACATTGTATTACAATAATCACCTGATCACATTGTATTACAATAATCAGCTGATCACATTGTATTACAATAATCACCTGATCACATTGTATTACAATAATCACCTGATCACATTGTATTACAATAATCACCTGATCACATATGGATTCTTTTCAGTATTAGTAAAGGTTAGTTACATCTTACTATGCCTTTGGTCACAGGTCAAATTCCCATGACCCCTATATTCTGCTGTGTCTACAATTTTTAGCTAAAGCAGCATATTCCTTATCGCTTACGCAAAACGCACATATTCTGTCTGGTCCCACAACTGCATCTTATATTGGTTTTTCGAAGCTTCTCACACTGTTCTTTGTTTAGTTTTGCCTTTTTACGTAAGTCAATTTTTATTGTGATATTTCTTATCTCAACCTGGTTTCTTTTAGTCACTTTCACATTGTATAATGTCCTTGGGTTGGGCTGGTTTATTGCCACCTGGTTCCTTCTCAGCTCTTAGTGATCTTGCACATGACCCCTCTCTTTTTCCTTTGTCTGAAGTAATTTGTTTGCCCTGCATTTTAAACACTGAAAGGATTTGCTTTTAACCCTTTCAATCCCTCCTGTTGGTCCCGCACCAAATTTAAATTTTGGCTAGGGATACCAGCTTCTTTTCAGCTTTTACCATCCTCAGGATTTCTCCTGTATTGATGGCTTCAACTTATTAGTTTAAGTTTGTCTCTCCCTTCTATCTGTCATTTTGTGTTGGGCATAGTGGTCTGTGCAAATGATTGAAGAGCTTTACATGTATGTACCTACTTCTATCAGTTCATTATCCCGCATTAACTGTTCGGTTTCTGGCTCAATCTCGATTATATCAACTACAGCAACCGGCACTATTCGGGACACAGCTGCCCTACAACATGCATTCAAAACCGTCATCATGACACAAAATAATACTACAACTATAATAACAATTATAAGTCCATGCGTCAGATATGAACTCCAAGATCCTCCCAATAGCCAACTCCACCAACCTTCCCCTGGGGTTTTGTGGCTCCTTGTTATAAGCAGGTGCTAGCCTCCCTGTTTCCTTGCATTTTACCATTCCCTTATCATTTCTATTTGTCTTTTGATGCTTGATATTCGACCTTGCTGGCATTTATGCTATCTTTTTCCGCTTGCCTGTTGTCAGTCCCTGGTCTAAGAATTAAAACCCATCTTTGAATCTAACAGCTATTTCTTACAATTCCCTTTTTTTTTGAGAAGGAAATATCCTTATTGACTTCTCACAATCGACTCTTGACTAATCTAGCTAGCTCTTATTGCTCTCTCAACTTGGGCGTTAGTTAGTAGGGAGTCTTGAAGATTTCTCCCTTCCTTACAGTCCATTCCTTTGAGGAGAAGGAGCAACCTCTGACCCCTTACTCAAATTCAATTCACCGTTCCGGTGTTCCAATTCTGCCCCGCCTGGGATATCCTCTGTTTCTTCTATCTTTCCTGATGTTACCCCGCCAGGGGTCTCCTCTACATTGCTTCGGATCTTCTCTTTTGGTGTGCTCAATTAATTTGTTAGTGCTTGTCAGTCATGGGCATGAGTACCCAATTGGCTTATGCATCAAAGTCTTACTACACACGTTACATATATCAAATACACTATCATTACAAGTTGGATAACTACCAGAGCATGTGAAATAATACAATCCTAAGGGTGTGCTGATGTATTAAGCCCAATATCCCACCAATGTGAGTTGTCCCCTATGCTGTCAATTTCAATATCTATTCTCGAGTTGTCTTGCTCCAAAACATAAAAATGCTTTAGGGAGGAGTTCAGTCGCATCATGAGCTCACTGAAACCCACAAACAACAGGGGAATGTCATATCCGAGTATCTGAATTGTGCCACATAATTGTGTAGCTCATACTTAAAAACGTGTTGGTTGATGGGACAGGTCCTGTTAGACCCGTAAAGCATGGTAATTGCAGTAGTAGTGACATAGGAGGCACCACTAAAATCACCTCATACTGGATTCGTACTGGTTTTTCCCACGCTCTGTTACCTACAAAACACAATTATTACAATCACAGTTAAATTCAGTCTTACATTCATATCAAATACATTACAGTTTAACATCTAATCAACAAATCATGGATTTAAAAGATTCTCCAGATCTCTCTTTTGCTCGTATCCATCTTGTGGATAATTCTTACTAAACATGATTTCTCCTTGGCCCTCAATTGTCCCAATCCAGATTCCATGTAACTCTCCACTTCAACTTCAATTTCAATCCCTCTAACAGGTACCAGTGTGTTTAACTCTATTCTGATTGTTTCATTAATTAGATAGTTTCTCGATGGAGTATGTGTCAATGCTTTAAACATTTTCTCGCTCTCCTGAGCCACATTAACCATTTCATGTCTTGCTGTTGTCAAGTAACTGAGCATGTCTGAGACCCATTCTTCAGTGCAAACTCAACATACATTCCTGGATGGTAATTACCTCATTCGTATTGAATCACATTTGCACACTCATATCAGTATCTCAATATCGTGCCACATGTGCCATCCGATACAAGCCTTTCTCGGGCTTTCAGGTATCTTATCGAAAGATTGTAATCGCCTGGAGGTCTTTGCTCATCTTCCTCTGCATGGTCCCGATGTCTTGGGTAGTGGCCAGACTATCAAATTCAGTTTTCTTAAAAGTTCATTAAAGGCAGGGACACAAATGTCTCCAAGAGAAAACTATCAATTTACTATTCTTAACTACATTTTCCTGACATTCACTAGAAAATTTTGAAAATTCCCATTCAGTAGTGTAATTCTCCTGTTTCAATCTTACACTCTCAATCACTTTCCTTTAATTACCATTCATATCTCATTCATGAGTCCTGGAAAAACTTTACTGTCCAGTACAATATTTAAGATAGAAAACATAGATCAAATGTTCTCACTTGATCCAAGTTATTAACACATTTTATTATCTTTATTTTTAGAGGATCTTTTATTTTCCCAAAAGTAACCAAATATATAGTGCCTGAGTCCATTTTGTCATTTCAAAATTATCCCAAAATCCAAATAGCAGTACAGTTGAACTGACAGGTTTTGTCAATGTTCAATTTCATCTCTATCAATTTATCTTCCATTTCCAATTTCAGAAACAAGTGACTCTCAGGCTAGGTAGCTTACACAGTGTTTTTAACATTAGAGACAGAAGTGCTGCAATTAGTTTACAAGGTAACTTCCATATAACAAAAGAAAGAAGGGAATCCATTGTGACTCTGCTTAGAGCCCAAGGGGTTAATTTATCAAATCTTAATTTTCCCTCTGTCACTGTGGTGAAATAATAACTTAAAATTAAGAAACTTAAATTTAATAATGCCCAATATCTTTAGATTTCATACTAAAGTTGTTGCTTGATGAACTTAAACAGCTGTCAATGGAAAGGGTTCACTCCTTTGCAGGTTTTTAAGAAGGTGGAGCAAAACATTATCAAATGCACGCAACTGCGTCAATTCACGTAAATAAAAAAAAAACACTTTCCTTATTGAATGACAGTTGTGTTTTCACACTTTAACTAAACACAAACACAGAGGTAATATGGACAGTGAAGAAAGACGGGATTGAGCAAAGTTCACAAGCTAAGTAAGTCTTTGTAAGGAACTCTGCAACTATCGGATGTTCTTGCGGAGCGGAGTTACCTTATTCAATGCAGTCTACACAAATTTACACCAACCAAAATTTCACCGTGGCCACAATGAAAGTCTGGTTTTAATAGGTTAATTAACCTCATAACTCCAATTTAATCCAGATCTTGTAAACATTCAAATTAATTTTCTTCCAAGCACATTGGCAACTGTAACTTTAAGGCAGAAGCTTATCTTTTGTAAAACTATGAACAAACAAACAAAACAAAATAGCACATTCTTGCAGAAAACAGTAAATTACGTTGCAGGAATTGACAGATCCCTAACTGAAGTACTGAGGTCGAGTCAGTCCGATAATAAAACGAAGTTTAATGTAAACTAGAGAACAAGCAATGGCATGCAGGAGAAACAATCAACAGGTCTTTTCTTAATGCTGGCTTCACCAGGTCTGAACTGGGAACCTCCCAGTCTGACGTCATGACGTCATCACATTTCCCGCCGTTGGGACGTCACGTGACCAACGTGATGACATCATCGCGCTGGTTCTGGAACTTACTGAGAACGGGTTATTTACAAACAGTAAACAAACATAGGTGCTGTAGCACTCTGTTAAAGGCTTTGCCACAATGTCATATTTTCTTATCAAATCAAACTGCTTTAGAAGATTTCACCATAGCAACCATGACTCCAAGGTTAAAACTCAGACTGAAACTTAATCTTTCGTTAAACAAACTTTTTGTTGCTCTTCTCAGTTTTTACACACCAGCTTAACTTAAATTAGTTCAAAGGTTTTTTTTTCAATTCTTGGGGCACAATCTTATTCGCACATTCTTAAAACTTCCAAAATCCAAGACAAGACAAAAGATTTAAACGCTTTTAACACAGAGAAGTGGGTGGAGCTAAACCACACATAACAGAATCTTTCTTTTAAAGAACATCTAATCAGACAAAAGAAATACTGTAACTTCTTAAACATTCATAGTCAGGAAAACCTTCACACAAACTGAAATTCCAGCATTTTTTAAGGTTCCTTTCACTCAGAAAATCTTGTGTTTTATTTGTCTCAGCACAAATGTTAATAACTTCCATGTCAGTAAAACTTTAAGTTTCTCTTTTTTTCCCCTCTTTTTCCATCGGTGTCCCTATCTTCTTTCTCCTTGTTTATCCTTTAGTTTTGCCAATTTTTTTTCTCTAATTTTGTCACCTGCTCCTGTAGATTTTCGTTTTAATTTCCTCGGTCTTTTGAATGACCATTACTAATTGGTGTACCAATATAACTCCCGCTTTCTTTGTCTTACTTCCCTTTTGTGTCTCCCACCATTCTCGTTGGTACACTGGTACCTTAGACGGATCCCATCCATCCTTTTTCATCTTATCTATCCAACCTTTCTGATCGTCAGCATAGAGCCAACTCAATGATCCCGGCAGTCCCCAATCTGGGCCTCCGCCTTCTGTCATAATGTATTATTTTTGATACTAGTCTACTGCGTTCCGGTCCTCCCTAGTAACTCGTTCTCAGAGGTCTACCTATCATCCACCACTAGTGATGGCGGTCCTGACTTGTAACTATCTCGCTGTCAGAGGTGATTATTTCACTTGTAGTCGTTAATACATTATTATTACCATACGTCGCGTCATGCAATACAACAGAGAGACTTTTAGTCTGTCTCGGATTCCCAACTAACTCTGGCCTTCACATGGGGCCCAATTGCCCTCTTAATTCCGGCTCAGTATGGGTCCTCGAGACATTTACATTCCGAAATAACACATCAGATGTCAATCAACTTAACCACTTATTTAGACTTATCCACTATTTGAACTTATCCACTATTTAAACTTATCCACTATTTAAACTGCATCTCTCACCCGTCACGGATACCAGATTATTTTGGGACTGCGTCGCTGTCACACTGCCCTTCCGAGTGATCAAATTTCTGGACGGTCAAGATTTGACTACTCGCCCCGTTCACTGGTACAGGCAGTCTTCCAGCTCCGAAGTACCCTGCTCGCAGCGCCAATTTGTTGTGGCGAAAATAAATTCACATCTAAACCGTGTAAAAGTAAAAAGATGCAGTTTATTATCAGAGCTCTGGGAGAAGAGTCTCAGACCCCGCGGTCTGTGTGAGCACCTTCTCGTTCTCTCTTGGTTGGTACAGTTTTTTATTCTATTTGCATCCAATCACATTGTATTACAATAATCACCTGATCACATTGTATTACAATAATCACCTGATCACATTGTATTACAATAATCACCTGATCACATATGGATTCTTTTCAGTATTAGTAAAGGTTAGTTACATCTTACTATGCCTTTGGTCACAGGTCAAATTCCCATGACCCCTATATCCTGCTGTGTCTACAATTTTTAGCTAAAGCAGCATATTCCTTATCACTTACGCAAAACGCACATATTCTGTCTGGTCCCACAACTGCATCTTATCTTGGTTTTTCGAAGCTTCTCGCACTGTTCTTTGTTTAGTTTTGCCTTTTTACGTAAGTCAATTTTTATTGTGATATTTCTTATCTCAACCTGGTTTACATAAGAAATAGAACATAAGAAATAGGAGCAGGAGTTTCTTTTAGTCACTTTCACATGACCCCACTCCTTTGTTCTGATTTTAATTTTGCTGGCATCACTTAAGTAGTGGTCACCTCGGCTGTCCGAATTCTGAGAGGGTTCAATTTAACCCCTTCAATACAATAGCTAATTAATCCTCCCCTGCAATGATTCTGGCGGTTAGGCCCTCGTGACCCTTCTTGGTCTGCAATACTGGGCTGCAGGTCATAGGTTACAGTATCAACAACTCGTTTGTAACTGAGCCCATTCTTTCTGTTCTGTTTCTTATCTCTGCCACCTGGATTATGACGTCTGGTTCTACAGGCTGCCAGACCATATTTGCTAGGCTGAGGCTTCTTTAATAATCTACGCAAGCCATTTTGTTTCTTTATGTTACTACTTTAAGTTTAGCTGACAGCTTTATTAAATCTTTCTCACACTTCAGCATTAGCTGTGTGTAGCTTGGTGGCTGTGTCTTATCCTGTTCTTGTAAGGCTCCATTGTATAATGTCCTTGGGTTGGGCTGGTTTATTGCCACCTGGTTTCTTCTCAGCTCTTAGTGATCTTGCACATGACCCCTCTCTTTTTCCTTTGTCTGAAGTAATTTGTTTGCCCTGCATTTTAAACACTGAAAGGATTTGCTTTTAACCCTTTCAATGTGTAACACTTTACATTCAGAAACTGAGTGCAGAGTGATTAAATTTGTAGAAGATACCAATCTAGGAGGGGCAGCAGAATTGGAAGAGGCAGCTCAGATATTACAGAATGAGTTGGATAAGCACAATGGCAGATGAACTTTAATGCAGATAAGGATAAAGTGCAATACACAGGAAGGAAAAAAAGAGTTGACATGAAGTGTTGAAATAGCTACGGATGAACTTGAAAGGGATATCGGAGTCCGAGTAGACTTAATGCAGAGCATCAATCAACAAAGTTGATAGGATGTTTAACTACATAACCAAAACTGTAGAATATCATTCAGAAGAGGTGGTGATGAAACTTTATCATGCTCTAGTCAGACTGCAGCCAGAATACTGTGCCCAGTTCTGGTCTCCAAGAAACAAGAGAGCTATTCAAGCACTGCAGGCAGTACAGCGAAGAGCTCGAGGCTGATCTCCAGTGTGAGGGGTATGAGAAAAGACTGGAGGGACTTGGGCCTTTCATCCAGGAAAGAAAGTATCCAAGAAGTGATCCTACAGAGGTTATCAAGATTGTTAAGGGTATAGAAAAAGTTAACCCGGAATATTACTGTAAATTAAACTGTGGGAGTAGAACTAGAGGACACAGGCTCAAATTAGAAAAGGGAGGGTATTTTTAGAACAGAGGTCAGGAAACTCTTCTTCATGTTTCTTGATAAGCAAGGGGGTGAAAGGTTATCAGGGGTAGGTGGGAATGTGGAGTAATCAGATCAGCCACGATCTTATTGAATGGCGGAGCAGGTTCGAGGGGCCGAGGGGCCTACTCCTGCTCCTAATTCATATGTTTGTATGTATGTATGTATGTGGAATAATGTGAACATGTGGAATAATCTTCCAGATGGTGTAGTGGAGACAAAAATCATGTTCTGACGAAAGGTCTTCGACCTGAAACGTTAACTCTGTTTCTCTCTCCACGGATGTTGCCTGGCCTGCTGAGTTTTTCCAGTGTTTTCTGTTGTTATTTCAGATTTCCAGCATCCGCAGTATTTTGCTATTGCAAAAATCATGGAATCATTTAAAAAAGTGGATGCTACAATGGAATTAGAATCTGTCTGGATAGATAAATTAAGATGGGTTGAACAGCTTTCCTCGTCCATAATTATCCTGTGATCCAAGATATGATCGGAGTGATATCTGTGACTCATCACCAATTGCCACATACAGCAACACACAGAGTGTTGATTCACCAGTTAGCATGTGAGAAAGGCTGTGGATGGTGGAAGCATTTGACGAATATAGGTGGGCACCAGCACAAAGGTGTCTGTGCAAATTTTTGGTGCAGAGAGAAAAGGAAGGCTCTTTTTTCCCTTTTTGCATTATCTTTTCTCTCTGCATTAGAAATTTGCACAGTGGCCTTCACGCTGGTGCCCATCCTCATTGGTCAAAATCTTCAACCATCTCAACGCATTTCTCAACTGCTGACTGGTTAACTGACACTATGCACTGTTGCTAAATGGCGAGTTTCTGACATATCTGTTCTATAAATTTCAGTGCAGTGTCATCCTTGAATGTTTAGATAGAAGGGAAAGTACTTGTACATGTGGCTCACTATAATAAACAGTGAGTCATATTCTTAGCTGCAGCAGCACTAAGGGAAATTGTCACAGATACTTAGTGTGATACAAAATAACAGTAAACTAAATAATGAGATATATGCATGTATATTAAAAGATAAAACAGCCCGCTTGATTACCACCCCATCCACCACCTTAAACATTGGGCCAGAAATTCGGGTCCCCATGGGTGAGTACGCGCTGGGTACTCACGCGTAGGGCCAACGAAAGTACCGGTTTCGTGCATGCACTGCGCATGCGTGGGAAACTGGAACTTCCGTTCCCTTGAAAGAAGGGGTTCACAGGTCGAACACGTGCGCCAGAGAGGCAGCACGTACACCTGGAACTTCCATTTTTTTTACAGGTTTCTCTGGGAGGGTAAGTCTCCAGCAGCTACGCTTTTAAAAAGCAGTTGCAAGGCCTGCTTTTAACAAGTTAAGTGGTGAATAAAGTAAAATTAAAACATTTTTTCCACAGGTTTATTATTTTTAAATACTTTAAAGAAAGGTAAGTTATTTTTTGTCCTGTTAAAAACTGTAATTAATTTTTTCAAAAATTTAAATTATTGTTTAAAATAGTTATTTTATGTAATTTATAGTTATTTTAAAAATGTGATTTAAAAAAAAAAATATTTGAAGTTTTAGTTATGTTTTGGGGCCGATCTCTATTTCATAGATTTGACAGGTCTTCCTGTCAAATCTATGAATAGAGATTCCCTGCTACGGTTGGCTCTCCATGGCCCACATGATCCCAGGGGATGCGTCGAACTAACTGTGCCCCTGGGATACGCAAGCACTGCGCGCCGGCAGTTGGAGAAGGCCCAGGATCGGAATACCACGTGGGCCCACAGCACAACGGCCGGCGCGCTAGGTAAGTGCAGGTCGGGGGCTTGCACCCGCGGGAAGCCTCCGACCCAAATTTCTGGCTCAATCACTCCCTCCACCACCGGCATACCATAGCTGCAGTGTGTACCATCTACAAGATGCACTGTAGCAACTTGCCAAACCTTCTTCGACAGCACCTCCCAAACCTGTGACCTCTACCACCTAGCAGGACAAGGGCAGCAGGTGCAGGGGAACACCATCACCACCAAGTTCCCCTCCAAGTCACACACCATCCTGACTTGGAAATATATCGCTGATCCTTCATCATTGCTGGGTCAAAATCCTGGAACTCCCTCCCTAACAGCACTGTGGGAGTACCTTCACTACAAGGACTGCAACGGTTTAAGAAGGTGGCTCACCACCACCTTCATAAGGCAATTTGGGATGGGCAATAAATGCTGGCTTTGCCAGCGACGCCCACATCCCATGAATGAATAAAAAAATATGGATGACAGGCAAGGGTATGAGGACGAGAAGGTGATTACAGTATTGAGGATAAGTTGAAAAGTTTGTTCATTGGTACAGGTTTTAGAATACATCTCCTGCCTGGTCTTTTCAGTATGAATGGGTGAACCTAAAAAAGGACATACATATACATGCAAGTTATTTCTTTCTATAACTAAAGCTGAAGAGAAAACAAACAAAAGGCATTAGACAAATGCAGGAGAGAAGGGTGGGCAGGTAAGTCTCCAGTCTTGATAATCGTGTTCACTTTCCATCTGGCCTGGACCCCTGAAAGTTTTATTCATTCAGTGTATAAGAAGCAGTTTGAGATGTTTGAGACTTGATAAAGGGCTATATATATAATGCAACCATTTCTTTTATCTTGGTTTGGCTGAGTTCATGTGGTGCAGTTCGCCTGTAAGTCACTAGATGTTGCTGTCGAATACTGTATTTTTGCAGAAATAGGCTTTTCGTTTACCAGCTGATTTGTTTGTTCATTTGACAGTTAACACAGAGTTCTTAAAAACAAATAAAGGTTGTTTAGGTTTGTAGACTGTCTCCAACTGGGATTGCTTCCAGGGTGAAAAGATCAATTTTTAAATTTAAAGATGATCAGCAGTAACCCCACGGACACATTGCTGTAGATAAACCCGTTTGATTAAAGTACTGTAGGGCGCCAAATTCCGAGAGTTGCTTATGAACGTTACAAAACTAATGGCAGGTTGATCAGAGGCGGGTAAAACTGTGATTAAAAAACGGATTTACTTGCTGATCCTCACTTCACCCCATTCAAAAATATGAAGCAAGCGGCAACTTGGCGAACAAGATTGTATTTTGAAATCCCTTGGTGTAGGAGATTGTTTCGTTCTAGGGTTGTTAAAAAAAAATCCGTTTTGAACTTTATATTTTGAAATGGGGAACAGGTTGCGTTAAAAATAGGTAACCCTGCATTGCAATTAGCTAACAGATTTTCTGTCGAGGAGGTGTTAGCCGGGCAACAGCAGAGGGTCAACTGGACGGAGAACTTGTCCTCACCTGGGGACAGGCAGGTTTAACCTTTGACTCGGGTGGAAGGAATATTGGTTTATTTGAGAACTTCAAGAGATACAGTTAAACCGAAGTCTCCCAGTAACCTCACCAGGAAGCCACCTCCTTGCACCTTGCAAGGCGGCTGAAGCGGAGTGGGTATCTTGGATCTTGGTCTTCACTATCACCTTGGACAGCCGGTTGCACAAAGACCTGCCCCAGCTCCACCTCCTCAAGGGGCGGTGCGGGGCGAAGATCCCGAGGTGTTCCTGTTGTTGATACTCGCTGTTCCAGTTTGCTAGGAGTCATGGCGAAAGATTGTGTCTTGCTGGCTGCTGTTTCACTGCTATCTGTCGTTCAGCAGGGTAAGAGGGTTGCTTACAGATTATGTACTATAGTAAGTGTCTTTCCCCCCCTTTCCTCTCCTGGGGACGCTGGTTTCGGCCGAATGCACACTCCTGTTGTACTTTGGACTACTTCTCCCCATGTCAGCTTTGACCGCGTCAATGGGCTCGGATGGGGGCGGGGCGCAGCACCGATTCTAACCTTAGCTGACTTCCATACGTGTTTCTGCAGAATTCCAACAGGATATTGATTTTATTCCTTCTCTCCTCCCTAGCCTATTGGCACGGAGACTATTTGTATTACCTCCCCTTCTAAATGGTGCACTTCTAAAGGGGGCAAACGAACAGAGAGAGACCTGGGGGTTTACCTACACAATTCTTTGAAGGTGGCAGGACAAGTCAGTAAGGCTGCTAAAACCAAGGAAGTTCTGCTAAACCTTTATCAATCACTGGTTAGGCCTCAGCTGAATGATACGACCAATTCTGGGCACCACACTTTAGGAAGGATGTCAAAGCCTTGGAGATGGTGCAGAGGAGATGTACTTGAATTGTACCAGGGATAAGGGACTGGAGAAGCTGGGGTTGTTCTGCTAAGAGGAATTTTGATTACAAATGTTCAAAATCAGTTTTGATAATACGGAGAAATTGTTTCCAGTGGCAGAAGGGTCAAAGGACACAATTTAAGGTGATTGGCAAAAGAATCAGAGGTGACATGTGGAAAAAAAATGTACGCAGCAAGTTGTTGTGATCTTGAATGCACTGCCTGAAAGGGTGGTGGAAGCAGATTCAATAGTAACATTCAAAAGGGAATTGGATAAATACTTGAAGGGAAAATTTTGACAGGGTTATGAGGAAACAGCAGGTGACTAATTGGATAGCTCTTTCAAAGAGCCAGTACATCACGATGGGCTGAATGGCCTCCTTCTGTGCTGTATCATTCTACAAGACCACGCTTAATAGGAGGCCAAGAGTAATATAAGTACCTGGGAAGTCTCACCATCCTCGCTTAATCTTGATATCTCATCTAACAGGATGGTTGGGGAGTTTAGTTTTTTGGTTTGTTTACCAGAATGGTACCAGGGATGAGGGACTTCAGTTATGTGGAGAGACTAGAGAAGCTAGGATTGATCTCCTTAGAGCAGAGAAGGTTAAGGAGAAATTTGATAGAGGCGTTCAAAATTATGAGGGATTTGATAGGGTAGATAGGGAGAAACTGTTTCCAGTGGTGGGCGGGTCGGAAACCAGTGGATAAGTTTTGAGGTAATTGGTTTTTAAAAAAAAAGAGAGATGAGAATTTTTTTATGCAATGTGTTATGATCTGGAATGCACTGCCTGAAAGGGTAGTGGAAGCAGATTGGAATTGGGTATATACTTGAAAAGGAAACATTTACAGGGCTATGGGGAAAGAGCAGGGGTGTGAGACTATTTGGAGAGCTCTTTCAAAGAGCCAGCATTGGCATGATGGGCTGAATGGCCTCCTTCTGTGCTGTATGATTCTATCCTGCCTGAAATTGGCTAACTCAGCACAGAATCTGGGACGTTCCCAGTCTGTGTAGCTCAGAGATGGTAACTTTGCCTCTGAGCTCCAAATTTCTAACTCCTTTCACTTCCCCCTCACTTTTCCTCAATACTATTACACTCTAACTTTAGATCTTCCTTCAGCAAGAAAACAGGATGGTCTGGATTATTGATTTCCTCATACAGCATCCGTCAGTAGATGTGTTTCTGCAGCATTCCACTGGACCAGTCATTCTATCACTGCTCCTCCACCCTGAGGAGTACAAACCTCCATTTAGTAGTTGAGCCAAGAATAGGAAAAACTCAATAAATGAAGATGAAATGACAGAAATAAAATGCATTCAGTGTAATATGGGCCCGTCTGTCTGTGTTGGCTGAAAAAGAGCTATCCAGCCTAATCCCACCTTCCAGCTCTTGGTACATAACCAGACTGTTTGCAAACTTGGTGTCATATTTGACCCTGAAATGAGCTTCTGACCACATATCCGCAACATAACTAAGACCGTCTATTTCCACATCAGTAACATTGCCCGTCTCCGTCTCTGCCTTAGCTCATCTGCTGCTGAAACCCTCATCCATGCCTTTGTAACCTCTAGACTTGACTATTCCCACACACTCCTGGCTGGCCTTTCACATTCTACCCTACGTAAACTTGAAGTCATCCAAAGCTCAGCTGCCCGTGTCCTAACTCGCACCAAGTCCCGTTCACCCATCGCCCCTGTGCTCGCTGACCTACATTGGCTCCCGGTTAAGCAACGCCTCGATTTCAAAATTCTCATCCTTGTTTTCAAATCTCTCCATGGCCTCGCCCCTCCCTATCTCTGTAATCTCCTTCAGCCCCAAAACCCCCCGAGATATCTACACTCCTCAAATTCTAACTTCTTGAGCATCCCTGATTATAATCACTCAACCATCGGTGGCCGTGCCTTCAGCTGCCTAGGCCCTAAGTTCTGGAACTCACTCCCTAAACCTCTCTGCCTCTCTATCCTACTTTAAGATGCTCCTTAAAACCTACCTCTTTGACCAAGCTTTTGGTCATCTGCCCTAATTTCTTCTTATATGGCTCGGTGTCAAATTTTTGTCTTATAACACTCCTGTGAAGCGCCTTGGGACGTTTTACTACGTTAACGGCGCTATAAAAAAACAAGTTGTTGTTGTTGTAGGTTACGACACTTCAAGAGCATATCCAAGTACTTTTTAAATGCGGTGAGGGTTTCTGCCTCTACCACCCTTTTTTGCAACCATCTTCAGCCAGAAATGCCGAGTGGATGATCCATATCAGCCTCCTCCTGAGGTCCCCACCACCACAGAAGCCAGTCTTCAGCCAATTCGATTCACTCCACGTGACATCAAGAAATGGCTGAACGCACTGGATACAGCAAAGACTGTGGGCCCTGGGAGTACTTTCACCACACGGACTGCAGCGGTTCAAGAAGGCAGCACACCACCACCTTCTCGAGGGTAATTATGGATGGGCAATAAATGCTGGCCTTGCCAGCGATGCCCACATCCCATGAACGAATAAAAAAAATAAAATTGTGAGGGAATGTTGGAAAGCCGGTTACTTTGATATCGTCTCCTGCCAGGTGGTCACACCAGTGCACTAAGTGTGATCTACCTACTTCTTAACCTTCATTAGAGTGTCACCACCAAGGAGTTGCCACCTTTTGAAAGTTAAACTACTTCAAAGAATTCATAACTTTAATATCTTTCTTCAATTTCTGTGAGGTTTTACTATTTGCTTTGCTGAATTTTTTCCGAGTTAATAACCATGCACCACCTTTATGTTTTTGGGCTCAATAACTGCTCCAAGGCAGTTCCTCCAATGAGACCATTCGCACTTAATGTTGAAATAAATGTGTTAGGCTCCCTTGTTGCCTCAGAAAGTTTATTCTGTCAGTAGCTGAGCCATATAGACCAGAAGCCCCAATTTAAATTCTGATCTATGCTGTGTTAGCTGATTTCATCTGGGATAGCACTTGGCCTCAAATCAGGGGGGGCTGACTTGCTTGGTGGGAGCAGGTGATGATTACAAGATAGATATGGATGATGGAAAAAGTCAGTCCATTTTAGCTCATCCATTCAGAATGAAAAAAATGTCATTACTCCGATCACGTTATTTAACTGTCTCTTGAATGAACCTAAGGTTTTCATCTCCTTGGTTGAAAGACTGTACCAAGTGTACATCACTCTTTGAATGAGGAAGTTCTTCCTCACATCTGCCCTAAATTTTCTTTTCACAAATTTTAGCTTATGATTCCTTGTTCTAGTACACTGGTATACTTGGACGTAGTGCTGTGGATAAACCTTATCTATGCAATTTAATGTCATTATTTAAGATCTGCCCTGTTGCCTTCTTTCAATACTGTAAGATCTCCAATTTCTCCATTCTTTCCTCATAATTTAGATCTTTGATGCAAGGTATCAGCTTCTTGCCTCTTCCTGTGCTGTCTCCAAGGCTTGTTTCCCTTATGCCTTGTAGCAATGCAGAGCTCAAAGGCACTTTTTGTTTGATGCAGAATGGTTGAGACGCTGGCCAGCCACTAAGAGGGACAGACAAGAGTGGACTGAGGTGATTCCTGATTTATTTTCTTTTTCCTATCTTCTGCGTAGCCCCAGATCTCCAGCCAGTGTCTTCCCACTGTGACATACCTGGGATTGGGATTTCCATTTAGCGGGATCGAACACATAGCCCAATACTCTGCAATTTAATGTGTTGAGTATCACGGTGTCAACTATGGCATTCTTTGAAGGCATTTTAATTGTCGTCCTCTGCTCTCACTTTTTAATCTCTCTGTGTCACAAACCAAAGGCCTGCTTTCAGACTGCTGCCTATGTTGCTTTATCACTAGTGTAGCAGAGCAGCTTAGTGTGATTCTCCCTCTGATTTTTTTCCCCCTCTTTGTAGGGGAAATGCCAAGCCATTACTTGGCACCTCATCGGAGATTGGTGACTCCCTTTGTGAGCAATTTGGAGCAGTGGTCCCATGATCTTCACTGTGCGATTCAATGCCCTGAGGTTTCATAACCTTATTTGGACAATTGTCTAGCTCCTACTAGGTTCATGGCATAAAACCTCGCATAATTGAGACTCGGGTAAGACTCCACCATGACTGGATAATCATGTGGTAGAATAGAAGGGTATATTCTATGTAGATGGGGTAAATTAGAACAAGATTTAGTCCAATTTGACCAGTGTCTATGTGACACTAATACCGATTGAAAAGTGGGAAAATGTTTGATTTCCCCAGTACTGACACTGTCCACAGCTCAATGTTCACCACCCCCTCCTGAAAAAACTGAGATTGAAAATTCTCGCACAACAATCGTTCACAAATCACCTCAGTGCAAATTAAATATGAACCATGAAATACTTCTAATGCCAAAAATATCCATTTATTTTTGATGGTTGCTCCAATATTTTGGCTAGCAACATTATCATGTTGACTTCTGGAGTTTCCCTCTACCATTATGTAAAAATCTGTTCTCTCAGCATACAGAAACCCTCACAACCCAGATCAACACTGCAATGCAAGCTGAATTAATTGTTTTATAGCTGCTGCTAGTATTTTGATGTAAACTCAAATAGTAAATAATGTGAATAGATTTATCTGAGATGAAACCATTATACTAAAATGGCATGTGATGCAGTGTTGTTAATATACTAGTATTTATTTATCATTCTCTTCCCCCCCACCCCCACTTTTTCTGAGTGGGACTCATGGTACAGTCATACAAATACCTGCATCCCTCCACGTACCTCATCCAAGGAACTATTCTTTGTGAGTGAGCCTAGATGGCTACTATTCAACTGTGAAGGGCATCGCATTCAAACTCCATCCTGTCCTCCAATGATGCCTTTAAGGGTACTTTTCTAGCATGGGTTACTGGATAATGATCAAGAGTTCTCCAGTACTGCCCTTTCCGTCCCCTCTTGCTCCTTAGCCTGTAGTACCCCACCAGTGCTCTGGCAGGAATCAGCAACACACAGGGGTCACACCTTGGACTTTCCTCATCTGCATCACCCTGTAGCACATCTGGGCAGTCCATTATCCCACTGAGCCACGAGTGGCATAAATTTGATGATTTCGATATAATTGGACCATTTCTGGTGACATCGGGCTGTATCCAACATGTTGATGCCAAATGTACAACATTAGAACATACCTCTTAAAACAAAATAGAGACAAACAGTAGGTAACAAAAAAACCACAGAAAATGTGGCGAGTCAGTTAATAAATATGGCGAGAGAGAGAGACTCTAGCAGCTAAGTGTGAAGGTACGTTACCGAGTCATATGTTGGTTGACATCTGAGCTTGGTATAAATAATTTGTCTTTGACAGTTCAGGGTAGCTGTGGAATGCTGAAACACTTCAAATTAGAAAACAAATACAAGGCAAAACAGATTCTGCATTATGGGGTCTCCAAAGGTGGAAATTTGACCTAATTTTGATAGAAACTAATGTGTTGTAGAACTCTGAAATCAAACAAAGGATTTTGCTTAACTTTCAATGGTGCAACTTCACTTTCCTCCTTTTAATGAAACCATAAAACATCCATATATTAAGTTTGAATCAGGAGGTCCAGGCCACGCTGCCTGAAATGTGAATAGATCCAAAGTAGGAAATTCAGAGAAGAATGCAGAAACACATGTGTTGGCATACTTGTTTGGGACTTCATGTCAGAATGCTTATGTCAGGGTCCGTGCAGTGGCATATTGCTGCAACACTATATTTTTACCACTAGAGGCCCTAAGTGGACTACTTAAATAGTAATCTTCGCGTCGATAGCTGTGCACACTACAGTACAACACAATTGACCACACAGATTATATGGACTTCTCTTTCCTTAATATTTGTAGGATGAGTCAGTAGGTAAATGCACACCTGCCACGATACTGAGTTAGAACTGACCTGGAAGACACCAGATTCAATCGCTTGTCTGCTGAATCAGTTGATCTCAGCACGGGCAGCGGTGGGAGTGAGTATAATTGGGCTTAGCAACACTGGGAGAGGGAGGGGAATGTTTAGTCAGGATTCCTGCTTCAGTTTGCTATTCAGTGACATCTGCTGGAAGTGTACATATGTGGTTCTTGGGCGAGGACAGGGTCAGGCTTACCTGTGGCTCTCTCACATTGCCTAGACTGCCGAAATTCATGGTACAGCCTGAGACACAAAGGATGACAGTTTGGGAGCGGTGTTGGAGAGCTGCCGCTGCCTATGGTGTGGCGCGAGTTACCCCATTCGGGAGAGGATGGAAATGGGAAAAAATTGGAGGGAAAAATGCTTGCTGTGATACTGAGCTGTACAGACCAGGAAGACCCAAGTTTTCATCTTTGCTATTGCTTTATTAATTTGGGGCACAACAATTTATCTCAGTGGAACTCATCTCTTTGCTATTCAGGCTAATGATTTTGTGAGTTACCTTGGCTATGCCTTGGCCCATTAAAACAACAACAACAAAATAGAGGAGCTTTTCTCTTACTCTATGGTCTTTGATCCTCAAAACATATGGAAATCGTTATGCAGCAACCAAATTTCCAGAAGTTTACTTCAAAATGACATTAAAGAGTTTCAATCAAGAAGGTATAAGCCTGAAAACAAAAGGAATTAATTTTAATGTCTGATCCATTCTCAGCAAGCAAGCAACACATTTGGTTTGAAAAGCTGGTTCAAGTGGGAATTCTCATCAAAGCATGGTCCTACTTGTCACTGTTGGTGGCTCCAATATCTACAAAGCCTGTCTCTGTGAAAAGTATTGTGGAGCCCTGCTTGGCAGCTTCAAAGAAAACCTCTCACTTCTGGGCTCAGTATAGTTCAGAGCCATGCATGCCAATGGGCTTGGTGAGGTGTCTATCAGTCGAGAGATCTGGCTCTGCTGTCAGTCCTTGTGTTGTTTGTGCCTAAACAAACTTGCATGTTAATGTCTGGAACAGAAGAGATGCTGCAGCTGAACCTCGATATTCTGCATGAGACCTAAAGTCCACTCACACACCAGCTGTGAATCCTTTATAAATTGCTTCTCCTGCCTATTGGACTCTCTTCAGACAGTATCATCACCTGCAATGCTGCCCTGTGTGTACAGATGTTTAAATGTGGTGTCAATCAATAAACAAGAGTTGCTTGGAGCACGCATTAGACTATAAGAATTCTGTGACTTTTCTGTTGGTATCCCCGTACAATTTATTTAAATGTCTGTGTGCTCCCAGCATATGTATCTTATTGCAGTTACTGTTGGAATGCCACCTGTATTCTTTAAAAAAATAACAGTTTAATTAATGCCCATGAATTAAATTTTCCTTTGTATGTGCAGCGTATTTTGCCATGCAAGTAGGAGGTGCCAGGATGAAGTATAAAGTTGTGCCACCATCAGTTACAGGATCGCCTGATTTCGAAAGAATCTTTCGTGCACAGTAAGTTTACTTGAGCCTTTTATGTATGTATTAACATTGAAGAATTGACTAAAGATTTTTTTTCCATTTTGTTCCCAAATGAGATTGTGGTCAATCTTTTACTGTAGTCATTATAAGGCTCTACTTTTTCATCTCTAAAATCAAAGGGAAGTTCATAGTGCATTTGCCCCCATTAAATGCCAGTTTAATTTGTTAGGTGTAAATCAATCTGATTTTTTTTTTACAATTAAATAATTAACAGGGTTTTTAATTCAAGACAACACCTGGGGAAGAACCAGATCTGTACCCCAAGAGCTTTCTCAGCAGCACTGCCATTTCACAACTATGGACATTTCAGAACTATAGCCTCAGAGTTCCCAACAACTCAGGCTGGCTACACTAGGTTTTAAGGTAGGGAAGGGTTAGTATTCAGTAGTAATTACAACCATATGCATCCCATAAACAATTATATGCCCGCAAGTCACCTGCTTTCCTGGAAAGAACAAACTCTCAGAAATATTTTCAATTGTACGAAGTAATTACGCACTTATATTGTCAATGTTTTTACCTTCTCTCTTGAAGATGTTGACTCTTGCTGGCTCTTCAATACCATGGCAGCCTTCTGCTACCTGTGCCCATTCTTGATTAAGGAGTCTCAACGGTACATTTTGAGTAGCTATTTAACTGTGGAGCACTTCACAGCTGAGCCTGATCCTGATCTGACCAACATCTATACACACACACACACACACACACACACACACACACACACACACACACACACACACACTGTGAGAGAGCCTTTCTTTTTGTTTCCAAGTAGGTAAAACGCTTCAGCAGGTTTTCTGTCCCTTTCCTCACAGCAGAGGGAAAGGGTGCAGAGAAGATTTACAAGGATGATACCAGAAATGCGAGGGTATACATATCAGGAAAGGATGAACAGGCTGGGTCTCTTTTCTCTTGAAAAAAGAAGGCTGAGGGGTGACCTAATAGAGATCTTTAAAATGATGAAAGGTTTTGATAGAGTGGATACAGAGAGAGTTTTTCCACTTGTGGGGAAGAGCATAACTAGAGGCCATCAATATAAGATAGTCACCAAGAAATCAAATAGGGAATTCAGAAGAAACTTCTTTACCCAGCGAGTGGTGAGAATGTGGAACTCGCTACCACAGGGAGTGGTTGAAGCAAATAGTATTGATGCATTTGAGGGGAGGCTAGACAAGCATATGAGGGAGAAGGGAATAGAGGGTTACGCTGATAGAGTTAGATGAGGAAAGATGGGAGGAGGCTCGAGTGGAGCATAAACGCCAGCATGGACTGGTTAGGCTGAATGACCTGTTTCTATGCCATATATCCGATGTAATATGTATGTAATGTAATGTAAAATAGTATTACGCTCACAGTAGGAAAAAGTTGAGGTTTTATTTGCTTACAGCTGCAGCCTTTGATTTCCAGCAATTAACGTCTGTCAGTCCCTTACCTTAATGCAGTTATCTCCAGATAATGATACGGTGCTGGTAAATAATTTGGAGCAAGCCTTTAGATAACACAAGATTTGACTTCACACGAGCATGTGAAGGGATAATTACTGGTCCTAGCCCTTTTCGGGCTACCCCAGATCAGGCGTATTCCCCAGACGTTCACCTTCAACTAAAGTTAGAGATAGCCGAATTCTATAAGATGCTTAATTGGGTCTAAAGGTCCAGGCTATCTCTCTCTCTAAAGGAAAGGAATGACTTGAAGATGTTACCGTCCTCCAGATAGCACTTTTAATAAGTTTAACTAGACTGTAACCTACCGGATATTATGAGGGTCCGGAAACCACCCCCCAGAATTCTGCAACTCCTCACCAAAGAGTGTACAGAGATTGAGTTCATGAGTTTGATACAGAAATATTATTTGAGACAATTCTAAAAATATATAGATTTATTAAAGAACTGACATGCAGCTAATAGCTGGTGATTCAATCGCAACTTTAACAGTTCAAAATACAAATAGCTTACATTTCTTATTCTCAGAGATCCTTATTCTCAAATCTTAACTTCGTTACATTTTTACATTTCTTATTATTTCAAATCAGAATATCCACCAAAATCAAACAAGAGTACCTTTTGATCCCCGAGACTCAAAGAGTTAAAAACTTACAGAGCCTGCCTCTGAAGTTGAGAATTGCTTGCCCCTTCCAGCAACTTCTGACTTCCTATCTGAAAGTTCCATATTTTATACTCTTTTTGCAGTGGTATACCCTTTGAAGTTTTCTGCTGATGTAAGCTAATTATCTCTAGTCATTCTTTCTGTTGACTTCTTTCTAATCTTACTGGCAGTTCAGCTGTTAACTTGCAGAATCCTGTCTCTACCTTTTAGGTGTGCAAATTTTATCATAAAAATGGTTATGACAGATGTATCTATTTGATGCCATTCTTACAAAGTTCTTTCATTCAATTTCTAAATCACCTTAGCTAGTTGAAAGCAGACTTAGTGTCTCCTAACTGTTCCAAGTTCAATACAAATACCATGTAATTACTTGGTGCATCTATTGAAGTCATATTTACAAAGTCTTCTGTTTGTACCTTTTACAATATGTCAATCAAAAACACTTCAACTAGGGTGTTCTAAGCATTTCTTAGCTACTTCAATTGGTTGTATTAAGAATTATGTCTCCTGTCTTTCATTTGATATTACTTTTACAAAGGCACATGTTCCTTTTAATGTTCTGTGTTTCTGTTCTAAGTGTTAGTTTATAACACTTTAAACTGGGTAATGTATTGTGTTTCTCCCAAACTGCTGACATTCTGGAAGCAACTCTTTGCTTCTTCAATAGGGCCATTGTTTTAAAAAGCTTGTATGGTGTTTACAGCTTTGTGTTAACACTTCATCTTATCTCAGAAGCCTGTAATTCTGTTTACAGCTTGTGTCGTTGAGGCTTTTAGATTTTTAACCCCAGTTAAATAAAATCAGAATTCTGTTCATAGGATGGTGTATCTTTCAGAAATATGGCTATTCCTTTACACATGAATCATTTGTGTGCAATTGCATTGTGATGGCTGCATGCCCAAATAACAGAGGCACAATTTAGCAATTGAGGGGACAAGAAAAGTTATCTTTAAAAAGAATTGTAGAGTTATGTAAAGTTTAAATACCTTGAATAACAGTACACCGCAGATGCCATGACACTATCAAATGCATAGAGTGAGATCCTTAGACAACTGCTTACATTTGAGTTGCACTACAGATCATTAAGGTGAATAAATTCTGTTTGCCTTCTCCTTTCCCTCCTTCCACCCCAAAGCCACTGATTCGTCCTGGAATACCAATTCACAGGTGCTGGCAGCCATCCAGCACGTTGCCCAAATGTCCGCTCTTCATGTGTGAACCTAGACAGTAAGTGCAAGAAGACTATTCATTTGTGGAGACCATCACAATTAAGCCTGACTCTGACCTATACACACATGCTTTTTTCAGCAAAAAAAAGCTAGGTAGGGATCAGAAGTGGAAACCCTGGTCTGATCTGCCTCTTTTAACAGGGAAGTACTTTTGATTTAAAATCTTTAAAGTCCACTATTCGGCCTCTTCAAAACG
This sequence comes from Somniosus microcephalus, assembly GCF_052327205.1. Lineage (NCBI taxonomy): Eukaryota > Metazoa > Chordata > Chondrichthyes > Squaliformes > Somniosidae > Somniosus > Somniosus microcephalus. The sequence continues at coordinate 41,112,202 of NC_140988.1, forward strand.
AGAAGCAGCAGTGTTTTCACCAGTGACTTAATTTTTGGTAAAGGAACAGAATGTCTGATGAAAATATAGTACTGCATCTCAAACTAACGACGTTTTAGGGAGAATGATGCTACCTCTGTGTATCTAAAACAATATTTTTGCTGTAAATATTTATTTCTCACAATTTCCTTTGCTCTCCCCCACCTCAATGCAGGCTGCTGCGTTGGGGGTGTGGGATAATCAAACGTATTGATACATAGTTTGAATTTTGCAATGAATCATAGAATAGTAGATTCGGCCCACCAAGTCTGCGCCGGCTCTTTCGAAGAGCAATCCAGTTATTCCCACTCCCCGACTCTTTCCCCATATCCCTGTAATATTTTCTCCTTCAAGTATTTATCCAATTCTCTTTTGAAGGCTACTGTTGAATCTGTATCCACCACCCTATCAGGCAGTGCATTCCAAATCCTAACCACTCATTGCATTAAAAAGTTTTCTCTCATGTCGCCTCTGGTTCTTTTGGCAATCGCCTTAAATCTGTGCCCTCTCATTATCGACCTTTCAGCCATTGGAAACAGTTTCTCTTTATTTATTCTATCTAAATCCTTCATGATTTTAAACACTTCCAGCAAATCTTCTCTTAGCCTTCTCTGCTCTTCATTGGTTGATACAACAGGGGAGCCACTTGGGCAGTGTGGGAAGTGATCCCACCATTTCCTCTCCCTTTCCTTCCCTGCATATGGGTGATGTGGCAAATCATTGCTACATTTCATCTCTTTTTCTTTCATTCAACACCCTGACCCTAAAGAAATCCGAGTGCAAATGTCAGTCAAAACTTTTGAACTCTGGCCTTCCCGGCTAAGCTTCCAATCGCCTGTTGCATCAGGTTCTGAAAACACTGCTATAAACAAATCCACTCCTTACAGTTGGTTTTTGCTTCGTAACAAACCTAATTGAGCTGCTCCCCGGTGCCTCGATTGGTAAATGCACTGCCCATTGTAGAATTGAGCTATACAAACAGGAACATCACAGGTTTGTTCCCTGACTATGCACTGACCTCAATGGGGTTGTCATGGGGCACTACAGTTGGCCCCAGAAGGACAAAAATCAGTCAGGATTCCTGTTAGTGATCACTATCCATTAACCCTCACCTGTAAGTATGTATGTGCGGTGAGGTCTGCATCAGGTTTTATAGGATTCCAGTTCCACCCCGCACCCCCCTTTACTCTCCTAAATAGCCTGGTTCAGGTGTTTTTAGGCTCACGTGAAAAACGGTGAGGTACCAGAGGAGAGTATGTGCCCATGAAACGAATTCCCAGCATGATTCAGCACCTTCAGGAGAGGAGGGGAGAAAATTTGGGGGTGGACTGTTTAAGCAATTTTAATGAAATACCTTTTGAAAATGGCATCTGTAAATGATCTTATGCTTGTTTTGTTTGAATCCGTACAGGCAGAACTCGATTGAATTCTATCCCCTGTTCTTGGTTGTATTGTGGACTTCTGGATTGTTTTTCAATCAAGGTGAGCAGTAATGCTTTAAAAAAGTGATGAGTGAGCTTCCTGAATGCATGCACTCAGACTTCAATATAGCCAGTTTGGGGAGAGACGGTGGAAAGGAGTTGCTGTGCCTGACAGTATGAGGAGCTGAGCAATTCCTGAGCAATGTGGGGCCTAGGCTGAGCACTTGCTCCTTCACTACCTTTTATAGGAAGGTTAAGTTGAAGCTAAAGTGACTCTTGGCTATTCCCTTCCATCTCCTAATTAGCCTGTTATACAGCAGCATTGCAGAGGTCGGAAGGGAATAGTGTAGTGTGGAGACCAAAAGAGGGGGAAAATAATTTACATTTCTAAATTTTCCCCCGCTCCCAAAATGACTCGGTAGGTAAATGATACTGAGCCACATAGTGCTGGCAAGTCTCGGGTTCATTCCCTGGCCAGTGCTGATGTAGCAGATTTCGGCCCAGGCAGCAGTTGACCAGTATTAATAGCCTCAGTATACCTGAGCTAGGGTGGGAAAAATTGGCCAGGGTTTCCACTCCTGATTTCTGTTCAGTGATTCCTTCTGTATAAGTACATATATGTGGCCATCAGATGAGGACAGGATCAGTCTCGCTTGTGATGCTGCTCACCATTGCCGTGATCGAATAGCCTGCCAAGACTCACTACCTGGGCTCACTTATGAAAAATGGCTACCTGCGCTCATACTGAAGCATAGTTGGGACAACAATTCTTTGAGGATTTGCTGCAGTAATATTTGTATGTAAAATGCGAACTTACAGGAATTGCCTTTTAGCCATAAGACGAATATTGTCTCAGTGTAAAAGCTTGGAAATAATTCTCACCAATAATAACTTCGCTTAAAAAGGTATTCTTGCATACTTAAAGGATGACTGCTGCTGATCTCATTGAAGAATTACTGAGCTCAGTCAGCATGTTGAGAGATGAATTAACATCAATAGATACCATCTTTAACATAAGATGCCCAGCAATTTTGTCATTCTACAGTGCAAGTTCATTCAGCTCCTCATACTGTCAGGCACAGCAACTCCTTTCCACCATCTCTCCCCAAGGTGACGTCAGCACTTGGAGTATAATCAGAGAGGAGAAAAACCTACTGCAATACCAACTAAATTGTTGTGGTTAGGCAGAATTCTTTGTCAACTTTTTTTTAAACTTCATTGTTAACAGAGCCTGATGGAGAGATTAATCTTTAAAAAATTGTTGTGTGACACCATGCATTTATCTTGCTTTACTTTTCTATAAAGTATAATCGAAAATGACATTGGGACAGGCGGAAATTCTAATCTAAGGTGTGATCTATTTACTCTTGATGTCGACCAGGTTTCAGCATCAAACCACTTTAAATCCAATTACATTGCCGACGTTTTCTTAGCTCTCTCTTTTCTTCCTCTGTCTTATTCTGAAGTATCCTTCTGAGATGTGGTTCCATGGGTGCTGATCATCTTTGTGTACCTTTCCCAAATGGTTATTGTTCATGTTTGAAACTAGATAGTGAGTGTTGGCAGACCATTTGAACATGGGGGGACGTCACTGCAGAGTGTGATCTTATCTTCACTAAATGCCGCTACATGGGCAAGTTGCAGCAGGGGTCACTTTACAACGACCAAGAGCAGAAGCCCTCCCATCTCGAGAATAATCGTAGCACCCCGACTGCTACATTGACTTAGATCGGTGAACACAGTCTAGTCCAAAAATTGAACCGAGACCTTCTGGTATTTTTCACTGAGCCATCAGGGAGTTGAGTTTCATTTCAATGTTGCATAACGTTTTACTGAAAGGGCTACAGAATGCATGATTTCTCAAATGGCAATTCATTTAAACAGGATAGCAGTCAGGGGCTTGATCGTACTGCCCAGGGTGCAGGGTGTAAGTATAGCCCTGTGCAAAATTGAGGTGTTTGGTATTCTGATCATAAACAGCATCTTTTAACAGGGCATTCAAGATCTTTGGGTATCTCAGTATCTAAAGGGAAATCTGGAGTGGATATGGAGTTAATCTATGCCATGTTTTCTGCATATATTAAAAATGATCAATGATCATCTCTATTTTGATGTCAGTGAGGTGCTTGCATAGATTTGCCAACAAGGTATAGTGAAACTGGAAGTGGGAGGAAGATAAAAAGTGGAGACTCAAACAGAAAGGGATTGAGAAGAAAGCAAATACAAGAATAGAAACAGAAAATAAAAATGAAGGAAAGGTATAGAGAGGCAATGCAAAGACAAAAGCAGGTGAACGTAGCATCTTGCATCTATATAGCATCTTTAACATAGTAAAACATCCAAGGACCTTGAAAAAGAAAAAAAATGAATGCTGAGCAGTGTCTTGTTTTGCACACTTTGAACAAAAATAATAACTTGCAGGACAATGGAGTATTACAGTTTAACTTTTTTATTAAGCATTAGGTCTGATGGTCTTACTCATATCAGCACCGTGGGGAAAAGCCTGGCATTAGGACCCCTAGCCTGGGTCTTCAAAACAATAGTAGTCCTTACAGATGCCTGCAGGCCAATGACAACTCAGCATGTGATCACATGTGAATATAATAGGTATTCCTTACAGATGCCTGCGGGCCAATGATAATTCAATATGCAAATGTTACAAGCAGTAAAAAGAGAGGTTGGGGAAATTACCAAATGTATGTCAAATAAGATATGATTTGAGGGCTAGAGAGAGGTGGGAAGGAGGAAGAAGAAAGAATAAACTTGCATTTATGTAGCACCTTATCACATCCTCAGCACATCCCAAAGCGCATTGCAGCCAATGGATTACTTGCAAAGTGTATTCACTGGTGTTGTTCAGGCAAATCGGGCAACCAATTTACACACCGGCAATTTATTAACAACAAACGACTGAATGATCTGTTAATCTGTTTTATGGTGGTGTTGGTTAAGGGAGGAATGGTGACCAAGACAGCAGGATAAATTCCCTGCTTTTGAATAGTGTCATGAGATCTTTTATGTCTTCCTGAACAGGCAAACAAGGTTTAATGTCTTATCTAAAACACAGTTGGGTACAAATTGGACCACATTGCATCCCTTTCTCAGGGGGCAAAAAGGTCCAATTTTATGGGGTTATGTCCTGCATCCCAATGATGCCTGAAATATGCCCGACACCGTACTGGTGTGGCGATATTCCGGTATCTCTGATGGCTGCTTGAAAAGAGCCCTTGCATATACTAATGAGAGACCTAAAACCTGTTCAAGTACCCCTTTGATGAAACCGGGCAACATTGAGCCAAACAGGCACCAGGCTTGCTCCTTTCAGTTTTTTGGTTTCTTCTGTGGCCTAACGAGGGGTCCTTAAAGGTACCATTGGAGGCCGTCACCAAAACAACACCAACTTCAACCACAGCTTGTATTTATATAGCACCTTTAATGTAGTAAAACATCCCAAGGCACTTCACGGGAGTATTATAAGACAAAAAATTTGACACCGATCCACATAAGGAGAAATTAGGGCAGGTGACCAAAAGCTTGGTCAAAGAGGTAGGTTTTAAGGAGCGCCTTAAAGGAGGAAAGAGAGGCGGAGAGGTTTAGGGAGGGAATTCCAGAGCTTAAGGCTTAGGCAACAGAAGGCACGCCACCAATGGTTGAGCGATTATTATCAGGGATGCTCAAGAGAGCAGAATTTGAGAAGCGCAGATATCTCGGGGTGGGGGTGGGGGGTTGTGGGGCTGAAGGGGATTACAGAGATAGGGAGGGGTGAGGCCATGGAGGGATTTGAAAACAAGGATGAGAATTCTGAAATCGAGGCGTTGCTTAACCGGGAGCCAATGTAGGCCAGCGAGCACAGGGGTGATGGGTGAACGGGACTTGGTGCAAGTTAGGACACGTGCAGCTGAGTTTTGGATGACCTCAAGTTTACGTAGGGTAGAAAGGTTTCAGCAGCGGATGAGTTGAAGCAGGGGCGGAGACGGGCAATGTTATGGAGGTGGAAGTAGGTGGTCTTAGTTATGCTACGGATATGTGATCGGAAGCTCACTTCAGGGTCAAATATGACACCAAGGTTGCGAACAGTGTGGTTCAGCCTCAGACAGATGTTAGGGAGAGGGATGGAGTCAGTGGCTAGGGAACGGAGTTTGTGGCGCGGACCAAAAACAATGGCTTCGGCCTTCCCAATACTAAATTGGAGAAAATTTCTGCTCATCCAGAACGGGATGTCAGACAAGCAGTCTGACAATTTAGAGACTGTGGAGGGGCTGAGAGAAGTGGTAGTGAGGTAGAGCTGGGTGTCGTCAGCGTACATGTGGAAACTGTCACTGTGTTTACGGATGATGTCGCCAAGGTGCAACATGCAGATGAGAAATAGGAGGGGGCCAAGGATAGATCCTTGGGGGACCCCAGAGGTAACGATGCGGAAGTGGGAAGAGAAGCCATTGCAGGTGATTCTCTGGCTGCGATTAGATAGATAAGAATGCAACCAGGCGAGTGCAATCCCACCCAGCTGGACGATGGAGAGGCGTTGGAGAAGGATGGAGTGGTCATCTGTGTCAAAGGCTGCAGACAAGTCGAGAAGGACGAGGAGGGATAGTTTACCTATGTCACAGTCACAAAGGATGTCATTTATGATTTTGATGAGAGCCGTTTTGGTACTGTGGCGGGGCGGAAACCTGATTGGAGGGATTCAAACATGGCGTTGCGGGAAAGATGGGCACGGATTTGTGAGGTGACAACATGTTCAAAGACTTTGGAGAGGAAAGGGAGGTTGGAGATGGGGCGGTAGCTTGCAAGGACAGAGGGGTCAAGGGTTGGTTTTTAAGGAGAGGGGTGATGATGGCAGATTTGAGGGAGAGGGGGACAGTACCTGAGGAGAGAGAACCGTTAACAATGTCACCTAACATGGGAGCCAGAAAAGGAAGTTGGGCGGTCAGCAGTTTGGTGGGAATAGGGTTGAGGGAGCAGGAAGAGGGCCTCATGGATAAGATGAGCGCGAAGAGGTCATGGGAGGAGATCGGAGAGAAACTGGAGAAAAATATGAGTTCAGGGCTAGGGCAGGGGGGAACCTTAGAGGAAGTTTGGCCAAGTGGGCTAGGGGAAGGAAGGGAAGTGGCAGAGGCAGCTGAACGGATGGTCTCAATCTTGGAGACAAAGAAGTCCATGAGCTCCTCACACTTGTTATCAGAGGTGAGGGTGGAGGAGACGGGGGAGAGGGCGTTAAGAAGACAGTTAGCAGTGGAGAATAGAAGCTTGGGTTTAACTTTGCATTCCAGAATGATTCTGGAATAGTGAGCAATTTTGGCAGATGAGCGCAGCACCCGATAGTGGTCCAGCCACAGATCTGGTGGTGAATGGCTAAACCAGTTGCCTGCCATACCCGTTCAAGTCAACATCTCTTGGACTTAAGGGAGCGGAGATGAGGGCTATACCGGGGGAAACAGCCAGGGTGAGAGAGAGTAATTGTTTTAATAGGGACTAGGACATCAAAGGTGGTGGTGAGGGTGTGGTTGAGCAGATCGATAGCTGCAGAAATGTCATGGTGAATGGAGGGCCAAAGGCTGGACAGTTGGGATTTCATAAGTGCAGTTGTAAGAGAGTTGGGAGAGTGTTTTTTCCAGGGGCGGACACAGAAGGAAGTAGAGTTGGGCGGGGGGTGGTGGAAAGGGGATGTGGGTGGAGAGCAATATGAGGAAATGGTCAGAGATGGCCTTATCTGCAATTGACACGATGGGAGTAGTGAGGCCACGAGAGATGGCAAGGTCGAGGGGGTGGCCGTGAATATGGGTTGGGGAGTTTACATGGAGGGAGAGATTAAGGGAGGATAGGAGGCTAGTGAACACACGGGAGAGAGAGCATGATGATTTGAGATGGAGGTGACATCACCGAGGATGAGAAGTCGTTCGGTGCAGAGGCTGAGGGAGGAAAGCAGTGAAGATATCTCAGTAATAACATTTTTATGGTACTTGGGTGGGCGGTAAAGAACGAGAACTTTAAATGAGAGGTGAGAGGGTTGGAATAAGGTGAGATGCTCAAAGGAGGAGAAAGTGCCGGAGAAGTAGGGGGACAGACCAAGGGGTAATTTGGTGATGAGAGCCACACTGCCACCACGGCGGTCTGAGCGGGGCAAGTGGTGGAAGGTATAGCCAGGTGGGGAGGCTTCATTTAAGGGTAAAGTGTCATCACCCTGAGCCTAGTTTCCGTCAGGGCCATGATGTCGATGCAGTCATCCACGATAAGCTCATGGATGGCAAGAGCCTTGTTCGCAAGTGAACGGACATTCTGCAGGGAGATGTGGAGAGGGTTGGTGATGGCTGCCCCATTGCCAGCGTCCACAGGGTCAGCGCTGGGGAGGATGGGGAGGAGATTGGCAAGATTTTCCCCCAGTGGGTGTGCTGGGCGGGAAAGTCGGCGAGAGAGTAGGATGGGGCAGTTGGGGTTGCTGCTCGGATGGCGGCAGCGACGATTGCCTCGATGGGCCCTTCGTAGGATGCCAAGAGAGGCACAGAGGGAAGCTGTAGACTTATCTAAGAGGCAGTCAAGCCTGGGACGGCAGCAGGAGAGAAGGAAGGTCGAAGAGTAATGAAGGATTGGGGTAGGGATTTGGGAGGGCAGAGTACCCAAGAGAGAAGAGATGAAAGGAGGCATGACGACAGGAAAGAGCGGTCAGAGATAGAGAGAAAAGGAAAAGGTGGAGTAAAAGTGGAAAAGAAATGAGCGGCTCGGGTCCGGAGCGGCAGCCAAAGTGCACACGCGAATGAACATAAGGAAAAGCTCAGGTTACATTGGCCTGGTTAACTGTAGTAATTAATGGGACACATATTTCCTGGCAGCAGGGAATAGGTTGGGGACAATAGTAGGGAGACCAGGGTCAAAGTCAGAGGTCCCATGGAAGGACAAGACCGACGTAAGCAGGATGGGGCCGGCACGGAGCATCGACGAACCGATGTCCAAAGCAGGCGAGTGAAGTCCAGAAGCTATTTGAAGGGTAGAGAGTTTGAGGATGGAGGTTGTTGCCGTAGGAATGAGAGTCGCTAGCGGTGCAGAAAGATGATGTGTGACCCGCCCTGCTGTATGCCTCAGAGACATGGACCATGTACAGCAGGCACCTCAAAGCACTGGAGAGGTACCACCAACACTGCCTCCGCAAGATCCTGCAAATCCATTGGCAGGATAGGCGCACCAACGTCCGTGTTCTCACTCAGGCCAACATCCCCAGCATCGAAGCTTTGACCACGCTCAGTCAGCTCCGATGGGTCACATTGTCCGCATGCCCGATACAAGACTCCCAAAACAAGCGCTCTACTCGGAGCTCCGGCACGGCAAGAGAGCCACAGGTGGGCAGAGGAAACGCTTCAAGGACACCCTCAAAGCCTCCTTGAAAAAGTGTAACATCCCCACCGACACCTGGGAATTCCTGGCCCAAGACTGCACAAAGTGGAGGAGAAGCATCCGGGAAGGCGCCGAACACCTCGAGTCTCTTCGCCAGGAGCAAGCAGAAGCCAAGCGCAGGCAGCACAAGGAGCGCACGTCAACCCAAGCACCCTGCCCACCGGCCCCTTCAACCACCATCTGCCCCACCTGTGACAGAGACTGTAGGTCCCGCATTGGACTCATCAGTCACCTGAGAACTCATTTTTAATGTGGAAGCAAGTCATCCTCAGTTCCAAGGGACTGCCTAAGAAGAAAAGATGATGGTGAGATTGACGCAAGTTGGAGGTCACCGTAGATCAAAGCGATAGAGAAAAAGTAAAACCACAAGCCAGCGACCAGCAAAGCTGAAAACCAGTAGAACGAGTCAACGGACAGCAAGTGAAGCAGCAGCTGCTAGCTCGAAGCCAGCAGAGCTGAAAAACCAGTAGAACCAGTTCAGCAGAAACACAGCTGCAGTTTAAAAGTTTAAAAAATCTTTTAGCAGCAGAGATAGAGACGCAGCAGGTAAGTCTTAGTGTAATCCAGTGTAGTCCAGTGCAGAAACGTAGTGGTGTACTCCAGTGTAGTTCAAAGCTGAAATGTAGTCAAGGGGGGCGAAATTGGGTGTCTTTGCGCTCCCGCAAATGGCTTTGTGACCGGGCGTGGCACTGACATTGATTCTTGCCATATTCAGCGGGAGTTTTGCAGTAGCGCTATGGCGTTGCGCCCCGATCTCCTTTGCCTGGAGATCGTGACATCATCACCGTGCGCATTGCCCCGGACCGGAAATTGACTTCTGCCCCCTGCAGGTCGAAAACACCGACAGCTGCAGGAGGCATGCATCGGGTGGCCGGCCGCTTCAGGGGTGATGATTAAAGGCGAGCTGGCCAAGGTAAGTTTAAAACAAACTTACCTTTCTTGTTCCAGTATTTTTTGCAGGTTCCTGCCCACGATCGATCAGCCTGGCACTCTGAGTGCTGGGCTGATCGTGCGGGATCGGGGCTGCCTTGGCGGTCCAGGTAGGTACTTTTTATATTGCAGAGCCTGCAGGGATGGCCCTTCCCTTTAAGGGAGGGAAGGAGCCTTTGAACGCGGCAGCGCTGCACGGCCCAGTCTCCGCCCTGCCTGCTGCCGATTACGCTCCAAGAAGGGAGTGGCGCGCTTGATGTAGCGCTCCACTTCCTTCCTGGAGCGCGAAACCGAATTTTTTAAAAGTTTAGATACATTAGCGCCTGGTGCTAATTTTCTCAACTTTTAAAGGTTCGCGCTCCAAACAGGTCTATACTGAATTTCTACCCCTAGATGTCCAGAGAAGGCCAGGAGATCAGAAACCAATTTGACAAAAGAATTCCGCAGCATAAGACTTGAAGCGACTGAAAAGCTGAGCAGAGTCGCAGCCGTTGATTCAAACAGTGTAGTCAGTAGAGCAGCGTAGTCCTGTTGGTAGAGGAAGCCAGGTGGTAGAAGTAAAGTTTCAGCAGAGTTCCGGCAGTTGAAGGAGCTCAGTGAGAACAAAGATACGCTGGGGGACGGGCAGTGGGCTCTGCAGGGGGAGCTTTAAACTTGTGGTTTGAACTTGTAGTTTGGGCCGAAATGCCTTCACTACCAGAGGCAGGGTATCTTAAGCAATGGAAGAAAGGAGGTTGGGGGAAGAAAGGGCAAAGGATGGCAATGGATGACCACGGATAGAGTTAAAGAGAAGAGCAGCTCAGTAAGGAGCTGCCAGCCCACGAGCCATCTTGAGCCCAAAAACATAAGCATATTTTTAAAAGCTTGCTTCAATGTGGAGCTAGGAGGAGCAGGAGTGTTCATCACGGCTCCACAGTAACCTGTGGGCCGCTGGCAGCCTGCATTACCCCCCCCCACCCATTCTTCCCCCTTTCCCTGGACCTACCTGAGCTCCAAAGTCTGGCATAACTGCTTCTGGAGTCCTAACAAGCACTCACAGGAAATAGTAAGATGCGTCCCAAGGCCCAATTTTGGATGAACCTCAGGCTTCCAGCTTCTGGCATGTGCTTCGAGCGTATCGCCCATCGTGCACCTGAAAACGGGCCTAAATCAATTTCTAGGCCAGTACCTCTGACAATGCAGCATTCCATCAGTACAGTCCATGGTGGGGCTTGAACCCACACCCTTTTGACTCTGAAGCAAGAGTGCTGCCAACTGAGCCAAGGTTGAGGAGATTTAATGTAGAAATTTCAGAGAGTGGGGCCAAGATGGCGAAAGGCTCTGAAGTCGATGGTGGATTGCTGAGGTGGGAATGCAAAGGGTCAGAGAAGTGCAAGGCATGGAAATCTGGCAGAGGTTTCAGAGGTAAGAAGCTGTGGAGCGATTGGTAAATGAGACCAAGGATTTTTTAATTCAGTGCGGGGGAGGGGGAACAGAGAGCCAAGAAGGGATGGCTTTGGCGACGGTTCTGGCTCATCCATGACCTTATCGGGCAAGGAGTGTGACAGCACAGAGATGACGTTGACGATGGTATTGGTGGAGCGATGACATCGGCATACATGTGGAAGCTGACTGTGCAGCATATAGACGAAAAGGGGAGCAAGGATTAAACTACAAGCAACCATGTAAGAATGAGAGGAGAACATGGTTTTATGAAAGGGAAATTGTGTTTAACAAAGTTATTAGAGTTTTTGAGGATGTAACTAGCACGGTTGATAAAGGGGAACCAGTGAATATAGTATATTTGGATTTCCAAAAAGCATTCAATAAGGTGCCATATAAAAGGTTGTTGTGCAAATAAGGGCTCATGGGGTTGAGGGTAATATATTAGCATGGATAGAAGATTGGTTAACGGACAGAAAACAGAGAGATGGGATAAACGGGCCATTTTCAGGTAGGCAGGCTGTAACTAGTGGGGTGCCGCAAAGATCAGTGCATGGGAAAGTAAGCTGTGAGGAGGACACAAATCTACTCAATCTCTCCTCATAGGACAACTCTAGGATTTTTGGGCTCTTGGGGAATCAAGAGATCAGGTGGGAAAGTGGTGTTGAGGTTGAAGATCAGCCATGATCTTATTGAATGGCGGAGCAGGCTCGAGGGCCCTTATGGCCTACTCCTGCTCCTAATTCTTATGTTCTTATGTTGTTATGCCATTGCAGGCGATGTGCTGGCTGCATTGCAATACAGGAAACTTCGCGATATCCGGCACCGACGGGACCGAGCTGCTGCCGATCTATCAAAACTTCCGGATAGACCAGCGCTAATGTTGAAGGATACGGAGTATCTGACAACAAACACTGTTGCTTAGCAACAGCTTGTAAACATTCGGGCCGTACCTTGGAAGCGTCTCTGAAGCTGTTGCTAAGCTACAGAGACGCTTTCCAGAGCCTGACTGTTTTTTAAAAAATAAAAAAAAATGCTAGGAGAAGAAAAAAAAACCTAACCAAAACGGCTGCTGATTTCTGCCGTTAGATCGAGGTTTCCGGACATACAACCTCCGGATAAACCAAAGTTTCCTGTAGATAAGAGTGGAACAAAGCTAAGGCAGAACCACAGAGAGAAAAACAAAAAGAAGTGGGTAACTGCAAAGCAGACAAATGGATCAGAATATCCTGTGTTTCATTGTTTCTATACTTGGGCCATTGTCACTCATAAATGCTTACTGGTAAATGTGCAGAGAAAGTGTTGCAAAGAGGAAAAGTCTAATTTTGATCCTGGATTAAGAGAAAAAATGGTGTTATGATGGGTTAGAACATTATTTGCCTTCTGGAACTTGTGTTCAAATCAAACCAGGTTAATGGGATGTCCCTCTCCCTCTCCTTCCAACTATGGCCCGAGGTTTGCGGTCAGCGGCAAAGCGTCAGCGATTGCCGCTGGCCTCGAAGAAAGCTGCTGTCAAAGATCTTACGATCTCTGTGGTGAAAACTTCAGCTTTCTCAACCCTAATTTGATTGCGACGCTTTCAAAAGGGGATCTCCAGTGTAAGCAGCAGTGATGTCATCAAGCTGTCTAAGCAGCCAATCACATTGAAGAATTCTCACAGACAGCAAACCAGGAAATAAAAAGCACTGATTATCATTTACTTTGAAAAAATTTACAGATCGGGAAATAAAGATTGGGACATACAAATGTTAAGGTAGAAGCTGAAATATCATAAACACATTTTTTAAAAATATTGTTTATTATTTTAACGTCTAGCAATTTTTATTATAATGGAGAAATTTGACACTCCACAAATATAAAATTAGTTTTTCAGGGTTGTTCAGCAGTCAATACATCGTTAAAACCCCAGTTACACCTATTTCAACAAGGCTTAACTTTTTAAGGGTGTTTAACAGCAATATTAGACTGGAAATTAGGGGAAGTTTTTGTCTGTTCAAGTGATTTCACTGATTGCTGGCTATAAGGAGTTCCACAGTGCAGGGACTGACTGACCACAACTTCAGGATTTCGCCTTTATCTGCGCATGTGCTAAATCCTGAAGTTACGGTCAGTTTCAGAGCAGTAATGACGGCAAACGCTGACAGTTTCGCTGTCATTACCACCGCAAAATCCGGGCCAATGTTTCTAGTGAGCAGGGTTTCCAGCAACAACGAAGAAATGCCCAAAGCTGAGCACAACACTGGCATTTTCAATCAGCGAGATGGCTGGCATATGGCATGGAAGTGTCTCACTAAGTAATATGCTTCCGAGTTTAAAATTAGGGCACTTTGGGGAAGAGTACAGGAGGCTCTACTCTTATTTATCCATACTGTATCTAGTCTGGGAACATTTGATGCTGACGCCTGTTGGAAAAAAGTGCTCCATTGCCTAGCCACCCTAGTATGGAAGTGCAAAACATTCAGCGTCTCCTCCATGAAGATTGAGATCTGGAAACAGAAGGGGGTTCAAATTGCTCTGTGTGAAACTATTGATGAATGTGTTAATGTATAAAATACCTCTCTGCTATTTTAATGAAGATCTCAGCCCAAATGGGTTAATTTCCTCTTTCAAAAAGCAGACAAGAGAAATGTCATGGGAACGAATTAGTATGTTCATTACTAGTATCACACAGCAGAATTTCAACCGAAAGACCTGGTAAGACAAATGAAATGAATCATCTGGGAAGGTCAAAATAATTGTAAGAAATGTTGTTATAAATGTGTGCTACCTTCTCATTTAGGAGTTAACTACAGTATTGTTAAAACAAAAACCTCTAGTGTCAAATATATCGGGTTGATTAGAAATGAATGGACGATTTTCGAAGATCTTGTTTCATTTGGGTATTTCAAAATTGGCAAATTTACATCTAGTGTTCAAAGGAGTTGAGATACAGTAAAATGAAAAATGAGGTGCATTTTATTTTATCAGCTTTCACAGGATGGTTTCATACTAGGGAAATATTGCGTAAAGCCTCTTCTGAGCAGGTGGCCATTTTGATACTAAATGTTACAGATCATAAACATTGCTGCAAGTGTTAGGAAAATGCATTAATCAGAATTGTTTACAACCCCCTCCTCACTCTGATTTTTACAGTTTTTACAACTCCTCTCCTGCCCCAAAAGTTCTGACTTATGCTGAGGTATAGTTCCACTGGCACTTGAGGCTCTCAAGTACCACATCCTGGTGACCATTCCTCATGTGTGAGCCTAGGCACTAAGGCCGGAATTTTAATCTGGAGGTGGGTGGGGAGCGGGGGGCCTAGAAAGCGGTCGGGAAACTCGGGTGGACGGGTTTCCCGCAGGCCCTGCCGAATTTAACAGCAGGGCCTGATCAGCATTTGAAAGGTCTGATCCCAGCCTACAGCCAGCCAGATGGAAAGGCTAGCTGGCTGCAGGCGGGTAGGCCTGCGGCACAAGGCCGCAAAGAAGAGGGAAGGAAGGATCAGGGTGGGCGGATCGGTGGCCAGAGGGGTTCGGGGGGTTGTAGGGTGAATCAGGGCTAGAGGATGATCAGGGCGGTGGTCGGAGGAGGATTGCCCCGATCCGCCTCCAGATTAAAATTCCGGCCTTAGAGCCTCGGCTCACGCATGAAGAATGGCCACCAGGATGTGGTACTTGAGAAGCATCGGGGTTGGGCAGGGTTGGTCGTGAGCCGGAGGAGCATCGGGGGAAGGGGGGGTGGTCATAGAAACATAGAAGATAGGAACAGGAGTAGGCCATTCGGCCCTTCGAGCCTGCTCCGCCATTCAATGAGATCATGGCTGATCACCCAAATTCAGTACCCTGTCCCTGCCTTCTCCCCATATCCCTTTAGCCTTAAGAAATATATCCAACTCTTTTTTGAATATATTTAATGAACTGGCCTCCACCGCCCTCTGTGGCAGAGAATTCCACAGGTTCACCACTCTCTGGGTGAAGAAATTTCTCCTCATTTCAGTCCTAAATGGCTTACCCCTTATCCTTAGACTATGACCCCTGGTTCTGGACTCCCTGGCCATCATAAACATCCTTCCTGCATCTAGTCTGTCCAGGCCTGACAGAATTTTATAAGTTTCGATGAGATCCCCTCTCAATCTTCTAAACTCCAGTGAGTATAAGCCCAATCGACACAATCTCTCCTCATACGTCATTCCTGCCATCCCAGGTATTAGCCTGGTGAATCTTCGCTGCACTCCTTCCATGGCAAGAACGTCCTTCCTCAGGTAAGGCGACCAAAACTGCACACAATACTCAAGGTGCGGTCTCACCAAGGCCCTGTACAACTGTAGCAAGACATCCTTGTTTCTGTACTCGAACCCTCTTGCTACGAAGGCCAACATACCATTTGCCTTCTTAACCGCCTGCTGCACCTGCATGCTTACCTTCAGCGACTGGTGCACAAGAACACCCAGGTCTCTTTGCACTTCCCCTTCTCCCAATCTATTGCCATTCAAATAATAATCTGCCTTCCTGTTTTTGCCACCAAAGTGGATAACCTCACATTTATCCACATTATAGTGCATTTGCCATGTTTCTGCCCAATCACCCAATCTGTCCAAATCGTACTGGAGTTTCACGACATCCTCCTCACAGCTTACCCTCCCACCCAGCTTTGTGTCGTCTGCAAATTTGGAGATATTACATCCAATTCCCTCGTCCAGATCATTAATATATATTGTGAACAGCTGGGGCCCTAGGACCGATCCTTGCGGTACCCCACTAGTCACTGCCTGCCACTCGGAAAACGACCCGTTTATTCCAACTCTTTGCTTTCTGTCCGCCAACCAGTTCTCTATCCAAGTCAATACCTTGCCCCCAATCCCATGTGCCTTAATTTTGCACGCTAATCTCTTATGTGGGACCTTATCGAAAGCCTTCTGAAAGTCCAAATACACCACATCCACTGGTTCTCCCTTATCTATTTTACCAGTTACAACCTCAAAAAATTCCAGTAGATTAGTCAAGCATGATTTACCTTTTGTAAATCCATGTTGACTTTGTCCGATCCTGTCACTGCTTACCAAGTGCTCTGCTATTACATCTTTTATAATAGATTCTAGCATTTTCCCCACTACCGATGTCAGGCTTACCGGTCTATAATTCCCCGCTTTTTCTCGACCACCTTTTTTGAACAGTGGGGTAACATTAGCTACCCTCCAATCCATGGGTACTGTTCCAGAGTCTATCGAGTTCTGGAAGATGACCAGCAATACATCTACTATTTCTAGGGCCACTTCCTTAAGTACCCTGGGATGTAGATTATCAGGCCCTGGGGATTTATCAGCCTTCAATCCCATCAATTTTCCTAACACCATTTCCCTACAAATACTGATTTCTTTCAGTTCCACCCTTTCATCAGGCCCTATGTGCCCCGGCATCTCTGGGAGGTTATTTGTGTCCTCCTTTGTGAAGACAGAACCAAAGTATGAATTTAGTTGGTCTGCCAGTTCTTTGTTTCCCATTATAAATTCCCCTGATTCTGACTGTAAGGGACCTACGCTTGACTTCACCAATCTTTTTCTCTTCACATATCTATAAAAGCTTTTACAGTCAGTTTTTATGTTCCTTGCTAGCTTACTCTCACATTCTATTTTCCCTTTCTTAATTAATCCCTTTGTCCTCCTTTGTTGAATCCTAAACTGCTTCCAATCCTCAGGATTATTGCTTTTTCTGGCCAATTTATATGTCGTCTCCTTGGATCTTATGCTATCCCTAATTTCCCTTGTTAGCCACGGCTGAGTCACCTTTTTTGTTTTTTTATGCCAAACTGGGATGAACAAATTCTGTAGCTCATCCATTTGGTCTTTGAATGTTTGCCATTGCCTATCCACCGCCAACCCTTTGAGTGCCATTCCCCAATCAATCCTACCCAACTCGCTCCTCAGACCATCGTAGTTTCCTTTATTTAAATTGAGGACCCTAGTCTCTG
This sequence comes from Somniosus microcephalus, assembly GCF_052327205.1. Classification (NCBI taxonomy): domain Eukaryota; kingdom Metazoa; phylum Chordata; class Chondrichthyes; order Squaliformes; family Somniosidae; genus Somniosus; species Somniosus microcephalus. The sequence goes on from NC_140988.1 coordinate 41,129,325, forward strand.
AGTCAACTACTTCATTCTCCATCTTAATGAAGAATTTGATCATATTATGATCGCTCAGACCCAAGGGGCCTTGTACAACAAGATTGCTAATTAATCCTTTCTCGTTACATAATACCCAGTCTAAGATGGCCTGATCTCTGGTTGGTTCCTCGACATATTGGTCCAGGAAACCATCCCGTAAACACTCCAGGAATTCCTCCTCCACAGTATTGTTACTAATTTGGTTGGCCCAATCTATATGTAGATTAAAGTCACCCATGATGACTGCTGTGCCCTTATTGCACGCTTCTTTAATTTCCCTTTTAATGCCATCCCCAACCTCCGCCTTACTGTTTGGAGGTCTATATACCACTCCCACTAATGTTTTTTTCCCCTTAGTATTTCTCAATTCTACCCATACAGATTCCACATCATCAGAGCTAATATCCTTCATTACAATTGTGTTAATCCCTTCTTTAACCAGTAATGCTACCCCACCTCCCTTTCCTTTTTGCCTATCTTTCCTGAATATCAAATACCCCTGGATGTTGATTTCCCAGTCTTGGCCATCCTTGAGCCACGTTTCCGTAATCCCAACCAAATCATATTCGTTTACCTCTACTTGCGCAGCCAATTCGTCCACCTTATTACAAATGCTCCTCGCATTAAGACACAAAGCCTTCAGGCTTGTTTTTTTAACGCTCTTAGACCGATTAGAATTATTATTTATGGTCGGGAGCAGGAGGACAAACGGGGCTGGAGGGGGATCGCCGGAAGAGCAGTGGGGCGGGAGGCGCATCGGGAGGTTGTGGGGGGGATTGATTGGGGGCTGGAAGAGCTTTGGGGCCAGAGGAATATTGTAGGGGGAATAGTCGGGGGCCGGAGGATGATCGGGGGGCAGAGGAGGATTGGGGGCGGAGGTGGTCGGGGGGCGGAGGGGGATCGGTGCGGAGGAACATCGGGGGGGCGGAGGCGGTCGGTGAGCGGAGGAGGATCAGGGACGGAGGTGGTCGGGGGCGGAGATGGTCGGTGAGCGGAGGAGGATCGGAGGCGGAGGTGGTCGGGGGGCAGAGGTGGTCACTGAGCGGAGGAGGATCGGGGGCGGAGGTGGTCAGCCAGAGGAGCATCAATTCTGGAGGAGCATCGGGGTGGGGGGGAGGGGGCAGGATCAGGAGCCAGAGGACGATTGGGGGACCTGAGGATCATCGGGGCTGGAGGGGTGAGGCTGGGAAGGTGATCGGGGGGCTGGAGCGGGGAGGTCAGAGGCTTGAGGGGGATCGGAGGCCTCAGGGGTGAGTGGGGGATGATCGGGGGGGAGATCGTAGGCCTCGTGGTGGGGGTGAATCGGAAGCATTGGGGGGGTAGATCGAAAACCTCGTGGGGGAGGGTGGGAAAGGGGGGGTGGGTGTCCGATCACGGGGGACGCGTGAGGCAGGGACGCTGGATCCAGGAGCTAAGTGGAAAGGTACTTACCTCCTGGATCCAGCAGTCCTCGCCTTCCATTAGCTGTCTGGTTCCCGAGGCCCGGGAAACCTGACCAGCCAGAGTTAAATTTGTAATGGTGGATCGCCATGAGACACATTAGCCTCATTATGATATTTAAATGGGTGACCCACCTCTTGGGAGCGAGTTGGCTGCCTGCCCCTGTTAAAAACGGAAGTAGGTGGGCGGGATTCAGTTTTCTAACTCGTTAACCTCCCACCTCACCCCAACCCACCCAATTTTTGGGGTTAAAATTCCCCCCGAGTATGGGCAGACTATCTGACCTTGGGAGGCATTTGCCAGTTATAGTGCCCCACTACCACCCTGATTAACCCGTACAAACCAGGCACTGAACCTGGAAGCTCCGTAGTATGTGCAGCACAGGACCATGCCACATGGAGCATTTTCAATCAAGCCATCACAGGACTTTAGATTTGGTGCAGTTCAGTGAAAATGGATAATAGGAAGCTCTGTCAATAATTCAAAAATTTATGTTTTCATATTTGATTTATTTTTTGCCGAAACTGTGGAATTTAATTTAAACCTTTTTTTGTATAAAGGTGGAGGAAATTTGACAGGATATGTAAGCGTCTCCAATATGGCAAGCTGACAAGGATATCTTCCCATTAAGGGGAATGTTCTGTCCAGCAAAGAAGTGCCACATCTTGCTCCAAGTAATTTGTTTAGGCGCCAAGCTTCAGCTTCAAGAGGCTAATGCTCATGTCTGAGATTTATTGTAGTTTGATTGAACTCGCCACCACTGTGTTAATAGAGGCTGAAAAGGGAATGATAGAACAGACTGAGATTTAACTAGTCACCTTTGTACCAAATATACCGTCCATACCAAAAATCAATGAGTTGTCACATCATTGATTTATGCATAACCTGCTGTGCAACATTTTGTCTGCAGTTCTGACTTTCTACATTGAAGGACATGACTGTTGGTACTTGTTAATGTCGATATTAATATGGCTTCTGTGGGAATGATAGCTTTGTTTTGTGACTGCGTCACAGTGAAGCTGATGGAGAGACAGGAGGAAGTGCTATTCAGGGCCAGATTGTGACAGGGAGTTGGCCTGTTCTGGACAGCAGCTTACATGGTCCAAAACTGACAGAATGAGAAAGACTTCTGTGGAATAGGAAAAAAAAGCTATCCTTGGATTGTTAGCAATAACATTCACATTGAAGCATTAAAATAAATGCCAGACTCATTTGTGAATCTAGCTTCAAATTCATGACCCATCAAATTTACTTGTGCAATTTAATTCATCATAGCAATTGACTGTAATTATAAAATTTTTGTGTTAAGGCTTTGTCGTTGTTTTGTATAAAATTAGTTTGAGGTGAGGTTGTTCAAGTAGAGGTAAGATGCTTCCTCACAAGAATGGAGAAGGGAAAAGATCCAGGCGCCTGGGTCGAGTCATGCAGTATTTTCATTCCCTCCTTCTTTCTCACACTTACACACACTCACTCTCTCACACACACACACACACACACACGCATTCTAAGGGAATCAAGGGATATGGGGATGGGGCAGGAAAGTGGAGTTGAGGTAGAAGCTCAGCCATGATCTTATTTAATAGCGGAGCAGGCTCAAGGGGCCGTATGGCCTATTCCTGCCCCTATTTCTTATGTTATATTCTCTCCTCTCTCTTCTCGGCCTCCTCTCCCTCCAGTCAGGTTAGACTGGAGGGAAACAAGGCTGATCATCCATGAGCGGCTTACCTCAACAGGCTAATTTCTTTAAGAATCAGGACATTGTCCAGAGCGACAGTGATTGGTTGACCATGAGCAGCTTATCTACCAGCCTATCTCAACAAAGCATTCTTACTAAATTATTTTAAAGACATTACCTAGGACCACAGCATTTTAGTTTTAACTATTTAATTGCTGTTAAGTCTGTGTGTTCTAGTTGTAATTACTAACACAGACTACAAGATTAAAGTTCAACAGGTCTTTACTGGTTGGAGGTCAGGACTATACTAAAATACAATATTACTACACAGTGCTTATATACCGGTGGTCACCACCGGTATTACGTATACAGCAGCCAGAGAAAGTAGTACATCTCTTAAGGTGGAACAGGCTTAAGTTCTCTTAAGGTGGAACAGGTTATATTCACTACAATTGCCAGGCAGCATAATTAAAATCATATGTACACCATATCTTCATGGGCTGTTGCTCCAATCTTCCTCTCTTTGTGTGAAGGTGCTGACTGTTGTTGGGGTACTGCTCCATGGGTCACCAGCATCTCATCTAAGTAGCCATTCTTTATGTGTGAACCTAAAAGATGAGTGTCAGCAGACTATTTGACTGAGGAGAGCATCACAGTTTAGTCCAGTCCAGTGCTCACCTTATGTCCGTACACAGTCACTTTCCAGCTGGACTAACTGGATCGTGATCAAGTGCTGGAACCTGAGTGAACTTTCTCCAGTCCCTCCACCCCTGGGCCAGTCCCCAGCCAAGAAACATTGAAGCCGGTTGTTACACCCCTATTACTGCTATAAAGATGTGCAGAAAATTCAGTGTAGTCACTGCAGTTTGTCCTGTGGTTACCAGAGTACTAATCATCATCAGCGTACTTCAATTAATATATCCTCTGAAGTTGGAAACTGACCTAACTGTCTTCATGATTATTAAATATCTCCTGAAACAAGCAAAATAAACGTTGTATTTGTTCTTGCACTGTAACAATCATAAAATTGATAAAATGTACCAAGATTTGTTTGATTTTAAATGGATGATTTTGATTGCAAAAATTCACATGTTATAACTTTCCTTCGTTCAGAAATTGCCTCAATCTTTGGTCTTGTCTACCTGTTTAGTCGGTACATGTACTTTATTGGATATGCAGACTCAACAAAAGGAAGGTATGAGCTTAAGTTCTTCCTAAGGTTTTTTCCCCCTCTCAATCCTCGTCCCATGTTGTACAACATCTCCAACTGAGAGGACAGATAATGTAATTTGTTCCCAGGAACCCTGTCGATTACCATCAGTTTGGAATTGTATGAATAAGACCCATGATAACTCTGCCTCCAATACTTTTTCCTCCCTCTTTTTTGGGAGAGGGAAGAGAAAGTGACTGGCCCTAACATAATGGCTCTCTGTGACCATAAACCACTTATCACATGTTGTGTACAAGGTACTTGGTTGTTAAGCCCAAATTCCTGCACCACCACAGTCCATTTGAGAACATGTAGAATATTGCTTTTGTAAAACCCATTGGCCTAGAAATTGGTCCAAGCAGCTCGGACTACTAAGGCCCTAATATGGCGGGCAAGACGCATGTGCACATTTCCGGCCAGAAGGGCACCGCCCGCCATATTGAGTAAGGACAAATAAATCTTTACCCACGCCGGCTGCACTCAGGGAAACAAGATCTAGGGATCACCTACAAAAAAGGAGGTAAATAACTTACCTGAATGTGGAGCTGGCCGGGCCCCACATTGAAGGACCCGATTGCCGCTTGGGTAAAGGAAGAAAGAACTTGTACTTATACAGCACCTTTCACGACCTCAAGGTGTCCCAAAACGCTTTACAGCCAATGAAGTACTTTTTGAAGTGTGGTCACTGTTGCAATGTAGAACAACAGCAGCCAATTGGGGCACAGCAAGGTCCCACAAATAGCAATGAAATAAATGACCAGTGTTGTGTATGTACCTTTAAGAGAAGAACTGATTCTATACTGCAGTACCGGCAGTGACCACCCCTGTATATAAAGCCATAGCAGGCTTCTGTACGTCAGTCTTAAGTTACCCTCTGTTCAGTAAATACCTGTTATTATTGTTCTCCTGCAGTCCGTGTATTATTTATACTCGGACACTACTTTGGCGACGAACAGGTTCGAACTCGCCTGCAGTACTGCATCACCTCACGGGGATCTTTCCCTGAGAAGAAGCTTTTGGAGGTCGAAGTCAGAACAACAGGCATCGAACGCGGGCAACCACCCAACGATCCATCGGAGTTCGGAGAGTTGCAGGAGAGGCTGTGGAGAGCTGGGCTTGGCTCCCCAGTCAAGGTGTTCCAGCAAATCGTGCTGGTAGCAGGTAGTGCGCTGACCCTTCCGGACTGCGGCGGGCTCGAGCTCGATCGAGCACCTCTGCAAAGGGGCCGTGCAGCGTCGTCGGGAGGAAAAGAGAGAGAGAGAGGGTGGAGCGCACTGAGCGCGGTCGGTGCTCAAGAACCGGGCAGCGTAGAGAAAATAAAACAAGGGGAAGGAAAAGTGAGACGCGCCGAAGCCGCGGGTCGTCGCCATTACCCTGCAGAACGCTAGGAGCAGCGTGGCAGCAAGGGGAAGAAGGAAAAGCGCGGGAGGCGCCATCTTATTCCATTGGGGAAGAAGGAAAAGCACGGGAGGCGCCATTTTAATCCATTGGTGAAGAAGAAAAAGCGCGGGAGGCGCCATTCTAAATCACCCAAGATGCCGAAAAGTGGCAGTATCTCTGCTTTCGACAACGAGGTAGAAGACTGGACCACGTATGTGGAAAGAATTGAAGTGTACTGCAAGGCAAATGAGGTGGCCGATGGAAAGAAGGCGTCGGTATTATTAAATTTGATTGGCGCGAGAACGTACGGCCTATTGCGGAATTTAATTACCCCAGCTAAACCAATGGAGAAAAGTTTTGAGGAGATTGTTAATATCTTACAGGAACACCTAAACCCTACACCGCTGTTGATAGCAGAAAGATTCAAGTTCCATAAAAGAAACCAGCACAAAGATGAGAGCAATGCTGACTATCTTACGGAACTACGCAAGTTATCGAAGCACTGCCAGTTTGGAGCAGGACTGGCAGTCACCTTACGGGATAAGTTTGTCTGCGGGCTCCAGAGTGAAGGAACCCAGAAACGACTACTTTCGGAAAAGGACCTGACGCTAGAACAGGCTTTCAGCGTGGCAGTATCCTACGAAGCAGCAGCACGGGGAGCTGCGGAAATACAACAGAAAGCACAGGAATACAGCGCTAACGAAATGGCGTATGGAGCAGAAAAGTGCTATCGCTGCGGCAGAACAACCCATGATCAGAAGGACTGCTGGTTTAAGGACACAGTATGCAGGCAATGTGGGAAAATGGGACACATAGCAAGAGTCTGCAGGTCGGGAAAGAAAACCAACACTACAAGAACTACTAAGGAAAAGTACAAGAAAGTAAAGAAATTGACAGACAGTAGTTCGGAAGATCAGGAGAGTGATAAGGACTCCAGGAGCAGGAGACTAAGTTGTCTAAAGTTACACAATGTGATCGCAAAGGAGGATCACCGAATCATTTGGGTCACCCTCATGATAGCAGGGTCCCCAGTAAAGATGGAATTGGACACAGGATCAGCCCTAACTGTCATGAATCGACGAGACTATGAGCGGCTATTCTCACACATACCCTTGAAGGACACGTCCATTGTATTGAAGACATACACGGGGCAAAAAGTCTACCCCAGAGGAAAAATAAGGGTGCCAGTTGAATACAACGGCAAGGAAACACAGAAACTGTATCTATATATACTACCAGATGGAGGACCACCATTGTTGGGACGTGAATGGATCTGAAAAATACAATTGGATTGGCATTCCATTCAGGCGCTAACTGTGACTGATAAAAAGGATGATGACGTCACACCTGGGCGACTGTCAAAGATTCAAACTTATGCAAAAGAGGTGTTCCAACAAGGACTTGGGACTCTAAAAGGAGTAACGGCAATGATAAAAATCGAAGATAACGCAAACCCAAAATTTTTTAAGGCCAGACCGGTACCTTACGCGATCTGCCCAGCCGTTGAAGCAGAGCTGGAGAATCTGGAGCGTTCAGGTGTGCTGTCCAAGGTGGACTGGAGCGAGTGGGCCACACCCATCGTTCCTGTAATGAAGAAATCATTGAGCAGCACGCCTGGGGAACCGAAGAAGGTTCGCATCTGTGGGGACTTCAAGGTAACTGTGAACCCAGTCCTGCACACAGTACAATATCCACTTCCACGGATAGAAGATATTTTCGTCTCACTATCTGAAGGGAAACGCTTTACAAAGATTGATCTGGCCCAAGCGTATCTACAAATGAAGGTGGAAGAAGCATCTAGGAAATACCTCACGATAAACACTCACAAAGGCCTTTACCAGTACAATCGACTGGTATTCGGGGTAGCATCAGCCCCGGCTATTTGGCAGAGGGCGATGGAACAAGTCCTGCAAGGGATCCCGGGGACCCAGTGTTATTTGGACAACATCCTGGTTACGGGCGAAAATGACAGTGAACACCTTGCCAACCTGGAGCAGGTGCTCACGAGATTACAGGAATATGTGCTACGAGCCAACCGCCCCAAATGCGAGTTCTTCAGGAGACAAATCTCATATTGTGGCCACGTGATTGATGAGGAAGGGTTGCATAAGTCGCCGGACAAGATTGAGGCTGTAGTCAAGGCTCCAGCACCGGAAAATGTGTCGCAACTGAGGTCGTTCCTCGGGTTGGTGAACTACTACCATAAGTTCTTGCCGAATTTATCTACAATTCTTCACCCACTGAACGCCCTACTGCAAACTGGAGTAACATGGAAATGGAGTGATGAGTGTAAGCGTGCCTTTCAGAAATGTAAATGCCTAATCACTTCAAAAGAAGTATTGGCCCACTACAATCCAACAGTACCGATTCGGTTAGCATGTGATGCGTCTCCCTATGGCATCGGAGCGGTGCTGTCACACAAATTCCTTGACGATTCAGAGAGGCCAATAGCCTTTGCGTCGCGCTCGTTAACCTCAGCCGAGTGTAACTACGCCCAGATTGACAGGGAGGCCCTCAGCCTGGTGTGGGGGGTGAAGAAGTTCAATCACTATCTGCACAGGCAGAAATTCACCCTACTGACTGATCATCAGCCCCTGGTCTCCATTTTTAACCCAAAGAAGGGCGTTCCAGTGATGACGGCGCAACGGCTGCAAAGATGGTCACTTTTTCTAGGGGCACATCAGTACGACATAGAGTACAAGGGTACGAAACAGCATGGAAACGCTGATGGGCTGTCGCGCCTACCGTTGCCTACGGTAGAGGAAGCACCTGCAGTGGACCCTGTTGAGATATTCCATGCGACCATAGTCGAATGTCTACCTGTTACAAACTCAAGTATAGAGAAGGAAACCCGAAATGACCCGACACTCTCTCGGGTCTATGATTTGACGGTGAAGGGATGGCCAGCACATGGCGACTCACTGTTGCCAGCATTCTCGCCAAGGAGAGAACAGCTGTCAGTGTGCCGGGGGACCTTGATGTGTGGATCCCGAGTGGTAATTCCACCCAAGTTGGGAGATAGCGTGCTCAATGAGCTTCATGAGGGTCATCTGGGAGGGGTAAAAATGAAGAGCCTAGCCAGGGCGTTTGTGTGGTGGCCGGGAATCGATCAAGAAATCGAGGATATGACCAAGAGATGCACAGGATGCCAGAAGGTCCAAAACGCTCCACCACAGGCCCCGCTACATCCATGGGAGTGGCCCTCATCTCCATGGCAACGGGTACACATTGATTTTGTTGGTCCATTTATGGACTCAATGTTCCTAATCGCTGTGGACGCCCATTCAAAATGGCCAGAAATCATCAAAATGTCCTCCACCACCACGGAGAAAACTATTGCAGTCCTACGGACCATCTTCGCCAGGAATGGCTTGCCAGAACAGATTTGCTCCGACAATGGGCCACAGTTTGTGTCTGAGGATTTCCGGAGGTTTCTGAGGAATAATGGGGTGAAACATTACACATCTGCCCCATATCATCCAGCCACAAATGGATTGGCTGAGAGGTTTGTTCAGACCTTTAAAAAGGCCATAAAGGCAATGTATAATGACGACATACCACTACAACACAAGGTGGATAATTTCTTGTTTGCTTACCGGAATGCGACACATGCAGTCACCAACCAAGCTCCAGCCGTAATGTTCTTCAACCGAAGGCTAAGATGTCGCCTGGATTTGCTCAAACCAAACATAAGACGAGATGTTGAGGATAAGCAATTCCAGCACATAAATGAGAAGCCAACCAGGAGCTTCAAGATAGGGCAACCAGTCTTGGCCCACGACTACCGAACAGAAAAATGGCAGCCAGGAACGATATGCACACAGCTGGGACCACTAATGTACACAGTGGATGTTGGAGAGAGCATCGTGAGACGCCGTGCTGACCAGATTCTAGAGTCACAGGAACAAGCCAAACCCATACCACGAGCAGGTGCACCTGGTGATCAACTCGAAGTACAGATTGCGTCTACCTCAGAAGCAGTGGTATTGGAAGCTGACGAACCAACCAATGACAATGGGCCAGAATCAACTCCGCCGCAAGAACAGGATACTCGAGAAAGGCGCTATCCAGTCAGGATCAGGAAGCCTCCTCAAAGACTGAACTTATAAATGATTATTTCAGTTGATGTATATAGTACAGAGAAAATTGTAATTGTAATTAGTTATTATTTAGTTGTTAAATGAATGTTATGTACTGTTTATCTAAAAGGGGAGGAATTGTTGTGTATGTGCCTTTAAGAGAAGAACTGATTCTACACTGCAATACCGGCAGTGACCACCCCTGTATATAAAGCCATAGCAGGCTTCTGTACGTCAGTCTTAAGTTACCCTCTGTTCAGGGCCTGGCTAAAAGAGCCATCAATTGGTCCAGGCAGCGGGCGGTCGAGGGGGTCGTCCAGCCGGATTGCCTGCATCTCTTCCGCAGCCATGTTCGCGCCCGGGTGGCCCTGGAGATGGAGCACGCGGTGTCCGCCGGTGCGCTTGAGTATTTCCGCGACCGGTGGGCGCCGCGGGGACTGGAGTGCATCATCAACACGGAAAACCAAATTTTAATTTGATTTGTTAAGCTTTAGTTGAACTTTTGTTTATTTACAGTCGAATTGGTTTTTTTTTTTGGGTCCAAATAAAAGAGTACCCTCTGTTCAGCTGCAAGCACGAGCAGAGGGAGCAGCCAGACTTTGGAGAGTGGAGGTCCCCTGACCAGGAAGAGGAGGAGAACGTTGGACCACCACCACCAACTCCACCATCATTACATCAACTGAGGTGCCTGGAGAGAGAGGACAGAGGAGGAGAAGGAGAAAGGAGGCCTACATCAACATCAACCAGGGGAGAGGCCTTTCTATCACTGCCTCCCCAAATTGGCCTCCACTTCAGGAGAGGGAGAGAGGGGAGAGAAACCAACTGCTTGAAAGGAGGGAAGAAAACTTCATCCGGAACATCTACAGGTGGGTGTTATTTGGGGCACTCTCCCAAGACTTTGTATTTTAGGTGGGGGGAGAAAAGAAGAAGCAAGGCCGGATCATCAAGGGGTGTAGTGTGTGTGTGTGTGCTCTTGTTAAAAGCTAGGCCACACACACCACTAATTAGCATCCCTTCTATTGCCTGCCCTGGGAGAGCTTGGAGCTGCCCAAGGTGAAGTCCTTAATTTAATTTAATTACATCGTTAAGACCTGTTGCAGGACTAAGCCTGGGCTTCTCCAGCTTTTCCAGGTGAAGACGTCTTCTCCCCCTGCCAGAAGACCACCATCACCAAAGGCTTTTTCCATCGGAGAGTGCAACCCTGCCAACACCCACCCACCATCCTGAGTGGCAACACTGCCCTTTGCGGCCTCCCTCCTTCCCACCCCCCCCCACCCACCTCTCTCTCTCTCTCTCTCTTTGTCTCTCTCTGCCTGTCTTTCTAAGGCACCTTAGTTTCATCTATTTTATTAATTGCCAATTGAGCAGAGGGGAGAGGCCACTCTCCCAATTTAAATCAATAAGGAGAGAGGTGTGTCCTCATTTTAATCAGCTCCCTCTGCTCAATAGAGGACAAAAAAATATATATATACACCGAGGCCATTAACACCTTCAGGCCTGTGACTTGGGGTGAGTGTAGCCCTTAAAAAAAGCACCCCAGAATGGCGACTGCGTCTTCGCCGGTGGCGGGGCCAGCCGGGACCTATGCGAGAGTGGTAGCCACGGCCACAGCTGCTCCCGCTGTTCCTGCTGCCCCGTCACCTTTTCGATTAATAACAAAAAAGCTTGGGGTGAAGAGCTACACTCACCCCACTATGACCATCGAGGCCTGCGTCAAGGCCATGGCTGGGGTTGTCGGCCCCTCAGCCATCGTCGAAAATGTATGGGAAGGCTGTGTTCTTCCTGGGGTCGGAGCGGGCGGTGTCCCTGGCTGTCGCCAAGGGGCTCACCGTGGGCGGGACCTTCCTGCCGGTGGATCCTCTCGAGGCCACCGCGCAGAGGATCATTATTTCCAACGTCCCGCCCTATGTTCCTGGTGAGCTCCTCCTTCCCCATTTGCGACAACTTGGGGAGGTGAGGTCGGGGATCACGCCCATCCCGCTCGGCTTCCAGGAGGCCAGCCTTCGCCACGTCTTCTCCTTCCGGCGCCAGCTGTTTATCCAGCTGGCGCAGGAGGAGGACACTGAAGGGGCGTTCGTCGTCCTCCACAAGGGGACCGCCTACCGCGCCTTTTGGACGTCGGACGGTGTGAGGTGCCATGCCTGCAGGGAGGTGGGGCACATCAGGAGGAACTGCCCTGCCTCCAAGGCCGCCGGATCATCTCGTGCGGCCGAGGCTGGCGCCGCCGCCGCCGCCCTTCCCCCCGGATCTGCCCACGCGTCAAGTACGTCTGATGCGCGGTTGACGTCGGGGGCCGATGCCACCAAGACCTCCGGCGGGGGGGAGGGAGCGTGTCCGGCCGGAAAGAAGGCGCGGGGAAAAAAGAAGCACCTTAGGGCAGGTCCCCCCGTGGATGGTGAGCCCTTGCCCCTTGAGCCCCTTACACCCGCGCTCCTCGCGGAGTTGATCAGGGCAGATGTGAGCGGGAGGGGCCCCATGCCCGAGCCTGTGGCTGCAACCGCCGCAGCGGTAATGCCAATACCTGCGGCCGGGCTCGGGCCCGAGGAACCCGACAAACCTGCTCCGCCGGAGGGAGTCGAGGAGGAGGCCTTTGCAGACATGGAGGTCTCCCTCGCTCCCTCCGTGCTAAAAAGAAGGCGCGACCCCCTGGATGAGGAGGAGGACCGGGAGGAGGAAGGTCCCTCCGGGCAGGGGGAGTCGTCGCCCGCCGCGGGTACTGCGCCCCCCCGCCCCCCCCCCAGCGCTGTCGTCATCACCAGCGATCGGCAGGGGTGTCTGTCCAGCACGTGCCTCCCGGGGATGGGGATGAGACCCTGCCCGTGGGGGGGGTTGCGGAACAACCCGCGGCAGTAATTGAAGTTGACCTTTTATCGGTGTCATTACCCCTCGCCGGGTCGGGCAGCCTGGGGGCTGGGTCGGGCGAGCTCGAGGATAATGAGCTCGCCCAATGCGACCCGGACGTCTCCCAGGGGATGCTCGTCCTGGTAGAGCTTTTAATTCAAAACCCCCCGTCCGCTGGGTCGGAGGTTGGTGGCGGGGAGGAGGATGGCCCCCTGGCTGCGTCTCTGGTGCCGGACGTACTGGAGGAGCTGGAAATTGTTCTCTCCCCGGTTTCTCCGGTCGTTCCGGCGTCTGGGGTGGAGGGGAGCTCTGAACCGCCGCCGTCTTCTGGCCCGGCACCCCTAGAGGAGCCCAGGGAGAAATCCTCTGCCGCCGATCCTGGGGGTGGGATCCGGGCGGAGGCGGGGCTGGCTGGCGCGGCCGAGTCGTTCGCTTCGCACTGCGCGGCGGACGGGTCGGCCGCTGGTGACGACCCCCTGGAGGAGGATGGGGACTCGGTGATGGGCACGGAGGACGATTCGGACTCCAGCGCCGACGTGGCGATGGATGACCTCGTGCCCCTTGCCGAGTCTCCCCTCATTTCCGTAAGGGAACTCCGGGATTTTATGGCCACGTGCCTGGGTCAGCGCAATAAGGTCCGGCTGGCCCTCGACAGGTGGTCGGAGCTGGCGCTGCTCATCGATTCCGTCCGCGCCGCCGTTAAGATCTTGGGCGCGGACGAGGGTGTGAACCCGCTCGAGCTGCGTCGGCTCACAACGTTTCTCACTGGGCTGCTGAGGAAGTGGCGGCGGACCAGCGGCTGCGCTTCCTCGCCCCGTTAGGTGTAGGTAGAGGTTGCACTATGCTTCTGACATGAAGATAACCATAGCCAGCCTCAACATCAACGGCAGCAGGGAGGCGCGCCGCAGATTCAATAACTTCTCGGTCCTTCGGGACGGGAAGTATGCGGTGTGCTTCCTGCAAGAAACCCACACCGTTCCGGGAGACGAAGCCACGTGGCTCCTGGAGTGGCAAGGAGGGGTCAGCATGAGTCACCTCTCCAACAATTCCAGCGGGGTGGCTATCTTGCTGGCCCCGCATTTTCAGCCGGAGATCTTGGGGGTCAAGGAGCACGTGCCGGGCCGCTTGCTCCATGTCACTGTTCGCCTGGGGGGCGTGCCGCTCCATTTAGTGAACGTGTACGCCCCTCAGACCAGTGCGCAGCAAGTGCGCTTCTTCGAAGAAGTGTCCGCTCTCTTGGGCTCCATCGACGTGGGCGAGTGCGTCATCCTCGGGGGGGATTTTAACTGCACCCTCGAGGCGAGGGACCGTTCGGGTCCCCCGCGAAGCCCGGCGGCGATGGAGAAGTTGAGGGACCTGGTTGCGTCCTTCGACTTGGTGGACGTCTGGCGAAATCTCCACCCCGACTCCAGCGCCTTCACTAGCGTGAGGTCTGGGGGAGGAAGGTCCAGAATCGACCGCCTCTACATTTCCCGGGCGTTCGTCTCCTGCGTTCCGGCAGCTTCCATGCGGCCGGTGCCGTGCACGGACCACCACCTGGTGTGGGCGGAGCTCGCTCCGCTGCGCGCGCGGGGGGGGGTCCGTGTACTGGCATTTTAACAACCTGCTGCTGGAGGACGCACGGTTCCGGGATTCGTTTCGTCGATTCTGGGCCGACTGGAGAAGGAAGCAGGGGGGCTTCCCCTCCTTGAGGCTATGGTGGGATGTGGGCAAGGCTCACATCCGTCTCTTCTGTCAGGAGTACGCGAAGGGGTCGACCAAGAGGCGGGAGGCCCGGGTCGGGCGGTTGGAGAAGGAGGTGCTCGACCTGGAGTCCCGTCTCAGTCAGGTCGTCGAGGACCCGGCCCTGCGGAAGGTGTACGAAGAGAAGAAGGGCGCGCTGAAGGACCTGCAGCTCGTCGGGTCCCGAGGCGCGTACGTGAGGTCGCGGATCCAGCTCCTGCGGGACCTGGACCGCGGCTCCCCCTTCTTCTACTCGCTGGAAAAAAGACGGGGGGTCCGTAAGCAGCTCTTGGGGCTGCTGGCCGACGACGGATCTCTGGTCTCGGATCCGGAGGGAATCAGCGCGGAGACCCGCGCCTATTACGGGGCTCTGTTCTCTCCGGATCCGTCCAGCGAGGATGCGCGCAGAGTTTTGTGGGAGGACCTGACGAAGGTTGGCCCGGAGGGCGCCGAAAAATTGGACGCTCCGCTAAGTCTGGCGGAGCTGACCGGCGCCCTCCGCCAGCTCTCTAGGGGAAAGTCCCCGGGGCTGGACGGGCTGACCGTGGAGTTCCACAGGGCGTTCTGGGACGTCTTGGGGGGCGACTACGCGCGGGTCCTGGGGGAAAGTTTGGCGACCGGGGAGATGCCCCTCTCTTGGCGCAGGGCGGTCATTGTCCTGCTGCCTAGGAAGGGCGATCTCCGCCTCCTTAAGAACTGGCGCCCGGTCTCCCTCCTCAGCACGGACTATAAAATCTTTGCCAGGGCCATGTCTGCTCGCCTTGGCACCGTGCTGGCCCACATGATCCACCCCGACCAGTCCTACACGGTCCCGGGCCGGACCATCCACGATAACATCCATCTGGTCCGGGACCTGGTCCACCACTCCCAGAGGGCTGGTCTGTCGGTCGCCTTCCTTTCCCTGGATCAGGAGAAGGCGTTTGACAGGGTGGATCACGAGTATCTCTTCGGGACTCTGCGCGCATTCGGGTTCGGGACGCATTTCGTCGCCCGGATCCGACATCTGTACGCCGCCGCGGAGTGTCTGATTAAAGTTAACGGGTCCTTGACGGCGCCCCTTCGCTTCGGGAGGGGGGTGCGTCAGGGATGCCCCATGTCCGGTCAGTTATATGCCATTTGCGTGGAGCCTTTCCTGCGCCTCTTGCGGAAGAGGTTGACGGGACTGGCTCTGCAAGGGCCGGGCGTGGAGGTGGTCCTCTCGGCTTACGCCGATGACGTGCTCCTCACGGTCACGGATCCCGCTGACTTGCGGAGGATGCGGGAATGCCAGCAGATTTACTCGGACGCATCCTCCGCCAAGATCAACTGGGAGAAATGTTCCGGACTCCTGGTGGGTCAGTGGCGGGTGGACTCCCTGCCGGAGGAGTTCAGGCCTTTCGCCTGGAGCACCACGCACCTCCTCTATTTGGGAGTCTACCTTAGCCCTGCCGAGGACGCTTGGCCGACGAACTGGCAAGAGCTGGAGGCCAAAGTCACTGCTCGCCTAGGGCGCTGGACAGGACTGCTCCGAGTGTTGTCCTACAGGGGTCGAGCGCTGGTCATAAACCAGCTGGTGGCCGCCATGTTGTGGTACCGGTTGGTCACTTTGATCCCTCCCCCTGCGTTTGTCGCCAAGATTCAGAAGAAGCTCATCGACTTCTTCTGGGACAAAAGGAAGCACTGGGTCTCTGCCGCGGTTCTGTGTCTCCCGCTTAGGGAGGGCGGTCAGGCGCTGGTGTGCCTTCGCACCCAGGCTGCGACTTTCCGTCTTCAGACGCTGCAGAGATACCTGTACGTCGAGAATCCTCCGAGATGGTGTGCGCTGGCGACGTTTTTCTTCCGCCAGCTGCATGGCCTCAATTACGACACGCAGCTCCTGTTTGCGAAAGTGGGCAGCAGGCGTGCCGGCCTGCGGGAGCTGCCTGTCTTCTACCAGGAACTACTATGGGTTTGGAACTACGTCGCTTCCAGGCGGAGCTCTCCCCCGTCAGGAGCGGCGGCTCTCCTTCGGGAGCCGCTGCTCAGGAATCCGCACCTCCACGAACACGGGTTCGGGCGGCTGGCGGAGGGTAGGGCTGTGGCTGGCAAGGTGACCAGAGTCGGGGACCTGCTCGATGGTGGAGGAGCGGGCTGGATGGCGCCGGAGGAGCTGGCGCGGCGCCTGTCCTGGGCCAACGTCCGGCTCGCGGTCGAAACCATCGAATCGGTAAAAGCGGCACTGGGCCCCGACTCCACTAGGTGTATCGAGGCGGCTCAAGCACGTGGGGCGATCCCGTCCGAGCTTACCCCCGTTCGGATGGAATTCCTCATCGGCGCCCAGCCCCGAAACTCCCCTCGGGAACCAGCGCCTCACAACTTGAGCCGTCTCGAGGAAATACCCTCCGTGCCTTTTCATTCCGCGTGGAGGGGTTTCCTGTACGGGCTGCTCCTGCACACTCTCCACTTTGCCATCTTCGTCTACCGTCCGGACACGCCTTGGCGTGGCGTTTTGCCGACCGGCGGTAGCGGAGGTCCCCAATGGAGGGCTCTCTATGCGGGAGTCCTCCCTTGTTCCATCGGGGACTTGGCCTGGAGGGTGTTGCACGGAGCGGTCCCGTGCAATAAGGTTTTAAGTAGGTTCACGGACTCCCAGGCCGCCTGCATTTTTTGCGGCTTGGAGGAGTCCGTGTTTCACGTTTATATGGATTGTGAGAGGTTGCAGCCCCTCTTTCACTACTTGAAGGGGCTGCTCCTCGATTTTTGGTTGCACTTCAGTCCCACGCTCTTGATCTACGGTCACCCGGTGCGGAGGGGAGCGGACAGGTTGGAGGACCTCCTTGTGGGCCTGCTCCTGGGCCTGGCTAAAAGAGCCATCAATTGGTCCAGGCAGCGGGCGGTCGAGGGGGTCGTCCAGCCGGATTGCCTGCATCTCTTCCGCGGCCATGTTCGCGCCCGGGTGGCCCTGGAGATGGAGCACGCGGTGTCCGCCGGTGCGCTTGAGTATTTCCGCGACCGGTGGGCGCCGCGGGGACTGGAGTGCATCATCAACACGGAAAACCAAATTTTAATTTGATTTGTTAAGCTTTAGTTGAACTTTTGTTTATTTACAGTCGAATTGGTTTTTTTTTTGGTTTTTTTTTTGGGTCCAAATAAAAGAGTACCCTCTGTTCAGGGTGCGCTTGAGTATTTCCGTGACCGATGGACTGGAGTGCATCATCAACACAGAAAACCAAATTTTAATTTGATTTGTTAAGCTTTAGTTGAACTTTTGTTTATTTACAGTTGAATTGGGTTTTTTTTTTGGGTCCAAATAAAAGAGTACCCTCTGTTCAGGGTGCGCTTGAGTATTTCCGCGACCGGTGGGCGCCGCGGGGACTGGAGTGCATCATCAACCCGGAAAACCAAATTTTAATTTGATTTGTTAAGTTTTAGTTGAACTTTTGTTTACAGTCCAATTTGGGTTTTTTGGGTACAAACAAAAGAGTTACCCTCTGTTCAGTAAATACCAGTTATTATTGTTCTCCTGCAGTCCGTGTATTATTTATACTCGGACACTACAACCAGATGATCTGTTTTTAGTTGTTGGTTGAGGGATAATTATTGGCCAACGCAATGGGGAGAACTCCCATTCTCTTCTTCAAATAGTGCCGTGGGATCTTTATGTCCACCTGAGAGGCCAGTCGGGGCCTCGGCTTACTGTCTCATCTGAAAGATGGCACCTCTGACAGTGCAGCACTCCCTCAATACCACCAGTCTAGATTATGTGCTCAAGTCTCTGGAGTGGGGCTTGAACCCACAATCTTCTGACTCGCAGGCAATAGTACTACCACTGCGCCAAGGTTGCTACCTTACAGGTTGATACTGTCTGCACTCTGGTACTTCATCCAAGTGGCCATTCTTCATGTGTGTGACCAGAGGCTGCCTGCTGACTTTTCCACTGTGAGGGGCATCACAGGCAAAGCTGATGTTCCCACCTGCTATCCACCCCATAAGGAAAGGAAACTCTGACCTTGTGTTTTTTTGCTCTTTTATCTCTTTCCCCGCTTAGGGACAGTGGAGAAAATTGTAGTGACCCCTACTGTATCTCTGGCTGAGTTCAACTAACAGCACAGACCACAGTAGGTGATACATTTACCCACTGAGGCACTGTGAGCTGGGAATGGGAAGGTATGGATGATTAAAGCATTAAGCATATTTAAAATAAATTGTAGTTAGACGTTTGTGTGATTTTTTTTTAATGCAAATATTTCTGTTTTCAGGATTCCTGGATTCAGAATTGGTCTGGCGATGTTGCTGATATTAATCAGTCTGAGTGTTGCCGGGATCACAAATTGCATGATTGACAAATATTTTGATTTCAACATAGCTAAAAAGTTCAACAAATTGTTTTTGTAATGTGCAAACAGTTGACCAAAAAAAAGCTGATGAATATTGCATATTTTATGCTTTACATATAGTAAATATGAAAACCTCCTTTCTGAAGATTTGTGGTTCATATATGTGACTTCAACATGGTACAATAAAACTCAGCATTTTTAAAGGAGCTTCACTTGTAAATATTCCTTTATTGACTATCATCTGTGCTTTTTGCCTCTATATACACTATATACAAGGCACCTGGCCTTATTTTGCTTGTAACTTTTTAACACATGGGAAATGGAACAAGTTTGGGTAAATTAGCATTAACTTACTTTAATGCATGAAAATAATTGGCTCCTAAATAGTCTCTAAATGTTAGTGTAGGTACCTCAAAGTATGTACCTCAACTCATTACCCTTGCTGTAATTTTCCAGTCCAAACATTTGCTCACTGTTCCACACAAATTTACACCATCAATATTTTCCCAGGTACAGGTGGCATCTGCCATCTTCAGTCTGGATTCTGTCCTAGGGCAAGTCCTAACTCAAGTCTCACACATGAGATTTTTGAGCCACATACTAGGGAAGAGTGGCTTCCTGTTGCCTTCCTCATGGTTTTTATCTTTAGAGTATCTTCTCCTTGGTGGGCTGCAACAAAGGCTAAAGATCTGAGTGAGGCCGACCACCCACCACAACCATCAGATGCAAGTATCCCCACTGGATGTCAACCATTCAGAGCTAGCGCTTCTGTCACCACTCACCAGGGCTGTCTGGAGTGAGTCCCAAACCCAAGCCTTCTGGCTCAGAGGCAGGAATACTATCACTGAGCCAGTGTGCCAGTGCAGCCTTCGGTCGCCTGAGGAAGAGAGTGTTTGAAGACCAGGACCTCAAACCCGGCACCAAGCTCATGGTCTACAGAGCAGCAGTGATACCCGCCCTGCTGTATGCCTCAGAGACATGGACCATGTACAGCAGGCACCTCAAAGCACTGGCGAGGTACCACCAATGCTGCCTCCGCAGGATCCTGCAAATCCATTGGCAGGATAGGCGCACCAACGTCAGTGTTCTCGCTCAGGCCAACATCCCCAGCATCGAAGCTTTGACCATGCTCGATCAGCTCCGATGGGCGGGTCACATTGTCCGCATGCCCGATATGAGACTCCCAAAACAAGCACGTTACTCGGAGCTCCGGCACGGCAGGAGAGCCCCAGGTGGGCAGAGGAAACGCTTCAAGGGCACCCTCAAAGCCTCCTTGAAAAAGTGTAACATCCCCACCGACACCTGGGAATTCCTGGCACAAGACTGCACAAAGTGGAGGAAAAGCATACGGGAAGGTGGCGAACACCTTGAGTCTCTTCGCCAGGAGCAAGCGGAAGCCAAGCGCAGGCAGCACAAGGAGCGCACGTCAACCCAAGCACCCCACCCACCTGCCCCTTCAACCACCGTCTGCCCCACCTGTGACAGACACTGTAGGTCCCGCATTGGACTCATCAATCACCTGAGAACTCATTTTTAATGTGGAAGCAAGTCATCCTCGGTTCCGAGGGACTGCCTAAGAAGTAAGAAGAAGGATACTCTGTCTAGTACCCCACTGGATGTGACCCCAGTATTTAGAGACCAGAGACCATATTCTAGTCTCTACTCAACAGGGCTATCTGGAATGGGGCTCGAACCCTTCACCTTCTGAGCCAGGTGGGAATGCTACCACTAGGCTAAAGGCTCACTCCACCCGGTAGGGAAATTTGGATAGAGGGGAGGGAAATAAAGAACTGACTTGCATTTATACAGCAGCTCAGCACTTCCCAATATGCTTCAGAATGAATTAATGACTTTTGAAGCACCCTCACTGTTACTATGTAGGCAATCACAGCAAAAATTTTGCTCAGAGCCAGGTTGCACGCATGGTAATTGAAATGCATGGTTTATTCTTTATTTTTTGGGGAGTTAGTTGAGGGAAGAATGTTGGCCAGGACACCACCTTCCTCATCTTCGAGTAGTGCCAAATGATTGTTTACATCCACTTAAACAGGTATACAGCACTTCACTTAACATCTCACCTCCAACAATGCAGAACTTCTGTCAGTCCTTGTGTTATGTGCTCAAGTCTTGAATTATGTGCTCAAGTTGGCTTAAACCCCCAACTTTCAGACTTGGAGGCAAGAGTATTATCCACTGACCCAAGCTAACACTATAAAAACTCTTGCAGACTAAATCCACAAGTTTTTAAAAAGAAAGACATCTGCAGATCTCCATGGTACTGCACATGACGAGGAAGAGGTAAAACTTTCGCAGTGGGCAGAAGGTATTCCACACCTCCACATAAAGAATTTGGAAAAAAGTTTGTAAGAAATCAGCTCAGAAATGTGAAGCTTTTGTTGACTGGAAAATTATTTTTCTTTCCCAGGTGGAAAAAGACATACATTTATTTCCCTCGCATATCTGCACCTTTTTATCTTTACTGTCCATCTGTTTGGGATATTGTTTTTATGGTAAGGTCTCTGCAACAGCAATTAGTGTTATTTGAAGGTTCTGTTTAAATAAACATATTTAAATTTCAGTACTTTTATTCAGAACCTCACTTGAAACTTGAGTAACTGTAGAGTCCTTCCAGAATTTCTTCTATATTCACACGCACACACACAAGTCACTCTTGATGTTGTCTATCCAGCGCTTCCTCGGTTTCTTGTTCCATCTACCTCAGTATGCAGGGCTATTGAAAGGTAATCTAGCTGTTAACATTCTTGAAACATGCCCAAACCAGTGCAGTCACCTTTCATGGGTCTTCTGTATAAGCGGTGTTTCTTGTCCAAGCCGTGTCCTTAAACCATTTTTGATTCTTTGTATCCTGGATACTCCCAGTATTCTTCTCAACCAACTAATTTCTTCTGTTAGTATCTTTTGCTCGACAACTTTTCTCATGTTCCAACACTGATATATGCAGCTGGAGTAATTGTTTCAAAAATATTACAAAATATAAAGAATAAACAATGCCAAATTTCAAAGTGCAAAATTTAATTTTTCATTCATGTAACATGCTGTATGTTCTATTCAAACTCCTTGAATATAGTAATCAATACTGTCTTATTTAGCAAAGTTACCTGAGAAAAACCTGACTATATGCTTTACCTTGTTTTCATGATTTATATTTAAAAACCCAATTCTGGTTATTTTTAGCGCTTCTAAAAAAGGTTTGCCTGGGGAGTTTTTCCCTCAGCAATTTCCCATTGATATCCAGGAGGAGCAGCGCTTACAAACAGCAAGTTCCAACACATTCTATGAATGGGCTGGCTTGCCGTTGATCATAAAAACTCTTGTTGTTTGGCACAGATGCACACTAGACGCTGTCATCTGCTGCCTTACTTAGTCCTTTCACGTGACACTGATAGTCCGAGAAGCCCCGTGAACTCAAGCTTCTGACTTCTCAAAGATGCACATGCTTCCGACACAAGTTGTTGTTTGAGGCATTTCATGCACGGATAGGTGGATTGTATAGGTCGATTTGTTTAACACTTGTAAATTATTTGTCTTTAATAAATTACAAACTTTAATTTCTAGTAGTAAATCAAGATGGCAGCCAAAATGTTTTTCAAAAACATTCTTAGCGACTTCCATTGGTTCACCTTTACTTATTGGAAGCTTTAGCTAACGTTTATTTTGGATTGTTTTTCACATGAAATTTTTCTGCCCGTGTTCAGCCGGTGCCTTTCTACCTCTTCAGTTGTGATTTGTTGCTTTAACCAGAGACATAAATGTGATGTCAAATTTGCATGTGGAAAAGTGTGATACAAAATGTAGATGTGTGTGTATGTATATATTATTGGTGATGTTCAAAAGAAATCTCAGGTGAGCTTACTTATATTTGCTGAATAATTTAATATACTAGTTTGAAGTGAATTCTTCACAGGCAGTTCATCCCCGCCATCTCATATATATTTAACAGGAACGTTGCTTGAATGATACTTTCCCCTCTATTCCCCTGTAACTGTTCCAAGTACTAAACATTTACTATTTCCTAAAATGACAGATTTTAACATTCGCATTTCTTTTGGAAGCCAGTAATAATTTTTTGAAGTCAGGACCTCAATAAGAACTTGACTTAAAGACCTTTCAAGTTGTCTGTAATATTTGAAATGTGTGGCATGTTACAAATTCTAATATTCTGAGAATCAATCACCAACCCTGAGCTGCAGCAAGATTTATAAGAGCTTATAGAACTAATGTGCAGACTGCTTTTGAATAATTGTAATGTCAAAAAGGGACCCAGATTGGAATTCAGACGTATGTTAGAGGTGCCGCTATTGTTTTTAATGCTCAGCCTAATTGGGCAACATTTTACCTTTAAAGCAGTAGGGTGTCGAACCTTTTTTCCCCCAAAGTGTGAACTGAAGAATCAAAACTGTTTCTCTGTAGGTGCTATTACTAGAATTGCATCCATTAAGAATACATATTTTCCCTCCTCTTGTGAAGGTGCTGGCTCTTGCTGGAGTGCTGTGCGCTTTGTTCTGTTTTTTTCTGGCTCATACCCTGATGTGCTCTCCAGCCCAGTTTCCCAATGTGGTGTTGCTCCTCTGCTGGGCCAGGGGCTGATGGGGTGTTGCTCTTCTGCTGGGCCAGGGGCTGATGTGGTGTTGCTCCTCTGCTGGGCCAGGGGCTGATGTGATGTTGCTCCTCTGCTGGGCCAGGGGCTGATGTGGTGTTGCTCCTCTGCTGGGCCAGGGGCTGATGTGATGTTGCTCCTCTGCTGGGCCAGGGGCTGATGTGATGTTGCTCCTCTGCTGGGCCAGGGGCTGATGGGGTGTTGCTCCTCTGCTGGGCCAGGGGCTGATGTGATGTTGCTCCTCTGCTGGGCCAGGGGCTGATGTGATGTTGCTCCTCTGCTGGGCCAGGGGCTGATGTGATGTTGCTCCTCTGCTGGGCCAGGGGCTGATGGGGTGTTGCTCCTCTGCTGGGCCAGGGGCTGAATTCTCTACCACAGAAGACAGTTGAGGCCAATTCATTACATATATTCAAGAAGGAGTTAGATATATTTCTTAAGGCTAAGGGGATCAAGGGATATGGGGAGAAAGCAGGGACAGGGTACTGAATTTGGATGATCAGCCATGATCGCATTGAATGGCGGAGCAGGCTCGAGGGGCCGAATGGCCTACTCCTGCTCCTATCTTCGATGTTTCTATGGGGTCGATTTTCAGTGTGCCGTGAGGTGGGCTTTTAGGCGTGCGGGGGGCTAAAATCCCGAATTCGGGGGTCCTAACACCATCCCGCCCAAAACCCGCCTCTATGTAAGTTTCAAAGGTACCCGCCCCGCACTGGGACCCGCCGACCCGAGGCGGGAAGGGATTAATGCCAATTAATTGCCTGTTAACAGGTAGTTAACAGGCAGTTTTTAGCCTAATCCCTATTTTGAAGGTTGTGTGGGATTCCCGACGGCTCCAAACCACACCAGGTTAGAGGAGTCGGGCCGTCAGGTTGAAGGACTTGGAGGGGTCGAGATGTCGGTGTTCAGGTGAGTGATGGGTGCATGAATGCAAAGGTAAGTGTGTTTGGTGTGTCTAAAGTGTGTAAAGAAGTTTAAATTACCTGTACTTACCTTTACAGCCTTCCTTCCTCTAGGCTTCGGGAGTCCATCATTCAGCCGGCACAGAAAGCAGAATGGCTGCGATCTGTCAAAAGTGACAGCCTGCAGCTTTCAGTGCCGGCGAGATTTCTAACTGAGTCTGTGTAGAAGGGCTCAGGTTAGAAGTAAGACTGTCAGTGTTTGACAGCTTCAAACAGCTGTGAAACACTGATATTTCATCTGTCAACACGTCTTGACAGATGAAATTTCAGTCTGTGACATCACCTGTTGCCGGGTGACCCTTAACTGGCCTGCTGAGCCCGCAAGGTCAATCAAGTGAAAATCGCGTGGATTGGCTGCATCTCGATGGAGGCGGGACTACAACCCAAAAGTTGTAGTCCTGCCTCCTTCACAATTTCTGAATGAAAATCCAGCCCTATGTTTCTATGATGTGATGTTGCTCCTCTGCTGGGCCAGGGGCTGATGTGGTGTTGCTTCTCTCATACACCCAGTTAAAATACATGATTTTGATTTTAAAAGTTTAAAAGTAACCAAAGAAATGTTTAGAATTTATGATGGATTAAAAGAGAGCCAGTAGTCTAAAGAAATTTTTCATGATGAGCTAATAGAAAATTGCATCTAAAATCGTGTTTTTGTCAACTGACTATTGTAAATTTTAAGCTCTGCTGCAATGAATTTGATGTTTTCTGTTACTCCACATTGAGGATATTTGTTAAATCTTACTCCTTGCCTTTAAAAAAAAAAAATGGCATTTACTGAATGAATTCTCCTTACTTGAAAAAAATCTCACAATGATGAACTTTCTTGAATGACCATTGGGGCTAAAATCATGGCCGTGGCACCAGGGTCAAAAGTTATATGGGCAAGGGACAACTGGTGTACAAAATTCATTGTTGTATTAGCTTCAACCCTATTGGCAAAGGCGTTTCACTCCTCCAGTATTACTCAAGTGGCCATTGTTACTGTCTGGTCCTGGACAGTGCCTGTCTACAGGCTATTTGAATGTGGAGGTTCTTACAGCTTTATATTGTCCTCATTTGACATTCCTATAGCAGGAGTCACTGGATGGCACTTGGGCCCTTGGCTGACTTATGCCCTTTTTAACAGAAGGGTTTCTTTGTCTCCTACCCAGGTGTCAGAAAATGGATGACTATTGGGCGTTGCAGACTCAATTGGTGATAGCATTAGTCCCAGTGTAATGATGATTTACCTTCCCTGTATTTGCAGCAGGATGAACAAATAATGCATTTTACGCAGCGCAAGCTGGCATTTTAAATTGTCTGTCAAGCTCATAAATCCCATAAATCCTGGTCCTGGAATGATTGTGGTGATAGAAGACAACATCCGCCCACCAATTTATGCCAACAAAATGAGGCCAGAAGGTGATGAGAGAACACCGGGCATGATATTAATATTAGAGCTCGGTCATTCAGGAGCAACATTGGGAAGCACGTTTTCACACAAAGGGTAGTGGAAATCTGGAATTCTCTCCTCAAAAGGCTACTGGGTCAATTGAAATTTTCAAGATTAAGATTGACAGATTTTTATTAGCTGAGGGTATCAACTGCAGCCGTTGTCTTCGGTCCCCGCCACAAACTCTATTCCCAACCAGACTCCAGCTCTGTCCGTGGCCATTGTCTGAGGCTGAACCAGACTAATTGCAACCTTGGCAACCTATTTGACCCTAAGCTGAGCTTCCAATCCAATATCCATTCCATCACCAAGACTAACATCGCCCGTCTCCACCCCTGCCTCAGCTCATCTGCTGCTGAAACCCTCATCCATGCCTTTGTTACCTCTAGACTCGACTATTCCAATGCTCTCCTGGCCGACCTCTCACCTTGCACTTTCTGTAAACTTAAGCTCATTCAAAGTTCTGTTGCGAGCATCCTAACTCACACCAAGTCCTGTTCACCCTTGTGCATGCTGCCCTATATTGGCTCTCTTTTTCATCCTTGTTTACAAATCCCTCCATGGCATCACCCTTCCCTACCTCTGTAACCTCCTCCTGTCCTACAACTCTCCGAGATCTCTGCGTTTTTCCATTTCTGGCCTCTTACACATTCCCGATTTTCTGTGCTCCACTATTGGTGGCCGTGCATTCATTGCATAGGTCCTAAGCTCAGGAATTCCCTCCCTAAACCGCTCCGTCTCTCTACCTCTCTCTCCTCCTTTAAGACACTTCTTAAAACCTGCCTCCTGCCCTAATATCTCCTTATGGGGCTCAGTGTCAAATTTTGTTTGATAACACTCCCTTGAAGCACCTTGGGACATTTTACTAAAGGTGTTATATAAATACAAGTAGTTGTCATTGTTGATATGGATCAAAGGTGGGTAAATGGAGTTGAGGTACAGATAAATGGTGGAAAAGGCTCAAGGGGCTGAATAGACTCCTATGTAACTGAGGTATGATTGTTTGTTCTACTCCAGTTCTTCTTCTTATCGTGTCCATGGACAGTCTATACATAGCCCAGCCAGAACTGGACACATTTTTGCGCCTTGTTGTTGAATTCGGCAAAATCTGCAACAGTGCAGGGTTCCTCTAACGATGGGCATTGCAGGAGATGTTGCATAGTCTGTGCCTCAGTTCCACATTCACAAGTTGTCGGGCTGGTTGAATATCCCCATTTGTTTAGTGACACCTTTGAGCAACCTACAGCGGTCCTAAGTCTGTTAAGGCACTTCCAGATTGCCCAGTTGCAATTAGCTCCTGGGGGAAGGCTTTCATCAGGTAAAATTTCCATCGCTGGGGGTTGTTCAAGACTGGTGAGCCGGTCTTTCCACAAGGCGATGCGGGCTTCAGATGAGGTTGATTGTAATGGAACAACACTGTTCATGAAGCTCTTCCTTGACTTTAGGCGGCTGGGTGTAGGTGTATGACAATGCAGAGGGTGCCTCTCATCTGATGTTTGACGGAGTCGCTCTTTCTTGCTGGCTGTCGTTCTTCTTATATCAGGGGGAGCGATACCCACCAGGATATATAGGCTGTTGGCGTTTGTTGGTTTTAAGCAACCTGTGATAAATCGGCAGCTTGCATTCAGAACGGCATCTGTAATATGTTAATAATAAATACAGCTGTTCCTCCTCCCGAACTCTGCCACACAAAATCTGTGGTCGAAGCCAGGCAAGCCTGATCTGATTTCAAACCTGTGCTGTTCTGAAGTTTTTACTAAGATACTGAAGACTAGGGGTGAAAAATTGAGTCGCGCCCCCTTTGGGGCGCTAACTTCGCCGGGGCGCTACTAAAATTAGTGCCCCCGTAGCCAAAATTGAATGGTAGCACCCCAAGAGGGAAGCGCCCTGCCTCCCTCTTGGGGCACTGCGAGGGAATATCGCGGCACTCTGCGGCACATCGCACCGTGGTACTGCAGGCCTTCCTCCCCTTCTTAAAGGGGAGGGGCCTTGCGCAGCGCGACCCGGGGCCCAGCTGGGCCACCAGTGATCGGAGTGCCGGCACAAGAGCCCGGCAATCAAGAGAAGAGCACAGCTGGCAAGCCGCGGTGGGTGGGCTGCAGAGGAGACCGGGGACGGCAACGGGGGCAGGTGCTGGCGCTAGGCCAGCAACAAAAATGGCTGCCCGTCACCTCGCCTTTAATTAGCGCCGCCCCGGCCCCCCTGACCCCGTTGGACATAGCGCTACCAAAGGTCGGGGCCGGGACGCGAGCGGAGCGCTGTGCATGGCGAAGACATCATCGCTGGCGGTGCAGCGCCGAGGGGCACTAACGGTTACCGCCACCACTAACCTCCCGCTGAATTTCGTGGGAGGCATTGGCGGTGCCGTGCCCGGGCGCTAGTTGCTTTGTGTCCTGTTAGCGCCCTCTTAGGGCACTAACAGGAGGCGCAAAGCAACCGAATTTTTCCCCCCAAATTGCTTCCTCAGGCCCTGCGATTCAGTGGTCCGTGCCCCACCATTAGTTGTGTGGGTGAGTTGGATTTCCAGCTGCCAACTCAAAGCCATTGACCCTGTCCCAAATCCTGGGGTTAGGGTCATTTTAATACTCAGGGTGGGCAGTCTGTGACGGCAGGGATGCAATGAAAACACCTACTCTGAGGAAGTGCTGGAAAGTGAGAGGATGAACCTGCTGCTTTGAGTGGGGGTACAATATATCCCTAACAATGCAGCAAAGTAATGTTTGGACACTATAAGGCAATTAATCCCCTTGGGGATCGATTACTTTTTAAGTGATCTTCTCTGGGGCCTTATTAAAGCCAGGTGTGAGACTTATGCCAGTCCTCGGCCTATTGGTGGCCCACTGGGCAGAATTCCTAGGGGAGCCTGCAAATGCCACAGAATTCCCTCCCTCACTCCAAAGCAGTGCTTTGACCTAGGGAAGGAGGGAGCATGGGCAATTCCGCCTCTCTGGGATTTGGACTATATTTTACATGGAGCAGAAATCTAGTGGATCCAGAATCCACTCCACATTATGGGCCCCCTGTGGGTAATCTGCCTGACTTCTACTATTGCAGCCCACCGGAATTTCAGGGGGACATCTGTGCTTTTCTTCTTCCCACCCACTGTGGGGAGTTGTCTAGCCTCCAGTTAATACCTCGCCAGAGCAGCACAGCTGAGAGTAGGAGCTCGATGGGGTGGTGGAATTGACCCGGGGCCATCCCTTTCCCTGTTGTTGTTTAATGCACTGACCAGTCGAATATAACTGGAGTTTTACTATTTTCACCTTGGGTTACCATTTTAATTTGGCAAAATCTCATTTTCTTAATAAAATATTAAAATTATTTATCATATTTCTTTTCTTCTCCAAATGGCTCCTTTTCTCTCCTGAAGACACCAGCTCACACTGGGGCTGTGATTCCATGGGCACCAGGTTCCCCCTGGTATATCTCAGCTGCGCCGATACTTTACTCATAAACCCGTTGCTTTACTGGATTTTCCTGGCTGCCCTCCTTGTTGAATCTGGTTTGTTGTTGCCACCGTCCTCGCGAGTCCAGCACGTTGGGAGTTAGCATCACTAGCACGTTACCAAGTGCAACAACAAATGAAAGTAAACTACTCCAGTTTATAACCTTTTAAAAATTCTCTTCATTTTTACAGTCACCTCTTTTCTGACAAGTAAATTAAAATTATCCTTATTCATTGATCTGAAAGATGTTATTTCAATATGGCCAATTGTTTTCCTTTCCAAATTCGTCTCTATCTCAATAGCTGCAATTGCTGAAATACATAGAATAGGACATCTAGATTGCTTCAAGTGTAACAACAGGGAGGCAACTAATAAAAATATACCCAATACAAAAGCACTGTGCAACACCAATCCTCAGCTATGCTGCTGCTGAAAATACAACATCAGTAGTTTTCTAAATTAATGTTTTACATTACAATGTACTTTTCAAGCACTTTAGTGTATAGGCCAGCACTGGCCGTTGAATACAATTGTGGAAAATCAGTTACACATTTACAGCAATGCACTGTAAGTCAGAGAACACATTAAACCTGAACATTCCAACACTATCCAAATAAATTAATGGTCAAGGCTGAACACACTTTTGGTAACGAAATGGATATAAATTTAGAACAACAAAAACTTGCATTTATATAGCGCCTTTAACATAGTAAAACGCCGCAAGGCGCTTCACAGGAGCGTTATCAAACAGAATTTGACATCGAGCCACTTAAGGAGATATTAGGGCAAATGACCAAAAGTTTGGTCAAAGTGGCAGGTTTTAAGGAGTGTCTTAAAGGAGAGGTGGAGGGGTTTACGGAGGGAATTCCACAGATTAGGGCCTGTGCAGCTGAAGGCACGGCTGCCAATGGTGGAGCGATTAAGATTGGGGATGCGCACGAGGCCAGAATTGGAGGAGAGCAGAGATCTCAAAGGTTTTTAGGGCTGGAGGAGGTTACAGAGATAGGGAGGGGAAAGGCCATGGAGAGATTCAAAAACAAGGATGAGACTTTTAAAATTGATGCGTTGCCGGACCTGGAGCCAAGAGAGCCCAGGTGTGATGGGTGAACGGGACTTGGTGCGAGCTAGGACACGGGCAGCAGCGTTTTGGATGAGCTCAAGTCTCTGTCGGGTGGAAGATGGGAGGCCGGCCAGGTGTGCAGTGGAATAGTCAAGTCTAGAGGTAACAAAGGCATGGAGGAGGGTTTCAGCAGCAGGTGAGCTGAGGCAGGGGTGGAGTTGGGGGCAATGTTACAGAGGTGGAAGTAAGCAGTCTTGGTGATGGAACAGATATGTGGTCGGAAGCTCATCTCGGAGTCAAATACGACACCAAGGTTACAAACAGTCCGATTCAGCCTCAAACAATTGCCATGGAGCGGGATGGAGTCGGTGGCTCGGGAACGGAGTTTGCAGCAGGGACCGAAGACAATGACTTCGGTCTTCCCAGTATTTACTTGTAGGAAATCTCTGCTCATCCAGTACTGGATGTCGGACAAGCAGTCTGACAAATCAGAGACAGTGGAGGGGTCGGGTGGGGCGACGGTGACTTACAGCTGGGTGTCGTCAGCGAAAGTGGAACCTGACGCTGTGTTTTCGGATGATGTCGCCGAGGGACAGCATGTAGATGAGAAATAGGAGGGGGCCAAGTATAGATCCTATACCACCTCTCTGATAGCTAAGTGGCCTTTCTTTCTCTGTGAGCCTAGACAGTGGGTGGCAGCAGACTAGCTGAGGCACCACAGCGGAGACTGATCCTATCCTCATCAGACACCCACACACTTTCCAGCGGGGTAGCACCTGGGAGTGGAAACCATGGCTGCTTTTGAAACATCTACCTGGGGGCAGGGACAGGAGGGAGGGAAAGAATCCTGCTTAAGTAGATAGCAGCTTACAATCCAGCATCCTTGTAGTATTGTACACTTGACATCGTCGCTGGAGAAACGAAACCCCCACTAGTGAAAGTTCACATTAAAGTTCTTTTTTAATAAGATCTCATGATTCATTGACATAACATTCTCCCCCCCCCGCCCCCCACAACCTCCCCGCCCCCCCCAAAAAAAACTGTTATTCAACATCACACTTTTACACAGTTGAGGATTCTGTACAGGTTTAAAAAGAACTGAGCTCAGGTTCCAAGCACTGCTTAAGGTACAGAGTAAAAATGAAATCTAGAAAAAAATTGTATTCAATGAACACATCTGTTTAGAGTTTACAGTACAAATAATTAGTAAGACATTGTCTGAAGTGCAATATCATTGCTTTGTTGATGAATTGAAAACTGTAAAATGAAATAAAAATACTTCAATGTTTTGTTAAACAAAGAGCCATTCTTTACAGGAAGTAGACCCAATGGTAAGCCTTATATTTGGACTTATATAAAAACCTATTTACATGAAACCATTACAGTTTGTATCACATCTACATGTACATCAGCACCGTAATGCAACAGCAGTGCAACTACAAAACTAGGCCTACTTTACTTGGTCCCTAAACACTTTTATTTAGAGGAAGCCTTAATTTAACAGCTTTTTAATAATTAAAAACCCATTTGCACCCATCTACTGTTGGTTACCAAATATTTCATCAAACTCTTGCATCCAGCCTTCCGTCGATCCACTTTTGATTAGAGAGTCCATCAGATCTACACTGTCTGATAAATTAGAGAAGGAACCAGCGCCTGATTGGCTGACGTAATTGAAGGATAAGTCCTGACTTGCGGTTCTTGTATGATACCCTTGACCTGGGTTGCTTTGTGCATAGCAACCTGCTGTCAACTGTTGGCCTGTGGCCTGGTTAAAACCAGTCATATTGTGGATTGTCTGGGTCATGCCAGACATAACTATTTGTCTAGGCTGGTTGGTCCTTGGCTGTCCTGCAAAATGAGGCATCATTTGTCCTCCAACTGTACCAGCAGTGTCAAGAACTGGCTGACCCATTGCCTGGGAAAAATGTTGCTTGGCCATCTTGTGTTGACCAGGTTGCATTGGATAAGCTGATTTGTTGTTGAATGGACTTAACTCACTGTTAGCCTGAGTTCTATTGGGCAAGCTCTGCAAACTGTGTTGCTGCCAGCTTTGAGCTGGTGTGCCAGAGCTTCCGATTAGCTGTAGTCTTTGAACTTGAGCCTTGGGCATTGTCTGCCCTACTGGTCCTTTTACTTGTTGTTGTTGTTGTTGTTGGGCTAACACAGGGTTTCCAAGTAGGTTTTGTCCATAACCAGCTACCATTCCAACCCCTTGTCCTGCAATAGGCTGTTTCTGCATCTGGCTAACGTTACGTGCCATGCTCGCATTACTTTGGTTTGAATGCTGAAGAATTTGGTTCATGCCTGGACTGATACTGTACATTCCTTGTTGGCTGTTCTGGGCGTTGCTGTAGGGCACCATGCCAATCTCTGACTGACCGGTGGTGGCAGGTATCGTGCCAGAATTCTGGACTGGTGTCATCTGTATCATGCCTGGATTCTGGGTCATCATTCTGGGACTTCTCGCATTCTGGAGAGCCTGGTTCCGTGCAGCTGCCAACTCCTGGGCAGTACCTACAATGAAAAAGAGATAAAACAAGTTGCATTTTACTACATTGTAACTGACCATTTTAAAATGACATTTAGTCTGTGATCAGATTATTTTGCTGCCTTACATGATTGCAGTATTGGCATCAAGTATTTCACATAGTGAGTTCAGTTCCATTAAAATCTAAATTGTAACTGAAGTATGTCATGCTATGATATAGTCCTCTTGTACCTTGGTTAAGTGGGAATTCTTCACACGAGTCTAGAATGCGAGTATTGGCATGCAATTTGACTTTGTGGATGTCGGTCCAGCCTTTCCACCCAATTACTCGAACTGGTCTGAGCTCTCATCACCACATTAGCTGAGATCAGCCAACTCAGCACTGATCAGGGTTTGAACCTGGGACCTTTATCTTCGGTTTGCTTTAGTGCTACAGCACGCAGTGCATTTCCTCATGAAGCCACCAGAGAAACTATTGCAACCAATTAACTTTAGATTTTAAAAAGGTAACTTATTTATTCCCCCCACCCCATCACTGAGGTAATCTTGTGCCTCACATCAGCTCCCGTCTGAGGAACAGCGGACAACCTATTTCTGGATGTTTGTAAGACCACCTTGCAGTGACTCCTAGGCACCTCTCCTTCTTTACAAGGAAACACCTGGCCTATGCTTGGCATCCATTACTCCCCACCCCAGCTAAGATTGGAAACTTACTTAGTGGAGAATCACAATAGTAAACCCCCTGCCTACTGCTCCATGGTAGAGTGTTCAGGGCCCCAAGACTCTGTGCTATTGTCATTCTACATAGCCATTAGTTGAGAATTACTGTGCCTGCCACCCCTGTCCCACAAACAAAGACTTTGAATACAGGTTCCTAAAAATACATTGGGGGAGAAATTCAGTAGGTTGCGCCACCCGTTAGCACCGTAAGAGGGCGCTAAGTGGGTCGCAAGCCAACTGGTGCCCGGGTGCGGCACTGCCCACGCCTCCTGCTAAATTCCACGGGACGTTAGTGGTGGTACTAACCGTTAGCGCTGCGCCGCTGCCGATGACGTCATCGGTGTGCGCAGCGCCCCGCTGATGCCCTGGCCGCAATATTTGGCAGCGCCCCCTGATTTACCGCCGGACGCTATGTCCGACGGGTTCAGGGGGGCCTACCTGCGGCCGGGGAGGCGCAAATTAAAGGCGAGGTGCGGGGCAGCCATTTTTGTTGTTGGCCGCCTGCCAGCACCTGCCTGCACTCCCGTCCCCGGCCTCCTGAACCCCCCACGGAGTGCTGGCTGCGCTCCAAGAGCCCGGCACTTCTCCTCGGTGCCGGGCTCTTTTGCCTGCACTCCCGATCCTCGGGGGCCCAGCTGGGCCCCAGATCGCGCTGCACAAGGCCCCTCCCCTTTAAGAAGGGGAGGCAGGCCTGCAATACCGCAGTGCGACATGCCGCAGCATGTGGCGCTGCGGCACGTAGCGCCACGATATTCACTCGCAGCGCCCCAAGAGGGATGCGGGGCACCTCCAGTAGCGCCGCGCTTCCCTTTGGGGCGCAACAACTCAATTTCCGGTGCAGGGGCGCGAATGTTTCCGGGGCGCTACTTTTAGCGCCCTGGCGAGGCTGGCGCCCCAAACGGGGCTATACTCAATTTCTCCCCCATTATTTTTAATCACCATATTAGGATTGAATTAAGTGTCGCTTATGGACAGATATCTATATAAAGTGACTTGGTATTTTATTCAAATAAAAGTAAGGAAAACCTGTTTGGCCTCCACCTGGAACTG
Organism: Somniosus microcephalus; assembly: GCF_052327205.1. NCBI lineage: Eukaryota > Metazoa > Chordata > Chondrichthyes > Squaliformes > Somniosidae > Somniosus > Somniosus microcephalus. The sequence goes on from NC_140988.1 coordinate 41,163,764, forward strand.
GGGAAGTACCCAGTAGTTTGTGGTCAGGGGACTCACAGAACACAAGCACCCACTCTCCTGGGTAGTCTGAGGCCCCTTCATGAAGGATCACGCAACATGAGCTCCTCCTTCCCCCTAAAGCACTCCCAGGGGGTAATATTGCCTACATTGACCAGTTGTCAGGCAAGGGCAGCAAACTCAATTTGCACAACAAAGTCAGTGTAGGCAATCTTTCCATATCTCTGCATCTTCCTCCGCTTCAAATGTTTATCGACTCTTCCTTTAAAAGATGCCTTAACTACTTCCTGTAGCAAAGCATTCAATGATCCAAAACTCTCTGCTTAGTGATTTTTCCTAATCGCTCACCTCATTCTTTTAATGAGAATCTTAAATTGATGACCTCCCCATCACTGTAGTGTTCCCCTATTCACCCCTCAAAACTCTTCATAATTTAAAAAAACATGAATTAAACTTGCTCATAGCCTTCTCTGCTCCAACAGAAATAGTACCAATACTTCAAGTCTCTTCTCATAACTATCGTTTCTCATTCCTGGTGTCATTCTGGTGAATCTACGCTGGTGAATGCACCGGAGGGTGAATGAATTGCTTTGACCTTTAAACATGTATTGTGCACTGCCTCATGCTTAGTGGTTAAGTGCACCACCTGGTGTGCTACTCAGTCATACAGACCGAAAGCCCCAGGTTCAATTCTGAATCTGTGCTCAGTCAGTTGATCTCAACTGAGGCAGCCCCTAGGTGCTACAATTGACCTCAATGCCCCTACACTAGGGAGGGAAAAAAATCAGCCACATTCCCTACTCTCTATTGACTTGTGCTAAAATGTTTACAGGTGCAGATGTTGGTTGAGGGCAGAATAGAGTTCAGCTGTGAGGTGCTCCACAGTTGAATAGTCATGTTGACACTCATGGTCTAGGCCCACATGTTGAATAACCACTTGAGTGAGATACTGGAGGGCAGCTACAGCTCATGGGGCTATACCCCAGGATAAGTCAGCATCTTCAGAGTAGAGAAGAAAATTAGAAAAACATTAGTCCCACTTTATACACAGCAATGCCAATAACTCAATTCAACCCCTGAAAGCACCGAAATAAAATATTCAACACCCAAGATCGTGGAAAGGTAAATGATGGGATGATGATTCTGAGGCACCTTCTTATTAATTTTTAATTGAAAAGAATGAGTTAGTATGTCAAAAATGAAGCATGGAAATTGATTTTCAGGAGTAAATTTAGTTATTAGCAGTCAGAATGGATCCAGAAGGGGAAGATCCTGCCTGAACAATCTCTTTGACATCTATGGGCCCTGACAACATCCCGGCTATCGTGCTGAAGACTTGTGCTCCAGAACTAGCCGTGCCGCTAGCCAAGCTGTTCCAGTACAGCTACAACACTGGCATCTATCCGACAATGTGGAAAACTGCCCAGCTATGTCCTGTCCACAAAAAGCAGGACAAATCCAATCCGGCCAATTACTGCCCCATCAGTCTGCTCTCAATCATCAGCAAAGTGTCATCGACAATGCTATCAAGCAGCACTTACTCATTAATAACCTGCTCACTGATGTCCAGTTTGGGTTCCGCCAAGTCCACTCGGCTCTTGACCTCATTACAGCCTTGGTCCAAACATGGACAAAGGAGCTGAATTCCAGAGGTGAGGTGAGAGTGACTGCCCTTGACATCAAGGCAGCATTTGACCGAGTATGGCATCAAGGAGCCCTAGTAAAACTGAAGTCAATGGGAATCGGGGGGGAAAACTCTCCACTGGCTGGAGTCAGACCTAGCACAAAGGAAGATGGTTGTGGTGGTTGAAGGTCAATCATCACAGCCCAAGGACATCGCTGCAGGAGTTCCTCAGGGAAGTGTCCTAGGCCCAACTATATTCAGCTGCTTCATCAATAACCTTCCCTCCATCATAAGGTCAGAAATGGGGATGTTCGCTGATGACTGCACAGTGTTCAGCGCCATTCACAACTCCTCAGATAATGAAGCAGTCCATGCCCGCATGCAACATTCAGGCTTGGGCTGATAAGTGGCAGGTAACATTTGCACCACAGAAGTGCCAGGCAATGACTATCTCCAACAAGCAAGTCTAACCACCAAATGGCGCACCGCGACTGCAATGTCCATCGGATCTTCTGGGAAGCTTCTTCACATTACAGACTCCCTATCGGGTTGCCGTTTTCTTTGTGATACCGGTTCGCAGTGTAGTATATTGCCTGCGTCGAGGCTTGATCTCCAAACTGGGGGCCACGGCCTTTCCCTCGAGGCAGCTAATGGCGCGGCTATTCGTACCTTCGGGAAGCGGCGGGTCCAACTGTGCTTCGGCGGCCAGCGCTTCTGCTGGGAGTTCGTCTCGGCCAAGGTCTCGCAGGCCATCCTAGGGGCGGATTTTCTGTGTGCAAACGGGTTCCTCGTCGATGTCCGGCACTGCCAGTTGATCAACACAGCCACTTTCCACTCGATCCCCTGCCACCGCAGCACCGCCGTGTCGTGGTCTGTTGCCTGCACGTACCCAGCGCCAGATGAATTCACTCGTCTCCTTGGGGAGTACCCGGAGCTGACCAGGCCCACCTTCTCTTCGTCGGTCACGAAGCATGGTGTGGAGCACCATATCACCACGACGGGCTCCCCGGTTTATGCACGGACTCGAAGGCTGGAACCCGGCAAGCTCACGGCTGCGAAGGCGGAGTTTGATACAATGAGCACCTGGGAATTATTCGATGATCAAATAGTCCCTGGTCTTCGCCTCTCCACATCGTGCCGAAACCTGGTGGCGGCTGGCGGCCATGCGGCGACTACAGACGCCTGAACGACGCCACTACACCTGATCGGTACCTGATCCCGCATATCCAAGATTTTTCGGCCCATTTGGCGGGAAATTCCACCTTCTCAAAAGTCGACCTCGTCCGCGGGTATCACCAGGTGCCCGTTCATCCGCAGGACGTTCCAAAAACCGCTGTTATCACACCGTTCGGGCTTTTTGAGTTCCTACGAATGCCGTTGGGTCTAAAGAACGCAGCACAAGCTTTCCAGCGACTAATGGACTCTGTGCTCCGAGACCTGCCTTTCATTTTCGTTTATCTCGATGACATCCTCATCACTAGTGCTAGCAAGGAAGAGCACCTCGGTCATCTGCGTACTCTTTTCACACGCCTTAGCCAGCATGGGTTAATCATCAACCCGGCCCAGTGCCAGTTTGGCCTGCAAAGCATCGATTTTTTGGGACACCGCATCACCTCGGATGGCGCCGTCCCCCTGGCGACGAAGGTGGAGGCTGTTACTTCTTTCCCGCACCCGCAGACCGTCAGGGCCCTCCAAGAGTTCCTTGGGATGGTGAATTTCTACCACCGATTCGTCCCCAAGGCGGCTCTGCTTATGCAGCCTTTGTACGAGGCCCTCAAGGGCAAGTCCGGTAAGGACCCAATCGGCTGGACGGCCGAGATGGACCAGGCATTCAGGAACACCAAGAGCGCCTTGGCTGATGCAACCATGTTGGCACACCCTCTTCCAGGCGCCACCATCGCCCTTACTACAGATGCGTCCGACTACGCCATAGGTGCCGTACAGGAGCAATGGGTCAATGGCACGTGGCAACCGCTGGCGTTTTTCAGCCGGCAGCTGAGAAAAAATGAAAGGAAATACAGCACCTTTGATCGGGAGTTGCTGACCCTTTTTCTGGCCATCCGCCATTTCAGGTTTTTGTTAGAAGGACATCCCTTCATGGCTTTTGTCGACCACAAGCAGCTGACTTTCGCTATGTCAAAGACCACCGAACCGTGGTCAGCTCGTCAGCAACATCACCTGACTTTCATTTCGGAATTCATTACGGACATTCAACGTGTCTAGTAAAGACAACCTGGTGGCAGATTGCCTCTCCCGCGCGACGGTCCACGCGGTCCATCTTGGAATTGACTACGCTCGCATGGCTGAGGATCAGATTTCGGACCCAGAGGTTCAATCATACAGAACTGTCCTGTCGAGTTTCCAACCGGCCGACGTCAGCTTCCAGGCCGCGGGCACCACGCTCCTTTGCGATGTCTCCATGGGCGTTCCCCGACCTATTGCGCCAACCGCGTGGCGCCGGAAGGTTTTCGATGTAATACACGGATTGTCGCACCCTGGTATGCGGGCTTCACAATGTCTTATGTCGACGAAATTCATCTGGAAGGGTATGCACCTGGATGTCCGGGACTGGGCCAACACCTGCGTGGTCTGCCAGAAGGCCAAGGTCCAACGGCATGTCAAAGCACCAGTGGCCCCGTTCGTTGTTCCGGAGCGTCGTTTCGACCACGTACATGTGGACCTTGTGGGGACCACTGCCACCTTCCCGTGGTTTTACTCATCTCCTCACCATGGTGGACCGCACCACCAGGTGGCCAGAGGCAATTCCTTTGGTTTCCACCACTTCGGCGGACGTCGCTAGAGCGTTCATCTCCTGTTGGGTGGCTCGTTTCGGGGTGCCGGCAGACATCTCCTCCGATCATGGGCCGCAATTTATCTCGGAGCTTTGGAACGCTGTAGCTCAGGGGCTCGGCGCCAAACTTCATCGCACCACCGCCTATCATCCACAGGCGAACGGCCTGTGCGAACGATTCCACAGGTCGCTTAAAGCCTCCTTACGGGCCAGTCTTCAAGGTGCGGGATGGGTGGACAGGCTCCATTGGGTCTTCGCACGGTGCCCACGGACGACCTGCAATTTTCTTCAGCAGAGCTGGTTTACGGCCAGCCGCTCTGAGTTCCTGGTGATTTCCTCCCTTCTCCCGCGGAGCCACGGTCGCCTCCCAGCAGCTCGTCAGCCACCAGGAAGCGGCCAAGTGTTTCGTCCCGGTGCCTACATCCAACCACAGCCTACAGAGCTGCCACGTGCCGGTTGAGCTGAAGAGTGCCGAGTACGTCTTCATCCGTCATGACGCTCACCGGGACCCGCTCAAGCCTCCTTACACTGGTCCCTTCCGTGTCATCGAACCAGGAGACAAGTCCTTTGCGGTCGACGTCGGAGGGAAGCCGGATCACATTTCGGTGGACCGCTTGAAGCCGGCTCATCTGGACTTGGATAGCCCAGTCGTCATCGCTCAGCCACCGAAACGTGGCCGTCCGCCCGCAGCCGCCATGCTGGTTCAACCACAGCCGCCCGCCAGTTCGACTACACCCGCCGCACCAGCTCAGCCACAGTCACCTGCCAGCTCGACCACCGGTCATCAACTTCCTCTGCCAGGTTATCGCAGTCGATCAGACAGACTCGTCAGACCTCCTCCTCGTCTCACTTTTTCTGTTAAAGACACTTCGGGGGGGCGCATGTGGCGGAGCCACCAAAGGACTCAGAGTGGTTGTACATAATTCCTTTAACAGCAATGTAGTTACAGCCTGTGTCTGTACCTTTAATTACACTGTCTAACTGTACTATGTCTAGTTACCTTTACAGCGCGGTTTCAACGTGATGACGTCATGCCGTTCGTCACGTGATTCCCCAATGGTGGGAAGAATGTGATGACGTCATGACATCAGCCTTCAGACCAGAGGAGCAGTCCTCGTGGAGCCTTCACAGAGAGCAGACCTGTATTCGATGTATTCCAGCAGTTTCTAGTTAAAACCTGTTTTGTTCCATTAAAGTTTGTTGTTTTGATTGCCTGAGTCGAACTCAGTCTTTTCGTTAGGAACCTCCGTTCCTACAGCCCGGTATATGCGGTCAGCGGCGAAGCGACGGCGATCACAGAGGGGGATGGCCTAGGGCTTGACGTTGGGACCACTGCTGCTTCCGATTTAAATAAATGACCTGGATTCAGAAACTTAAAGCAAAATGATCGCATTTTAAAATGATAGCAAACTCGGAGGAGCAGTGGAATGTAGAGGAGGCAGCTCAGAAAATATATAAGCGGGCAGAAAAATGGCACATGAAATTTAATCCAGACAATGCAGAGCAGCAGACAACAAAGTGATGGGATGTTTAACTACATAAGATGTTTAACTACACAGGCAAAACAGTCAGAGGAAGTGTGACCAAACTGTACAGTGTTCTGCTCCGACTGCTCCTTGAGTAATGCATCCAATTCTGATTGCCGAGACACAAGGGAGACATTCAAGTGCAATGCAGGGAAGAGCTATCAGGCTGATTCCAAGTGTCAAAAGACTGAGTTATGAGGGAAGACTTGAGAAACTTGGGCTTTTCAGCCTGGCAAGGAGGCATCTGAGAAGTGGTCTTATGGAGATATGTAAAATAGTTAACAGAATGGAAAAAGTAAACCCGAATATTATTTAGGTTAAATAGCAAGATTAGGACATTGATTCAAAATTGAAAAAGGCAAATTTAGGACTGTTATCAGGAAATTCTTCTTCACACAAAGAGTGACCAATGTGTGGAATAAATTTTCAGGAAGAAAAGTGGAGGCAAAAACCTCGGAATCATTTAAGAAACTGCTGGATGCTGAAATGGGGAGAAATTTAGGATCTTTCAGGGTGGATGAACTGAGGTGGGCTCAATGGCCCACAAATGACCTGCCCAAAACAAGGGTTGACATTTAAAAAAATATATACTTCTAGTTTCGCTAGAAGCAGGAGTCATTCAGAACCAGCTGATACAGCCTCTCTCCATTTAGCCCATGTTAAATTCTATTTAAAGTCATGTGCCAGTAATTTCCACGGTGAGTCTTCCAATCTCTTGCATAGCTTTAGCAGAAACCCCAGAGAAATGGCACAAACAGTCATCTACGCTGTTTCTCCTGGGATTCTGTCGGTCTTCCGTCGAAGTTACAGCAGGAGATCAGAGGACACCTGTGGAAATTCTACCCCTCAGTCTTCAAGCACCAGACAAAACATTGAAATTCATTATCAAATGCAGAAACAGCATGGTCTCCATCTCAAACACTGTAGAATATTCTACACTTACAATCATTAACCCTTTCTGTGTAAAGAATGCACGAAGCAGGTTTGGAAATGCATACGTTCCAGCAGTGATATGGGTTCCCCACCCCAGGTAATAGTCCCCATTTTCTACTCCTGCGGACACTGGCTGTTGACTGGGTACAATTCTATGGGTGCTGCCAGGTCTGCAGTCCCTTTGCTTAATTAGTCATTCCTCATGAACCCAGCGAAGCTATTCAAGCATGGAGAGTATCACAAGTGAACCCGATCCTATTCTTCCTCAACATTCATTCACACACACACACACACACACTTTACAGCAGGGGTCACTGGGTAGTGATCAAAAGCAGAAATCCTAGCTGCTTTTCCCCTTTCTTGTCCAGGGACACAGTGGCAATTTGTAGCACTGACTGTTGACCTGGCTGAAATTAAGCTAATGCAGCTACTGCAGTATTCCAAAAAGGTGAATGCTGTTCATACATTACCCGTGTTAGTATTTCGGTATACCCCAGCAAAACAAAAAACGAGAGCGCGATTCCTCTGGTCTCCTGAACATCACAGACGGAGGCTGGACTGCTAAGAGATGCAGCTTGCCACCAGTATGCCCGTGGTTTCACTAAATTCCCCGCCCCCGATAAAGGAAAGCCTATTTATTAGGTTGCAGTACAGATTTCACTCACATCCTTATTAGGTGGATCACTCTAATGTGATAATGGTAATGTATTCTATTCAAACGCAATCACGTGGAAATTAGCTCAGCAGCAGCAAAAATATGGGAAGAATGCCTGATTGGCAGTACGAGAAGAAAAAAGACAATCTGGAAAGGAACTCTTTTTCTCCTCCAATTTTCTTCCCTTGATATCTGAAGGTGCTGTCCCTTGCTGAGGTACCACAGATCCGCTCCATCACCAAGACTGCCTACTTCCATCTCCGTAACATCGCTCAACTCAGCCGGCCTCAGCTCATCTGCTGCTGAAACCCTCATCCAGGCCTTTGTTACCTCTAGACTTGACTATTCCAAGGCTCTCCTGGCCGGCCACCCATCTTATACATAAGACGTAGGAGCAGGAGGAGGTCATTTGGCCCCTCGAGCCTGCTCCGCCATTCAATAAGATCATGGCTGATCTGATCTTGGCCTCAACTCCACTTCCCTGCCCGCTCCCCACAACCCTTGACTCGCTTACCATTCAAAAATCTGTCTATCTCCACCTTAAATATATTCAATGACCCAGCCTCCACAGCTCTCTGGGGAAGAAAATTCCAAAGATTCGCAACCCTCAGAGAAGAAATTCCTCCTCATTTCCAATTAAAAAGGGTGCCCCCTTATTCTGAAATTATGCCCCCTAGTTCTAGATTCCCCCACGAGGGGAAACATCCTCTCAGCATCTACCCTGTCAAGCCCCTTAAGAATCTTATATGTTTCAATAAAATCCCCTCTCATTCTTCTAAACTCCAATGAATATAGGCCCAACCTGCTCAACCTTTCTTCATAAGACAACCCCTTCATCTCCGGAATCAACCTAGTGAACCTTCTCTGAACTGCCTCCAATGCAAGTATATCCCTCCTTAAATAAGGAGACCAAAACTGTACTCAGTACTCCAGGTGTGGTCTCACCAACGCCCTACACAGTTGTAACAGGACTTCCCTACTTTTATAACAACAGAAAATGCTGGAAAAACTCAGCAGGCCAGGCAACATCCGTGGAGAGAGAAATAGAGTCAACGTTTCAGGTCGAAACCCTTTGTCAGGACTGAAAAACACAGGAAATGAAACAGATTAAAAGGCCAGTTTGTGGGCTGGGAAATGGGGCTGGGAGAGAACAAAAGAGAAGTGAAGAGACATTAAGAGGTATTCAAAATGAGACGAGATGGTGATAGGACTAGTAAAGAGACAAAAGACGGCTCTAGATTAGGTGTGAAATGCGCTGGCAGAATGATAGACAGCTGCCATGTGGGAGAGAAAAAAAAAGGGGGAAGGGCACAAAACAAAGGTGTGGATAAAAAATATGTAAAAATGTAATAGGGGCCGAGGTTATGATCTGAAATTGTTGAACTTGATATTGAGTCCGGAAGGCTGTAAAGTTCCCTACTTTTATACTCCATTCCCTTTGCAATAAAGGCCAACATTCCATTTGCCTTCCTAATTACTTGCTGTACCTGCATGCTAACTTTTTGTAATTCATGTACAAGGGCCCCCAGACCCCTCTGTACCTCAGTATTTTGTAGTCTCTCCCCATTTAAATAATAATTTACTTTTTTATTTTTCCTACCAAAGTGGATAACCCCACATTAAACTCCATCTGCCAGATTTTTGCCCACTCACTTAGCCTATCTATATCCCTTTGGAGATTCTTTGCATCCTCCCTACATCTTACGCCCTACATAAACTTGAGCTCATCTCTGCTGCCCATAGCCTAACTTGCACCAAGTCTCATTCACCCTTCACCCGTGCTTACTGACCTACATTGGCTCCCGGTCCAGCACTGCCTAGATTTTAAAATTCCTCCATGTTTCCAAATCCCGCCATGGCCTCGCCCCTCCCTTTCTCTGTAACCTCCTCCAGCCCTACAACCCTCGAAGATATCTGCGCTCTTCTAATTCTGGCCTCTTGCGATTTTCATCGCTCCACCATTGGTGGCCGTGCCTTCAGCTGCTTAGGCCCTATGCTCTGGAATTCCCTCCCTAAACCTCTCCGCCTCTCTACCTCTCCTTTAAGACTCTCCTTAAAACCTACCTCTTTGACTAAGCAGTCCTAATATCTCCTTATGTGGCTCGGTGTCAAATTCTGTTTGATAATGCTCTTTTGAAGCACCTAGGAACATATTACTACGTTATATAAATGCAAGTTGTTGTTGGTACGGTTCGACAGGTACTCCATACCTCTGGTACCTCACCCAAGTGGCCATTCTTCATATGTGAATCCAAACAATAAGTGCCAGTAGACTTTTTAACCATGGAGGGCACCACACTTGAGCCTGATTCTAACCTCATCCTCCACCCACACGCACCCACTTTCCAGCACGAGTCATTGGAGGGCAATCGAAAGCTTGAACCTTGGCTGAGAAGTTTTTTTCTTTCCCCCCCTCCCCTTCGACTATCTTGGGGAGCTGAGGCCAACTGTATCGCCCCAGCAGAAATGATCTGACTCGGCACTGCCTGGGGATTCAATAAATGCAGAAAAATTCTTAAAATACACGCAGGTCATTGGCATCTATAAAGAAAGGCGGCAGATTAACGAATCGGGTGGAGAATATTTGTTCAGATGCTGATGAAACATTCAGAATTCCAGCATTCACAGTTTTCTTTTCATATCTGAAGCTGCACCAGTCTGGTTTGCGTGTTTCAGTCCCATGCCCCTCACTGCATTTCTCCATTGAGTGTTTGGGGGAGCCCCACAACATGGCTTTTGAGGCACTAATTTGAACTTGGCATGTTGATCGTGGAGGAGCTGGCAGGTTCTGAGTTACTATATAACCAGTGTGTCCTGTTTGAATGTCTATCTGACATATCGAGTCGCAACCCCTTCATTATACTACAGGTAAAGCCTTGTTGTTCTTTTTTAAAAACACAAAAGAAAAATGGGATGGAATTGCAGAAAACATCAGTAAAAATCTCGGAGTGTGGGGGTGGGGCAAGTTATAAAAAGGAAATTGGACGCATTCAGTTGCTGTAAATCAGCAGCCTTATCTATAACCAACGTCAAAACAAAAATACTGAGTGGAACTGTAAGACCTCACAGATGAAACAACATCAAATTACAATATTCACGATGGCCGTGATGTTGCTGACCTCGGCAGGTCCGTGGCAGGCGACGTCGGTGGCGGGCCCCGACCCCGCTGCTGGCTCCATCCCGGCCTCTGAAATGAAGTTCCCCTGATAGAGCTCGTTAAACCCACCCAGCGTGTTTGCCGGCCAATTAGAGGAAGCGTGATGTCATTTGATGACGCGTCATCAGCCAGTTTCCTTAAAGGGACCATGGCCAACTTTATTTTGACATTTGTACTGTCAGTGTTATACAGTGTAGTGCTGCAAACACTCAGGGTTGCACCCATATGTTTATGGAGGGAGTCACAGCACACAGGGAGGTCCTCTTCTCTTCCCATGGGTGGAAGAGATGTCCCTAGGAGATCAACACAGCCTGGTTGCACATTGTAGAGGACACAAGCAGGGATGTGGTCAGGAGGATCTGGGTGCAGTGCCGCAAACGTTTCAATGATCTCAGTAGATCACGAAATGTTAGTACAAAGCCACCCTCAACTTCATCCTGCTGGACCTCTCATCACATCCCCATCACTCTGCCTTCCCTACCCTACTCCTGCACATCCTTATTCACACCACCTTACCTTGCACCTCAACCCATCCCTCTCTATCTACATTATCACATCCCCATCTCACTAGCCACCCCTCACACTCACCCTCAGCCTAGTGCAATCATACCAACTAACAACACACAAGGGTAGGCACTTGGGTGTTTTATCCAATGTTCATATAAAGTTTCTGTTAATGTGGTCTCAAACAGTGAAACCTTTATTTTCAACACTTGGTCAGATTTATGTGCACCTTTGGACGTGGCTTAGTGAGTTGCAGTGAATGGTGAGACATAACGGTACCCCCCGCAATGGTGATGAATGTGAAAGGAATGACTTGGGCATTGTAGGGCTGCTTTATGGTGTTGGTGTGAGGTGGTGCCAACCTGGCGCATCATGTGGCAGCCAGGGTGTACAGCATCAAGTGAAGTAAATCTGGCCATAGTGAGGCCATCCCTGGCTTCCCAGGCAGCAATGTGGTCAGGTGCTGATGCCCTGTGTCCTGTGCAGCATCAGTTGATTGCGGAGAAGGTTGGTGCTGCTGGGGTGCCTGGTGCTGCTGGTGTTGGCGCTGATCGAGGTGGGATTCTGAGGACCAAGGTGAGAGAGTATAAAGGGCACCCATGCTGAGGGAATAGATAGCAGGTGAAGTAGAGATGACAGAAGCGATCTGTCAATGGTGAGAGAGGTAATGAAGTCAGACTGGATGGAGATTTGTGTAAAGACTTGCAGCATGGTGAATCTGTTGTGGAAATGCAGTGAGGAAGAGTTTGTGGCTGAGGGAAGATATCTCTATAAGGTGGGAACTTTTACTGTACATTTGAAGCTGTCAACTCATCAGCTGATTCAGTGGCCACTGAACTCACGCCTCAGCTTGACAGAGGTGATCCATGGCTAGCGTGGACCCCATGGGCGAGCTGTCAAATGCAGGTGAGCTGAAATTCATTTTAAGTGGCTCTAAACAAGCCACTAATTACTTGAATTGGGTCGCTCGCTGTGAACCCGCCGCTGCGTGTCAGGTTTGCTCAGCACTGACAGACCCAACATCGGGGAAAGGCATGTGGCGGCGGGTTCACAGCGAGGTCCTGACCCGCTGCGGGAAAAAAACACTTTCCCATCCGACCCGCCACCGATCGTGCCCGCTGAACCCCCAGAAAATCCAGCCCAATGTATGGAAAATATTGCTGATTCCAAAGCATGTGATTAATGTTTATGTTTTCACACATTTACAGAAGTCAGATGGATTTTTAAATTTTGGTCAAATTGATCATCGTGTTCCCCCAACAATTCTCTGTACCTCTTTCTCTGCCAATTATCAATCAAACGCTTTGAACAATCTATTTTGAAGAACCTTTTATGTCTTCATAGTGATGCAACCAACTAGTCTGTCCTCTGCTACAGCTTTTAACAAGGGTTAGCATGTGTCTATTTTGTCCAAGTTATTTTCTCCTTTCTCATATTCAGTTCTCTTTTTGGGTAGCAGGCCAATTGCAGGTGAGAGGATGGGTGGCTACATGACCTCTTCCAAGGCCTCTGCCTATGCCACTCTTGAGCTGATTGCCAAGAGGTGAGAGTGGCCCAGTGACACCTGGTCCTCTGACCATCGCGTCCCACAGTAGTGCGGGACTCATTGGCAAATGAGCAGACTGCGGTTGTGAATTGTTCCATGTCGTCACGTATTTCTGCTCCAACTTTTCCATCTCCCTCTCTCTCTCTAAATTTTCCAAACATTTTCCTTAATTTTTTTTAACTGATAAAAGATGCTCCGGATGACTCAGTGGGTAAATGCACTTTGTGGCTTAGAACGGAACCACATAGACCAGGAAAGTCCCATATTGCATAGGAAAATAGGAGCAGGAGCAGGCCCTTCAGTCCCTTGAGCCTATACTGCCATTCAATTAGATCATGGCTGATCTGTATCTTAACTCCATCTACTCGCCTTCGTTCCGTAACCCTTAATACCCTGGCATAACAAAAATCTACCAATCTCAGTTTTTAAATTTCCAACTGATCTAACCTCAACAGCTTTTTGGTGGAGAGTTTTCCAGATTTCCACTACCCTTTGTGTAAATATGTGCTTTCTGACTTCACCCTTGAACGGCCTAGCTCTGCCCTCTCCCACCAGAAGAAATTGCTTTTCTCTATCAACCCTATTAAATCCTTTAATCATCTTAAACATCTCAATTAGCTCATCCCACAATCTTCTATATTCAAGGGAATACTAGCCTATGCAACCTCGCCTCATAATTTAATCTATTAAGCATCAGTATAATTCGAGTGAATCTGTGCTGCAGCCCCTCCAAGGGCAATAGATCCTTCCTGAGGTGCGGTTCCCAGAATGCAGTACTCCAGATGGGGTCTAACCAGAGCTCTGTACAGCTTTTTTTTATTTTTTATTCGTTTAGGGATCCACATTACTCTTAATATATTTGTGAAAACCTTTAATGTTTCAATTCTTGGTGTGTGCTAAGTTACCATATCTCTACCAGGGCAGAGTTAGGGTGTAACATTGTCCTCACTGTATTAAAAAATGGAAACAAAATTAATGCCGTTCCCACCCAAAAGGTCTGAGCTTGGAATCGCGATGGGGGTTCATCTGATGTCCTGTGGTAACTTCGGAGAATGGCGCAAACGGCCATTCACTCCATTTCTCTGGGGTTTCCGCTGAAGTTACAGTGGGAGATCGGGAAAACCCCTGTGGAAATTCTACCAACTAATTGCTATCCAACAATCCCTGCCAGAAAGTCTTTGCTGACATTTCAGAGGATAGCACTGGGCCCAGCATAGCTCTCCCACACAATCATGTAGCTTGCTGAGAACCACTGTCAAGGCTTCACGAATAAAGAATGGGCACTTGGGCAAGCTACTAGCAGCCATGGTACAGTACGTGAGCATGAGTCATAGCCTTTAGGACAAGAGAGAAAAAGAATTGAACAGAAAAAGTAAATACTCTATCTAAAAGAAGTGAGGTAAATGGAATATTTATTGTGATCAATAACTCCATCTGTGTGCAGACAGTTAACACATTACCATTTATAAAACTATTAAATCTAAATATTCCAGATCATTTCAATTAATCAAATATACAGAACACTGCAATTGTACTCCCGGGGTCACGCATGTATTCTCAGTAAGGAGGACTGCATGTATGATTTATTTTTGTACAGGGTCCACGAGGTACATCAATCAACAACAGACTCAAAGAGAGTTCAACCAAGATTGGTCGTAATAGTTAAAAAAAAAACTATTTCACTGTTGAATGTGGGGGCTATTGTTGGAAGGCAGTGGTGAATAATAGCATAGCAACAGTAGTACTGTAATCACTGGTGGTAACCATGCTGTTCATCATGGGTGTTCCTGCCAGAATTTCACTGGGAAACAAATGGAAATGGGATGGGGTAAGCTGCTCTGTTTGGCAAAAAGCATAAAAGAAATGCTTGCTAGATATAGTACAGTTTGGAGAAAAAAAGGCTCTAAAATTACACCAAGGCATACAAGCGTACGAATGCTTAACACTTCTGTCTGAAATTCCATTATTTGAGCTGAGGTATTAATCGGTTTAAAATAAATAGGTCAACACCGCCGCTAAAATAGCTGAGAAAGGAAATTCAGTCAAATGCATTAAGCATTTTATTTGCTTGTATCCTGCAGCCACTAGCATACATAAACAGAGGATACACAACAGTGGAATATGGCGGGATTACTTTGTTCCTTTGAGTACTCTTTATTAAGCCCCGCCTCAATTTTCTCCGCTCCGCTCACTGAAGTAGATGGCTCATGCGGTCATGCAGTTTCACAGAGACTGATCATATTGTGTTTGGTAATCGCTCCTGTGAAGCGCCTTGGGTCGTTTTACTATGTTAAAGGTGCTATATAAATGCAAGTTGTTTTATATCATCCACGTGGCCTTTCTTTATGTGTGAGCCTAAACAGTGAGCGTTGGCATCATATTTAACAGGAGGGTGGCGGGGGGTATCACAGTACAGCTTAACTCGCGCCACACCTTACGTTCATCCATACGCTCATCTATGCACGTTCTAGCTGACTAGGAGCAGGTACCCGAGCTAATTTTCCATCCATAGCCCAGGAGTGCTGAGGCTAATTGTAACACATCAAATACTGTCTGGCTAAGACCAGCTAATTCAGGGTAGGCCGAGGATCGAACCTCGGTCCTCACTGATCTGTATAGCTCAGTTCCACACTGACAGTGCATTTACTATTTGAACCATACAGGGCAGCTTAAGAGTGGGGATAATTACATGTAAAATAGTATTAAATTGATTTTTTCATTTTAGTTTAGTGGGATTTATTTTTTTATTTTTTAAAAACACGTGTAAAGCACACTTGAAAACTGCCAGTTATGTCATGTGAGGTGCCTTACTGAAAAGGCCCTTAGCAGGAAAGATGTATTAAATTCACAGAGCTGTTTTGGGTTGCTGTGATTCCACTGGTAAGTGAGTCGCTATGTTAGTGTTAACATTTAGTTTCACAGTTCCCTACAAAGCGAAAACAATCTGAATACTCTGGCAAATCCCATATGCGAAAAGATTCACTCAATAAAGAGGCGATTCAACAATTAACGGATGGAAGATCATGGGGAGCACATGCCTGAATTCCTGAGAGGCGCTCTCGGTGGCTCAGTGCTGGGAACATGATTCGGTAAAAATACATGTCATGAGGAAGAAGCAAGTTGACGTCAGACACCCCCACTTTAAGTACTGGAGTTCAGAGACAGGCATCAAGACTTAAATTCCCACTAATTACTTTCCAGAATGTTACATTGGCTTCCATATTGGTGCAGTTATTTGTTAACGCAGCATCTACAGGAGCACAACTTGATAAAATATGTCAGCTGGCATACTTGTATCGTGCTGATGCATGCTGCACAATCAGGATGCTTTACTGGCTATGGGAGGAGAAGATAACTGAGCAAGGTGCCCGGGGGCTGCCTTTATTTTTATTTTGAATTGGGTGTGCTGTGGTGTCTGTGGAGGAAAGGCATCTTCTATACAGGCCTCCATGAAGGGTCCCAGACTATTAAGCGAAGGCTGACCCTCACTTGCTATGGCTGGCCATGTTTACCCACTTGTTTCCTGGCGTTGAGGTGGAACTTTCTAACAGCAGTAGGATGTCGCTCACAGTAAACGTCTGCACAATGCGAGGGGTCCTTGCACCTCCAAAAGGGGGAGGAAGCATAGCAGGTACGTGAATGGGTTTGAGAGGATATAATCTTGGTTTTTAATTGGGGAACCAGGCTTATTGAATCAACAAGCTAGTTAGTGAAGAATGAACCTACAGTATTATTAACACCAGTCGCTTTCTCCAGCCCTCTCAAAAAACATTTCAACTGTGCTGGAATTTCATGGTTTGATTTAATGCTGCTTCACTCAGAGCATCTGGAAGCTGAGCCTTTGAGTGTTAGTAATTGTAAAGACATCAGAGGTTTCCTGAAACATTCTATTACTTTTCCCAATGTAAGCACTACCTAAGTGGCATTATTATACAATGGGAAGGAACTAGAGACTGATCACAGCACGATTCATTTGGAATTTGTACGGTACAATGATTATACTCGAAGGCATTCTCTCTGACTTTGTACATTACCTTAATTTCAAAGTACAACCAGCTTTAGAAATGTACACAAAATCCTTTTCATACAATATTTAAAATGTGCAAAATTCAGAAAGTTAGAAAAGAAAATCCATTACTTAAAAGAAATAATTTCTAAAATATTGTTTGGACCCCTCGGATGTTCCAGACACTGCATAATACCCTACTCAGCCACACAGACCAGGAAAACCTACGGTCTGATCCTTTGTCTGAACTGATCTCATTCGGGGCTGTAGTTCTGTGCTACAGTTGGCCTCCGTGCCCCTGGGCTAGGAAGAGGAGAAAAACTTCAGCCAGGGTTTCCACTCCTGATCATTAGGCATATTAGTTTGGCTCAGTTGGCAGCACTCATCTCTGGGTCAGAAGTTGTGAGTTTAAGCCCTAGACTCTGGCTTTAGTGCATAATCTAGGCTGACACTCCAGTGTAGTGCTGCATTGTTAGAAGTGGTAGTGTCATTCTTTGGATGAGATATTAAATTGAGGCCTTGCCTGCCTACTGAGGTGGGTGTTAACGATCCTTTGGAACTAATTGAAGATGGACAGGCAATTCTCCTGGTGCCCTGACCAACATTCCTCCCTCATACCAATACCACCTGCGTACACACTGATTAATCTCATGGCTGTCTGTGAGACGCTGGTGCAGTGTTTGTCCACATAACAATCACCGAACTTCAAAATAGTCATTGTGTAAAGTGCTTTGAAAACTTTTTCCATGAAACATGCTGTATAATTTCAAGTATTTTTTTAATTCCAGTTACCTGCTGGAAAGTACATGCAATTGGACATCAGGCACTCAAAGGCCTCACAGACTCACTGTCAAAGTAGCCACTTGGGCATGGTGCCAGAAGACTATTAGTGCCTCTGAAACTGTACCCCGACTGAGTCACTTCCTTCATGGGACAAGTGGAGAAACGGGCAGAACAACTCTTCAGCTGCAGTTTAACTTCACGAACTTCATGATGATAATCAAGGACGTTCGCATGGGGTTTTCATAGAAAATTAATCGAGTTAAATAAAAATTCAATTAAAAGGCATTTCATCACTATAAATGAATAAATTGGATAATGCATTGCCCATTACATTGTTATACAACATCATATTCCCTGACTCGCAATGAACAACATCACAGGAGATCCAATTTAAATTTAAAGAAAAATGTCTTCCAAATTAAACATTCCTAATCAAGCAGCACCATTTTGGTGATGTTTCCAAGGCTGGACAAGGGACTGTGCTGTCACATTGCTCAGGCTCAGCACCCCTCTACTTCACTAAATAAGTGGGATGGTGTCCATGGCAAGGTGGACTGTAGAAGATCCATGAAAGGAATGGGCTCAACACCTGAATCTTCTTTCTAGGTCCAAGCTTGGTTATGTTTCTGTTGCTCTCCTGCAATATCCGACATGCCCGCATCACAGTGGGCTTTCCTATCGGGTTACTTCAAGAAAGAAGCCAACTCGACAATTCCCTAATACAACACCACAATACCAACCGCGTGTGCCCAGACACCGAGGGCACAACGTTCCTAGGTGCTATGCCATGCCACCAGCAGAGCCTCACATGCAGCGGGCGACTTATTGGAAAATCACAGGTGCTTTTCCCGCGATTTTCTGTCCACTGTCATTAATGAGAGGAAAATTGGAGGTAAAGCACCTATGGTGTCCTGGTAAGTCACTCACTGCAACCTAGTGGTAGGGGCCCTAGCAAAGCTCTGTCCCGAGTGTCGGCTAGCTGCTTGTTTACAAGAGCCTCACAGTCAAACATGATCTAGTCTTCACTTGACACCCATATGCATAGAGGCTGGAAGCCTGTCTGATATTTTCCTCTGCAGTCCAGGGGCACAGAGGGCAATTGTACCCTCCAACTGGGGTAGAAAACTACACAAGTAACGCACGCACAGGCTGCTGAACAGTTATTTATGAGGTGAAGACCACTGCCCGATTAAAATCCGTTCCATTTATTCTGTAAATATAACCAATGACCTTTACAGGAACTTACTGCACTTGTCAGTTAGCTTAATAACACACGTTCAATCCTACAGGGCAAACTACACATTTCACTTGTAAATGCTTAGAAGGGAACCAATAATTGACAGGCTTACCTTGGAACTGGCTGACCTGTTGAACAGGATATGGATTCCTCTGCTGGTCCTTGCACTGCGGATGTGGTCTGGGAAGATGTCGTTGCATCTGGTCGTGTTGCTGCTGCTGTAACTGCTGTTGCTGATGAAAGGAAAACAAGCCCATTAATTCTGCCATTACAGGTCATGGGGAAACCAACACTTCAATCGTACTGTTACAGCCGGAACAATGGTTACAATCGCCAGTGAAGCTGCAGTGCATCTTCCAACATTATTTTTTCAAATACTTCCTCAGTTTAAATTTTTTTTCCCTACATGGCCATTAAAAAAGTTACTTTAATTTTTCTCTCCCTCCCTCTCTTTAGGTTTCCCCCTTCCAAACCAAATGCTATGTGTGTGGCCAACAAAACCACAGGAAATGAGGAGAAGGTGTCAGAACCTAGATGGAACAAAATAAACTTACAGTATCACACTTGAGCTGAAATTTATTGAGATCTGGCATTACTACTGCACGACTTCCTCTACTGTACAAGCTGAGTGAGACCTCTAGCAGTGGTGCTTTTCAGGGCTGTAGTATTTTGCCATCTGCAGCGTGACTGGTAGCTAGCACCAACTCACCCCCTCAGTGACAAGCACTTGTTATTAATGTTTACTGATCTTTTTAGTTTGATTTGAGACAAACCATATAAACTGTAAGATAATTGCAACTGCTTTCAAAGGAGCTGAAATGCAGTAAGAGATCTCCCACCGTACCTTTACTGGGACACCTGGAGAAATGCTGCAAATGGTTGAAAATGGCCATCGTCGCCGTTCCTCTGAGAGATCTGCCGGTCTCCAGCCAGAGTTATGGCTGGAGACCAGGAGGACCCCTGTGGAATTTCCAGACCAAAGTGTTTTACCACAGGTGTTTTCCTCTCTATTCCCTTCTCACCCTCAAAATGTCTCCACTTGTTCCCTGAAGGTGGTGACTCGTGCTGAGGTATGGTTGGCACTTCTCTTGAGTTTCACAGCTGAACCAGTATAGTGAGAGTTGACAGGCTATTCAGTCAACTGACCCCATGTCTTCATCCAATATACATGCACCAGTAAGATTCACTGAATAGTGATACGGAGCAGTTACCCCGAGAGACTCTAGCAAACTGTAGCGCTCATACTGTGACTACAACAGAGATCAGCTAACTCGGGGGTTGAACTTGGGGCCTTTCTGGTCTGCCCACTGGCCTATCAGAAGTGTGATGCATTTCCACAGCTGATTTCAATATAAATACACAAAAATCTCTTTGAACTGTGTCCAATCATTAGCCAATTCCACTATTGCTTACAAATTAATTGGGTGCTTGTGTAGACAGATATAATTGCCCCCTTCCATTAGTAAATCCACTAATGTGGATTTTTGTTGAGGTGCTATATTTAGATAAAAGAGAGATGTTGGAATCCCCACTATTTCAATAGGGTAGCTTTCATCTTGACCGCTTGGGCAGTAATCTAGTGAAGCAGATCACCCGCTCTTTATACAACCCACCCGATCTTCATTCCATTGAAATATAAAAGATGGGTGATCTGCCCTGTCAGATTACCACCCAGGTGGTGAAGGTGAGAATCTACCCCAATATGTTTGGCCTTGTGATATCCTCTCTATCACAAAGACTGCCTGCTTCCACCTCTCTAGCATTGCTCGCTTCTGCTCCGAACTCAGCCCAGCTCCTGCTGAAACCTTCATTCATGCCTTTGTCACCTCCAGACTAGTCTATGCCAATGGCTCAACCAGCCTACTATCCTCTACCCTCCATAAACTTCAGCTCATCCAAAGCTTTTCCCACACCAAGTCCCGCTTGCCCATCATGCCTGTTCTCGCCGTTTCCCAACGCCTCAAATTTAAAATTCTCATCCTCATATTGACATTCCTTCATGTCCTCACCCCTTCCCTATATCTGTAATCTACCCCTGAACTCTCTGCAAGAGTTCTCCCAATCTCCCACCATAACTTTAGTGGGAGCCCGGCAGAACCCCTAGACACTCTGGCCTCATGTCCCCTCCCTTCGCTCCACCATTAACAGCCGTACCTTCAGCTGCCTATGCCCCACTTTCTGGCACACCCTCTTCTTCTTTAAGACCCTCCTTAATACGTATCTCTTTGGCCAAGATTTGGGCCACCACTTGTACAGATAACTGTAGCTGTAGTAAAGACAGCTGCTTGATGGCAGTCGTATAAATAGGAAGCCATCTTGGCCATGCGGCAGTACTGCACAAGCTGGCACTGACTCAAGACCTAATAAAGAGTACTCAACGATATCTACTCGTAAGCCTCTTAATACTAAGATATAAGATAACATTACACCCCTCTTAATATCTCCTTCTTTAGCCCAGTGCCCATTTTTAAATTATGGGCTGGATTTTGTCATTGGGGGCGGATTAGGTGGTCGGCGGGTCCCGCCCCCGCCTCCTATGTGAGGCGGGACAATTTAACCATTTTGCTCTAATTGGGCACTTGATTTTCAGCGTGTGGGAATCCAATGAGTCTTTTGGTCCAGAAACTCGCCTCTGATGATGTCATCTATGCAGCTGCATTTAAGGCTTGCAACTTCTGAGGGATTAGTGGTGCAAATGTGGCAAGCTCAAGGCCCAAGTGCGCCCCCCGCTTTGATGAGGACTCCCTCCAAGCTCTGGTGGAGGGAGCAAGAGCTCAGAAGGAAATGCTGTTTCCTTCATCTGGGAGGAAAAAGCTTCCCCAGCAAACCAAAGCTGTGTCGCTGCAAGTGGCACAGGAGGTCAAGTGCCATCTCAATGTGCAGCAGAACCTGGTTGCAGTGCAGAAAGAGGTTTCCTGACCTTCTCCGCACAGGAAAAGTGAGTATTACATCACCATGACCCTCAATCTGCTCCCCATCACCAGCACTCTTCATTGTCAACCTCCTCCTCCACATCCCACTTGACCCTTACATCCCTGCACCCTTAACCATTCCCTCTCTCTGTATGTTCACATTCACTTAACTATTCAACTATGCAGCCCTTGCACTCCCTATCACTCTTATGCTATGACAACAATTTACAACACACGGGAACGGTAGCATAGTGGTAATGTCACTGGGCTAGTAATCCAGAGGCCTGGAATAATGATCCAGAGACGCGAGTTCAAATCCCACCAGGACAGCTGGAGAATTTAAATTCAGTTAATTAAATAAATCTGGAATGAAAAGTTAGTATCAGTAATGATAACCATGAAACTATCGGATTGTCGTAAAAACCCATCTGGTTCACTAATACCCTTCAGGGAAAGAACTCTGCTGTCCTTACCTGGTTTGGCCTATATGTGACTCCAGACCCACTGCAATGTGGTTGACCCTTAACTGCCCTCTGAAATGGCCTAGCAAGCCACTCAGTTGTAACTAACCGCTACGAAACAAAACAATAAATAAGAATGAATCTGGACGGTCGACCTCAGCACCGGCTACAGACACGGCAATGGCACACCCAGCCCAGTCGACCCTGCAAAGTTGTCCTCACCAACATCTGGGGACTTGTGCCAAAATTGGGAGAGCTGTCCCATAGACTAGTCAAGCAACAGCCTGACATAGTCATACTCACAGAATCATATCTTTCAGCCAATGTCCCAAACTCCTCCATCACCATCCCATGGTATGTCCTGTCCCACCGGCAGGACAGACCCACCAGGGATGGCGGCACTGTGGTATACAGTCGGGAAGGAGTAGCTCTGGGCGTCCTCAACATTGACTCCGGGCCCCATGAAGTCTCATGGCTTCAGGTCAAGCATGGACAAGGAAACCTTCTGCTGATTACCACCTACTGCCCTCCCTCAGCTGATGAATCAGTACTCTTCCATGTTAAGAAGCACTGAGAGTAGCAAGGGCACAGAACGTACTCTGGGTGGGGGACTCGGTAGCACCACAGCTGGCCGAGTCCTGAACAACATAACTGCCAGTCTGGGCCTGCAACAGGTGGTGAGTGAACCAACACGAGGGAAAAACCTACTTGACCTCGTCCTCACCAATCTACCTGTCGCATATGCATCTGTCCTTGAAAGCATTGGCAGCAGTGACACAGTCATTGTGGAGACGAAGTCCTGTCTTCACACTGAGAACACCCTCCATCGTGTTGTGTGGCACTACCACCGTGCTAAATGGGATAGATTCAGAACAGATCTAGCAGCTCAAAACTGGGCATCCCTGAGGCGCTGTGGGCCATCAGCAGCAGCAAAATTGTACTCCACCTCATGGCCCAGCATAACCATTACCACCAAGCCAGGGGACCAAACCTGGTTCAACAAGGAGTGTACAGGAGCAGCACCAGGCGTACCTAAAAATGAGGTGCCAACCTGGGGAAGCTGCAACACAGGACTACATGCATGATAAAATGTGGAAGCAGCATGCTATAGACAGGGCTAAGCGATCCCACAATCAACAGATCAGATCAAAGCTCTGCAGTCCTGCCACATCCAGTCGTGAATGGTGGTGGACCATTAAACAACTAATGGGAGGAGGAGGCTCCAAGAATATCCCCATCCTCAATGATGGTGGAGCCCAGCACGTGAGTGCAAAAGACAAGGCTGAAGCATTTGCAGCCAGAAGTGCCGAGTGGATGATCCATATCGGCCTACTCCCGAGGTCCCCACCATCACAGAAGCCAGTCTTCAGCCAATTCGATTCATTCCACGTGATATCAAGAAACGGCTGAGCGCACTGGATACAGCAAAGGCTGTGGGCCCCGACAACATCCCGGCTATCGTGCTGAAGACTTGTGCTCCAGAACTAGCCGCGCCTCTAGCCAAGCTGTTCCACTACAGCTACAACACTGGCATCTATCCGACAATGTGGAAAACTGCACAGCTATGTCCTGTCAACAAAAAGCAGGACAAATCTAACCCGTCCCATTACCGCCCCATCAGTCTACTCTCAATCATCAGCAAAGTGATGGAAGGTGTCATTGGCAGTGCTATCAAGCGGCACTTACTCACCAATAACCTGCTCACTGATGCCCAGTTTGGGTTCCGCCAGGACCACTCGGCTCCCGACCTCATTACAGCCTTGGTCCAAACATGGACAAAGGAGCTGAATTCCATAGGTGAGGTGAGAGTGACTGCCCTTGACATCAAGGCAGCATTTGACCGAGTCTGGCATCAAGGAGCCCTAGTAAAACTGAAGTCAATGGGAATCAGGGGGAAAACGCTGCACTGGCTGGAGTCAGACCTAGCACAAAAGAAGATGGTTGCGGTGGATGAAGGTCAATCATCACAGCCCCAGGGCATCGCTGCAGGAGTTCCTCAGGTCCTAGGCCCAACCATCTTCAGCTGCTTCTTCAATGACCTTCCCTCCAACATAAGGTCAGAAATGGGGATGTTCGCTGATGACTGCACAATGTTCAGCGCCATTCACAATTTCTCAGATAATGAAGCAGTCCATGCCCGCATGCAACAAGACCTGGATGACGTTCAGGCTTGGGCTGATAAATGGCAGGTTACATTCATGCCACAGAAGTGCCAGGCAATGACTATCTCCAACAAGCAAGAGTCTAACCACCTCCCCTTGACATTCAATGGCATTACCATCGCCGAATCCCCCACTATCAACATCCTGGGGGTCACCATTAACCAGAAACTTAACTGGACCAGCCACATAAATACTGTGTCAACAAGAGCAGGTCAGAGGCTAGGTATTCTGCGGAGAGTGTCTCACCTCCCGACTCCCCAAAGCCTTCCCACCATCTACAAGGCACAAGTAAGGAGTGTGATGGAATACTCTCCACTTGCCTGGATGAGTGCAGCTCCAACAACACTCAAGAAGCTTGACACCATCCAGGGCAAAGCAGCCCGCTTGATTGGCACCCCATCCACCACCTTAAACATTCACTCCCTCCACCGCCGGCGTACCGTGGCTGCAGTGTGTACCATCTACAAGATGCACTGCAGCAACTCGCCAAGGCTTCTTCGGCAGCACCTCCCAAACCCGCGACCTTTTCCACCTAGAAGGACAAGGGCAGCAGGCACATGGGAACACTACCACCTGCAAGTTCCCCTCCAAGTCACACACCATCCTGGCTTAGAAGTATATCGCTGATTCTTCATCATCGCTGGGTCAAAATCCTGGAACTCCCTCCCTAACAACACTGTGGGAGTACCATCACCACACGGACTGCAGCAGTTCAAGAAGGCGGCTCACCACCACCTTCTCAAGGGCAACTAGGGATGGGCAATAAATGATAAGAGATAAAGGGTGAAGACAGGAGGAGGGCCACCCTCAATAGCTCAGCTCACCAGCGCAGCGGAGGCGGCCCTCAAGATCGTGGGAGTCAAGGAGAATGTGCAAGTTTGGGATGGACAGATGGGCGCATCAGAGCAAGCTGGTGACAGAATAGTTTTTCATCTCACTCATTGACATTGCATGAGTGACTGATACTGATTCGGATGCTCTAACAGATTGACTTATGATCATCTGCACAATTCCATGTGCATGCAACGTTTATCTCACATGTCTCCCCCATAGGACCATCGACAGCCCCCCTCAGCCTCAGCCACAAGACTCCTCAGAGGAAGCTGCAACCTCTGAGAGCGCAGCATCACCAGAATTCAGCGCATCCAGCACCAGCGCAGACACTCACACCTCGGTGGGACCTTCGGGACATAGAGTAGTGTTGTCACCTGGTGTATCAAGGTCACAAGTGAGCATCAGCGGGTGGTGGAGACAGGGACAGCAGTGGAGAGTCCTCGTCGAAGGGCGCAGGACTCTGCCAGCTCGGCTCAGCTGCATGTCGACCCTGTGCCTCCGGGTTCATCCAGAAGGAGAGCGGTGCTGGGACTCCAGGAACAGGTGCAGGAGTCTCTGGCAGGTTTTGTCTCCAGGGTCGCTGCGAGTGTGGAGCGAATGGAGGAGTCCATTGCTAACATGAGTAGAGCCTTTGTGGAGGCATTGGCGTGTGAACGCATCACCATGGAAAGGATGGCAACCTCTGTGGAAAGGATAGCTACCTCCGTGGAAAGGATGGCTACTGTAGAGGAGAGGATGGCTACAGCCATGGAGGAGCTAAGTCACCAGGGTCTTGAAAACATGGTCATTGTTCAGAATAGACTGACATCTCTGGAGGAGCGCTGGTCAGCTATTGAGCAGAGAAACCAGACCTACATGGAAGTCCTCTGGAGTAGGACTGCCAGTGCAGAAACGGTTCCTCATGGCCCCCCTGAAGTGCAGCAAGGTGCTGCCAAGCCACTTGCTAGCTCTGAAGTGGGGCTGACCCATGAGAGGGATGTTGATGGCAGAGAACAAGGAAGTGGGGGCTCCTCTCCAAGCGCTCACACGACCATGCCACTGCAGAGCCCTCGGTCAGAGCCCCACCAGAGTCCACACCCAACTGAGATCGGCATCTCAGCCCCTGCACAGCCGCAGGAGCAGCAGACTGTTGCCGAGCCCTCACAGGCTTGCAACTCCAGAGGACGCCCGACAAAGGTGTCGAGTCAGGAGCAGCAAGAAAGTGAGCAAGGGGCCTCCACATCTGCTGAAGCCACAGGGGAAGCACCATGTAGGAGCACGCGTAATAGGAAGATAAAGCACAAGTAATCACAAGGGTAGTCACTTGGGTGTTCTGTTGTGTTTAATTGTGAAATGCCATCCGTGAATTATTGTTATAAAATGACTTGATGACAAACCGTTGAAGTTGTGGGCTGTGTCATTTCGCAAATGGGACTTCCACATTGAGGGCTCAGGGTGACTTGGAATTGTCAGTATGGTGGTCAGAGTGATAGGAAGCCGCAGGTTCTTGTCCATTGTCGATGATGTGGTAAGAAGGTGCGAGCCAAATGTATTTGATTGGGCAGCCTAAGCAGATCTGGCCAAGATCAGTGCATCCCTTGCATCCCGGGCAGCAATGTTCTTGCGTGCTGCTGCCGCTGGTTGATGCGCCTCCGCAAGCTGTTCGTTGTCGCCCTCCTCCTCCTCATCTCAGGCTCGCCAACAGTCTGCTGCTCCTGCGGCTGTGCAGGGGCTGAGACGCCGATCTCAGTTGGGTGTGGACTCTGGTGGGGCTCTGACCGAGGGCTCTGCAGTGGCATGGTCGTGTGAGCGCTTGGAGAGGAGCCCCCACCTCCTTGTTTCTCAGGCAGCTGCAAGCCACGATGCTGTGCCATTTTGTGAAGTGCACAGCAGACCTCGACGATTCTGGAGACCCTGGCTGCTGAGTACTGCAGGGCTCCACCTGATCTATTAAGGCATCTGAATCACATCTTCAGCAAGCCAATGGTTTGCTCGATTATGGATCTGGTGGAAATGTGGCTGGAATTGTAGCTCTCCTCAGCTTCATTGAATGGGCTCCTCAATGGCGTCATTAGCCACGTCTTCAGGGGATAGCCTTGTCTCCAAGTAGCCATCCGCAAAGTTGGTCTGGCGCACTGAAGAGCGGAGGCATACTAGACTGCCGCAGGATGAACGAGTCATGGCAACTGCCAGGGTACTTGGCGCAAACATGCAAAATTTCCTTATTGTGGTTACACACCAGCTGCACGTTAAGGAAGTGGAAGACCTTGCGGTTGACAAAAATACCTGGATTGTGATGGGGTGCCTTAAGGGCCACATGTGTACAGTCTACAATGCCCTGCACCCTTGGAAAGCCTGCCAGATTAGCAAATCCAACCGCATGTGCGGTTACACTTGCTTGATCCTTGGAGAAGTTGATGTAATTGTGCGGTTTGGCAAATAGGGCATCGGTTATCTGCGTGATGCAAGCGTGTGCGGCCGCCTGGGAGATGTCGCTGATGTCTGCTGTTGATCCCTGGAATGAGCCTGAAGTAAAAAAGTTGAGTGCGGTGGTGACTTTAATGGCCACTGGTAAGGGGTGTCCACCCGCTCCTCTGAGCTCCAGGTCTTGCTGCAGCATTGTGCAGATGTCACCCACTACCTCTCGCGAAAGTCTGAGTCCCCTTTGGCACTGCTGCTCAGTCATGTTGAGGTAGCTCATCCTCAGCCTGTAAACTCTGTTTTGGGGGTATCTCCTGCGGCGGCGTCCTTCCATGCGCTGGCGCCTTCTGGCCTGTGCAGCTTCAGTTAGGTGAGCAGCAGGTTGGCGCTCCTGTTGTTGCTCCTTGTAATGAAAACTGTTTGTCTTGCCTGTATCCGTTTTGCACTCATGTATATTACCCTCCCCCACACGGTGTATAGTTTCACTTCCTCTTTCCTGACTAACCTGGAAGGTTCCAGGTCTTGGCTCTTGGCTCCGCCCCTGACTTCTCTTACTTAAAGATCTCAGGATCTGTATGACTCATTCCTGTGAGCCAGTCGGTGTGTTAATCACTAAAGAATACTAGGATGGATCGACTCCTAAAACCAGAGCGTCTGGACTTGGATCCACATTCTGCTGAAGCATCAAATCAATTTGGACACTGGCTCAAATGCTTCGAACTCTTCGCGAGGGCCTCATCCGCTAGCGAGGTAGATAAACTGAGTCTACTGACTACTCGCGTTAGTCATCGGATTTATTCGTTCATCCGGGACGCCACCTCTTACACGGAGGCCATCACTATCCTGAAGGCCCAATACCAGAGGCCAGTAAACGAAGTGTACGCCAGACATCTGCTGGCTACACGCAGGCAGCGACCTGAGGAATCAATGGACGATTTCTTACAAGGCCTAAAGGACTTGGTCCGGGACTGTAACTGCAAGGCCGTGACGGCCAACGTGTACTCTGACGAATTGGTCCGCGATTCCTTCATCACGGGCCTCAAATCGAATTATATCCGGCAGAGACTGCTGGAGAAGGAGGTCCTGGACTTAAAAAAGGCAGTGGCCACTGCGCGATCGCTGGACGTGGCCCAGAAAAACTCTGACTCTTATTCTTCCGGCCATGCGGCCCTCACCGCCTCGTGCGCGCCGAGCGGGCTGCCATCTTGGAATCAGCCATCTTCCCCATCCAGGTCTCAGACCAGCTCTACACCGCCGGAGTCCCCACACAGAAGTTCACCCAGGAGTCCTACTACAGCGGCAATGTCTCGAGGCCCGAAATGCTACTTCTGCGGCCAGGCCAAGCACCCCAGACAACGATGCCCAGCGAAGGACGCTACATGCTTCAAATGTAAGAAAAAGGGGCATTTTAGCAAAGTCTGCAGGGGGAATCCGATTTCCAACTCCGTCACCGCCTCGTGCGTGCCGTGCGTGCCGCCATCTTGGGATCCGCCATCTTTTCCCGACTCAACGGCCGCCCAGGGCCCAACAGTGGCTTCAATCACGGTGGATCAATCCAGGCCACACCCGTTGACAAAATCCATGATGGACATACAGGTAAACGGGAATTTAACGAAATGTTTAATTGACTGTGGGAGTACCGAGAGTTTTATCCAGCCTAGCCTGGTACGGCGGCACTCATTAACGGTAACCCCTACACGGAGCAGAATTGCTATGGCTGCTAAGCCCCACACTTCGGACATTTTGGGCTACTGTGTGGTAACACTGACTGTAAAAGGCACGGACTACAAGGATTTTAAACTCCTCGTGATGCCAGAACTCTGTGTTAATGTAATCTTGGGCCTGGACTTCCAGTGCCACCACGAAAGTGTCACGCTAGCATATGGCGGGTCCCAGCCGCCACTCACAGTCTGTGGCCTATCAACCTTAAAAATCAGCCCGCCCTCTTTATTCGCTAATCTCGCTCCGAACTGTAGGCCCATAGCGACCAAAAGTAGACGGTACAGTCTGGAAGACAGACACTTTATCAAGGCGGAAGTGGACAGACTCCTGCGGGAAGGCATTATTGAATGCAGTACCAGTCCGTGGCGTGCCCAAGTAGTCATAGTTAAAAATAGCGAAAAGAAACGAATGGTTATTGACTACAGACAGACTGTTAATATTTATACCCAGCTGGACGCCTACCCTTTACCCCGCATATCAGAAATGGTCAACCAGATTGCGCAATACCGAGTCTTCTCGACTATCGACCTCAAATCCACGTATCACCAGCTCCCCATTAGAACGGAGGACCGCCCATACACCGCCTTTGAGGCAAACGGACGCCTCTACCATTTTCTCAGAGTGCCCTTCGGGGTAACAAATGGGGTCTCGGTCTTCCAACGTGAGATGGACCGCATGGTTGACGAGAATAAACTACAAGCTACCTACCCCTATCTGGACAATGTCACTATCTGCGGGCACAACCAGCAAGACCACGATCTAAATCTTGCGAGATTTTTAAAATCTGCCCTAAAGCTGAATCTAACCTACAACGAAGACAAATGTGTCTTCAACACAACCTGTCTCTGTATCCTCGGCTGTGTGGTGGAAGATGGGGTAATTGGACCGGACCCTGACCGATTACGCCCCCTAAAGAAACTGCCCCTGCCACACAATCCCAAAGCTTTAAAAAGGTGCCTGGGACTTTTTTTGTATTATGCCCAATGGGTGCCCAATTACTCTGATAAGGCCCGACCCCTCATTAAATCGATGTCCTTCCCACTATCAGCTGAAGCTCGGGAGGTTTTCACCAGTATCAAACAGGACATTGAAAGGGCTGCACTGTGTGCAGTGGACGAAAGCATTCCCTTTCAAGTCGAAAGCGATGCGTCAGACTTTGCCTTAGCTGAGACCCTCAATCAGGCTGGGAGACCTGTGGCCTTCTTCTCCCGAACCCTTCAGGGACCTGAAATCAGGCACTCTTCTGTCGAGAAGGAGGCACAGGCTATAGTGGAGGCAGTGCGGCACTGGAGACACTACCTAGCTGGCAAACGTTTCACCCTGCTCACCGACCAGCGGTCGGTGGCTTTCATGTTTAATAACAAAGGGGGAAAATCAAGAATGACAAAATACTCAGGTGGAGGATCGAACTATCCACGTTCGACTATGATATTATGTACAGGCCGGGAGCCCTTAATGAACCCCCAGACGCCCTATCGCAGGGAATGTGTGCCAGCATTCATATGGACAAATTACAGGGTCTCCACAACGACCTCTGTCACCCAGGGGTCACCCGACTATACCATTTTATAAAGTCCCGCAATCTGCCCCACTCCATCGAGGAGGTCAGGGCAATGACCAGAGCCTGCCGCATCTGTGCGGAATGCAAGCCTCGTTTCTACAGGCCTGACCGTGCACACCTTATCAAAGCCACACGGCCATTCGAGCGCCTAAGTCTGGACTTCAAGGGACCCCTTCCCTCTGCCGACCGTAACGTATACTTCCTCAATATCATCGATGAATATTCCCGCTTCCCCTTCGCCATTCCCTGCCCAGACATGACCAGTGCCATGGTCATCAAGTGTCTCGGTAATCTATTCTGCATGTTTGGCATGCCGAACTACATACACAGCGATAGGGGGATGTCATTTATGAGTGACGAACTGCGCCAGTTCTTGCTCTCAAAGGGGATAGCCACTAGCAGAACCACTAGCTACAACCCCCGGGGTAATGGGCAAGTGGAAAGGGAGAATGCTACTGTTTGGAAGGCTGTCATGTTAGCCTTAAAGTCAAAAGGCCTTCCGACCTCCCGCTGGCAGGAAGTCCTCCCAGACGTGCTCCACTCCATAAGGTCTCTGTTATGTACAGCCACTAACGCTACCCCTCACGAAAAGATGTTCGTTTTCCCCCGGAAATCCACCTCGGGCATATCTCTACCCGCGTGGCTGACGTCTCCGGGGACAGTACTATTGCGGAAGCACGTGAGAGGCCATAAAACGGACCCCCTTGTGGAAAAGGTACAGCTCCTCCATGCAAACCCTCAGTACGCCTATATCGAATACTCTGATGGGCGAGAGGACACTGTTTCCATAAAAGACCTCGCTCCCTCGGGGAGCGGAGAGAACGATGAGAGACTACCCGAGGAAGACCTACACCAAAAAGAGACAGGACGCCCAGAGGTATCAATACCCAACTTTAACCTGGAGGACACTGCAGATAACCTGGAAGACACTGCGGAGGCCCGGACAGCGGAGGAACCAGAATCCACTCCCCTAGAGGCACCCCAACCGGCTTTGCGCCGATCACTGAGAACCGCAAAACCTCCTGACAGACTCACTTATACCAACTTTTAAGAAACATCACCCCGATGGACTAAATCTAAAGAAGGGGTGAATGTAATGAAATCTGTTTGTCTTGCCTGTATCCGTTTTGCACTCATGTATATTACCCTCCCCCACATGGTGTATAGTTTCACTTCCTCTTTCCTGACTAACCTGGAAGGTTCCAGGTCTTGGCTCTTGGCTCCGCCCCTGACTTCTCTTACTTAAAGATCTCAGGATCTGTATGACTCATTCCTGTGAGCCAGTCGGTGTGTTGAGATGTTAGCTCTGATCTTAGTGATTAAAAGCCAACTTGTTAAAGTCTATAACTTCTAGTTTTGTGGTTATTGAAGGCACATCACTCCTGCTGTTGGTGCTGATGTTGTTCCGGGTTCTGCTGCTGCCGCAGCTGGTCTTCGTCCGAATCGGAGGTCCAGGATGAAAGGAAATAAATGGTTCCCATGCTGCAGGTATATACCTCAGTTGAGGAAGCGCTCAGTCAAGGTGGGGAGAGGGTTTTCCCAGGAGGTCACAGTGGAGATGGATTTCAGCTTGAAAACTTCCAAAATCGGTAGACCTGCAAAAAGTTCTCCCAGGCCTGAGAAAAGGAAGTTCTGCCACCTGCAAATGATCACTGTGGAAAACGCCTTTTTAATGGTGGAGCTGCAGCTGTTAGTAAGCCATCCACTTGTGAGCCTGCCAGGATTAACTGGCGTGTTCCAGGGGAGATGTGCAGCACGCGGGAAATGTGTTAAACTCTGAAAGGCTTCTCAAAATGGCATTATAGAGGCACTTAAGTGGTTGTTAAGTGCCATAAGGGCCTCTTGGAGGCGGGACCAAAACGGGGTCTGAAAGCCCGCATTTAGCAAAGTTGCTCAGAGGCGGGATCAGAGCCCGACGCCGTTTTTGGCAACTTTCCCACCTGACCCGCCTTCAAACCCGCCTCCTCGGTACTGGCAAAATCAAGCCCTATGCCTCTGTAAAGCGCTTTTTGATGTTTTGCTATGTCAATGATGCTATAATAAATGCATATTATTGTTGTTACTGTGATGACCACAGCCCTGTTCATGTTACTGACTTTCCACTTGTGTGAAATCAAACTGCAGTTATAGTGCAACCCAGAGCAAACTAAAGATTCTGGAATCAGTTGCACAGAACGGCTGGAGTATTGCCACTCGCCTGGGCACAGGAAGGTGATCACACAGTTTTGTTACATACACATTACGGCACATTACTTTTGATCTTGGCGATATGGCACTGCCCAGAAGGCCCATTGGGGACTAGAACTCAATGGGAAGTTAGCGTGAAGAGGTTTGCTCCCAAGACAACAGATGAGACTTGGTCATTCCTATCAGCTTCTCTCGAGTATACAACTGACAGAAAACAACAAGTGGAACCTGCACTTCCGATTGCCAATCTCTTTCCCCTGAAGAACTTTGTTTATTTTTGAGTTTTCACATTTTATTTCTATACATCAAGGTGCAGTATTAGAACAGCTCAATATCCACGATCTTCTCATAAACAGAATCTCAAGCACCTCTATATAAATGTTGGTCCGAGTAGAACATGTAGAAACAGAAGTGTCCCGAGTCCATTTGCCATAGACCAGGGTCTTTACAGTATTAATGCCGGAGCTCAATAGATTTCAGCTCTAGTGTGATCCGGTAAGTTTATTATCTCGAAGGTTCTGACTCCTATTTTCTCCTAATTCTCCCTTGGGAAAACTTCCAGAGCTGGGGCCAAATGATAAGAATCAGATTTCTGACTAGCAGCAGGTGAAATCTCACGGAGTTTCTGCTCAGGTATGGGTCTGTAGACTGACAGGCCACTGAGCCCTATGTGGCCTTTCTCCATGTGTTGAGCTTACATAGTGAATGTTGGTAGGTTACCTGAACATGGGGGAATCACAGCCAAGCCTGATGCACACGTGGCCAGCAGTGGTCACTGGACAGCAACCAGGTGCAATAAACGTGGCTGATTTTTCTCCTCACTAGCCCTAGGACACTGCAGACAGTCGTGGCATCCCTAAACCAGATCAGCACGAGCCTAGGATTGATTCTGGAAGCTTCCTGGTCTGTGTTGCTCAGTACCATACCACACAGCGCAGTTATCCAAGAGCATTCAGGATTCATTTTATAATTTGGAGGGGCAAAATTTGCGGAGTCCCTGCTTCATCAAGGGAGCCTCGCCGGCAATGGGCGGCTTACTGGAAAACTGTGGATGGTGAACTGTCTGTGATCGTTCAATAAACCACCCGCTGCATTATAGCAATCAAGCACCCGGGCTGATCATTTTTCTCCCTCCTACTCAGGCCAGAGGCGCTGAGGTTGATTGTAGTCCCCTTCTGTTGCTCTGGTTGGCACCTGCTACCTCAGCACAGACCAGGGCTTGAACCATATCACGCGCTTCCTTTTAGAGCAGGTGGCCATCTCCCAGGCATTTACCTGTGCCATTCTCCTGCCAACTAGATGCTGTGTAAAAGGAGTCTGATTTCCCCCCCACCCCCATCCTTCTAGCCCAGCTGGTCTCAGAATATTTTCCCCTGGATGTCTCATTTATATATTGAAGGAGATTCTAGAAAGAACAGGTTTAAAAAAGTGGTTTGCGTGACAGAGAAAGAAAGAGTTGAGTAACAATAGACAGCCAAGCGCCAGTAATGTATGATATTGGAGAACTGAGAAGAGATCAATTGATTTCAAGTTTGAGAGCACAGGTAGAGCTCTTCATCCTGCTTATATTCAGTTCTCCTGCAAAATACACAGCAAGAATGCTCTTAAAATCCAACTGCAGTAGCACTATGCTCTTGGTCATAGCTGGGCTAGAAGGATGGGGGGGGAAAAAAATCAGACTCCTTTTACACAGTATCTAGTTGGCAGGAGAGTGGCACAGGTAAAAGCCTGGGAGATGGCCACCTGCTCTAAAAGGAATGGTTCAAGCCCTGGTCTGTGCTGAGGTAGCAGGTGCCAACCAGGGCAACAGAAGGGGGCTACAATCAGACTCAGCACCTCTGGCCTGAGTAGGAGGGAGGAAAACTATCAGCCCGAGTGCCTGATTGCTATCCAGTGGTCCCTGCTGGAAAGTGAACACGTGTGAGGATGTCAGGTGAGGGCGGGATTGGGCATGGTAGTCATGTTACCCCACACAGTGAAATAGCCTGCAGACACTCACTGTCTCGGCTCCCACATGGACAGCCACTTGGGTGAAGCAAGAAGACTGTCAGCGTCCATGGAACTGTACACCAGCATGAGTCATTGCATTCAAAAACAGGAGGGGAGAAAAGGACAGAATTGGGGGGGGGGGGGAAAAGAGAGGAAATTTGAGGCTCGATTTTAACCTCCCGCGCATGCCAAGAACAGAGGGGATTATAATCTGGGCAGTGTAAATTGGGTGGGGGGGGGGGGGGAGGGTAAATAACTGTTTTCAGCGGTTTACACTGTAACATTGTAAATGTCTGAAAATGGTCATTTACCCTGTTTCTCCGGGGGTTCTGCTGGTCTTCCACTGAAGTTACGACGGGAGATCGGGATAAGCCTTATAAAATTTACAGGCCCACATGTTTATGTGATGGTGGGACATGACACTTTGATGCCATCGTGTAAAAAACCAACTTGAGGATCTTGGCATAACGATGCCAGAACAAACAAAATGTAATTCAGGCCCGCAGCATTGGAGAACGTCTTGGAGCAGGCGGGTGGGAGGGAGGGGAGTGGTTCCATTATAGCTGAGAGTCACAAAGCCAAGGGGATTGAAAACCAAACCGACCAGAAAGGAGCAATGCAAAGCTGGAGGAGAACAAGCACGCCATTGTTAACAGGAAAATATTTCTGTGGGCCATTGTGATTGAGATGGGAAAGAAATGGAGACACAAAGATGGAGATAGAGATAAAAAAGACTATACATTAAATATTTGTACACAGGTAAATCGCATGTGTGAAACTGATCTGGAACATACTTGTGAAAATGACAAACTCGGGGTGAACTCACGTGAGTGCCGCCATTTTCAACGCCATTTTGAACTAACTCTGGACTTAATTCAGGAATTCCTGACAACAATGCTCCTTTGAGGTTATGAGATACAAGAGACAGCCCAGCCACCACCACCCCCTCTCCCCGTCACTAGCTATAAATGAACATTTACCTGCTCTGCCAACAACTGCTGCTGCTGTCTCTGCTCCCTGAATAGCTGCTGCTTTTGCTGTTCCATCATGTGAAGCTGATGCATTCTCTGTCTCTCTTGCTCCATCAACAACTGTTTCATCATGACTGCCTGCTGCTGGTTTCCAAGGTAACTAGGGCCTCCAGGGTTACCAGTCATAGAGCCGGGCACTGGAGCCCCAGTGCCAGGGCCAGGAACAGGGGGCTGGACGGATGCTGCCGGCCGAGAAACTCCCACTGGATTCTGATCCTGTGTGCAGGAAAGAACTGTCTCAGTGACTGAAGAACATACAGGATATTACAAAACCACAAACAAGATACGCTGTGGAGAAGAAACTCGCAACCCACAAAAAAAATTACAATTATAATAACCCCCCTCTCACCAATTTGTAAGTTATATACTTTGTTCCTGCACAATTCCAAAAATCATAAAAGGGGAGTGGGGTGACTGGCTCCCTACATCTCTGAAAATAATGCGATCGAGCTAAGGGAGCTGGTTATCCCCTCCATTTGCTTTCATACGACACCTCCCCAGCCAATCTGGCTAAAGTGGAAGAGCCATCAAGTGCGAAAATTGTGTGTATATATGGGGAGTGGGAAGAGCTGAATATATAAAATAAAGCTCCTTAGCATAGCTCATTAGCAGAGTAAAACAAGCAGCACCCATTGTGATGCAACCTCCAATCAGATTAAACCATATAATGTGTCTCACTGACAGCATATATTTCACCGCTGTACAAAGTGACTTTTTGTAGACTGTGAAACCCAGGGGATTAGCAGCTGTAATTTTATTTCAGCCTTTTAAACAACCAGTGGCTTTACTTTACTTAACATTAGCCACTGTGCTGCTGCATTCTCAATTGAAGATTAATTTTGTCTGGCATTGTTACAGTAAAATGTTATGTCTCCCCTGCCACTAGTACAATACCACAGATCTGCAGGCAGGTCTCCAGTATACCGCAGTCTTACTGGCTTGTTTATTACATTTAAGCATTAAGACATTATTCAGTAAACTGAAAGGCTGACATCTTAAGAGTCACAGCATTAAAAAAAAGCGCACACAGTACAAAGAGCAGTTCTCTATCAGAAGAAAGCATGCATTTGTTTCAGAGGATAATTACAGCCTTCACTTTTGACAACTGTACGTATGAATTTACAAAGACGGTGTCTCAAATATTAATATTTACATACATCACATACCAGCTTGTAGTATTATATATATTTTTTTAACATTTTGAGAGAGCTACCCCACATATCAGTTGGGGGGGAAAAAGTATATATTTTTTTAATTATGTATTTTTATATTTATTTCACCACTCCCAATTTTTTCCCTTTACCCATCTTCTCCTGAGGGTGCAGCACAGTTCCATGGACACCAGAAAACCTTACAGTTACTGTGCCCAGGTGTCAGTTCTTTGCGAGTCCAGACTATAAGGAGTGGCAGGCTATTTGACTG
Source organism: Somniosus microcephalus (assembly GCF_052327205.1). NCBI lineage: Eukaryota > Metazoa > Chordata > Chondrichthyes > Squaliformes > Somniosidae > Somniosus > Somniosus microcephalus. The sequence continues at coordinate 41,201,204 of NC_140988.1, forward strand.
TGTATGCTTGCGTTGTTCCATTCTCGGGGTGTGGACATCATTAGCAAAGCTGCTTTTGTTGCTTATCCCTGAATTTCCCCGAGAAGGTGGTGCTGGGACTTCTGCTGCGATTGTTTTTTACAAACTGGACTTACTAGGCCATTTCAGAGGGCATCAGAGAGGCAAGAGAGGGTAGGGGTGGCAGTTTCCCTTCCTTAAAAAACATTAGTGAGCTAGCCGGGTTTTTAACAACAAAAACAGCTGTTTTGCTAGCTCATAAGTTACCAGATTTATTAACATCAATTTCATAACTTGTCTGGACAGGATTTGAACTCAACCTCTCGGTTGCCAGTTCAGTCCTATAACCACTACATTACCATACCTGAGGTGTTATACCAACTATTATTACCAGCGACACTAACTTATCAGCATTAGGGTGGTGGCCTTGAGATCTGAAAGCATCCATATAGGCAGTACTGGGATGGGTCTCAGGGTCTAGCAACATTTTGACGAGGATCTCAGGGTCAGTCAGCACTGGGAGAGGGTTCCAGGGTGCTGGGGGCACTGGAGAGGCTCTGGGGACACTGGGGTAAGTACTGGGATCTGGGAGAGGCGTCCTGGTATCTGGAAGCATTGGGGAGAGTGGTCCCTGGAATTAGGGAGCAATGGAATACAGTCAATAGTGGCTTGTGAGCACTGAGAAGCGCTCCCAGAATCTTTTTTTTATTCGTTCATGGGATGTGGACGTTACTGGCAAGGCCAGCATTTATTGCCCATCCCTAATTGCCCTCGAGAAGCTGGTGGTGAGCCGCATTCTTGCACCGCTGCAGTCCGTGTGGTGAAGGTACTCCCACAATGCTGTTAGGGAGGGAGTTGCAGGATTTTGATCCAGTGACGATGAAGGATCGGCGATATATTTCCAAGTCAGGATGGTGTGTGACTTGGAAGTGGTGGTGTTCCCATGCGCCTGCTGCCCTTGTGCTTCTAGCTGGAAGAGGGCGAGGGTTTGGGAGGTGCTGCCGACGAAGTCTTGGCGAGTTGGTGCAGTGCATCTTTTAGATGGTACACACTGCAGCCACAGAGCGCCGATGGTGGAGGGAGTGAATGTTTAAGGTGGTCGATGGGGTGCCAATCAAGCGGACTGCTTGTCTTGGATGGCGTTGAGCATCTTGAGTGTTGCTGGAGCTGCACTCATCCAGGCAAGTGGAGAGTATTCCATGAGACTCCTGACTTGTGCCTTGTAGATGGTGGAAAAGCTTTGGGGAGTCAGGAGATGAGACACGCGCCGCAGAATAACCAGCCTCTGACCTGTTCTTGAAGCCAGAGTATTTATGTGGCTGGTCCAGTTAAGTTTCTGGTCAATGGTGACCCCCAGGATGTTGATGCTAGGGGATTCGGTGATGGTAATGCTGTTGAATGTCAAGGGGCGGTGGTTAGACGCTCTCTTGTTGGAGATGGTCATTGTCTGGCACTTGAAAGGCATGAATGTTACTTGCCACTTAGCAGCCCAAGTCTGAATGTCGTCCAGGTCTTGCTGCATGTGGACACGGACTGCTTCATTATCTGAGAAATTGTGAATGGAACTGAACACTGCAATCATCAGCGAACATCCCCACTTCTGACCTTATGATGGAGTGAAGGGCATTGATGAAGCAGCTGAAGATGGTTGGGCCAAGGACACTGCCCCGAGGAACTCCTGCAGCGATCTCCTGGGGCTGAGATGATTGGCTTCTAACAACTACAACCATCTTCCTTTGGGCTTGGTATGACTCCAGCCAGTGGCGAGTTTAATCCACGATTTCCATTGACTTCAATTTTACTAGGGCTCCTTGATGCCACACTCAGTCAAATGCTGCCTTGATGTCAAGGGCAGTCACTCTCACCTCACCTCTGGAATTCAGCTCTTTTGTCCATGTTTCTAGCAGTGGAGAGAGCAAGCCTGGCTGAGGGAGTCCTGGGATTCAGCAGGAATAGGATGGGGTTTTGGAGCATTGAGGGGAAGAGAGAAGAATTGGAATTCCGAGGATCTGGTTGTATTGGGAGAGGAGCAGGGTCTACCAGCCTTGCGGGGAGGGGGGCCCAGGAGAATAAGCCCCAAACTGTTCTGGGCCTCTTTCAAACCTTCACACCACAACTCCTCACTGCGTTCCTGCCCATCACTCTTCTCTCTGACCATCTACAGCCCCTTTTTTGCCCACAACTTGTATTGCTACACAGATTATACACTGGCAAATTCGGCAAACTGTAGATGGACAACGTTCAGAAAAGCTGCAAACTGTACATGCTCAGAATACACAGATCTGTTTAAAAGCTCTGTCCAACAGTTGTGAGGTAAACATATTCAGTTGAAGCCCAGACTTTTGCGACACGCTGCTTTGAAGTACAAACTTTAATGATGGCATTGAAAGATATGTAAGACAGTTTAATGGGTAAATTTAAATATATTATTGTGAAATATGTAAATTTAACATTTTATTTTGCTTATAACCTTACTTTAAGTGATTGAAATTATTTTCAAGAAGCATTTCGAATAATTCAATTGATTCAAGAAATTCTGACGGCAAACTGTTAACATATTTAGATACGGTTTTCCCATTATAAATGTTGGCCTCCCATGGTTTTGCTACAGGGGTTGGTTCTGTATTTGCATCTAAATGTTGACTAAAGTAAGAATGTTTCATTTGGGTGGATGAGAAGGAATTTTATTTTGTAATAAGCCGAATATTAATTGGTTTTAATGAATAGGCTGAGTGCTGAATATTCTAATTGTTGATGTTAATTGTATTGTTTTGTAGTGTGGTAGATAATATGATTAAAAAATGGTGTTGGAAATTGCAGCGTTGCAGAAGAACAGATTAACCGTACCTGGACTTAAGAGTATCAAATACCATGAACGCTGAGAAGTGATAGTTTGTGTCTTTGTTATGAAAGCCGTGTGATTAATAATGGAGATCTGTATTATAGTGGAGGGTGCTGATAAAAGGAGTGTGATTGGGCTGACGCTGGGATATGATGTTGCGGGGACAGTGAGGCTGAGCCTGGGAGAGTTGGAGAATGTGTATCCAAGAGGCTATCTCGTATTAGCGGTACGGAGTTGACGACTGGTGGGTTTGGGTTGCAGACTATTTTGCTGCAATTTCCTAATGCTACCACTTCATTGCTGGTGGCTCTGTAGTATGCTTCCATGTTCACAGTCTAAGAGACAGCGTCATTGCTTGGTTTTTTTGCAGGAGGGACGTTGCAATCTGGGGCAAGACGCAGTGGCAAAAGAGGAAGAAACTGTTTAGACTCTTGGGCTGCTTTGGAGTGCTGTTATTAAGTGAGGCCAGGACCCTGGTGAGGTTTAAGGGCAGAAGTTATAGTACTGCGTGAGGAATCTGTACTGAACAACAACACTGGCTTTATACAGAAATGAATTCTCCCCACTCATGGGTATCTTCCCAGATATGTGCCTATGGTTTTTTTACTATATTAATTGGTAACATTTATTTAGGTTCTGTAGGAATAAGGTGAATAGGTCCAGAATTAATTTAACTGACATGGGTTGGATACACAGTTCTTCTTTGTGGTGTGGTGGAACCCATTGTTGTGTATGTACCTTTAAGAGAATAACTGGTCTCAGACTGCAGTACCGGCAGTGACCACCCCTGTATAAAAGGCGCTAGAGAGCCTCTGTTGTTTAGATTCGTTATGGACTTCCACCAGTAAACATCTGTTTGTTTTCACTCCTGCTAGTCCGTGTCTAAATCATTCACGGACTTAACACTGGCGACGAGTAAAGAAACGAACTTACCTGCAACTCAGCAGCAGCTCCGATGACGTTGTTGAAGGTCGGAGCCAGAAGAAAAAAAAAAGAAAAAAAAGAGGCCATTGAAACTCGAGAAACGGGCGTCGACCGTCAATCATCGGGTTCAAGGCTTTGCAGGAGCGACTTTCCAGAGCCAGGCTGGGTTCCTCGGTCCGTGGTTTCCCAGCTAATCGGGCTGGTGGCTGGTAGTGCTCTGATCCTTCCTGGGCTGCGGCGGGCTGAAGCTCGATCGGGTGGCCTTTCAACGGGGCCGGGCAGCGAGTCGGGAAGCAAGGAGAGAGAGAGAGAGGGTGGAGCACACAGGGCGCGGCCGGTGTTTCGAAGCCGGGCAGCGTTCGGACCTCAGAAGAGGGAGGGAAGTGTCTCAGAGGGTCCGCTCCACGACGGGAAAATAATAAAAGAAAAAGAATACGCGCAAGAAACCGTGGAAAGCAGCGCTAACAACAGCGGGGAAGAAGACAAAGCGCGGGAGGCGCCATTTTGTTAAATCGGAGAAGAAGGCAAAGCGCGGGAGGCGCCATTTTAGATTTGCAAGATGCCGAAGACTGGCTGTATCACTGCTTTTGATAATACATTAGCGGACTGGACCACGTATGTGGAAAGTGTCGAGGTATATTTCGAGGCAAACAATATAGCGGAGGGGAAAAAGGCATCGATATTGTTAAACTTAATGGGCGCTAGAACGTACGGCCTATTGTGGGATCTGATTACTCCAGCCAAACCGAAGGCGAAGAGTTTTAATGAAATTGTTGCTGTTCTACAGGAGCACTTAAACCCTGCACCGCTGTTGATAGCAGAAAGATTTAAATTCCACAGGAGAACCCAGCACAAAGATGAGAGCAATGCTGAGTATCTTACGGAACTACGCAAGCTATCAAAGCACTGCCAGTTCAGAGCAGGACTGGCAGATACCCTACGGGACAAATTTGTCTGTGGACTCCTGAGTGAAGGAACACAGAAGAAGTTACTCGCAGAAAAAGAGCCGACGCTAGATAAGGCTTTCAGCGTGGCAGTATCGTATGAAGCAGCAGCCAGGGGAGCTGCAGAAATTCAACAAAAACTACAGGAATACGGCACCCACGAAATGACATGGGGATTTGCAAAATGTTATCGCTGCGGCAGAACTAACCATGACCAGAAGGACTGCTGGTCCAAAGACAAAATATGCAGACAATGCGGGAAGATTGGACACATTGCACGAGTTTGTAGGTCTGGGAAGAAGACCAGCGACAACAAAAAGGCTACTAAGGAACCGTACAAGAAAGTACAAAAGATGACGGACAGTAGTTCCGAAGACCAGATGAGCGATAGTGAATCCGAGAACAGGAGATTAAGCTGTCTCAAACTTCACAATGTAATCGCAAAAGAGGATCACCGAACCATTTGGGTTACCCTCACGATAGCAGGGTCCCAAGTTAAAATGGAATTGGATACAGGATCAGCGCTAACCGTCATGAATCGACGAGACTATGAGCGGCTATTTTCACACATACCCTTGAGAGAGACATCCATCGTCTTGACGACGTATACGGGGCAAAAAGTATACCCCAGAGGAAAAATAAGGGTGCCTGTTGAATACAATGGCAAGAAAATACGGAAATTGTATCTCTACATACTGCCAAATGGTGGACCACCGTTATTGGGATGGGAATGGATCAGGAAGATAAACTTAGATTGGCATTCCATTCATGCAATGACGGTGGACGGTAAAAAAGATGAAGACGTCACTCCTGGACGATTGTCAACAATCTTAGCTAACGCCAAAGAGGTATTTCAACAAGAGCTGGGCACGCTTAAAGGCGTAACCGCCTCGTTAAAAATAGAAGAGAATGCAGTTCCCAAGTTTTTCAAAGCGAGACCGGTACCATATGCAATTCGTCCAGCTGTCGAGGCAGAGCTGGAGAATCTGGAGAAGGCGGGCGTGTTGTCTAAGGTCGACTGGAGCGAGTGGGCGACACCCATCGTTCCTGTCATGAAGAAAACGTTAAGCAATAAGTCCGGAGAGCCAAGGAAGATTCGCATCTGTGGGGATTTCAAGGTGACGGTGAACCCTGTCCTTCACACAGTACAATATCCTCTTCCAAGGGTAGAAGACATCTTCGCCTCACTGTCTGGAGGGAAGCGTTTTACAAAAATTGACCTAGCACAAGCATATTTGCAGATGGAGGTTGAAGAGTCCTCTAGGAAGTATCTCACGATAAACACTCACAAAGGTCTTTACCAGTATCATCGATTGGTATTCGGAGTAGCATCGGCTCCGGCGATATGGCAAAGAGCGATGGAACAAGTCCTGCAAGGGATTCCGGGGACTCAGTGTTACTTGGACGACATCCTTGTAACAGGTGAAGATGACAGTGAACACCTTAACAACCTAGAACAGGTGCTCACTAGACTACGGGAACATGGGCTGCGAGCCAACCGCCCCAAGTGCGAATTTTTTAAGAAACAGATATCGTATTGTGGCCACATGATTGATGAAGAGGGGTTACATAAGTCCCCTGACAAAATTGAAGTGGTTGTTAAGGCCCCAGCGCCTGAAAATGTGTCGCAACTGAGGTCATTCCTCGGGTTGGTGAATTACTATCATAAGTTTTTGCCGAATTTGTCGACAATTCTGCATCCACTGAATGCCCTGCTACGAACGGGGGTAGCATGGAAATGGAGCGATGATTGTAAATGTGCTTTTCAGAAGAGTAAGGACTTAATCACTTCAAAGGAAGTATTGGCTCACTACAACCCAGCACTGCCAATCAGGCTGGCGTGTGATGCGTCTCCCTACGGCATTGGGGCGGTACTGTCACATAAATTCCTTGATGGTTTGGAGAGGCCGATAGCTTTTGCGTCACGTTCGTTAACTTCTGCCGAGCGTAACTACGCCCAAATTGACAGAGAGGCCCTCAGCCTAGTGTGGGGGGTGAAGAAGTTCAATCACTATCTGCACGGTCAAAAATTTACTCTACTAACTGATCATCAACCTCTTGTCTCCATTTTCAACCCTCAGAAGGGCGTACCGATAATGACAGCACAACGGCTGCAGAGATGGTCCCTTTTCCTAGGGGCACACCAATATGACATCGAGTACAGGGGAACTAAACAGCATGGAAATGCTGATGGATTGTCATGTCTACCGTTGCCGACGGTGGAAGAAGAAGACCTTGCAGTGGATCCAATGGAGTTATTCCACTCGACCATAGTCGAATGTCTCCCTGTGACGAATGCAAACATAGAAAAGGAAACACGGAATGACCCGACACTATCACGGGTCTATGATTTAACGGTGAAGGGATGGCCAGCACATGGCGAACCACTGCTGCCAGCATTTTCGTCAAGAAGAGAACAGCTGTCAGTGTGCAGAGGAACCTTGATGTGTGGATCCAGAGTAGTAATTCCACCTAACTTGACGGATAGAGTGCTCAATGAGCTTCATGAGGGTCATCTGGGTGGGGTAAAAATGAAGAGCTTAGCCAGAGCGTTTGTGTGGTGGCCGGGAATCGATAGAGAAATCGAAGAGATGACCAAGAGCTGTGCAGGATGCCAGAAGGTCCAAAACGCCCCACCACAAGCTCCTCTGCATCCATGGGAGTGGCCCTCATCTCCATGGCAAAGGGTGCACATTGATTTTGCTGGTCCCTTCATGGACTCGATGTTTTTAATTGCGGTGGATGCACATTCAAGTGGCCAGAGGTAATAAAAATGTCCTCAACCACCACGGAAAAAACTATCGCAGTTTTACGAACCATATTCGCCAGGAATGGGCTGCCTGAACAGATTTGCTCTGACAATGGACCACAGTTTGTGTCTGAAGAGTTCCGGAGGTTTTTAAAGAACAATGGTGTTAAGCATTACACATCTGCCCCATATCATCCAGCCACTAATGGATTGGCCGAGAGGTTTGTCCAAACATTCAAGAAGGCTATCAAGGCAATGTGTAATGAAGATATACCCCTACAACACAAGGTGGACAACTTCTTGTTTGCCTACCGGAATGCGACACATGCGGTTACCAACCAAACTCCAGCCATGATGTTCTTCAATCGAAGACTATGATGCCGCTTGGATTTGGTTAAGCCAAACGTCCGAAGAGATGTGGAGAACAGGCAGTTTCAGAATATGAATGAAAGGCCGACCAGGAGTTTTAAGATAGGTCAACCAGTTTTGGCCCGGGACTACCGCACTGAGAAATGGCAGCCAGGAACGATTTGTACACGACAAAGACCTCTCATGTATACCGTGGACGTTGGGGAGAGCATTGTAAGACGCCATGCTGACCAGATTCTAGAGTCACTGGAAAATGTCAACTCCACACCACGATCTGATACACCTGGTAATGAAATCGACGTTCCAATTGCAGCTACCGCAGAACCGGTAATATTGGAAGCAGATGAACCAAACAACGACATTGATTCCGACTCAACATTGCCAGAAGAACCTGATACTCCAAAGAGGCGTTATCCAGACAGAATTAGGAAGCCTCCTCAAAGACTGAACTTATAATTGCTTAAACTTAACCAATGTATCTAGCAACAGTAATTGTGATTGTAATTCGTTATCATTAGTTGTTAAATGAATGTTATGTACTGTTTATCTAAAAGGGGAGGAATTGTTGTGTATGTACCTTTAAGAGAATAACTGGTCTCAGACTGCAGTACCGGCAGTGACCACCCCTGTATAAAAGGCGCTAGAGAGCCTCTGTTGCTTAGATTCGTTATGGACTTCCACCAGTAAACATCTGTTTGTTTTCACTCCTGCTAGTCCGTGTCTAAATCATTCACGGACTTAACACCCATGGTCAATTAGAGTTCAGAGAGGGAGCTGGGAGGACCAGGGTCATGTGTCAGAAACAGCCCATCACAAGTAAGTAAAAGAAATTATAATATATTTGATTATATTTACGAATGGCACAACATGATAGAAGTGTATGCCTGAAAGCATGATATAAAATAAATGTTAAATGTGCAATAAGTGTGGGCTTTACGCAAAACTTTATATATATATATAGGCCTAGAAATTCAGTTGTTTGCGCCAGCCGCTAGCGCCTTAGGAGGAGGAGATGTGGGGCGCTAGGCGGCTAGCGGCCGGGCGCAGCGCGATCTGTGCCTCTCCCCAACTTCAGTAAAGATTTAGCGGCGGCGCAAAGCCTTTGCGCGTGCTCAGCTGCGCGCGCAGATCCTGACGTCATTTCATCATGCAATGCCCTTTGTTCGCCCCACACCGGAAATTCAGTGGCGCCGGCCTATTGTGCGCCTGGCGCCCCTAGCGACTGGTAGAGGGGAACGGTTCTCAGTCGCTGCGGGGCGCGGGGGGCGCAAATTAAAGGGCACTCCTCCTGCAGTAGAAAAGGCAGCCATTTTGCAACACTCCTTCTTTGTGAGAGACGGATCTTTGCAGAGAGACAAAGGTAGAGAGCTTTCTGGTTTGGCTCAACACTCGCACAGGTACTTGTGGCTTCAGGCCAAAGCTTTCCACTTGTCTTTAACTTCAGAGCCATAGCATTGATTGGAAACATATAATGGGGGCTGCAATGGGTGCAAACGTTGGCCTTCTCCATTGCATTCAAAGGGCTCACAGACGCCGTGAGAGAGTGGCAGTCATGGCCAGATGGAGAGGGGGCAACAGGCGTCGGCAAAGGAGGCCTTACCCACCCAGGGTATACCGCCAGCAGTTCTCATATCTGAACATGTCTGACGAGCAGTGTGTTCGGAGGCTGCGATTCCGAAGGGCGGTGGTCACTGAGATCTGCCACCTGCTTCGCGGAGATCTGCAGCCACATCTGAGGAGCAGGACGTCTCTGTCGGTGGCAGTGAAGGTGACGGTGTCTCTCAACTTCTATGCCACCGGCTCCTTCCAATCCACTACTGGGGACATTTCCAACATCTCCCAGTTTGCCGTGCATTGCTGCATCCGCCAGGTGACCAATGCCCTTTTCAGAAGGAGACGTCAGTTCATCTCCTTCTCCATGGCCCTTGTCAAGCAGCAACAGCGTGCAATGGGCTTTGCAGCATTAGCAGGCTTCCCCATGGTGCAGGGCGCCATTGACTGCACGCATGTGGCTTTGCGGGCCCCTCTGGAGAATGCCGAGGATTACCGCAACCGGAAGGGCTACCATTCGCTCAACGTGCAGTTGGTGTGTGACCACAGGCAGCTCATCCTAGCTGTCAATGCCCGCTTTCCAGGCAGCAGCCACGATGCCTTCATCCTGCGCCAGACTTCTGTGGCAGACATGTTCCAGGCCCAGCCTCACCCACGAGGATGGCTTCTCGGGGACAAAGGCTATCCTTTGTGCACCTGGCTGATGACCCCGCTCCGTGCGCCCAGCACCCCTGCTGAAGAGGGATACAATGACAGCCATCAAGCAACCAGGAACATCATTGAGCAAACAATCGGCGTCCTGAAGCAACGGTTCCGCTGTCTGGATCGTTCCGGAGGAGCCCTACAGTATTCGCCTGAGCGAGTCTCCCATTTCGTGGTCGTGTGCTGCATGCTGCACAACCTGGCTATCCGCAGGACTCAGCCACTGCCACCAGACATTGGAGGACCACCAGAGGAGGAGGAGGAGGAGGAGGAGGAGGACCAGCACAGGAGGGAGGCAGAAAGTGCAAGTGCCGCCCGTCGGCGGCTTATTGAACGTCGGTTCTAGGCCCCCTCTCAGGGAATGGCTTGTGCCTGGCACAAGAAGAATGTAGCCGCTCCACAAGCCCTCAGCCGAGCAGGGCAACCAGGACTTCCAAAAGAAAGCATGGACAGTGCGATTTAAGAACATTTATTTCTTTGAAACCTCTGCCCTTCCCACATTACAAACTAATGGAGAGAAGCCCCCCCAAAAAACACAAATCGACCAGTCTCGGCCTTTCAAAAAACACAATTACACCAGTCTCGGCCTTTCAAAAAAACAAATCCACCCTCCCCCTTTAAGAGCTCACCGGCGCCAGAGTGTCTGCCGTCAATCAGCAGCTCGCCGAACCTGCACTGCGCCCGCCCTCGGGGGTTTCGCCCCGGGCCGCCAGCTTAGCGCCTAATGATAGTCGTGCATCGCCTGTTTTAGCGCAGCAGCAACCTCTTGGGGCGATGCCATTGAATATCGGCGAAGGTGGCGCGAAGTTGTGCCGGGCGCAAACTTTAGCGGCCGTCCGGCTGTAGCGCCCCAAACATGGCTATACTGAATTTCTAGGCCATATATTGGTAGGAAGAATGAGGAACGGCAATAAAAACAAAAGTGTACAATCCTAAAGGGTGTGCATGAACAGAGAAGCCTGGGGGTATATTTGCACAAATCATTGAAGGTGGCAGGGCAGGTTGAGAAAGTGGTTAAAAAAGCATACAGGATACTGGGCTTCATAAATAGAGGCATAGGGTACAAAAGCAACGAAGTTATGACGAACCTTTATAAAACCCTGGTTCAGCCTCAACTGGAGTATTGTGTCCAATTCTGGGCACTGCACTTTAGGAAGGATGTGAAGGTCTTAGAGACGGTGCAGAAAAGATTTACAAGAATGGTTCCAGGGATGAGGGGTTTCAGTTATGTGGATAGACTAGAGAAGCTGCAGTTGTTCTCCTTAGAGCAGAGAAGGTTGAGATGAGATTTGATAGAGGTGTTCAAAATCATGATGGGTCTAGACAGAGTAGAGAGATAGAAACTGTTCCCATTGGCGGAAGGGTCGAGAACCAGAGGACACAGATTTAAGGTGATTGGCAGAAGAACCAATGGCAACGTGAGGAAAAACCTTTTTACGCAGCGAGTGGTTAGGATCTGGAACGCACTGCCTGAAAGGGTGGTGGAGGCAGACTCAATCGTGGCTTTCAAAAGGGAATTGGATAAGTACCTGAAGGAAAAAAATTTGCAGGGTTACGAGGAAAGAGCAGGGGAGTGGTACTAGCTGAATTGCTCTTGCAGGGAACTGGCACGGACCTGACAGGCCGAATGGCCTCCTTCTGTGCTGTAACCATTCTATGATATAATAGTGTAGCATGTGTACGTCTGCACATGTGCAGGGAAGAGGGAGAGATGAAGGCACCAAAGCCAAGCCCCACCTTATCGCCTCCTGATATTCAAGTGGTGGTCAGCCGCAAGAACTATGGCTGATATTTTTTCTATTCAGAGGCCAGGGGACATTAAGGCCCTGGCTGAGAAACTGGTTGTGGCTCATTTTCGAGCACAGTCCAGCGGCGCGCAGAGCCAACTGAGAGGCCCGAGGCTCACCGGAAATTGTGTCTGAGGCCTCACCTCATTTACATTATTTGGATGAGCTGTTGTAACTCCACAGGCAGATCGTCCATTTTACATTGTTGAATATCCTCGCCGGCAACGGCCCTAAGTTTAGATCCCACGAGAAGGAGGTAGATTGGCAAGGGGGCTGGGGGGGTGGTGGTGTGTGAGCCGATCGCGGGTACTGTGGAGTCGAGTGATAGACCCCTGCTCTTCCTGGCTCCACAGCAACGTTATTTGTTTGTAAAAAACTTAACTTTTGGGGACGGTCGCTGCTTAGTTTAGAATCCCGAGCAGAGCAGGCTCGGCTCATGCTCCACCCTGTAATATTCAATTTAGCAGGGAAGTGTTAGACCCCTCAGTATTTTTTCTATTCGTTCGTGGGATGTGGGCGTCGCTGGCAAGGCCAGCATTTATTGCCCATCCCTAATTGCCCTTGAGAAGGTGGTGGTGAGCCGCCTTCTTGAACTGCTGCAGTCCGTGTGGTGAAGGTACTCCCACAGTGCTGTTAGGGAGGGAGTTCCAGGATTTTGACCCAGCGACAATGAAGGATCGGTGATATACTTCTAAGTCACATATGTAAGGGGCCATGTGGTAAACCACTTTTATCGTTCACTATCGTTACACTATGGTTATCACTGTTATATCGTTACACTGTGGTTATCACTGTTTACACTGTTGTATCACTACACGAGGTTGCCTCTTGTCACGCTGTTATACCTGGGCTGACCACTGCTGACTCCGCCCATGGCTCCACCTACTTGCCCAGGTATAAAGGTGGTCGACTGGCTGGTATTCCTCCTTGTTGGATCCGATCACCCACGAGGGTGGGCTCTGTTATTTAGCCAATAAAAACCTATAGTTATTTTCTTAACTCGTCGCTTTTCATTGGATGAATTGATAGGTATATCAATTTTATTGGCTAAATTTTAAAAATGTCTAACGAACCGTCAGACCAGTCAGACGCCCAGCTACAACAGCCACAGCAGCCGGCCTGGCTGCGAGCCCTCCGACCGCCGTACCTGGATCTAAACCCACAGGCAGCAAACTCAGCCCTCGACTTCAAACACTGGCTGAGCTGTTTCGAATCCTACCTGGGAGAATCCGGCGTGCCTCAGAGATCCAAACTAAGAGTGCTGACCGCCCAAGTGAGCCCTAAAGTATTCGCACTCATACAGGACCTTACTACATACGAGGCCGCCATCAACCTGCTGAAACAGCAGTACCGGAGCCCGGTAAATTCTATGTATGCCAGACACCTCCTAAGATCCCGCCCGCAACAGCCAGGAGAGTCTGTAGATGAATTTTTACAGGCGCTACAAACACTCGGCAGGGACTGTGACTTTAAAGCGGTAACGGCTGCAGAAAATACTGAAGAGAATATCCGCGATGCCTTCGTGAAAGGCCTTCAGTCCGACTACTCACGGCAAAGACTGCTCGAATCAAAGGACCTCGACCTGAACACAGCTGCAGCCCTCGCCCGCTCCCTGGAAGTGGCCCATCGGGACCTCGAGGCGTATTCCAGGTACTGTACTGTGCGACCCTGGGACTCCGGCCCGACCCCGGCCGCAATACCCCTCGCAACGCCGCCTCCGGGACCTACTTCAGCGTCGGCGTCCCAGAACCGATCGGGACCGCCACCCCCGGTACCGGCTGCAACATCGGACCCCCGCGATCGGGCCGCCGGCTGCTTCTTCTGTGGCCAGGCGAAACACCCGAGGACGCGCTGCCCTGCGAGAAACGCGACTTGCTCCCATTGCCAGAAGAAAGGCCACTTCGCTAAGGCCTGCAGGGGGAGAGCCACAGACGCCAGCAGTGCCTCATGCGAATTGTGGGGGCGGCCATCTTTCATCCAGGCCACAGATGCCAGTATCCCCTCGTGTGAGTCGTGGGGCGGCCATCTTTGATCAAGGCAACCGACACCAGCAATGCCTCATGTGAGTTGTGGGGGCAGCCATCTTATTTAGCCTCGTGGGCGCCGCCATTTTGTCCACCACAGTCGACCGCCACCTTGTCGCCAGACCCGACCACCGCCTCACCCGCAGACTACAGCAGCTCGCTCAGCCATACACTAGCCTCCGTCACACTGGACCAAGCTCGCCCGCATCACCTGTCCAAGTCCATGATGGACATCAAAGTAAACGGCCACGCCACGACCTGCCTGTTCGACAGCGGAAGCACGGAGAGTTTCATACATCCAGACACAGTGAGCCACTACTCCCTCACTGTCCGGCCAACGCGCAACTGGATCTCGATGGCATCGAGGTCCCATTCTACAGACATCAGCGGCTACTGTATTGTGACCCTGTCGGTTAGGGGCACGGAGTATAAAAATTTTAAACTCCTCGTCCCGCCCCAGCTCTGCGCTGCCGTCCTACTAGGGCTGGACTTCCAATCCCACCTGCAAAGTGTCACTTTGGCATACGGGGGACCCCTCCCCCCACTCACAGTCGACAACCAGCAGCCTTTAAACCGCCCACCGCATACCACCTGCGGCCTATCCACCCTCAAGGTCCCGCCCCCCTCCCTGTTCGCTAACCTCACCCGCGACTGTAAACCCGTCGCCACCAAGAGCAGGCGGTACAGCGCCGGGGACAGAGCTTTTATTAGCTGTGAGGCGCAGCGTCTCCTGAAGGAGGGCATCATCGAGAGGAGCAACAGCCCCTGGCGTGCCCAGGTCGTAGTCGTTAAGACCGGCGATAAAAACCGCCTAGTCATCGACTGCAGCTAAACCATAAACCGGTACACCCAGCTGGACGCATACCCCCTTCCCCGCATATCTGATATGGTCAATCAGATTGCGCAGTACCGGGTATTCTCCACCATCGACCTTAAGTCGGCCTATCACCAACTCCCTATCCGCCCTGAGGACCGCCAGTATACAGCCTTCGAGGCGAACGGCCGCCTCTACCACTTCCTTAGGGTTCCCTTCGGCGTCACCAACGGGGTTTCGGTCTTCCAAAGGGAGATGGACCGGATGGTTGACCAGAACGGGCTGCACGCCACGTTCCCCTATCTAGATAACGTCACCATCTGCGGCCGCGACCGGCAGGACCACGATGTTAATCTGGAAAGATTCCTCCGTACGGCCCAATGGCGGAACCTCACCTACAATAAGGAGAAATGTGTGTTTAACACCTCGCGCCTTGCCATCCTCGGCTGCGTAGTAGAGAACGGAGTCATCGGCCCCGACCCCGAAAGAATGCGCCCCCTCATGGAGCTTCCCCTCCCCCACTGTCCAAAGGCGCTGAAGAGAACCCTGGGGCTCTTCGCCTACTATGCCCAATGGGTGCCAAATTATGCGGACAAAGCCAGACCCCTCATGAAGTCCACCTCCTTCCCCCTGATGGCAGAAGCGTGCGCAGCCTTCTCCCTCATTAAGGGGGACATTGCTAAGGCCACAATGCACGCGGTGGATGAGTCTATCCCTTTCCAAGTGGAGAGCGATGCATCCGACTTCGCCCTAGCCGCAACCCTCAACCAGGAGGGGAGACCGGTGGCCTTCTTCTCAAGGACCCTCCAGGGCCCTGAGATCCGACACTCTTCGGTCGAGAAGGAGGCCCAGGCGATCGTGGAGGCTGTACGACGCTGGAGGCATTACCTGGCAGGCAAACAATTTACCCTCCTCACCGACCAGCGTTCGGTCGCTTTTATGTTTAATAACAAGCTGAGGGGCAAAATCAAGAACGACAAGATCTTGAGGTGGAGAATCGAGCGCTCCACCTATGATTATGATATCTTGTACCGGCCTGGTAAACTGAACGAACCCCCAGATGCTCTATCACGAAGTACATGCGCCAACGTGCAAATTGATAGACTGCAGACCCTCCACAACGACCTCTGCCACCCCGGGGTCACCAGACTTTACCACTTCATTAAGGCCCGCAACCTGCCCTACTCCATCGAGGAGGTCAGGACCATGACCAGGAACTGCCAAACCTGTGCCGAATGCAAACCGCATTTCTTTAGGCCGGACAGAGCAAGCCTGATCAAGGCCACCTGCCCCTTCGAGCGCTTGAGCATCGATTTTAAGGGGCCCCTCCCGTCCTCTGACCGTAATGTGTACTTCCTCAACATCATTGATGAGTACTCCCGTTTCCCCTTTGCCTTCCCCTGCCCAGACATGACCAGCACCATGGTCATCAAATGCCTGAACGACCTCTTCGCCTTGTTCGGGTTCCCGAACTATATACATAGCGACCGGGGCTCCTCCTTCATGAGCGAGGAACTTCGCCAGTTCCTATTAGCGAGAGGTATCGCTGCAAGCAGGACCACCAGCTACAACCCCCGAGGGAACGGCCAGGTGGAAAGAGAGAACGCGACTGTCTGGAAGGCCGTTCTCTTAGCCTTAAAGTCTAAGGGCCTCCCAACCTCTCGCTGGCAGGAAGTCCTCCCGGCAGCGCTGCATTCCATCCGGTCACTGCTTTGCACTGCCATTAACGCCACCCCCCATGAACGAATGTTTGTTTTCCCCAGGAAATCGACTACGGGAACCACGCTGCCAACTTGGCTGACTTCTCCGGGGCCCGTCTTACTGCGAAAGCACGTGAGGGCCCATAAAACGGACCCCCTGGTCGAGAGGGTGGTCCTCCTGCACGCCAACCCCCAGTACGCCTACGTGGCATACCCAGACGGGCGGGAGGACACAGTCTCCTTACGAGACCTTGCACCCTCGGGCACCCCTGAGACACCACCGTTACCCCCCACCACCCCCCCAAATCCAGCCCAGGTAGACGGCATGCCGGAACCCCACGAGCCTTCGTCAACCAGGCAGACACCAGCATTAACACCGGAGACTGCAACACCGCCGCCGCGCCGATCAGAAAGACTTACGAGGCCTCCGGACAGACTGACATACCCGAACTGGTAGTACACTTCACCCCGCCGGACTCAAATCTAAACAAGGGGTGAATGTGGTAAACCACTTTTATCGTTCACTATCGTTACACTATGGTTATCACTGTTATATCGTTACACTATGGTTATCACTGTTTACACTGTTGTATCACTACACGAGGTCGCCTCTTGTCACGCTGTTATACCTGGGCTGACCACTGCTGACTCCGCCCATGGCTCCACCTACTTGCCCAGGTATAAAGGTGGTCGACTGGCTGGTATTCCTCCTTGTTGGATCCGATCACCCACGAGGGTGGGCTCTGTTGTTTAGCCAATAAAAACCTATAGTTACTTTCTTAACTCGTCGCTTTTCATTGGATGAATTGATAGGTATATCAGGCCAAATTTCCATTTTAGGTGGCCGCAGGGACGCATGAAAAATGGCCCAACCCAATATCAGATCAGACGACTTTCAGGCGTCCTTGGGGGCGCAGGACATTTGTTGGTCCCTCAAATTGTCCCTCATTGTGCCCGAGGTCCAATTTCTACCCCCATATCTTTAGCTTATTCAGAGAACACCACGAATTTAGTAGAAATTTGCATAATGATAAACTGATTGTTGAGGAAATTACAGTTTGAAGGCAGAAGCAAATGTGTACTTTAAAAGCTGCAAAAAAAGACACTCAGTACTAAGAGGGTTACGGCCCCGAGACATGAACTGGTAAATCCTTCTTGCTGTCGTACACTTGCACGAGGCTCCGGTACATGAGTGCTGAAGACTGAACAGTTACTGCAAATGGCTAATGATTGGCAACCGCCCTGCAGTCAATTAGAATATCATCAATCTACTCGTGACACTTTCTCATTCTCTGCCTTTCCCCTCCCCACGCCGACATGCAGGGACATCACTGATGGAACTGTATCAGTTATGTCAGCTGCGCATTTGGAACCCATGAGATTACCATGGCAACATCATCTTATCCTAATGGCTACTGGAGAGCTTTACAGAAGATCAGGTGTGATGGCTTTCCTCCACGCGAGGATTGCCAGAATTTTCTAGCTAGCTGTTGGAATTCTGTCCATGAAGCGGGGCGGGGGGGAGGGGGGGGGGCGGAAGGAAGAAAGAATTATTCATTCGCAGTTACTTTAAAAATATGCACAGATACGCTGGAGAATTTTTTCTTTCAGTTTGTATCAGTAATTGTACTGGTAAAATTTCTGCAGTTTTTTTTTTAAACCAGCCTGTTCCCCTGGAGCTGACGTGTAAATGCTCATCAGCAGGAAGATCCAGAGAGGGTATCAAAAAAAAAACACAGCAAGGCACCCAGCGCTGGCTCGAAGAGAAAATGAGTAGGTCCTGTACAAAACACCCTGCTGTAGGGTTCAGCCTCTCTGGAGCCTGGCCAATAGGAGGGGCACTCGCGATGGACTGAGATGGACCATTTCCTTGCCAGCTCCACCTCTTCCTCCCTCTGCTGTCAAACCCTCATCAGACATGGGCTCAAGTGTCAAACCACTAACCACACAAGTGTGAAGTGAAATTAACCACTTTACTGTCGCAAAGACAAACAACGGCCAAGCTATTTTATGGGGTATTATTTATTCTAAAAAATCTTGAAACCCCAGTGCAACTCTGGTCATTGAAAAATAAAACTTTCCCCCCCCGTTTGGCTCATATGAAACCAGATGTAAATTGATATATATATATATGTACAGATATAGATGTCTTTTGTAAAATAAAAAGACAGAGGGGTCGATTTTAACTCTACCCAGTTGGCAGAAACCGGGCGGATGGGCCGTCAACAAAAAGGCTACTTACCCGCTCGGAACTGAACCCTTTCCCGTCCTTTCTGATTTTAACATGAGGGCTGTTCAACTGCCCATCTAAAGCAGGTTGGGTGGGGGCGGGCTCCTGAATTGATGTAAATCGGGATCCTATTATGTCAATGGAACCCTGATGGCATCTTAACCGGGGGCCTGAGCAGGGAAGTCACAGCTTTCCCACAGGCTGAAGCAGGTCTGCAGGCAGAAGAGGCCCTCCAGGGTAAGTGCAAAACTTTCCTTTGTGGAGCCGGGAGTTTGCTTTGTGGAGCCAGGAGGAGCAGGAGTGCTCCTCTGGGCCCCACAAAGGAAGATCACAGCCTACCCAGCCCCAGAACTGCTCCTTTCCTCCCTGAAACTGCCTGCTTGCTAATTACCTGCAAGGCGCGAGGTTGCCAAGGGCCGCCCGATCGTTCCTCGCTGGCAGCTAATCTTCTCCCTCTTCCTACCCACTCTGGGCAAGAAGTAGACCGGGAGCATTTAAATGGGGCCACAAGAACTAGGAGTTAAAATAAACTTGGGCCAGCGAATGCATTCCCAGCCCCTCTTCCACCCAAAATTGCTCAGGATTCAGAGTGTTGCTAGCACTAAAGACTGAAGGTGAACTACATTTACCAACATCTGTTTGAGATGAGTGTTCAAGGAAAAGCAGTCACAAGGGACAGGAACAACACTGCATTAACTTTTCTTTTATAAATGTAAGTGTCACATTAGGTATAGAAAAACCCAGTAGAAACACAGTTCTAATGAAAGGTCTATTTCTCTTTTCAAATGATTTTTAAAAATTCTCTCTCGGGATATGGGCGTCACTAGCAAGGCCAGCATCCGTTGCCCATCCCTAGTTGCCTGGCAGTTTGATACAATTGAGTGGCTCGCTAGACCACTTCAGAGAGCAGTTAAGAGTCAAGCCACGTTGGAGCGGGACTACAGTAACATAAAGCCAGACAGTAACATAAAGCCAGACAGTAGGTTTCTTTCCCTGACAGACCTGTTGCGTATTTGCAACATTTTCTGTTTTTTTTTCCAGATTTCCAGCGTTTGCAATTTTTCCCTCTTTTAGTTAGAAAAGCAGAAAACTTTTCCAATGGTGAGGGAATACTAAAAAAAAATACTTTTTAAAACCAATTTTATAATATTTGATTAGGCATTTTTCAGCCTTCTGGACTCAACATCGAGTTCAGCAATTTCAGACCATATCCTCTGCCCCTATCATTTTCTCTCTCTCTCACATGGCAGCTGTTGATCATTCTGCCATTGCCATTTATACTTCATCCAGAGTCATCTTTTGTTTCTTAACTTGTCCCATTACCATCTCCTTTTGCCTTGCACCATCATCCCTTTTGTCTCTTAATCTCTCCTGCCTTCCATCATATCACAGACCTTCCCTTTTGTTCTTTCCTCCCCTCCCCCCTTTCCCTGCCCCTGCACTTGATTAAAAACCTGTTCCATCTCCAACTTTTCCCAGTTCTGATGAAGGGTCATCGACCTGAAACGTTAACTCTGTAATAACAACAGAAAATGCTGGAAATACTCAGCAGGCCAGGCAGCATCCGTGGAGAGAGAAACAGAGTTAACGTTTTTTCTCTCTCCACAGATGCTGCCTGACCTGCTGAATATTTCCAGTATTTTCTGTTTTTATTTCAGATTTCCAGCATCTGCTTTTTAAAAAATATTTGAACTTAGAGGTACCCACTCCTAAAGTCGCATTCGTTATTCCTCCATCACACCCTCCCTGTTCTCCAATTTCTCCTCCAACCTTAGCTGGGGCAGTTGAGCACAAGAATTGGCCTTTGAATACAATTACAATTATCTCAGCATTCCTGGCATAAAGAGAAAAAATCAGCCGGAACTCTCACCCTTGATGAATATCCAGTGACCCTTGCTGAAAAATGCAAATGTGTGGACATCAGGCCAGATCGAGGGATCAGGTTTACTTGTGATGTGCACCGTGGAATAGGCTACCAACACTCACAACCGCTTGTGTAGTCACATACATGAAGAATGGCCACACAGATAAGATACCAGAGATTTGTCACCTTTAGTGAAACACTGGGCTGGATTTTCTCAATGGGAAGCTGATGGAGGCGGGACTGCTGCTTGTTGGCTTTCAATCCCGCCTCCATCAGCTTCTGGCCAACCAGCTTGTTAAGCCCGCCCAGCAGGCCAATTAGGAGGAAGCCAGTGACAGAGCACGTCAACGTATGACGTGCCATCTGTCAAGAACTTTTGAAACTTTTGAAAGAAGCAATGTCATCGTTCGACAGCTCTGTGAAGCTGTCGGTACCCGCCTCCTCAGGGCTGACAAAATCCAGCCCATTATTCCCAGAATGAGTTGCTGTCTTCACTGACCAATGGTGAGAAAATTGGATGGACCGGGGGTGTGGGAGGAGGAGGTTGCATATTTAGAAAGAAAAGAAAGACTTGCATTTATATAGCAGCTTTCACGACCACCGGACGTCTCAAAGTGCATTACAGCCAATGAAGTACTTTTGAAGTGTACTCACCGTTGTAATGTGGGAAACACGGCAGCCAATTTGCGCTCATTTAGGGCCAAAGTTTACATCTCTTGGGGTGCAAAGAAAGACATAGAAGATGGAACTCATCATTGGTGAAAGCACCAAACTGGTAATAGTGAATTGTCAGCCCGTTTTACACTGCGGCCAATTTTATGTTTCCGCAACAGAAAAGAAAATCAGATGCCATGTAAAATGGGCTGCCGACTCGCTATCGCCCGCCTCGTGCTTTCGTCGAAGATCAATTTCACCCTCATATTCTTACACCACCTCTATTTTGAGTCACGATGCAACGATTGCAAACTTCAGAATTATCTATGAAGATCACAATACCCAATCAAAATCATGTTAATGATGTAAATCCTTCACTTGTGTAATGGTTGTGGTGACAGACATCTCTGCAAATTAAGTATAAAGATGTCCCAGGAGGAGGGAAAGAAAAGCTACTCAGCAGAAGAGGGAACTGACAGCACATTGGTAGCAACATTCAAGAAGTTGAGTAACTGAGTGTACGATAAAACCACCTAAAGTGAATGTCATCTATTAATGGCATTTTAATACAAAAGGCTCCAATAAAAGCTGTACATTGGTCATTGCAGTCCAGTGTGTAACATATGAACCTCTGGTTTTCCACCCACATGCAAAAGGACAAATGTGTTCTGCACATCCGTGACTAGAAATTCCTGTGTGTTACATTTATCTTACAGGCAAAGTCATTGTGGAAAGCTGCACGATGCAGTTCAAAAGAACCCATTTTGCTAAAGGTGTCTTTATTGGTGTCTGTGAGCAATAAATTTACCAGTGAGGACAGGACTTACACACTCTGCAAATTTCCAATCATCCCAATCACTCACTGCTTCCAAATGATTCATGTAGTCCTCCTCAGAGACATCAAACAGGCTAGCTGGGGGGAATTTTCCCAGCCCTGAGGAGGCGGGACTGCCGGGAAAATGGCAGAAACTGGAAGCGGGTACCAACCCCGCTCCCAACCCGCCTCCGTGTCATCTTCCTGGGAGGCGGGTCCCCGAGTTGCGCAGGGACCCATCTCCTCAAGGTGGGAAGGGGATTAGAGCCAATTAACTGCCTGTTAACAGGTAATTAACAGGCAGTTTTGAGGCTTTGCCCCATTTTACGCCTGCAATTGCGGGCTTCCCGATGGCTGCGAACCTCGCCAGGGTCAGCGAGGTGAGCAGTGGGTCTGCGGGGGGTGAGAGGTGTCGACATGACAGATGTAGAGGTGAGTCATGGGTGAAAGTGTGGAGAGGTAAGTATGAAAGGTGAGTGTAAAGTTTTTAAAAAAGTTTCCTTACCTTTGCTTCTTCCTGCAGGCTTCAACCATTGAGGATCCGAAGGTTCCTCATATCAACGGCAGAGATGACAGAATGGCTGCTGCATTCTCAGATGCAGCAGCCATCTGCTTTCTGCAGAGAAGAGAGGTTTTGGTGAGCCTTTGCGCAAGGGCTCACCTTAGAACAGAGATTGTCAGTGTTTGACAGCTTCTCAAAGCTGTCAAATGCTGACAATTCATCTGTCAAAATGTTTTTGACAGATGAAACGTCATACGCCGACGTCATCTGTTACCAGCTTTCCCTTAATTGGCCAGTAAGCCCCCAGGGCGAGCTTAACAAGGCCAATAAAGGGAAAATAGCATAGGTTCATCATACGTCGCTGGGGGCGGGACTAGATCCCGGAAGGCAGTAATCCCGCCCCCAACTCGTCTTGGCTGGCAAAATCCAGCCCAACGAGGGCAATGTGATTTGCATTTGGAGGGTGGGGGTGGGATTGGGGTAAGCCGGGTGCCTGACACATGGTGAAACACATCACCATGCACAAGAGTCTCCAAACCAAACTACTGAGAAATCCACACAGGTAGAATGTCTGCTTGGGGTGTTGGGGGATAGGGAAGAAGTGCGTTGGTCGTTATGTGTAGCAACATCTTAAATGCATTCAAAAAAATGTGCTTGTGATTTTGCTACACATTATGACGAGAGCTAGTTTCCCCCTACACTCTCCATGTAGGGAACACACCCCATGCTTATCCAATTCCAAAGAGCTTGGGTTGACAAGAGCCAAGGCTTAAAGACCCCCAGAGTGTGCAGAGATGATGCTGGAGTTTGACCAGTTAAATGCAGGCAGATTACCTTTGCAAAGCACTGGCAGCTTCCCACTGCTTGTCCAGTTATGACCATCCTACCTATTGGGGTAGTTGTTTACAAGGTTATCTGGAGCCGAATGGGAAGGGTCCCACTACCCAGTGGCAGCTCTACCCTTCCAGGTACCATTAATAAGCAAGGCTGGCTGGTCAATCATCAACAGTGTCCTTCAGTACTCTGGACCTGCCTAGCTCAGGTAGGGCATTACCAAGTCTGCTGTGGAGGGTCAGTTTGTTTCTGACCTTCCACTGCCAGCAATGCCATTTTTGAGTCACGGTGACTCGAGAGAGAATCCACTAACTTTCCTCTATGGACGATAGTGCAAAAAACAATAAGGATCATCAGTCTTACGTAACAGACTCACAAATACAAATGCTGCCTAGTACTCGAGCTCACAGGACAAGTCATTAGCCAAGGAAAAGACTCTTCTGTTCTACCAGCTGCTACCAAGTGCCTCATTATTCCACACCTTTATTCTCTTCCCTACTTCTGGTATCATAAGACAATGGATGCCAGTCCTAGAAGGTGGTGGAGATGGAGCAATCAGCACTTACTGAAAACAGCAAGGTCAGTGTAATTTATATATAGAGAATAGTGGACAGCTAGGATTGGTTATAAGGAAGTAATGTATCAAAGTTTATAAATGAGCAAAAGTTTGAGCTCTTTAAAACTGCCATCTATTTCAGGTGATTTGTATCAGATTTCAAATCTCAAGCTGGTGTTGTCAAACTGGATGGATACTTTTTAATCATAGCTTTGGTCACTATTTGGAAATAGCTGAAGTGTCATGGTTCCCTCCATGTTCTGATTTCCGATGTCAGCCCTGGCGGCTCAATGGCAGCACTCTTGCCTCTGACTCAGAAGGTTGTGGGTTCAGGCCCCATTCCAGAGACTTGAGCACATAATCTAGGCCTCACTTCTGTGCAGTCACTAAGAGAGTGCTGCACTGTTGGAGGTGCTGTCTTTTGAATGAGACGTTAAACCGAGGCCCCGTCTGCCCTCGAAGGTGGGCGCAAAAGATCCCACGGTGCTAGTCGAAGTACAGCGGGGGGGAGTTCTGGTATCCTGGTTTCCCGCAGGTCCAGCCGACTTTAAAGGCAGGGCCTGATTTGCATCTGAAGCCTCTGTTTCCCGCCCGCAGCCAGCCAGATGGAGAGGCTGGATGGCTGGCTGTGGGCGGGTAGGCCTGCAGCACTAGGCTGCACAGAGGAGGGAGGGAGGGGATCGGGTGGGGGGCAGGTGCCAGCCTCCAGAGGATGGGGCGGGGTGGGGGGGAGAGAAGAAAAGATCGGGGACATCGTGGGATTGGGGTCGGAGGGGGGGAAAAGGGAAGGGAAGATCACTTCGGGACCAGGCACCAGAGGATCGTGGCCGGCCTCAGGATGATCGGTTGGGGGTGGTGGGGCGAAGGGAAGCACACTTTGGGGCTGGCCACCAGTGGATCCAGGAAGACGATCGGAGGCCGCGTGAGGGGGTCTCTGATCACGGGGGGTGTGTAAGGCAGGGACCCTGGATCCAGGGGCCAAGTGTAAAAGCACTTATCTCCTGGATGCAGCAGTCCTCGCCTTGCTGTAACTGCCGAGTTTTACGAAGTGTGTAAAACCCGGCCAGATACAGTTAAAAACAAAATGGAGGTTAAAAAAGAGGCTTCCAGCCTCATTATAATATTGAAATTGACGGCCCGCCCCCTGGGAGCGGGTTGGCTGCCCGCCCCATCCCGCCTCCGTTAAAACCAGAAGTGGAGGCGGGTTCAGGTCGGGAATCCGATTATTAACAATTTAACTACCCCCACGCTCCAAACCCAGCCACTTTTTTAGGTTAAAATTCCCCCCAATCACAGGGATATGTGCATAGTTTGCTCTGCCGTGCATGAATGAAAAGATGATTTTTCTGCAATGAAAACTGGTTGCAGCCACAAACCCATTAGAATAAAAAGCTGCCATGGAAACTTGGGCATCTCAAAAGTTCTGCAAATTGTGCTGTTTGTATGTCAGTATTGTCCAAATATACTTACACTGTATATACTAATACTGTACAATTAGTATATTTATAGCATTTATTGTATTTATCCATCGCTTAATACTAACACTGTATACTGTGCTTACTAAAACTGTCTTAGTAGTCCATTTAACGCTCTATCTACAATGTACACAGTACGTACTTAAACTGCATACTGTGCTGACCAATACCGTTACAATAATGTACTTCTACTATATACTGCACTCACCAATGCTGACCAAGTCTCGTACCTATCAATACTGTGCTGGTACAATACTGGTACTAGACACTGTTGTCACCAGCCCATTAGCACCTTGGTATTAATACCCTACAGGGAAATTTGCACTTAATTCAATATCTTTAACGTTGTGTCAATAAGCTTCCTGTGTGTCATTTAATTCATGTTAAATTGCTCGACCGCTATCACTGCTGGTCACAGATCTGTAAGTAGCCTACTGCCCCAGTGGATATAGTAAGCAAATTTTACACACGCGTTTTACAGAAATCTTAATAACACACTACTATACCTACGATAGCAAAATACTGCAGATGCTGGAAATCCAAGACTATACCTACCCAGACTATCACTACCAGTTTGTAAAATTAGTAATTCCCAGAATTGTTTGCACTTACTGTGCACTGTATGTAGGATGCACTCCTCCACTATAACTGTTTCTGCACGTAAAATACACTCAGGTCAATTTCTCAATGCAAAATCATGCTTATATTTGTAAAATTACAATAAAGTTAATCAAACCAGTTACCAATTATAAAGGAGCAATAACATCAGCAGGAATTGTGAGGAGCAAACTTTTCGTTCAACTTTTACATGAGCCCTCGGTTAAGTTTAGGTTCTTCTAGGCTGCTGTTGCTGCTCCTACTGAGGGTGGGTGGTAACCTGTTCCTCATCTTCTGGCATTCTCTTCAAAGAACTGTCTTTACAAAGCTCTGATGATGGCCTAGTGAGCAGATGCACCGTATGGTGCGCTTTCCACAGTGCTTGGGTATGGACTTCGAGGAATATAATATTGACAAGCAAGATTGACAGTGGCAGAATCAAGAGAGATATTGCAGAGCCTTGTGAGCAGGTTGCCTAATTGTCTCTTTGCCTGCACATCAGTGAGTGACAGAGAGACTTAAGAAGGAAACAGAAAATAATGAAGAACGATAAAAAAAATATGCAAAAATGAAAAAGGATGTTAACAAGAATTTTAGGTGGCTGCAGTTTTAGTCTCCACCCCTCCCTACAACCAAAGAAACCCCCCTCTTATCAACGACAGCAACAGGGTAGAATCAATCTGTGTTCAGTAGAAAATCTCATTAGGAAGGGCTAATGTTATTTGACTGGTCACAGTACAGCAGTCTTGGTTTACACATTATTACAGCTAAAGCAGTGGAGGAGCTGGTGGGCTAGTATAAGCAAGTGTGATAATCAGGTGGAGAACTGTGTGACTAAAGTATTTAACATCAAACTACCATATGCATCCTGTCACACTCCTCTACCTCCTGTCACTGCGACTTCTGGATCCAGGAGCTGAGAAGTGCCGTTTCCCTGGTCGCTGTCACGTCTTTGTCAGGTTTTATGTCGCATTTACCTTAAAGTGCCGCCTCCACCAGCAACCTCATAAACTAAATGAAGCAGCACTACTGACCCAGGAGGAGCAAAGGCTCACCTTAGCACATGGTTTTCTCTCACACTACCAAAGGCCATGGGGCTTGTGAGCAGCCATGTTAATGGCTGCTGGTACCTGCTATTGGTTCAGACCGTGAGCAGGCCAAACGCTTGCTGACCTGCACTGACCTTGCCCGGCCATTGAAGAAGGTCCATCGGCCAGAAATGAAAGTCACAAATGCGATTTTCAATGTGCGGGTGTTAACATGCTGCCTCCGGAGCTGTGGATTCAGTCCCACAATATAAAGAAGGTGGATCCAACAGCACCAGTCACCAAGACGACCACAGAACCAAATCAAATCGAAGTGACTGCGTAATATAAATTCAACATTAGGCAGTGCAAAAAGCAACTGTGACCCTTGTGCACCATGCACTTCACTGTAGAGAGCAGCTCACAGCCCTTGAATTTTCTAATGTTCTAACCATACACATGTATCGACTTTTAAAGTTCACATCCATTGAATGTAGGCATTCTGATCTGAGATGAGGACTGCAGATTACGGCCCAATCCCTGTCTTCCTCGCCTCCACATGAATCACTGGCAGGAACTGTGAGATATTCTTCCCTCTCTGTGTAAACTTGAAGAAAAGTTATTTTACTTAAACCATCAATGGGTTGTAATAATGATTTACATAGAATTACATCGAACGCACAGCTCAGAAACAGGCCATTCGGCCCAAATGGTTCATGCCGGCATTTGTGCTCCACACGAGCCTCCTCCCACCCCTGTTTATCTAACCTTATCAGCATGTCCTTCTATTCCTTTCTCCCTTGTGTGTTTATCTAGCTTCCCCTTAAATGCATCTATACTATTCGCCTCAACCACTCGTGGTAGCGAGTTCCACATTCCAACCACTCTCTGGGTAAAAGTTTCTCCTGAATTCCCGACTGGATTTATTAGTGACCGTTTTATATTTATGGCCCCTAGTTTTGGTCTCCCCCACGGGTATAGTAAGATAATGTTTCTTCAACTTAACATACAGAGGAAAATATACAACACATATGAGCTCAGTCCTAGTGTGGTTCGAGTCAGCCATACCACAGATAAGGTCACCTCTTTCCCCTATTTACTTGAGACGGAGATGCTTTATTTGGGAGAGTGTACTCTAAGTGACTGCTCAGTGCAAACTATTGTGATGATAACTCAGAGTAGAATATTTAGAAGAAAAATTACTGCATAGGGAAATTCTGTGATCCCGCATTTCCCAGCAGGGAGCCACGCACGCATGGAGCACAGGTTGGAGAACTGGGGCTACAATGTCACAGCCCTAACTCCGACCCGGCCTCCTTGCAATTTTAAATTACATTAATGTAACATGACACCAGTAGATAAGTCAGCTCCCTGTGTGTGGCAAGCTTAAAATAGGCAACAAATGCAGACTTATCTATACCAAGTTTTACTGCATTCACTGCTCAGACCAACTGGCTCTCAGACAGTCTCACAGAGAAATCCCAGAATTTCGGGCAGAGTGCCAAATCTGGAATTCTGCCTTCTATGCCACGGCAGACTAAACAGCTTAAGGATGAAGTACAGTCTACTGAATGGATCCTTTATCCTTACATGTTATAAAAAGCGATATAGTATCTGTACACTTACCGCTGTCTCTCAATCACCCCTGTTGCCCTGCTTAATGCTTCGAACTGCACGCTGGAGGCAGCCTGGGAGCAGACATTTTGTCTGGGGCTCTCGCTGCTGTGACATTGTAAAATTCTGCTAGTGACATCGTGAATGGGGACCGGGCATGATGGGCGTGCGGCAGCCCTCACCAGGGGGGAGATCTACACAGAGGCCTAGAAATTGGACCGCACCCCACCACAAGCTGCGCATGCCTAATGAGGCCGGGGGCAGGACCATGGCAAACTGGTTCGCCGGTCTCATTAATATACGAACAGTGAGCTGCGGGCAGCAGGCGCCACCTCAGAGGCAGCTCGCCGGTCGCAGGGACAGCAACAGCGGCTGGCTGTGATGTCAGCTGAGGGTCTAAAGGCATTGGGGGCAGGGAGGCAATCAGGAGGCGAGGCGAGCACCATTTTGGTGTCGGCTTTCAGCGGTCACTGGTTAGGCCGCATGTAAAGCAGGTAGTCCTGAAGGCAGTAGGCCCGACAACTTCTCCGCTCCACTCCCACTCTGACCTCTCCGTTCTCGGCCTCTTACACTGTTCCAATGAAACTCAACGTAAGCTCGAGGAACAGCACCTCGTCTTTCAATTGGGCACTTTACAGTCTTCTGGACTCAACATCGAGTTCAACAATTTCAGACCATAACCTCTGCCCCTGTTATTTTTTTCATTTTTTCCCCTCTCACATGGCAGCTGTCGATCATTCTGCCATCACCATTTACACTTCATCTAGAGTCATCTTTTGTTTCTTAACTTGTCCCATTACCATCTCCTTTTGCCTTGCACCATCATCCCTTTTGTCTCTTAATCTCTCCTGCCTTCCATCCTATCACAGACCTTCCCTTTTTGTTCTTTCCTCCCCTCCCCGCTCTCCCTGCCCCTGCACTTGCTTAAAAACCTGTTCCATCTCCAACTTTTTCCAGTTCTGACGAAGGGTCATCGACCTGAAACGTTAACTCTGTTTCTCTCTCCACAGATGCTGCCTGACCTGCTGAGTATTTCCAGCATTTTCTGTTTTTATTTTAGGCCCGACAACTTGCTGTGTTCAGGGCTATCCAGTATCGGTTTGGGTCCTAAAACAGGCGTTAGGCCCCTTATTAGCACATTCAATGGGCTGAATGTGAGTCACAGGCAGCCACCGGGCCAGTCCCTACAGCGCCCGAACCAATATGGCGGACATGTTTCCGACATTGTTTGGGCGTGGGCGGCTAGCCACCTAAATTGGACCTCTTCGCACCCAATTGCTGGCTGGAAAATAGGCGCAACCAGCTCTAATCTCACCCCCCCACAAGGTCTGCACTCAGGCTACAGTTTTTAAAACAGGCCGGTAACAGTGTAACAAGAGATTCTGGCAAACTGCACAGGTATCCCTCTGTACCAACATTTTGGGAATCATACAAGAGTTTAATAGATAAACTTCCCTTTTAAAAGTTAGCTGTGCTACAGTGCATTCATGATTTATTATTGACTTTCCCTGTGCATGCTGGTACTGATCCAGTCCTGCATGGTTCTCAGTGAGGGCCTCCAGTTCCACAGAGCTGTATACATTCCACTTCCCTGCTCCCGGAAGCTAAATTGGGTTTGTGCCCTCGGGGGATGGGTGGTCTCTTCTGACCAGCGGGGGTTGCAAGTCAGCTGGTAGAGGTCCAATGCAGTACAGCACAGAAGCTTCTGGAACGAAACAAACGGTGCTATTCTTGTCAAGGAACCTGGTTAATAACTCTCGAGTATTGCAGAGTGACTACGGTTAGTCATATTCCAGTTTCTTCAAACCTCTGGATAATGCAATACTGTACCCAGATTTTCATCAAATATTGCATTTAATGACAGGAGAATGCCAGACACTCTCACGGCTTCTTTCTTACAATTAAAAATTAACCAGCACTCGGAGCTCTGCACTGGTCAGAGAGTGGCAAGCAAATATCAGTGTAAATCGACTCTGCTGGCTGCACATCACACTCTACAGGTACTTAGATCTGTAGTAATAACAACACCTTTCAAAAATTGCCTTATACTTAAGTGATGTTCTATATTTCGTCACCAACACTATCTCCCATGTCAACATTGCACATGTAATAATGTCACATTAGTTTTCAATTATATAAATAATGGTTAAAAGCATGATGCTGCTGCCTTACTTAACTCTGCTTAAGATAGCTCAGGGTATTCACTGATATTAGTTCAGTTAGCCTGACAGAACTCCAGTGGAAATCTGTTTAGGTTGTCAAAGAAAGAACTTGCATTTATATAATGCCTTTAATGACCTTAGGATGTCCCAAAGCGCTTCACAGCAAATAAAGTGCTTTTGAAGTGTAGTCACTGTTGTATTGTAGGTATATGCAGTAGCCAATTTGTGCACAGCAAGGTTCCACAAGCACTGATGAGATAAATGAGCAGATAATCTGTTTTACCGATACTGGTTGAGGGTAAGTTGAATAGTGACATAGGATGTTTTATGCACATCGGAGGGGGCAGATGGGAACTGGGTTTAGAGTCTCATCCGAAAGATGGCACCTTCAACAGTGCAGCACTTCCTCAGTGCTGCATTGAACTGACAGCCTAGATTATGGCCATAAAATTCGGTTGTTTTGCGCCTCCCGTTAGCGCCCTAAGAGGGCGCTAACGGGGCACAAAGCAATTAGCGCCCGGGTGCGGTGCCGCCAACACCTCCCGCGAAATTCAGCGGGAGTTCAGCGACAGCGATAACCGCTAGCGCCCTGCGACA
The DNA here is from genome assembly GCF_052327205.1 of Somniosus microcephalus. NCBI lineage: Eukaryota > Metazoa > Chordata > Chondrichthyes > Squaliformes > Somniosidae > Somniosus > Somniosus microcephalus. The sequence continues at coordinate 41,232,531 of NC_140988.1, forward strand.
CTTCGCCACCGCCGATGACGTCGTCGCCATGCGCAGCGCCCCGGCCGCGATCTTCGGTAGCGCCCCCTGACTTACCGCCGGACGCTATGTCCGACAGGGTCGGGGGGCCTACCTGCGGCTGGGGCGGCGCAAATTAAAGGGGAGGTGCCAGGTGGCCATTTTTGTTGTTGGCCGCCTGCCAGCACCTGCCCCCTCTGCCTCCTCTGAAGCCCCCCGCGGAGTGCCAGCTGCGCTCTGTGAGCCCGGCACTTCTCTTGAGCGATATTCACTCGCAGTGCCCCAAGAGGGAGGCGGGGCACTTCCAGTAGCACCCCGCCTCCCTCTTGGAGTGCTACCGGTGAATTTCGGCCGCGAGGGCGCTAATTTTTTCAGGGCGCTGAAAGTAGCGCCCCGGCGAAGTTAGTGCCCCAAAGGGGGCACGACTCAATTTTTTCCCCCTATGTGTTTAAGTCTGTAGAGTGGAGCTTGAATGCTCAGAGGCAAGAGTGCTACTACTGAGCCAATGGTGGTCCCTAGAGGCACATTGGCCCCTAAAATCTCCAGCCATTCTGACGATCCCTCACTGTAACTTTGGTGAGAGTATGCAAGAACAGCTGGAAACTAGGCCAGGAAACTGGGTCCTGACCTTGTGGTGAAATTTCCTGTGTGGGCTTATGGGGGCAGTGCCCCCTCCTGACACTTACAAGACCATCGTCGTAAGGGAGGGGGAGGTGGGACCAGGCATTCCAAATGTCAGAACTCTCACACCTCAGGTCATCAGTTGGACCCGACATATGGTCAGTGGAGGTTTGACTAGGTGTGTGGATGAGGGTAACGCAGTGGATGTGGTATACATGGATTTCAGTAAGGCCTTCGATAAAGTCCCGCACAGGAGACTGGTCAAGAAGGTAAGAGCCCATGGAATCCAGGGTGCCTTGGCACATTGGATACAAAACTGGCTTAGTGGCAGAAGGCAGAGGGTGATGGTCGAAGGTTGTTTTTGTGACTGGAAACCTGTGGCCAGTGGGGTACCACAGGGATCGGTGCTGGGTCCCTTGCTGTTTGTGGTCTACATTAATGACTTGGATATGAATGTAAAGGGTATGATCAGTAAATTCGCGGATGATACTAAAATTGGTAGGGTGGTAAATAGCGAGGAGGGTAGCCTCAGTCTGCAGAACGATATAGATGGGTTGGTCAGATGGGCGGAACAGTGGCAAATGGAATTTAACCCGGAAAAGTGCGAGGTGATGCACTTTGGGGGGTCTAACAAGGCAAGGGAATACACAATGAAGGGAAAGACCCTAGGCAAGACGGAGGGTCAGAGGGATCTGGGTGTGCAGGTACACAGATCCCTGAAGGCGGCGGAACAGGTGGATAAGGTGGTAAAAAAGGCATATGGGATACTTGCCTTCATTAGCCGAGGCATAGAATATAAGAGCAAGGAGGTTATGATGGAGCTGTATAAAACACTGGTTAGGCCACAGCTGGAATACTGTGTGCAGTTCTGGTCGCCACACTACAGGAAAGATGTGATCGCGTTAGAGAGGGTGCAGAGGAGGTTCACCAGGATGTTACCAGGGCTGGAGCGCTTCAGCTATGAAGAGAGACTGGGCAGATTGGGTTTGTTTTCCTTGGAGCAGAGGAGGCTGAGGGGGGACATGATTGAGGTGTACAAAATTGTGAGGGGCATAGATAGGATGGATGCTGAGGAGCTTTTCCCCTTAGTAGAGGGGTCAATAACTAGGGGGCATAGATTCAAGGTAAAGGGCGGGAGGTTTAGAGGGGATTTGAGAAAGAACTTTTTCACCCAGAGGGTGGTTGGAGTCTGGAACTCACTGCCTGAAAGGGTTGTGGAGGCAGAAACCCTCACAACATTTAAGAAGCATTTGGATGAGCATTTGAAATGCCATAGCATACAAGGCTACGGGCCAAATGCTGGAATATGGGATTAGATTAGACAGGGCTTGATGGCCGGCATGGACACGATGGGCCGAAGGGCCTCTATCCGTGCTGTATTACTCTATGACTCTATGACTCTATGACTGGTCAGACCAAACATACCTCTCCAACCACTGGCGGATGTGATTACCACTAGTGGTCCTGGTTTGGATCATGGTTGGCCTACCAAAGATTTTGCACAATTAAAAAATTTTTTTACATAGCATTTACGGCACAGAAGCAGGCCATTTGGCCCAATAGGTCTATGCAGATATTTATGCTCCACACGAGCCTCCTCCCACTTTACTTCATCTCACCCTACCAACACATCCTTCTATCCCTTTCTCCTTCATGTACTTATCTAGCTTCCCCTTAAATGCATCTATACTATTTGCCTCAACTAATCCTTTTGGTAGCAAGTTCCACATTCTCACCACGCTCTGAGTAAAGAAGCTTCTCCAGAATTCCTTATTGGATTTTTAGTGACTATCTTATATTTATGGCCCCTTTTTTTTGGACTGGTGCTGGGTGCTGGACAGAGGTCGGAGGGGCTGGACAGAGGTCGGGGCGGGGGGGCTGGACGGAGGTCGGGGGGGGGGCTGGACGGAGGTCGGGGGGGGCTGGACGGAGGTCGGGGGGGCTGGACGGAGGTCGGGGGGGGGCTGGACGGAGGTCGGGGGGGGCTGGACGGAGGACGGGGGGGCTGGACGGAGGTCGGGGGGGGCGGGACGGAGGACGGGGGGACGGAGGACGGGGGGGCTGGACCGAGGTCGGGGGGGCTGGACCGAGGTCGGGGGGGGCTGGACCGAGGTCGGGGGGGGCTGGACCGAGGTCGGGGGGGCTGGACAGGGGTCGGGGGGGCTGGACAGGGGTCGGGGGGGCTGGACAGGGGTCGGGGGGGCTGGACAGGGGTCGGGGGGGCTGGACAGAGGTCGGGGTGCTACTATTGGTTTCAGTGCCCCTGGCACTGGGAGAGGAAAAAAAAAATCAACTAGAGTTCCTGCTTTTGTCTGCCAACCATTGACCCTTGCTGGAAAAGGCAAGGGTGTGGATATTAGGTGAGGACAGGGTCAGGTCCAGCAAGTATTGAATAGCCTGCAGTCAATCACTTGACAAATGGAGAATGGCCACTTGAGTGAGGTCTTGGAGCCATATTCCAGCACGAGACTTCAGAACAGGAGAGAAACTCGGAAGGGGTAACAAAGAATGATCATCCAGCGTGCGTACACTTTAAAAGAAAATAATTAAATAAAATAAGAATGAAAGCGGTAATTTTCAGGTAGGGGGGGCTCACTTGCCAGGTGTGCATATCAGAAATTCCGCTCACGCCAACTCGTGATTTTACAACCATCAGTTTAGATGCTTAGTGCCTGAATTTTCGATCTGGCGCAGCAACGGGCAAAACTCCTCGCCGAAGGTGCAGAGTGGGAAAATAAGCCATTAAATGTCATTTGAACCTCTGAGCTATTCCTCCGTTGCAACAGCAAAACTCACAACTTCAGCAAGAGACTGCAGTGGCGCAACATCTCCCCCCTCAAAAAATGTAACATTCGCGACAATGATGGATTTTCATCAAGTGTCTCACTTGACAACAGGCTGAAGGTCACTCTCTGCGTTGGCAAATTTAAGATCCTATGATGAATAACAGGCCTGACCGCAGAAAAGTCTTCAGCCAAACTGAAGGTTACGTTTCGTCATTAAGCTGCTCTTAACATTACTTATAAGGGCGGAAATGCAACACTTCTCTCCCTCTTTCCCAAGTCGAGAAACAACTTTAAAATAACGCACAGAACCACTGCCTGGCCCAACATCCGCTAAAAGCGAAATACTAAACTCCAGTGAGGTCAAACAGAACCTATTAAATGATGATTTTGCTAATCTTGCTAAAACATGGATGGAATAACATTGGCAATATTCTGCAAGACTTTTCTTCTTAATCAACAGCAGATTTCAGTAGCGGGCTTGTTACAATGGATGAGTGTTTTGATTATTCATTTTTTTTGATCTCGGTTGTAGGTCAGTGACTTTATTGAGGATGAAAAATGGTTTAAGGAATACGAGCGATGAACAGTTTAAAGATCTGGAAGAAAGCGAAGTTGATCGCAACCACATGTTTACAGCTACCTTGAACTCAACCCTTTGTACGCTCAGCCCGTTTCATTTTTATTTGGTTAGAATTCTGTCAAAAACACAGTAGATTTATACAACGGCTGAGGTAAAAGGGAAAGTACAAATGGCGGAGATCTGAAATAAAATGCTAGAAATGCACAGCAGTCTGCACAGCATCTGAAAGAGACAGATAGGTTGACATTCTGGTTGTAGCCCTACACCTGAAAACAGTAAGATACCTTTCGCTTTCCAATTCTGACTGACGTGGTGCGTATTTCCAGCATTTTCTGGCTTTATTTTATATGAGTGGATCACCTATGGTGTTGCTCACTTTAAATCAGATGATGTGCTTTTTTTCCCAATCATGCGCCTGTCTTATTCCGCTGCTGAAGTGGAGCTGTGATAAGCTGGCCTGCCCCTTTAAGGGCAGGAGATCTCAAAATGAAAAGTAAACATAGTCAAGGTCACTCAAGGTCACAGATTGGCAGGTGCTCTGACAATTTTCGAGTTGCAGCTCGGAAGCACCCAGCATTTGACGATTGTTTTTGCAGCTATAACAAAGTGTTAAATCTGTACTGCGATGCCCCTCTGCACTGATGTACGGTCTTTAATATATTACAATTGACTAAGGACGAGATGGGAGTATTTTCGGAAAAGGGAGTGCTACTAAAATTTATATATTACCTGCATTTTTGAATATTTCAGGAAAAATGCAATGGGATGGAAATGTATTTTTCATGCAGTGCAGGAATTTACAACATGTGCCCGTCAAGTGCCAAATTTTGCCTCCACTCACGTGCATTCAGCTTGAACGTCTCCACGTTGCACATCACTGCTGGACCACACTTTGCCCGTGCATGCAAGTGATGTGCAGCGAGCAGGGGAAGATCGCACGAGAGAGATGGAGTGCACCCGCTTCCGTTTATATTCTGTTGTCTCATGTGTGCCAGCTCTCAGCAAATGAGACACGGCTTCACCCAAGGCTCATTTGTACAACCAGAACAAAACGCAGGGTTTGAAAATGTCTATAATTTTTTTATTTTTTATTTTTTTAAACAGGTGTTTGAAGCGGGCGTGCAGTTTGTTGAAGCGCCGAGGTGCTGTCTGTCCCCGACATAAAACAACTGCACCACTGGATACGAGCTTCTGATTTTTTGATTTTAAGACTGCAAATGTTAATTTTGTTCACTCTCACTGTGAAATCAGTCCCTTACATGTGTGATATGCACTCATTTTCAGGCATCAAGGGATATGGGGATAGTGCGGGAAGGTGGAGTTGAGGCAAAAGATCAGCCATGATCTTATTAAATGGCGGGGCAGGCTCAAAGGGCTGACTCCTGCTCCTATTTCTTATGTTCTTACATTCTCATACGTGCTTAATTATCAGATAGAAAAAGCATATTTTTTTTTCTGATAAAGTCAACACACATAAAATATACTTTACTTGGCCTTTCAAAACAATCCTGATGTCAACGTGCAAATCATTTCCTGTTTAACATGTAAAAAAATACATTATTGAAATGTTGTCCATTTACATGCAAGTTTGTGCAGTTTTTCATGAATAAAGTGGAATTTGAACAATCCCCACCCACACACTGGGAATAGGCCAGAACCAGGATGTACCAGCACCCAATCTTAGTTGGGATAGCTAAGATTTGTGAGGAGTGGAGTCTCTGCCTGCCCCTCGCAAGGCCTGCTATGTCCCGAGTGAGTAGAGACTCCCTACGCTGGGCATTCCCATTTTTCTGTTCCCTGAGAGGCACAGAGCATGTCTGCCCTCCCCCCCCGCAGTAAGATGAGGTATGCCCACCTCCAGAAGAATGAAAGTGGACCCTAGCAGGGAATCCAATCTAGGAAAGCACCATTGACGCCTGTAGATGCAGAATCATTTTTTTACAGGGGTCCGAGGGTGAGATTTTATAGCGTTCCTGGCGTGGGGGTGCGGGGGGGGAGGGGGGCGGGAATGGGGTGGGGGGCGTGGAGAACCTAGTTACACCTCTCAAAATGGTGGCCAGGTTCTGGGGTTTTGAGCAGCATGGAGCAGGTAGGCGCCCAAGGTATTCCCATAGTGACACATGTAAATGAGGCGCCCTCCCACTGACCTCACAAACTCCAGCAGGGTCAGTCCTGGAGGGCACTCGGATTACATTTTTCACAGAATCACAGAAACCCCACAGTGCAGATAGAGGCCATTTTGGCCCATCGAGCCTGCACCGACACATATCCCACCCGATCCCCGTAACCCCTACACCAACACATATCCCACTCTATCCCCGTAACCCCACGTATTTAATCCCAACACTAAGGGTCAATTTATCATAGCCAATCAACCTAACCCACACATCTTTGGACTGTGGGAGGAAACCGGAGCACCCGGAGGAAACCCACGCAAACACGGGGAGAATGTGCAAACTCCACACAGTCACCCGAGGCCAGATTCGAACCCGGGTCCCTGGCGCTGTGAGGCAACAGTACTAACCACTATGCCCAATGTTTGACGTGTATGTGAGGTATTAAATTTAGTTTCCTTTTTCAACTTTGATGTCCTGCAATGGGCCTTGGTTTATAAATAAAGAAGAAATCGCAACCGAATGTTTACCATAGTCTGGGAGAGAGAGAGAAAAGGGTCAATTGTACAATCTGCACCTTGCTTTCTGTCATTGCTGTAATGTAAACTGCCCACTAGGAGGTGTGGCAGAACAGCACTAACTTTCTACTTGCTTTCTTTCCCTCTCTTAAGGGAAGCCTACACGTTCCCTTTCCCCCACTGAGATTGAGAAGTCACACTAGGCTAAGTGGCGGGTGTGAATTTCGCCATCTCAATCTGTGGCACAGTGTGTCAGAACGCCAACACAATGAGAAATAAACCATACAAAATTACAGTCTGTGCGTCTGTTGAAAAACTGCATATGTTTAAAATAAAACACATTGTCGATTTTCAGCATTAATATGCATATGATTAATCCATCCCATATAATACGGACAAAAGATACAATATTATTAGCACTGGTACTCAACTGATAACAAAGAAATATTAGCCCCAAAAATCCTGAGATTTAGGAGCGCAAATTTTGCATATCTGGGGACGGGAAATTTGGAGTGGGATCCGCCAAAACTCCACCCTTTTTTTGCGTCCATTCCAAAATGCCACAGAAAGTGGGGGTGGCCATTTTATGTGCCCACTGTGCTGTGGCAACATCAATGGAAGAGGCGGAGCTGGCGAGATGACGTCAGCCGCCCCAAATCCCACCAGCTCTGTCCGAGATCCACCCTCCCCACCCCCTACATGAAGCAGGTGATTCATTGCGTGCCAGGACTAAGTCATGGTGGAAGTGGGCCCAGCAGCTCTTTAAAAGTAGATTTCCCTGCAATCAATTCATCGTCAGTGGCCTGCCTAAGGCAGGTTCTGGTGTAATTCTCCCTTCACCAAGCCACACTGTCTTGTGCTTCTCTCTTCAATTTTCCACACAATCTCCCGTTCTTCAGGCGGTCCTGAAGCATCCTTCTTTTCCTCCCTCTTGGTCTTTTTCCTTCTATCCGTCCTTCTAACACCTCTTTCAACACCCCATCCCCACTCAGCACAGGCCCAATCCAATTCATTTGCCCTTTCCAATCAAACTACGCTCCTCTTGTATCATTGCCAATACTCCCTCAATTCTTGTCTATCCAAACCCACATCTCAACGCTCAGGGGCGGGCCGATCTCCTCATTCCTCAGCGTCCATGCCATCAGTTACTGCTAAGAAACTGGCAAATTTAAGCTCTTGGATCTTTGAACCATTCTCCCTGTTACTTTGTTTGGCACGCCAGCTCTGGGACTCTGCGCCAAGGTGCACAGCGACTTCCTCCTGCTCCACCAGGATGTGCGCGGCCGGCAAAATATATTTAAATGACAAGAGAATTTACCGCACAAAAACAAGCCCCTTGGCCCAACTGGTCTGTGCTCCACACGAGCCACCTCCCGCTCTACTGCATCTAACCCCATCAGCGTCTCCTTCTATTCCTTTCTCTCTCATGTACTTATCCAGCTGCCCCTTAAATGCATCTATGCTATTCGCCTCAGCTACTCCATGAGGTAGCAAGTTCCACGTTCTCACCACTCTCTGATTAAAGAAGTTTCCTTACTGGAATTATTAGTGACCATCTTATATTTATTACCCCTTGTTTTGGATACTCCACAAGCAGAAACATCTTATCCAAGTCTACCCTATCGAACCCCTTCATAATTGTAAAGGCCTCTATTAGGTCACCCCTCAGCCTTCCCTTTTAGCCCTAACCTGTTCACAGTCTTTCAGGGTGAGGTGAGGGGGGGGGGGGGGGGGGGGGGTTAATTAACCCGAGCGTGCGACTGTAGTGCATCCTGTCGATAGTACTCACTGCAGCCACAGTGATGACCGAGTCCCAGTGGCAGGGACGCCAGTCAAGCGAACTATTCTGTCCTGGGGGGCGGGGGTGTGTCGCACTGCTTGAGTATTTTTGCGATTTTCAGGGGTCAGTAGTTGAGCCATTCGTTGCAGAGTACCCAATCACTGCCCTGCTCTTGTAGCCGTAAGTGTTGATATGGCTGATCGAGTCAAAGGCACTAAGCCATACAGATCAGAAAAGTCCTAGGTTCAATCCCTTGGCTCTGCCAAGTTAGCTGAACTCAGCCAGAAGTGGCAGTGGGTGCACTGCAATTGGCCGCACTGTCACTGATCTAGAGAAGGAACAACATTTCAGTCAAAGCGCCCACTTCTTGTCGGTCTCCAGGATCCTCCGCGGGGACATCGGATTGTGACAGGCTGTGCTGTGATGCTTCCTCCCCCCCGCCCCCCCCCCCATGGTCGAACAGCACTCACCATCTAGGCTCACAAATGAAGAATGGCCACTCGGGAGCTACTGGAAAGCAGTGAGCACAAATTGTACCCCAGCGAGTGTCATTGCCTTCAGAATAGGGAAGAAAATCAAGAAATACTGCAGCTTTGTTAAATGCTTTCCAAAAAAAAAACTGCACAAGGGCTGTCAGCAACACCGATGAGAGCACTGACTTAAATGAGGTTATTAAAGCATAAGTCTCAGCCAACATGTTGTGCAAGGGGTTGTGGTCCTCACAAGAGTTAATAAATAACTCACCCGAGAGCCATAAAGAAATCCCATGTGACCGAAGTACTTGAGCTTTACATTACTGAATTTCCTCAACAGCTTTTAACACAATTTTCTGGCATGTTCTATCAAAGACTTTTGTTTTTAGTTGCTTAATTGAACAGAAACAACAAAGTAAACAGGACCTCCAAGAAACAGGTTTGTTAAATGTAATTATTCTCCGAATGGAGGCGCAGACTTGCAAACATGTTTCTGTGTTTGGATGAAAACCGCCCCGCGGTGCGAACAGGCTAACTGATGTCCGCAGCCAGGCGGGTACAACACTAAGAGTGTTGACATGAAGCATTTTTTCCAGTGTGTGGGGCTAGCAGCTTGGAGTCCTGCCCTGGTATCTCTGGGCCTTTCCAGCAGATGGCTTAATCATGACCACGTTGCTTTTACCTTCTGGATAATGTGGCTAATGCACAGCCAATTCCAGTGAGCTGTGACAGCGTGTAGTAGGTAGCCTGGCAACGGAGAGCATAATGCTGAACAGATGGTGTTTGTACAGCATGATGGACACTGCACGCTGTATCCTGAGACTACCCAAGAATTCCCTGGAGGGTTTGAGGCCCATTCTGAATAAGCGCACTTCAGCTGCCATCTCACTCTTCCCTGCCTCGTCATAACATCCCCAGGACAGAGCTGACTGATCAGTTCTCGCCCACAGGACAGGAGGGAGGGAGGGAGGGGGAGAGAGAGAGAGAGATTATTGCAATTCTTCAATATAGGGCTTTCCGAGTTATTCATTAACAAGCTGATTAAGTTAAGAACTATATTTAGTAGATACTGAAATCATTGTTATTGCGATATGAGAAGCAGGCTATTATAACAAAGCTGTGAAATGGGATGGCTTCAATCACCAATTCCCTGCCTTGATTTGAAAGGAAGGGGCTGCAAAATCTCTGACAAGACCTGCAGGTTCCACGGTCTAGTTGCAGAATCTTCCCCGGCTCCTTTTAAGTTTATTATCATAACGTCACACAGTGCACCAACAATCTGTGCCAAGTGCTAAATATCCTGTCATTACATGCCATGTAATGTAATCAAACGTGGCTTTTGTTTTGGTTAGGACGTCTTTTCAAGCTTATGGAGCATATTTATTGTCTCGACTGCTTAAAGCTGTGCTAGGCTACTTTAATTCTTTATCAACAGTTCCTTATCTGCACTTTACTTAATATTAATCAATTTTGTCCCTCCAATTTTCTCATCTTATTTCTCTCAAGTCGATGACGGATTTTTGGGCTAATGGTGCCACTGGTGCCAGCGGCCCTTCGAGACCCTGGAGCAGGCAGAGAGCAGCCGGAGCCTGTAGCAAAGTTGCATTTAAGGGGAAGCTAGATAAATACACGAGGGAGAAAGGAATATGTTGATAGGGTGAGATGAAGTAGATGGGAAGAGATTCACTTGTGTGGAGCAGAACCATCCGGCATAGACTTGTTGGACCGAATGGCCTGTTTCTGGGCTGTAAAATTCGAGGTAACTCTGAGGTCGGAAGGGAGAGAGCAGCAGGAGGCCGGAGTAACGTTGGAAGTCAGGATGAAGAGATCAACAATATCCATTTTGCTCACTGTGAAGGAGTGGAGCTGGCTGCCTGCTGTTTCAGCTTATTTAGGTGTCAGCCGTGGCTCAGCGGGTAGCACTCTCGCCTCTAAGGCAGGAGGTCTAAGTGGGTTCAAGTCCCACTCCAGAAACCTGAGCGCAAAAATCTAGGCTGACACTCCCATTGCAGTGCTGAGGGCGTGCTGCACTGTCAGAAGTGCCGTCTTTCAAATGAGACGTTAAATCGAGGCCCTGTCTGCTCTCTCAGGTAGATGTAAAAGATCCCATGGCACTATTTTGAAGAAGAGCAGGGGTCCTAGCCAATATTTATCCCTCAATCAACATCACTAAAACAGATTATCTGGTCATTATCACAATTGCTATTTGTGGGAGCTTGCTGTGCACAAATTGGCTGCTGCATTTCCTACCTTACAACAGTGACTACATTTCAAAAGTACTCCTTTGGCTGTAAAGTGCTTTGGGATGTCCATAGGTTGTGAAAGGCGCTATATAAATGCAAGGCTTTCTTTTTATATGGGAGAAAGCTCATTTCCATGGCATCCAACTCCCCGTCCTGATTTGAAAAATGAATCAACTTCCTCCTACCCATTGCTCCCCAGCCAAGAAGGCTGACATGTGCCAACTGGTTGCGAGCCTTTGCTGGAGCTGCTCTTGAGCCGAGTGCTGAGAGATAAGAGAGGGGTGCCGGCGGTGACTAGTTCTTTGACTTTCCCTCCCGCTCTAGGGGGGAGGAGGAATGGTGGCACAGTCCACTGAACAGCACTGAGTGATCGGAAATTCGACAATGGGAGGAATCGCGAATGTGGCCGAATACCCGCACTGCTCCGCGCCACAATGCCTTACTCTGAGAAACTGGGGGGAAAAGGAGATGCTCCCTCCAACATCTTCTCTGTCGTAACTGTATAGAATATTGTGCTGATAAGTGTGGTGACAGCACTCAGCACCTGAGCGGCTTTGTCAGAACTCTGCATTGTCTGCCTCATGTCACAATCACAGAAAAGGGAATTGAAATAAATGATCATCATATATAAAATATAAATGCAAGGACAGAAAGTCTTCTGTTGCAGGCACAGAACGCAATGTAACATACAATCAGAAAAATAAGGTGCTGAGACAGCCAGTCAGTGCAAACAAACAGAAGGCTAATGCTGAACTAATACAATAAACATCAAGGCAACCACCACCCATCCTTATGTCTTAAGTCATTTCACATGAGATTATTCAGTAAGTACGAGGAGAGAGCTCTTGCCTCACAAAGATGACAAGGAATCACTTCAGAAGCTGTCAGGTGAATTCTAACAACGGACAAGATTGACTTACATCCCGCACAATAATCAGATGGATTTTTATTTCAGAATCCTCAGCTCCACCACACCTACTTACGAAATAAAGTACAGCTGACCCCCCAACCCTCAAAAAACCCCCACCAATTATCATCAAACTAGCTTTTATATTGCAGAGTACAATCGATGCACTCTGTTAACTACTGACGCAGTACAGATACTGACTGAGAACATGCACACAGCTAAACGGAATGACTGTGCATTCTACAGCAAACCATCGGATTGGCTGCTTCCAGACCAGGAATACTTATTAATAATTCAGGAAGCACATCTTTCACATTACATGGCTGTTAGAATGAAAGCAATGAAGTGAGCAGGCTGAGCGCACAGACCTGCCGAAAGAACGACAAAGCAATTAATCCTGGAGAACTTCTCAATGAAGCCCCCCTTCCAAACTCTGTTAGGCCGCACTCAGACTAATCAAGCGGAGCTGTTCTAGGTCGGCTCTGGGTCCTGGTCCAGGTCAGTCTGCTACCGTTCAAGCAGCCACTGCTGTGCTCCATCACAACAACCTGCAGTAGGCATGTGAAAGTTGGGTGAACTGACAGTTTAAATCTGAAATATTATCTGGCGAGACACAAGTATCTAGATACCTCACTCGATTTTTTTAAACCTTTAAACCTCCACTTCCAGGTACGGGCATTACAGGATGGCAGAACTCACGGACATGGGTACAAATAACCTTCATTTGAGGGGCTGTTAAATGCATGCACATCATCATGGCTGTGCATTAGGGCATCAGGATCTCATCTGCCATCCTGGTAGACCTTTAAAAAAAAGTCAAGAGACTCGGGGATTTCCCCGGGGAAGTGGGAATGTCTGCTGGGAGTTCTATGCGGTGGTGTTTCTCCATTCCCCGTGCCCACTCACTCACACTCACTGCACTGCTTTCAGTCTCGCTAGGATACAAATACACTCACCAGATTTTTCTAATTTCAAAAGAGGTGAGCCGCAGAGAAGACCTGATTATAGTTATTTTAAGAAACTACAATACAAAAAAAAGGCTTGGAGGCACTTAAGTTTCACACAGGAGTGTTCAAGCCAGGCCTGATTTCCTCAGAGAGCAAGAGAGAGCGAGTGATGCTACTGGCATGCCTGTGATTACCAGTGGAAACACATCCAGGTGTCACACATCCAATACCATCCATGCCAGTCTGGGCACTGTCAAGATGGTAAAGCAAATGGGTGTGGCATGAAACTGAATGTCAGCTATCAAGAACGACTCAACGATCAATAACTATAGCAACCTATCGGGCAATATTGATGCTCACATTAGCGTTGACTTTTGGAATTTCTGTACTGCTGTGCCCGTCCTGAGCCCAGGCTCAGCACTGCAGTGTGCGCTGCGTATACTGGTTTGTACTGGCTGCTGCATTTAGTGACAGAAGCTCATTATTCAGCAAATAAAATGAAATTAGAAATTACAGCTGCCTCACAGTGAAGCAGCACACTGGAGCTGCCTTGTGGTGTACTATGGCGTGATAGGGCGTGAACCGTGGTCACGATCGTTCACACTGTTTACAGCCGGTCTCAGCTGTGGGAGGGTGCTGAGCGGATGCCAAGTATTTTTTATCAGGAAGGGAAAATTCAAGGGAGAACCAACTCGGGGTGCTCTCATGCAGCGCATTACGTCCTCTTCCTCCTCGCCATGTTGAAATTAAGACTAATCCCACCCTCTACTTTAACTCATTATTTCCCACTACCTCAAAACTGCAATTCCTTATCTCCCTTCCTCCTACAATCTTCAGTTGTTAAAATCCATGCTTGGCGTCACTTAGTTGCTACTAGGTGATTCACTTCACCTCTTTCACTCTTTTCAATCTTGGTGGGTGTCCTGCACCACTGGACTTGATCCGCCACCTTTCTCAATTAAAACACAAATGAAGCTGCAGTGTATTTACGCCCCACCGTACACAGCGAATACGTCATCAATTTTATTTTCTGGGGCTTTCAGACGGTGAGTGAGGCCTAGTTCTGAAATGTTCCATACGTAGGAAGACAGCATGGAGGAAGAGGGCGTGATAGTCAGTCCTGACACCGCCCTATCACCCTGCAGTACTGTACCTGGTGCAGAGAACGCAGAATCACACCAGGCACAACAACAACTTGCATTTATATGGCGCATTTAACGTAGTAAAACGTCCAAAGGCGCTCCACAGGCGCAGCACAAATGGGGCTGATGAGGGATAGTGAAAAAAAGGAAAGACTTGCATTTATATAGCGCCTTTCACGACTACCGGACGCCTCAAAGTGCTTTACAGCCAATGAAGTACAGGAAACTTTCGTTTATCCGGAGGTTAAATGTCCGGAAAGCTCTATCCACCGGCAAAATTCAGGAGTCGGTTCAGATAAGTTTTTTTTCTTTTCGTTGCTTTTTTTCTGCAGTCGTGGCTCTGCAAGGTCTAGCTGAAGCTGTTGCTTAGCTACAGAGACGCTTGCAAGCTACGCCGACTGTTTTGAAGCTGTTGCTAAGCAACAGGGTTTGTTGCTTCACACGGAGCTCAGAAGCTCCTTATGTTTTAACATTAGCGCTGGTTTCTACGGCAGTTTTGATGGGACGGCACCAGCTCGGTCCCGTCAGTGCCGGATACCAGAGAGTTTCCTGTACTTTTGAAGTGGAGTCACTGTTGGAATGTGGGAAACGCGGCAGCCAATTTGCACATAGCAAGCTCCCGCAAACAGCAATGTGCTAATGAGCAGATAATCTGTTTTTGTTATGTTGGTTGAGGGATACATATTGGCCAGGACACCGGGGATAACTCCCCTGCTCTTCTTCGAAATAGTGCAATGGGATCTTTTATATCCACCTGATACAGCAAACGGGGCCTCGGTTTAACGTCTCATCCGAAAGATGGCACCTCCGACAGTGCAGCTCTCCCTCAGCACTACACTGGAGTGTCAGCCTAGCTTTATGTGCTCAAGTCCCTGGAGTGGGACTTGAACCCACAACCTTCTGACTCAGAGGCGAGTGTGCTACCCACTGAGCCACAGCTAAGACTGAAGACTGAAATTGAAGTGATTCCACTGTTAGCACACACACAGTTCAGAACAAATACACACCAATTACTCCACCACTACTGTAGGTTACTGTTTGACAACTCCTTTCACTAATCAATAGGAGTTTCATTAGCAACAAATTTACCCAGTGGACTAGTCATACAAGACAATGGTTTACAAGTCCCTTTCCAGTTCCCATTAAGAGTTTCTATGTTAATGTACACGGCGAAGGACTAGTATTCTCATAATCTCCATCAACTCACGATCAAGATAACCTGACCAACTACAACAGAAAAAGCTTCAATAAGCAGAGTGCACCATTTGTAGCCAGTTGATGATTATAAATCCACAGTGCCAGGGTTCCCAGCACTCTGGGATTCTCCCAGATTATACTGTGGAGATTTCACTGCAATCAATAACAACACAAAAACCAACTGCACATGGGCAAGGTTCCCTGTGCGTTTATCATTTATAATGTGTAACTGCAACTTCAATATTCTGCCCTGGAGTCAAGAGAAGATCCATTTAGGACAGCAATGTAAAAAGCTGCAATCCTAGCCTGCATGGGTGGGCCGAGCACTCAGATTGCCCGCAGCCAGCAACGTGATGTCCTATGGCAGCTCACTTTGCCACAGGTTGGTGGTTACCTTTGCTGCAGGGAACGGCCGTCTTTAAGGTGGCACTCAGTGCTGTCAGGGGCAAATACTGGCGCCTGACTTATATGTACAGCGCTGGTTGCCTTCAACAGCAGAGCATGTAGTATAAATGCGGCATTCACCAACCAATTCAAAACTACCCCACAGGCGCTGCTTCTGTAGTACAGCCATAACTCCAAAAGAGATTTAATTTTTAAATGGTAATTTCTCCCAGTGGCCATCCCTTCTCTGTGCTTCAATACTCATTGTGCGGCCATTCTATTCAATGGAAGTTATAAATAACTCAGGATTGTATCATTTCAAGTTTCTGCTTGTGCGGAGCACAAATAACTTCATTGGGCCATAGAAAAACGGCATTTATTTATAGACCATGAAATCCAAAAATGAATTTGAGGTACAAATATGTCCACACTGAGAGCTACACATTCACATGCTTCACATTTACATTTGCTATATTAAGCTCAGAAACAGATAACAAGCTGTGCTTTTTAAGATGCAAATTATCCTGGGACCCAGATTAAAACCTCAAACTCCAGTGGAAAAATGGCACTGGAGCAAAGATGATCTTGTGTAAAATGAATCTGACAGGGTTCTGGTGAAGGGGTCCACCCGAAATGTCAATTTATCTCTCTCAGTTCTGATACCTGCCGTGCATTTCCTGCAATTTCTGCTTATTTCAGATTTCCAGCATTTGCAGTTATCTTGTTAAATCCACTAATTAATGTAAATGTAACACTCAATAAAAGGGGGGGGGGGGCAGAGAAACAAGTATTTAAACACCTACTGAGCACGTAAACGACGTGTTCCTTACGACAGGTCTGCCCCTAGTAGGTTTGATTTGGACCACATGAAATAAAGGTTTCCTTGTGATCAAGTTAGTACAGCCAGTTTGATATCTCTGATTTACTGCACTCGTGATGCAGGCATGAAAATAATTCTGGATGTGGTCAGAGATTTCTATAAATAAATAAAAACTGGATGGGTGGAAGGACTGGAATTTTTTTTGCCCGTGTTGGTTGAATACCCTTTGTTTTCTAGGTTTTGAGGAGTATGTTCGATTGCTCTGTCTTTCTAGGTTTTCGCGTACTAAAAGTCAGACTGACAGATCAAGCCAGGCATGCCATCCTGGCTGAAAATATATTTGATGAAACATTGTAAAGAAATGCACACACACGCACACACACACGCACACACACACACGCACACGCACGCACACGCACGCACACGCACACACACGCAAACAACCAGGTCAGACAGCAACGAGGAACCTTTTTTCTCCTGCACTGTCTTTTTTTCCCGTGCACTATGTTTTTTGCCTGCGGGTCATGACAGAAATGGCAGAACGGGAATCCAGTCTGAGACAGCGTGCTACTCTCCTGAAATCTGACATCGAATGGAAAAACCTCAAATCTTATTAAAAGAAAGATCGGCTAAATTCAGAAACAAAATTCAAACGTAGCAGGAGTTTGGAGAAATTATTTTTAGAAGATGCGTTCCCTTACTACAGCGCCTTCGTTTGGAATAAGTCTGAAATCACAACACACCGTATGTTGCCAGAATACATATCTGTACTGACTCAACCCAGTCAAATCACATTCAAAAAATAAATGCAGGCCTTTATAATGTATATATTTTAAGAACATTCCATTTTCACTGAAGAACCTACATGTACGCTTAACAGATTTTTTTCTTCAAATTCAGTAATATTAATGTAATTACTACATTAATCCTAAAAGTACTGGTCTTTTTTTTTTAACATATAAGGATCTTAGATCAAGTTGCACTCAATCAAGAGGTTCTAATGGCATCATTAACCAGTCGAGTGGTTTGCAACCAGAAAGACTGAATTAACTTCTCCCCACCATCAGTGATTTTATTTGTGTTCAAAATGTTTTTTTGGCGGCTGAATTTTCTTCTCAATGGTGACAGTAGTCCTTGCTGGGAGTTACAAAGAGAATGAAGCTCCCCCTGCTCTGCTCCAATTGCATATGCCTGAGACCAACCTCCGAAGACCCTCCCCTACTGCACCAGTGTGGATATTTCAATTACCAGCTATTCTTGCAGCTTTGCTCAGTTGACATTGTCAATTCAATACTGATGATTTGCAATTTGGGAGCAATTTTGGGCTGTGGATTCATGTGCAGCCAGGAACTGGGCTGAGACTGACCTGAACTTGTTTCACATAGGACCCTTATGGCCAGCAGGCAGAGGAGGCTTTTTTATCTGATCAGTTTGGGCTGGATTCAAATCCAGGTCCTAGAAGTGGCCACTACAGCAACCAGACCCACGAATAACTGGGTTTTACTCTTGATAAATGATGCAATTGATGGCAGCAGAGGTGGGTGGTGAAACAACAAACTGTAATGTAGTGTGGTAACTGAGTTCACGGAGCTGCTTATTTGTTGCAAGTGAACAGTAAAGAGTTTCATTGCAGATGGCTCAGAGAAAAATAACAGTACAGGATCGGATATGTAACCCTTTTAAAGAGGTTGGATTATTCTTTGTCAAAGAATCTTGCGGGCTAAAACATTTGCCTGTGAAATTGTTCAGAAACATAATTAATTACATACTTCCTGTCTGCACAACTTGACTTCCTGTTAATATGTTTTGTCACACTTTAGTGTCAATTTTTCTCATTATAAATTCCTATGTCCATATATCTATATATATAAAAGGATACTTCTGTCTGTCATTCCGTCTGTCTTGAATTAACTCGAAAGTTATAGAGCGTACCTACACGTGCGTTACGTCGAAAGAAAGCTGACGATTCCAGAACCGCCCTAAGCGTATTTACATTTCGGCCGGACAAAAATTGTTCGCGCGTTATGCAAAAAACCTTCAAAATTAAACTCATTGGCCTAGAAATTCACTTTGGGGCGGCCAGCTCGCTCGCGCCCAAAAGTTAGCGCTGGGCGGGGAGCCATTAGCGATCGTCAGATATTCAGTGTTTGCGCCCCAATTCGGAACCGGGCGCTATACCAGGGTGTGCCCGCCTCCGCTTGGGGCGCTGACACTGAATTTCAGCGCTCTTGGCGCCGCTGCGCCAGCCGCTGCGGAGCGGCAGGCTGCGGTACTGCAGGCCTCCTCCTTCTCTTAAGGGGGAGCTGCCTGCAACGGGGAGATCGCCGCTGGAGAGTGCCGGCAAATGAGCCCGGCACCACGGAGAAGTGCCGGGTTCGCGGAAAGCAGCCAGCAATGCCGCGGGGGGGGGGGTGGTGGAGGAGGCCGGGGAAGGAGGTGCGGGCAGGCGGCCGCCGAAAAAGCGGCCGGCCGCACCTTCCCCTTTAAAGCGCCCCACTAAGGCTACAGCACGGCCCCGTTTTCTGGTCGCTGTTTGCGGCCGCTTCGGAGGAGGCGGCCGCTACTAAATATGGGGATCGGGCCGGTTTCGGGGCGGAACCGGGGCACTGCGCACACCGATGACGTCATCGGTGCCGGCGCAGCGCTAACGGCTACCACCGCCAATACCGCTGCGCTGAATATCAGCGCAAACTCATTTTTGGCGCAGAAGCCCTCTTTAGGCGGTAACTGGCCGCAAAGCTGGCAGCGCCTTAATGAATTTCTAGGCCATTATCTGCTAAGTAGCATTGATTGACTGACGTCAAGGTCGACCAATCCTGTGCCGGCACGCTTGACCAATCCTACAGTTCAGTCGCCTGATGGTTGGCCAATCGCTGCGTCTGTGGGCGGGACTAATGCTTTTCAACTCAGGCATCGGGCAGCCATTGCTTCACTACTTCCAGCTCAAACTACTCTGCAAATCCAGCTTCGAAAAAGTTAGTATCTCTTTTAAAAATTACATAACATTTACCAAAAACGTTTTATAAGTACTTTCACTTTCATCTTTGAAGCTATTAAAAGGTAGAAATGTTGCCCAGCAGCAGATTCACACAGGGACAGACAGGCAGGCCCCAAAGCCTGGGACTCGATTTAAACCGCCCGGCCCAAAACAGCCCTGGCAAAGCCGGGCTCCCCCAGCTAATATATATATATATAGGGTTTGTCTATGTAAACAAGTCACCCTGCGATTGCGCAATCTCGTCACTGAGTTCTCATAAATCCTTCAAAAGGCTTTCTACATTTTTTTTCATCTATCTTTCTTCCCCAGTAACTGAAATTTCTAGTGACAAAAATAAGGGTTTAAACAAAAACTACATATTTCAAGATAACAGGATTCAATTTATCCACTGAATTATCTATTGTATTTTGAATGTCATGGGCCTGGAGATGATATTTTTACCGAGAGCTGAATTTGGATTGTGCAGTCTGTGCATATGTAGTACAGCGTCTCCCCCCTCCCCCCTAACACTAACCTAGCTGCAGGCTCCCTACCTGCTCCTGGCCTGCGGCCTCCTCCTGAGCATTCCCCGCCTGACAGGAAGCCAAGCCTGTCAATCAGGCTGGTTTCCAGGCGGGGAACCTGCTGGGGAAAAAAAGACGCACGTTGTGGAGTCAAAACTCCAAAGCGTGCAGAGAAACCCGGACTTCTGTGTTTGCCAACCACAACTCCTACCCCCCCCTCGGAAAACCCGTCCCAGTCAAGATTGGGGTCATAGATTCACACTTCTAACACCCATAAGACAGAGGGAGAGAAAGAAATACACAAATAAAGAAAAAGGCAGAGACACTTTCTTTCCTCATTCTAAATTGATTTAAAAAAAATAAAAACAAGTTAAACTTTGAAAACAAACAAAATATCTTTAAGGGAAACGTATAGGAAGAGAGGGTAAAAGGGGTGGGAGGAGAAATGCAGATTTAGGGTGAGTGGCCTCTTGCCTCATGCCATTAGCCTTGTGGGGGAGGGGGGTGAGAGTGGGGAGGAGTGGGTGGAAGGTTAAGAGTGAGGTCAATGACAGTTAAGCAAGGGAAAGGTAGAATACAGTGTTGAGTGAAGAGTTCAAAGGGGAGGAAGTAAGGGGCAGCCATGGGAGTTCAGAGTTGGTAGGAGGAAGAAGGAGTAATGGAAAGGGGTAGGGGAGGCGAGGCAATAGGACTTGCTACGATGACAACCCCAGTATTAGATCCTACCTAATTCTTTTTGTTATGTTACATGTTTTAATGTAAGATGTAACAATCTTAATTGCTTTGGCTCTTTCATTTATTGCCCAATGGTAAATTCTAGAATGACTTCAAGCGTCTTGTGAACAATGTCAGCACAATGGAATAATCCACTGGGCGGTGCCATGTTATTAACAATCTTCCACTGACAAAAAAGGGTTTGTGATTGGCAGAGGAGATGGGAATGGAGTCACGGAGGGCCACATTTTCCCTGCAACCCAAACCCCAAATGCAGCCTGCAACCATTGGTGGCTCTTTTCCCCACAACACCACGTCATACCACCCACCATCTCCCACCTGAAAGGAAAGATGTAAATTGCAGTGAGAGAAGTGGAACAGGACCGAAAAGAAGCAAAAAGAGTTGGCGCAAAAAATGTGAGACAGCAGCAGAAGAGACCGACAGAGAGAAACAGCAACATGATGACAGCAGAGAGAAGTAAGAGAGTGACCATATTCTCCAACTTAACATATAAGAGAGCGACTAATATATAATAAAAATAGTGGAGTTTATGGGAGATGGATTGTGTTTTATTCCAATTTTTTCCTCTCTTGAAGACACTGTCTCCTTCATTTCTACAGGCTTCTGGTGTCTTCTGCTACCTTGCCCAAGTGTCCACAGGCTATTCAACCTCACGGGACATCACAACCAAACCAGATCCTGTCTTCACCTGAAGTCCACACACATACACCAGGCAGTGTTTGCTGGATAATGATGTTTAGGAGCAGGAATCTTCACCCTTCTGAAACTATGAGTGCTAAGGGCAAATGTAGCACCCCTATCACCCTGCTAGTTAAGATCAGCTAATTCAGCACAGACCAGAGATCGAACCTGGGACTTTTCTGGTCTGTATGGCACAGTTACTTTCTGGACAGTTACTCACTGAGTCCTCATGGGAGTCCTGATAACGTTTTATTTAGAAAAAATGCTTTTGCTTCCTGAAATTTTGTTCAATTGAGATTGTTTTTGTTACATTTACAGAAATGTGGGTGAATGTGCAGACATACAAACAGCTTCTTAAGTTAGATAGAGAATGGCTCCCCACAAAAATCATTTGGTCATTGGACCAAATCAACTATGTCAGTCGTGGCTCAGTGGGTAGCACTCTCACCTCTGAGTCAAAATGGTTGCAAGTTCAGGTCCCACTCCAGAGACTTGAGCACAAAAATCTAGGCTGACATTGGAGTGCATTACCGAGGGAGTGCTGCAGTGTTGGAGGTGCTGTCTTTTGGATGAGATTATAAACCGAGGCCCCATCTGGCCTCTCAGGTGGACGTAAAAAATCCCATAGCACTATTCAAAGATGATCAGGGGAGTTCCCCTGGTATCCTGTCCAATATGTATACCTCAACCAACATCACCAAAAACAGATTATCTGGTTATTATCTCATTGCTGCTTGTGGGACCTTACTGTGAGCAAATTGGCTGCCACGTTTCCTACATTACAGCAGTGACTACACTTCATTGGGTGTAAAAGTGCTTTGAGATGTTGTGAAATGCAACCTTATATATAAATGCAAGGTTCTTTCTTTAATAGTGCATAGTGAGAGTAGCTAAAAGGAAGCGAGGAATAACTTTAATTTTATTTCTTTTTAAAGGGAGGTGAAAGAAAAAGAGCTAGTGGCTAACAGAAGAGAGATTTTTTGGGTTGTAAATCAAAAATGTTGCTGTCATGGTGACCCATTGGTGGCCAAATGAGATACAAAGTGTTATGACTGAGCAAACAAAATTATTCCTTTACATCTCTCCCTGCTGATTCTGTCCTTCTCCTTAACAGAGACACTACGCCTCTTTGCACTCACCTTCCTGGTGGGGTAAATTTTCCTGACCCATTTGCAAATCCCAAATTGTACTTGCCCCACCTCTCTAAAATGCTGTGCTCCAGAATCAATAACACATAATATTACTGAGCAATAAAGCACCGATTAGCTAACTGAAACAGTAACACCAGCACTCTAAAGCCCATTCTCAACAGTTCCTCCTATCTGCTTTCTAATCCCTAAAGGGCAATTTGATCACCAGTAGCACAAAGGATGATGATATAATAATCCATTATTTTGCTTTGTACTGCACTCTTTTATCCAGTTCAAAACACTCGACCCAGTGCAGGTATCCCAGGGGATCTCAGGCTAATGACCTGAACCATCTGGGCTACCTGGAGTGACACACAGTCAAAGCAATATACCGAGGTAAAAATGCATGGTTTCTGAGCAATTACTACAAATGATTTATGCGCTCAGTCAAGTGTCCCTTTCCTAGAGTTTTATTTATGTTCACTGAACTCAGCTGGAGACTGGCTTGGAAATTTCTGTCTCCTTTCTTTAATAAACGCAAACACTAAATTTCAGAGAAAAATTTAAGTGCATTTCACTTTCAAAGTTCCATTTTTTTTTAATGTAAGCCCAAATTTAAGGACAATAAAGGGTCTTCAAAGGTTTACCAAAATGTTAGATTACTTGGACATTGTGAGGATAGTTTCATCCTTCAAGTCAATAATTCAATGTGCAGTCTTACATTGACACTCGGGCTCTGGAACAGCAGCTCTCAGGCGGAGACCGAGGACCTCTTGAGCGCCTTTTTACTTGCCCTGTGTCCCACAAGCTCACAACAGAGGGCTAATAGAAACACTTATTTGTTTTCCATGCCTCATCTCACAAAAAGGTGGATCCCGGATGCTGTCAAAAGTGTAGAGTTCGTCCCACTTATGTTACAGTTTGTCATCAGTGGCAGGCCAATAGCATACTATCAACGCCTGGTAGAGAAGCCAGGGTTTGGTTGGCATCCCGTTAGTTATCTAATGAGATGGTGCAGGTAGTTTTAAAAGCCTGATCTTCACCATTCATATTGCTGTTATATAAATAAGTACAGATTATTCTACTAGTGTTAGTATGCCACCTTTGTTCTTTCACGAGTGTAAAAGCATTGTTAATTCTGAACCACCGCAGGTCCGAGTGATTTTTGAAAGCCCTTTTTTGTTAGTGGAAGATTGTTAATAACATGGCACCGCCCAGTGGATTATTCTATTGTGCTGACATTGTTCACAAGACGCTTGAAGTCATTCTAGAATTCACCGTTGGGCAATAAATGAAAGAGCCAAAGCAATTAAAATTGTTACATCTTATCTACATTAAAACATGTAACATAACAAAAAAAATTAGGTAGAATCTAATACTGGGGTTGTCATTCATCGCAAGATTCTGGCATTGAGCTGTAATCAAACCTTGCTGATTGGCAAGGATCTCCAGTTTTGGGTAACAATTAAATTAGATTTCAAAATATATGATAACATTATCTTACAATCTTATTACTGAAAAATACAGAGTTTCCAGGCTACTGTGCAGCAACACAATTTATGGTGGTGAATACGAGAGAAAATCCCAACAACTAAAATGACTTCAACATGAAATGGTTAATTTGGTTTCGGAGCTTGAGTGTAACACTGTCATTTGAAGAAATCATTCTGTAACCCTCTGAATAATGAACTGTGTTTGGTTCTTCAGCAAATCATATTTCAGGCTATTAAAAATAAACCAATATTATCCCCTTCCTGCTCATTGTATCCACCAACACTATGGTTTCTTCCTTTACGAACATAAGAAGTAGGAGCAGGAGTAGGCCATACGGCCCCTCGAGCCTGCTCTGCCATTCAATAAGATCATGGCTGATCATCGACGTCAACTCCACTTTCCTGCCCAATCTCCATATCACTTGATTCCCCTAGAGTCTGAGAATCTATCTATCTCAGCCTTGAATATACTCAAAGACTCAGCATCCACAGCCCTCTGGGGCAGAGAATTCCAAAGATTCACAACCCTCTGAGTAAAGAAATTCCTCCTCATTTAGGTCTTAAATGGTCTACCCCTTATCCTGAGACTATGCCCCCTAGTTCTAGACACTCCAGCCAGGGGAAACAACCTCTCAGCATTTACCCTGTCAATCCCCTTCAGAATCTTGTATGTTTCAATGAGATCACCTCTCATTCTTCTAAACTCCAGAGAGTATAGGCCCATTCCACACAATCTCTCATCACAGGACAGCCCTCTCATCCCAGGAATCAATCTAGTGAACCTTTGTTGCACCGCCTCCAAGGCAAGTATATCCTTCCTTAGATAAGGAGACCAAAACTGTGCACAGTACTCCAGGTGTGGTCTCACCAAGGCCCTGTACAATTGTAGCAATACTTCCTTACTCTTATACTCCAACCCCCTTGCAATAAAGGCCAACATGCCATTTGCCTTCCTTATTGCATGCTAGCTTTCTGTGTTTCTTGCACGAGGACAGCCAAATCTCTCTGAACACCAACATTTAAAAGTTTCTCACCATTTGAAAAATATTCTGTTTTTCTATTCTTCCTACCTACTTTGCCTGGGAGGTTGGGACAATCTTGCTCATGGACCTGTCCATGGCAATTATTGGCACTCGGTGACTGTCTCAGAGTAGCTGTGTTTCTGTTGGTTCTGGCTGGTGGCACCTAGGTTTGTTTTCATTCCCTCCCGAGATGGGTCATCTTTGGTTGTATTACAAAGTATGCAGTCTCACGTTCTCCAAATGCTGAGTTCCTAATCGCAGTTAACAAGTCAGGGAGCAATGCCAATCAAAGACCAGGCCTACAAATAGGTACGGGCCTGACAGTGGGCCCAACTGGTGCACTCTCGCCATAAATCTGGCAGGGGTGTAGCCGAAGGTCATGCATGCCAAGCCCCAACCTAGCACAGAAGTTTCTCATAGCTTTGTTTGGGGGCAGGCGGGCGCCCAGTGGCGTGGGCACCCCTCACGCGTATGTAAATGGCAAGACCTCGGAATTGCCTGGTGAGGTCAGCAGCAGTGGTCCCCAGTGGGCGTGATCTCGGCACAATTAAAGGGATTGTGTTTGAAGGATTTTCACGGCCATCCCCAGATTCACATACTGTATAAAGAATGGCTGTTTGGGTCAGGCACTAGAGGTCAAATAGTGGGATTATATACACCCCTACATGAGTCAGTACTGTCAGGAAAAAAAAATAGAAAGAAAAAATATGGCAACCAAGGACACTCTGATTCTTCTTGATCTGTACGTTCCTAATATTGATATAATTTCTAGTAATCGTGACATCATGTGCAAGTGGTGCGATGATGCATTTGAATGCAAATCATGTTATTGCACTATGAATGGCAAAAGTAATTTTAACAAACACTTTTTCACAAAGACAGTGTACCTTTAATATGTTTCTAATTTGGCTCCAAATCGAGGAGCATGTAATCTCTTCTCTCAATAAACTGGGAAGAACGACACAGCCTCCAATAAAACCGATTCCTCAAAGGGGGCAGGAAGAATCTCTGGACTGAAGGGACACAGTGTTACAGCGGCTGGTAATCCAGCCACATCGACAGAAGATTGCTGGATAAGGTACGCAAATTAGGATAGAGACTTATACAAGTGTGCTGCAAAACTGTGCTGGGCTTTTTTAAGGACACCGATCAATAAAGCTGGATTAAGACATCACTGATCTGTACTCTCAGAAGGAAGATGGGCTGTGCAACTGTAATTCAACAATTTGCAAAAAGACAAATATTTATACACTAACTGCATTTATGTACTGTGGTTCAACACAGATATTGCAGGAAACAACACTACCGAGATTTTTTCAAACCTAAATATTATTAATATGTCATAAAGCCCCATTTTATATAACCATATAAAGACTATGATGTTCGTCAGCAACACCATCCCCAGCGACCATTTATCATGTCAGCCTTCAAAATGGAGCTTGTGAGGCCTCAGCTGGTTATTGCTAAATTTCCGGACCATCACTGGATATTTCTGTGCGAAACAAAAATCTTTTTGCGTGTGTGCCTCTCTCCCTTTTGCTTCTACATCACCTCCATCTCCCTTTTGCTTCTTTCTGCCTTCCTTTTCTCTTTTAATTCTTTTTCTCTGTCTCTTTTGTCTCTGCTATTTGCCTCCTTTTGTTTTACTCTCTCTCCCTTCTTCTGCATCTCCTGGTTGCATAATTTCCATCTGCCAGTTCAATTTTCAGCACAGACAGCATTTTAACAAGCAATTGTTTGGCAGGTTGCTGTTGGTGCCAAACCAATAGCAACAAAAGCAGTGAGCGCATTGACAATACTACACTTTGCCTCCTTGCAGCCCTTAGCGCACACCCTTTACACTGATCACAACCCTCAAACAACCTGCCTGCATTTTCTGTACTGGGAAGATTTTTTACCAATCCTATCCTGTAATTGTGAGGACAGCCACCGATCCACAGGCTTACTAGAAACTCTTTTTGTAAAACAGAGTTATGCTGCATTTCTCAGTCAGGGGAAAAAAAATGAAACATTTAGGGAAAGCAACAATACTGGATTGCATGGTATGACCATGGTTGAAGGGTTAGCTAAAATATGTTACAGGAGTCATCACTCGTTCATATACTTTAAAAGGTTTCAATGCAGATGACAGAGGACTAAGGTGCACTCGATCACACTTGAAAGTGGGATTGATAACCCAAGAGGTGCTTGGATAATGTTTTAATGCAAATGTGCAGTAATCATATTCTTCCTCAGCCTTTTTTCAATATTATATATGATACACTCGGTACTGCCAGTGCGACACCCCATCGCAAATAATCTCAGCGACACATGGTCAAATATCTCCGCTTCAAATTGTTTCAGGAGATTGGCCGACAATTTACTCTTTATGCTGCAATGCCGTTGTAATTATGGCGAGGCTGGACTTCCACCAGCCTGCCAAATCATTGAGCCGGGGAAATTTCTTGGGTGAATCCTAACTTACATATTCAGGTAGGCCCCGGCAGTATTCCCCCACCTGTGCTGCGGAGGCTGCCTCAGGGGTGAAAATGGCTCCTGTGGGGCTCGGTCACCTGCAGCAGCCAAGTGGAACCAGCTGCCTGCAGGACAGCACACGGGGAAGCGTCTTTTTTGTGCCTGAAATTTTAAAATTGCAGGCTTAAGGAGTGAATCGATCCCAGGAGCGGTGGGAATACATCGCAGAATTGGCAGGGAGCTGGTGTAATGGCTCTCTGGCTGATTGTCCACTCCCACTAAAATGATGTAATCTGCCTCAGATGCTACACTTATATTGGAGATGGTATGAATCTCAAGCAGTGTGACTATCTCTGTGAGGGGTGTCACACATTATTTGCCAAAATTCAAAATACCCTCAAATCGGTGACTTGAAACCAGTTACACTGCAGTTCCTATATTGATGCCATGTGAAAACCATGCACTGTATCAACTTGAAACTGCTGCTGCTGAGCCCATAAGGGCAGTATAGATATATCAAAACAAAAAGAGAACTTTTCTGGGGCTCTTCTCCCACAGCAGAGCCTCTGCAACATTGGAAAGAGAGGACATATGAAAACACAGAATGAGAAAAGGCCACTTGGTCTAACAAATCCACCCATTTCGTTGGAGTAGGTATCATTTACGCTATCACAGACTCTTCTATAGATTAGTTAGTGAAGCATATATAGAAGCATTTATTTAAACAGTAGTTATTCTTCAAGACAAGAAACCACTGGCTCTAACCTGCCTTAACTGTGACTCCACCCACACAAAGCATTACATTTCCAGTATCACTTTCCAGGATTGTCCTCAAGTTGGTAGCTACTGCCGTCAACTACAGAACAATACATTCTTTAACACAAACCCTGCGGCAAGTGAGTGAAAACCCAGTCATCTGATTGGATAGCTCACATCTGAATATCCAGTCAAGCAGCCAAAACCAAAAATCCACTACCGACTGGATATTTTTTAATTTGATTTTTATCAATTCTCAGGATATAGGCATCGCTGGCAAAGCCGGCGTTTATTACCCAGCCCTAGTTACCCTTGAGAAGGTGGTGGTGGGCCTTCTTCTTGAACCGCTGCAGCCCTTGTGGTGAAAGCACTCTTATGTTGTTAGAACATAAGAACAAGAATTAGGAGCAGGATTTGAGCCTGCTCTGTCATTCAATAAGATCATGGCTGATCTTTGACCTCAACTCCACGTTCCCGCCCGATCCCCATATCCCGTGATTCCCCATGAATCTAAAAATCTTTCTATCTCTGCCTGAGAACATCCACAGCCTTCTGGGATAGAGAATTCCAAAGATTCACAACCCTGAGTGAAGAAATTCTCCTCATCTCAGACTTAAATGGCCTACCCCTTAACCTAAGACCATGCCCCCTAGTTCTAGACACTCCAGTCAATGGAAACAATCTCTCAGCATCGACCCTGTCAATCCCCCTCAGAATCTTATATGTTTCAATGAGATCACCTCTCATTCTTCTAAACTCCGGAGAGTATAGGCCCAATCTACTCAATCTCTCCTCATAGGACAGCCCTCTCATCCCAGGGATCAATCTCGTGAACCTTTGTTGCACCACCTCCAAGGCAAGTATGTCCTTTCTCAGATAAGGAGACCAAAACTGTGCACAGTCCTCCAGGTGTGCTCTCGCCAAAGCCCTGTACAATTGTAGCAAGACTTCTTTACTCTTGTGTTTGCCTTCCTTATTGTTTGCTGTACCTACATGCTAACTTTCTGTGTTTCCTGTACAGGGACACCTAAATCTCTCTGAACACCAACATTTAATAGTTACTCACCATTTAAAAATAGTTTTTCTATTCTTCCTAGCAAAGTGAATAACCTCACATTTCACTCCATCTACCACCTTATTGCCCACTCACTTAACCTGTCTATATCCTTTTGCAGGCTCTTTGTGTTCTCCTCACATTTTACTTTCCCACCTAGCTTTGTATCGTCAGCAAACTTGAATACATTGCACTCGGTCCCTTCGTCTAAGTCATTAATATAGATTGTAAATAGCTGAGGCCCAAGCACTGATCCTTGTGGCACCCCACTAGCTACAGCCTGCCAACTGGAAAATGACCCGTTTATTTCTACTCTCTGTTTTCTGTCCGTTAACGAATCCTCTATCCATGTTAATATATTACCCCCAACCTTTTATGTGGTACCTTATCGAATGCCTTTTGGAAATCCAAATATATTACATCTGATGGTTCCCCTTTATCTACCCTGCTAGTTACATCCTCAAAAATCTCTAATAAATTTGTCAAACACGATTTCCCTTTCATAAAACCATGCTGACTCTGCCTAATCGTACTATGATTTTCTAAGTGCCCCGTTACACTTCCTTAATAATGGATTCCAGCATTTTCCCGACAACTGATGTCAGGCTACCTGGCCTGTAGTTCCCTGTTTTCTCTCTCCCTCCTTTCTTGAATAGCAGGGTTACATTTGCTACCTTCTAAACTGCTGGGACTAGAATCGAGGGAATTTTGGAAGATCACAACCAAAGCATCCACTATCTCTGCAGCTACCTCTTTTAGAATCCTAGGATGTAGGCCATAAAGTCCAGGGGATTTGTCGGCTTTTAGTCCCATTAGTTTCTCATGTACTTTTTCTCTACTGATATTAATTACTTCAAGTTCCTCACTCTTATTAACCCCTTGGTTCCCCACTATTTTTGGTATGCTTTTTGTGGGCTGGATTTTAACTCCGGTGCGGGCTGTTGTCGTGTTATCCGAATTTCATGTTTCCCACACGAATCTAAATAGATGTGGGAGACTGATGCAATTTTAACTCAATTGTCCAATTGATTTCCAACATGTGCGAAGCCTTTGCAAATGGGTTTTTCATGACTGAAAGTCCCCTTCGATGACGTCATCATTGCGGCTGCATTTAAGGTCCACAGCAAGCCTTGCTTCTTTTGCAGGCTTCCACGCTTTCTCCATTTGGTGTCAGAGGGACCTGCAGGAAAGATGACAAGAAGGAGGGCAAGATCAGCTCCTCGCTTTGACGAGGCAGCATGCAGACATTAGTCGATGGGGCGAGGGCCAACAGGGAGGTGCTGTTCCCTTCATCAGGGAGGAAGAGGTCTCCCACTCAGACCAAGGCAGTGTGGATGCAGGTGGCTGAGGAGGTCAACTCCTTGGGAGTCACCCACAGAACCTGGATACAGTGCAGGAAAAGATTTCATAACCTTCAGCGCACTGGAAAAGTGAGTATGAATTTCCCATCACCCTTAATCTGATCCCCACTGCCTTTCCTCACCAGCACTCAGCTTTAGCAATCTCTTCCTCCACATCCCACTTGACACTGACATCCATGCACCCTTACCCATTCCCTCTCTCTCTATGCTCACATTCACAAAACTATTCCATCATGCAGCCCTCACACTCCCTATCAATCTGATGCTTTGAACACAACTGACAACACACAGGCAGGGCCCTTGGTCTTGCAACCTCACTCCATCTTTGTCTCCTTCTAAGTATCTATGCTATGCAATTTCTACACTCACTCCTTCATTCTCACTCAACCTCCACTTGTCTCCCCCATTGCAGGAAAAGAGAGCTCACAACAAAAGAGCGAGCCAGGACAGGAGGAGGGACAGCCTCAATAGCCCACCTGACCCCCTGGGAGGAGGCCGTCCTGGAAATTATGGGCATTGAGGATGATTCGTGCGTGGGGGATGGACAGACGGGTGCAACACAGCAAGCTGGTGACAGAAAAGTTTCCCATCTCTCTCTTTGACATTGCATGAGTCACTGATAATGATTGTGAAGCTGTAACAGATGCACTTATGAGCATCTGCAAAAAGCTATGTGCATGTAGCCTTTGCATCACATCTCTGACTCTTTCCTTTACTCCCCCACAGGACCATCACAAGCATCCATCCCCCCTAGCCAGGAAGAAGAGGCTGAGCAGCCAGACTCCTCAGAGGAAGCTGCAACTTCTGAGGGCACAGCGTCACCAGAATTCAGCGCACCCAGCACCAGCGCAGACACTCACACCTCGGTGGGACCTTCGGGACATAGAGTAGTGTTGTCACCTGGTGTATCACAGCTCACAAGTGAGCATCAGCAGATTGTGGAGACAGGGACAGCAGTGGAGAGTCTTAGTCGGAGGGCGCAGGACTCTGGCAGCTCGGCTCAGCAGCATGTTGACCCTCTGCCTCTGGGTCCATCCATAAGATCAGAGGTGATGGAACTCCAGGCACAGATGCAGGAGCCTCTGACAGGTTTTGTCTCTAGGGTCGCTGCGAGTGTGGAGCGAATGGAGGAGTCCATAGCGAACATGAGCAGAGCCTTTGTGGAGTCATTGGTGCATGAATGCATCACCATGGAAAGGATGGCTACCTCAGTGGAAACGATTGCTACCTCCGTGGTAAGGCTGGCTACCGTACAGGAGTGGGTGGCTACGGTAGAGTAGAGGAGGAGGGCTACGGCCATGGAGGAGCTTAGTCGCCAGGGTATGGAAAACATGGTCATTGTTCAGAATAGAATGACATCTCTTGAGGAGCAATGGGCATCTATTGAACAGAGAAACCAGACCTTCATGGAAGTCCTTCTGAGTAGGACTGCCATTGCAGATATGGGTCCCCATGGCCCCCCTGATGTGCAGCAAGGTGCTCTCCAGCCAATTGCAGGCGCTGAGGGGGACCTGACCCATGAGGGGGAGGTTGGTGGCATACCTCAAGGAAGTGGGAGCTCCTCTCCAAGCGCTCACACTTCCTTGCCACTGCAGAGCACTCGGTCAGAGCCCCACCGGAGTCCACACGCAAGTGAGATAGACGTCTTAACCCCTGCACAGCTGCAGGAGCAGCAGACTGTTGACGAGCCCTCACAGGCTCGCAACCCCAGAGGACACCCGCCAAAGGTGTCGAGACAGGAGCAGCAGGAAAGTGAGCTAGGGGCCTCTACATCTGCTGAAGCCACAGGGGAAGCACTATGTAGGAGCACGCGCATAAGGAAGATAAAGCACAAGTAGTCACAAGGGTAGTCACTTGGGTGGAATTTTGTGTTTAGTGTAAAAATGCCATCACGTCGTAATTGTACATAAAAATTCTGATGGCAAATGTTGCAGCTGTGGCATCTGTCATTTTGCTATTGGGACTTCCACATTGAGGCCTTAGGAATACTTGCAACTGTCAGTATGGTGGTCAGATTGCTAGGAATCCTCTGGTTCTTGGCCATTGTCAAAGCTCTGGTAAGAAGCTGCGAGACAAAAGTGTTTGATTGGCTAGGCTAAGCAAATCTGGCCAGGATGAGTGCGTTCCTTGCATCCCGCTGGCTGATGGGTCTCTGCAGGATGTTCGTTTCGCCCTCCTCATCTGAGGAGGATATGTGAGGAGCCACTTGGTCCTCAGGAATCTGCAAGCCATGACGCTGTGCCATGTTGTGAAGTGCACAGCAAACCACGACGATTCTGGAGACCCTGGCTGCTGAGTACTGCAGGACTCCACCTGATCTATCCAGGCATCTGAAGCGCATCTTCAGCAAACCGATGGTTTGCTCGATTATGACTCTGGTGGACATGTGGCTGGAGTTGTAACTCTCCTCAGCTTCGTTGGATGGGCTCCTCATTGGCGTCATCAGCCACGTCCTCAGGGGATAGCCCTTGTCTACAAGTAGCCATCCATTAAGTTGGTCTGGCGGACTGAATAGCGGAGGTACACTAGACTGGCGCAGTATGAAGAAGTCATTGCAACTGCCAGGGTACATGGCACAAACATGCAAAATTTCCTTCTTGTGGTCATACACCAGCTGAACGTTAAGGGAGTGGAAGCCCTTGCGGTTGACAAAAATATCTGGATTGCGATGGGGTGCCGTAAGGGCCACATGTGTGCCGTCAACGACGCCCTGCACCCTTGGAAAGCCTGCCAGATGAGCTAATCCAACCGCTCGCGCCGTGCCACTTGCTCAATCCTTGGTGAAATGGATGTGATTGTGCGCGAGGGCAACGGTTACCTGCGAGATGCAAGTGTGTGCAGCCGCCTGGGAGATGCCGCTGATGTCTGCTGCTGATCCCTGGAATGAGCCTGAGGCAAAAAAGTTGAGTGCGGTGGTGAATTTCACGGCCACTGGTAATGCTTGTCCACCTGTTCCTCTGGGCAGCAGGTCTTGCTGTAGCATTGCGCAGATGTCAGTCACTACCTCTCGCAAAAGTCGGAGCTGCCTTTGGCACTGCTGCTCAGACATGTTGAGATAGGTGACCCTGCGTCTGTAGACCGTTTGGGGGGTATCTCCTGCGCCGACGGGCTTCCAGGCGCTGGCCCCTTCTGGCCTGTGCAGCCTCAGGTGGGTGAGCAGCAGCCTGGCGTGCCTGCTGCTGCTGCTGCTGCTGTTGCTCCTGGTGCCGCGGCTGGTGCTCGAGCTCCTCTAATGCCCAGATGGGAAGGAAATAAATGGCTCCCATGCTTCTGGTATATACCTCTGTTGAGGAAGCACTGAGTGAAGGTGGCGAGAGGTGTTTCCCAGGAGGCCACACTGGAGATGGGTGTGAGGCTCCAACCTTCCACAGGTGTGGTTAAGCCTTCTAAAAGTTGCCCCAGGCCTGAGACCACTAAGTCCTGCCACCTGCAAATGATGGCTGATCAAATCTCCTCTTTAATGGTTGACCTGCAGTTGATAGTCAGCAATCCAATAGTGCTCCCGCCAGGTTTCACATTCTTGTTTCCCACCAGGCGTGTTTTACGTGGGAAAAGGGTTAAATTTGCAAGGGCCTGTTAAAATAGGATTATAGAGGCCATTTAGTGATTATTAAGGGCCTTAAAAACCAGTCCCGCCTGTTGGATGCGGGACGGAGTCGGGACCATCAAACACGCCTGAGTTAAAATTGCTCGGAGTCGGGAACCAGGCGGTGGGGGGGGTCCCGCCTGCCAGTTTTTGAGATTTTAACCCCCCGCACGCCTCCAAGCCCGACTCCACGGCTCAATGAAAATCGAGCCCTGTGTCTTCTACTGTGAGGACAGATACAAAATATTTGTTTAAAGTCTCTGCCATTTCCTTATTCCCCATTATAATTTCACCTCTCTCAGCCTCTAAGGAACCAACATTTACTTTTGCCACTCTCTTCCTTTTTACATACTTGTAGAAGCTCTTACATCTGTTTTTATATTTCTTGCTAGATTACTCTCATCTTCTATTTTCTCCCCTTATATCAATTTTTTTGTCATCCTTTGCTGGTTGCTACAGCTCTCCCAATCCTCAGGCTTACTACTATTCTTCGCAACATTATAAGCCTCTTCTTTTAATCTAATGCTATCCTTAACTTCTTTAGTTAGCCACGAATGGATCACTTTTCCCATGGAATTTTATTTCTCAATAGAATGTATATTTATTGAGAATTTATGAATATTTCTTTAAATGTTTGCTACTGCTTATCTACCATCATACCTTTTAATCTAATTTCCCAATATACCTTAGCCAACTCACATATGTAACTGGCTTTATTTAAGCTCAAGACTCTTGTTTCCAACTGAAGCATTTCACTCTCAAACTCAACGTGAAATGTTATCATATTATGATCACTCTTCCGCAGAGGATCCATTACTATGAGATTACTAATTACCGCCGTCACATTACACAATACAAGATCTAAAATAGCCTGTTCCCTGGTTGGTTCCATGAAGTATTGTTCTAGGAAACTGTCTCGAATGCATTCCATGAACTCATCCTCCAGACTATCTTTGCCAATTTGATTTGCCCAGTCTATATGAAGATTAAAGTCCCCAATGATTATTGTATTATGTTTGTTACAAGCTCCTGTTATTTGTTGATTAATACTCTTGTGCAATGGTATAGCTACTGTTTGGGGGCCTAGCAACTACTCCCACCAGTGTTCTCTGCCCCTTGTTATTTCTCATCTCCATCCAGACTGACTCTACTTCCTGATCTTCTGAGAGGAGATTCTTTCCTTCGACTGTCCTTATGTCATCCTTTATTATCAGGGCTACCCCACCTCTTTTTCTATTCTGCCTGTGTTTTCTAAACGTCAAGTACCCTGGAATATTTAGCTCCCAACCTTGGTTACCTTGCAACCATGTCTCTGTAATGGCATTTAGATCAAAGCCATTTATCTCTATTTGTGCCACTAATTTGTCTATCTTGTTATGAATGCTTTGCGCATTCAGATAAAGAGCCTTTAATTTGAACTTTTTACCATTATTCCCTGCTTTCACCTTATTCGCTGATGCATTTTACCGTTAAACTCTATCCCTTCCTGTCACACTCTGCTTATCTTTACCCAAATCGCTACACTGTTCCATTGCCTTGTTAGGTAGGGAATTATAGGATTTTGACCCATCAACGATGAAGGAACGGCGATATATGTTCAAATCAGGAAGGTGTGTGACTTGGAGGTGATGGTGTTCATATGCATCTGCTGCCCTTGTCTTTCTGTGTGGTGGAAGTCGTGAGGTGCTGTCGAAGAAGTCTTGGCGAGTTGCTGCAGTGCATCCTGCAGATGGTACACACTGCAGCCATGGTACGCCGGTGGTGGAGGGAACGGATGTTTAAGCTGGTGGATGGGGTGCCAATCAAGCGGACTGCTTTGTCCTAGATGGTGTCGAGCTTCTTGAGTGCTGTTGTGGCTATAGCCCTTCAGTCAAGTGGAGAGTATTCTTTCACCCTCCTGATTTGTGCCTTGTAGGTGGTGGAGAGGCTTAGGGAAATCAGGAGGTGAGACACTTACCACAGAATAACCAGCCTTTGACCTGCTCTAGTAGCCATGGCATTTATCTAGCAGGTCCAGTTGAGTTTCTGCTCAATTTTGACCCCCTGGATGTTGATGGTGGGGGATTCAGCAATGGTAATGCCACTGAACATCAATGGGAGGTAGCTAGGCTAGTTCTTGTTGGAGATGGTCATTGCCTGGCACTTGTGAGGAGCGAATGTTACTTGCCATTTATTGGCCCAAGCCTGGGTGTTACCCAGGACTTGCTGCATGTGGGCATGGACTGCTTCATTATCTGTGAATTGTGAATGGAACAGAACACTGTGCAATCACCAGCAAAAAGCCCCACTTCTGTCCATCTAATGGAGGGAAGGTCATTGATGAAGCAGCTGAAAATAGTTGGGCCTAGGACGCTAAGTGGTCCTGGCGGAACCCAAACTGAGCATTGGTGAGCAGGTTATTGGTGAGTAAGTGACACTTCATCGCGCTGTCGACGACACCGTCCATCACTTTTTCTAATGATTAAGAGTAGGTTGATAGGGTGGTAATTGGCTGGATTGGATTTGTCCTGCTTTTTGTGGACAGGACATACCTGGGCAATTTTCCACATGGTCGGGTAGATGACAGTGTTGTGGCTGTACTGGAACAGCTTGGCTAGGTCTTGTAATGGACCTCCCTCATCTACTCCTTCCTCGCCTTCACCCAAGTCTTCCTCATCAGACCAGGGGACTTCCTCCTGCTGCTCCTCCTCTATATGCAAACCTCTTTGGATAGCAAAACTGTGCAACATGCAGCACACTACCATAATCTGTTGTACGTCAGTTGTGCAGGAGTGCTGGCGTTACAGAGGGGTCTCATTAGCAATGTGGCAGGGGTGGGGGGGGGGGGATGGCAGTCTTTGCCCCGAAGCAGCCACCCTCTGATGTTGCGTGGCAGGTGGAATAGTGGGGGAATGATTGATTGGCGCGGGATGAAGGTATTGTGACAGCTGGCTGGAAACCGGGTACACACCTGCATGAT
Source organism: Somniosus microcephalus (assembly GCF_052327205.1). Lineage (NCBI taxonomy): Eukaryota > Metazoa > Chordata > Chondrichthyes > Squaliformes > Somniosidae > Somniosus > Somniosus microcephalus. Next base: position 41,269,773 of record NC_140988.1, read on the forward strand.
TCTGTGGCTACACAGTCATCGAATGAATTGACTTCCTATTAACAGATGCTGCTGGCTGTTATTCTTGCATCACGATAGCTACATATGTGCAGTCAATGAGCCCCTGAACATGAGGGAGGCCAGTCACTGCAGCACATCCCAGAGCCCTTTCATTTTGACTGCTGATGTTCATTGGGAAGGAGATGTAATCATTGGCCCTGACAAAGAGGGTACTGGTGACCTGCTTGGTGTATTTATGAACTGTTTTGACTGACAGAGGTGGGAAATGTTCCCTGGAGCACCCTAGAAAGATCCTGAGGCAAAGAAGTTCAGGGCTGTGGTTACGTTCACTGCCACTGAGTAAGCATGGCTTCCTGGCCCAGCATGCAGTCGGCGCTGTTGTAGGAGGCTGCATTGGCCTGCGACAGCCTGCCTGAAAAGCACAGCCTCCTCATGCACTGTTCCTCGGAGATTTCCAGGAATCTCACTCTAGGCCTGTGGACCCGATGGGCTGGGGAAGTCCTGCTTCGAGCAGCCCCGCCCTCACCTACTGTCATCTAAGAGGCCCAATCTGCTGCTCCTTGTGGCAGGGCAGCTTGCTCCTGTTGCTCCTCCTCTTCCTGCAATCAGATTAATGCAGCAAGACTGGCAGCCACCATAAGCTGTGTGCTTATTGAGGGTGTGCAAGCAGAATAAACGCAGGAAAATGTGGGAGCCGGTGGACCCCATTTTGGCTCACAGTGATTACATTTGCGACAAGTGTTTGCTGCTAGAGGAACTCCGGCACCGTGTTGATGTGCTTGAGACCGAGCTTCAGACACTGCAACACATCAGGGAGGGGGAAAAGTACCTGGACTCTATGTTTCAGGAGGTAGTCACACCTATGAAATTAATTAATTCAGATGTAGTCCGTGGTCAGGGACAGGACGGTGTGACTATGAGTGAGGCAGGTACGGGGATCCAGGAGGTAGTGTTGGAGGAGCCGCAGCCCTTGCTCTTGTCAAACAGGTTCGAAGTTCTTCCTCCCTGTGGGGGCGGGAGCAGGGACTGCAGGGAGGATGAGCAACCTGGCCACAGCACCGTGGAACAGGGGGCCATTCAAGAGGGGGGAGTAAATAGAAATGTTGTAGTGGTAGGGGATAGTATCATTAGGGGGATAGATAGGGTTCTTTGCAGCCGAGAGCGGGAGTCCCGAAGGCTGTGTTGCCTGCCCGGTGCCAGGGTTAAGGACATCTCTTCTGGGCTGGAGAGAAACTTAGAGTGGGAGGGGGAGGATCCAGTTGTCGTGGTCCATGTTGGTACCAACGACATAGATAAGACAAGGAAGAAGGTTCTGTTAAAGGAGTATGAGCAGCTAGGGGTCACATTAAAAAACAGAACCTCAAGAGTAATAATCTTACCTGAGCCACGAGCGAATTTGGCTAGGATAAATAAAATTAGAGAATTAAATGCGTGGCTCAAAGACTGGTGTGGGAGAAATGGGTTTTGCTTCTTGGGACACTGGCACCAGTACTAGGACAGGAGAGAGCTGTTCCGTTGGGACGGACTTCACTTGGCCAGTGCTGGGACTAGAATCCTGGCGGATCATATAACTAGGGCTGTAGAGAGGGCTTTAAACTAATTAGTGGGGGGGAGGTTTCTAGAGAGCAAATAATAAAAATGACAACGGAGAAAGTCATAGACCTAGGTAGCAGTGGGGGAATTAAAAACCAGAGAGTGTCAGGAATGGATAGAATGTATGGAGTAAAAGGTAAAGTAGTAAAAGGGGAAAAAGCAGGAACTAAGTGTCACAAAACATATTTGAAAGTTCTTTATCCGAATGCACGTAGCATTCGTAACAAAATGGATGAGTTGACGGCAGAAATAACTACATATGGGTATGATCTTGTGGCCATTACAGAAACATGGCTGCAGGGTGACCATGACTGGGAATTAAACATACGAGGGTATTTAACAATCAGGAAGGACAGGCAGGAAGGAAGGGGAGGTGGGGTGGCTATGTTAATAAAAGAAGGAATCACTGCAATACAGAGAAATGATATTGGGTCAAAGGATCAGGATAATGAAACAGTTTGGGTGGAGATAAGGAATAATAAGGGGGAAAAAAACACTGGTGGGCGTAGTCTATAGGCCTCCTAACAGTTGCAACTCTGTTGGACGGAGTATTAATCAGGAAATAGTTGGGACTTGTAATAAGGGAACAGCTATAATTATGGGGGATTTTAACTTTCATATTAACTGGACAAATCAAACTGGGCAGGGCAGCCTTGAGGAAGAGTTCATTGAGTGTATTAGGGATGGGTTTCTTGAGCAGTATCCTGTGTAATGAGACAGGATTAATTAAAAATAGTCCTAGTAAAGGATCCCCTTGGAATGAGTGACCATAACATGGTTGAATTCCATATTCAATTAGAGGGTGAGAAGGTTGGATCTCAAACAAATGTACTGAGCTTGAATAAAGGAGACTATGAAGGTATGAGAGCGGAATTGATTAGAGTGGACTGGGAAAATAGATTAAAGGGTAAGACGGTACATGATCAGTGGTGTACATTCAAGGAGTTATTTTACAACTTTCAAAAAATATATATTCCACTGAGGAAAAAAGGGTGTAAAAGAAGACAGCCATCCATGGCTAAGTAAAGTAATAAAGGATAATATCCGACTAAAAACAAGGGCATATAAGGTAGCCAAATCTAGTGGGAGGATAGAAGATTGGGAAGTCTTTAAAAGACAGCAAAAAATAACTAAAAGATTGATTAAGAAAGGGAAGATAGATTATGAAAGTAAATTAGCAAAAAATATAAAAACAGATAGCAAGAGTTTCTATCGTTATATAAAAAGAAAAAGGGTGGCTAAAGTAAATGTTGGTCCCTTAGAGGATGAGACCGGGAAATTAATGGTGGGAAACATGGAGATGGCAAAAACGCTGAACAAATATTTTGTATCAGTCTTTACAGTAGAGGACACTAAGAATATCCCAACACTGGACAAACAGGGAGCTCTGGGGGGGAGGAGCTAAGTACGATTAAAATCACTAAGGAAGTGGTACTTGGTAAAATAATGGGACTTAAGCCGGATAAATCCCCTGGACCTGATGGCTTACATCCTAGGGTCTTGAGGGAAGTGGCGGTAGGGATTGTGGATGCATTGGTAATAATTTTCCAAAACTCCCTGGACTCAGCAAAGGTCCCGGCAGATTGGAAAACTGCTAATGTAACACCCGTATTTAAAAAGGGTAGTAGACAGAAGGCTGGAGACTATAGACCAGTTAGCCTAACATCCGTGGTTGGTAAAATTTTAGAGTCCATTATTAAGGAGACAGTAACGGGACATTTGGATAAACATAATTTAATAGGACAAAGTCAGCATGATTTTACGAAGGGGAAGTCATGTTTGACAAATTTGCTTGAGTTCTTTGAGGACGTAACATACAGGGTGGATAAAGGGGAACCAGTGGACGTAGTGTATTTAGACTTCCAAAAGGTATTTGACAAGGTGCCACATGAAAGATTATTGCTCAAGATAAAAAATCACGGGATTGGGGGTAATATTCTGGCATGGGTGGAGGATTGGCTATCTAATAGAAAGCAGAGAGTTGGGATAAATGGTTCATTCTCAGACTGGCAATCAGTAACTAGTGATGTTCCGCAGGGGTCAGTGCTGGGACCCCAACTCTTTACAATCTAGCTTAACGATTTGGAGGAAGGGACCGAGTGTAACATATCAAAGTTTGCAGATGATACAAAGATGGGAGGGAAAGTAGTGAGTGAGGAGGACATAAAAAACCTGCAAAGGGACATAGACAGGCTAAGTAAGTGAGCAGAGATTTGGCAGATGGAATATAATACTGGAAAGTGTGAGGTTATGCACTTTGGCAGGAAAAATCATAGAGCAAGTTATTATCTTAATGGCAAGAAACTGGAAAGTACTACAGTACAAAGGGATCTGGGGGTCCTGGTGCACGAAACACAAAAGTGTGCAGCAGGTGATCAAGAAGGCCAATGGAATGTTGGCTTTTATTGCTAGGGGGATGGAATATAAAAACAGGGAGGTATTGCTGCAGTTGTACAAGGTATTGGTGAGACCACACCTGGAATACTGCATACAGTTTTGGTGTCCATACTTAAGAAAAGACATACTTGCTCTCGAGGCAGTACAAAGAAGGTTCACTCGGTTAATCCCGGGGATGAGGGGGTTGACATATGAGGAAAGGTTGAGTAGATTGGGACTCTACTCATTGGAGTTCAGAAGAATGAGAGGCGATCTTATTGAAACATATAAGATTGTGAAGGGGCTTGATCGGGTGAATGCGGTGAGGATGTTCCCAATGATGGGTGAAACTAGAACTAGGGGGCATAATCTTAGAATAAGGGGCTGCTCTTTCAAAACTGAGATGAGGAGATACTTCTTCACTCAGAGGGTGGTAGGTCTGTGGAATTTGCTGCCCCAGAGAGCTGTGGAAGCTACATCATTAAATAAATTTAAAACAGAAATAGACAGTTTCCTAGAAGTAAGGGGAATTAGGGGTTACGGGGAGCAGGTAGGAAATCGGACATGAGGCTAGGTTCGGATCGGTTATGGCCCTGTGGATGGCAGGGCGGGCCCAGGGGCCGTGTAGCCTGGTCCTGCTCCTACTTCTTGTGTTCTAATTCTGTGTTAGATTTCTGGAGATGGTTCTATTCACAGGGATTAGTGGAGACCTCGGGAACAGGCTGCCAGCTAGGAGTCCTTTACAGAGTGATCTCCTGGATGAGTTTCGATCGCCTAGATGGGTCGGAAAGGAATTTCCCAGATTTTTTCTCCCAAATTGGCCATTGGGTTTTTTATCTGGTTTTTCGCCTCTCCCGGGAGATCACATGGGTTCGGGTGGGATGGAGAGTGAAAGTAGATTTGAGGTTAGGATCGGATCAGCCATGATCTTATTGAATGGCGGAGCAGGCTTGAGGGGCCGATTGGCCTACTCCTGCTCCTATTTCTTATGTTCTTATGTTCTTAAAAGCTATCGGCAAGGCGAACTTTCCAGTGGAATGTCCGTTCACTTGCGAACAAGGCCCTTGCCATCCATGAGCTTATCGTAGATGATTGCATCGGCATCATGGCCCTGACGGAAACTTGGCTGCGGGGTGATGACACCTTACCCTTAAATGAAGCCTCCCCGCCTGGCTGTACCTTCCACCACCTGCCCCGCCCAGACCGCTGTGGTGGCGGTGTGGCTCTCATCACCAAATCACACCTCAGTCTGTCCCCCTACTCCTCCGGCACTTTCTCCTCCTTTGAGCATCTCACCTTGTTCCACCCCTCTCACCTTTCATTTAAAATTCTCACTCTCTACCACCCACCCAAGTACGATAAAAAATTTTGCCACTGAGATATCTTCACTGCTTTCCTCCCTCAGCCTCTGCACCGAGCGACTTCTCATCCTCGGTGATTTCAACCTCCATCTCAATTCATCATGCTCTCTCTCATCTGAGTTCACTAGCCTCCTATCCTCCCTTAATCTCTCCCTCCATGTAAACTCCCCAACCCATATTCACGGCCACCCCCTTGACCTTGCCGTCTCTCGTGGCCTCACTATTCCCACCGTGTCAATCGCAGATAAGACCATCTCTGACCACTTCCTTGTATCGCTCTCCACCCTCAACTCCCCTTCCTCCACCCAACCCTACTTCCTTCTGTGTCTGCCCCTGGGAAAAACTCTCTCCCAATTCTCTCAATTGCACTTACGAAATCCCAACTGTCCAGCCTTAGCCCTCCTTTCACCACAACATTTTTGCAGCTACCGATCTGCTAAACCACATCCTCACCTCCATTTTTGATGCCCTAGTCCCTATTAAAACAATTAGGGGGAGAAATTCGGTATCACCCCATTTGGGGCGCAATTATCGGCCAGGCGCAAAGTTTAGCGCCTGGCGCTAATTATCGCCTCCGACTGCAAACTTGGCTTCTATTGCCCCTGGAGGTGATTGGAGCGCTAAATCAAGCACTACACACCTCTCTTAAGGCGCCAACGCCGAGGAGCGAAGTGCTACCTCAGAGCGCTGGCGAAGCTCAGGTGATTTCAATTAACCAAGGAACACAGACACACTGGCCAGTTCTTAAAGGGGAGGGTCGATCTTGCTCTCCATCCACACCCTGCTCATTGCAGCCTTGAATCTCGGCCTGGAGAGACCTGTGCATCAAATCTGCTGGAAAGAACAATGGAGAGGCCCAGGGAAAGAGCCGAGAGTGCAGCCCTCATAGGCTCTTCTAAATCGATGCAAGGAAGGTCAAATCAAATTGAACCTGCAAAGTGCTGCTCAGTACCCAAAACTCCTTCACACAGCGTTGATTCTCGCCATCTCAGAATGCGTGGTGCAAAAATGTCGGCGACAAAAATAGGCAGGAAGCAGTCGCCTTTAAATAGCGCTCCCCCAGTCCCTTCCCGACTGCAAAACGCTCCCCTCAACCTGTCGTTGCTAGTGGCAGGTGGAAAGGCAGGGGGCGCCACTCAATATCCGGTCTGGGGCGCTACCAGGGCGTTGCACGCTCGACTGACGTCATGATCTGCGGGTGCAGGAGATCATAGCGGTAGTGTTTAGCGCTGCCGCAAAATGTCTGGTCAATTTTGCGAGCGGCGCAAACATCGCCACACCCGGGCGCTAGTTGCTTTGCGCTCCATTAGCGCCCTTTTAGGGCGCTAACAGGAGGTGCAAAGCAACCATACTTTTTCCCCTTATTCTCTCTCACCCTGGTCGTTCCCCTGGTATGGCCCTCATCTTCGCTCCCTCGAGTCTAAGGGACACAGGCCTAGAAATTCGGTATGGCCCCGCCAGCTCAGTTGCGCCCAAAAGTTTGCGCAGCGCCCGGAGCCCGTTGCGCCCGCCAGAAATTCACTTTTAGCGCCCCAATTCGGAACCGGGCGCTGTTCCAGGGTGTGCCCGCCTCCGCTTGGGGCGCTGAAAGTGAATTTCAGCGCTCCAGCTGCCGCTGCGCCACCTGATGCGGTGCGGCAGGCTGGGGTACTGCAGGCCTCCTCCTCTTAAGGAGGAGCTGCCTGCAGCCGTGAGATCGCCGCTGGATTCTGCCGGCAAATGAGCCCGGCACCACGGAGAAGTGCCGGGCTCACGGGAATCAGCCACCAATGCCGCGGGGGGGGGGGGGGGTGGTGTAGGAGGCCGGGGAGGGAGGTGCGGGCAGGCGGCTGCCGAAAAAGCGGCCGGCCGCACCTCCACCTTTATGCGCCCCACTAACGCTGCATGAAGGCCGTGTTTCACGAACGTTGTTTGCGGCCGCTGCGGAAGAGGCGGCCGCAACTGAATATGGGCGTCGGGCCGGCATCGGGGCGGAACCGGGGCGCTGCGCACACCGATGACGTCATCGGTGCCGGCGCAGCGCTACCGGCTACCGCCGCCATTAACGCTGCACTCAATTTCCGCGCTACCAACCCCGCCGGCGCAGAAGACCTCTTTAGGCGCTAAGTGGGCGCAAGGCCCACTGAATTTCTAGGCCAGAGACTTTAACGGATATGGCGGACAACTGGTTTAGCCATTCACCGCCAGATCTGGCTGGACCACATAAAGCATTATTGGGTCCTGCTCTTGTCTGCCAAATCTGCTCACTATTCCAGGATCATTCTGGAAATCAAAGATAACCCCCGGCTACTGTTCTCTACTGCTAACCGTCTTCTTACAGCCCTCTCACCTGTCTGCTTCACCCTCCCCTCCAACAACAAGTGTGAGGAGCTTGTGGACTTCATTGTCTCTAAGATTAAGACCATCTGTTCAGCTGCCTCTGCCACTTCCCTTCCTTCTCCATGCCCACAGGGCCAAACGTCCTCTAAGGTTCCCCCCTGCCCTAGCCCTGAACTCGCATCTTTCTCCAGCTTCTCTCTGATCTCCCCTCTTGATCTCTCCACGCTCATCTTGTCCATGAGACCAACTTCCTGCTCCCTCGACCCTATTCCCACTCAACTGCTGACCACCCAACTTCCTTTGTTAGATGACATTGTTAATGGTTCATTCTCCTCAGGTACTGTCTCCCTCTCCTTCAAATCTACCATCATCACCCCTCTCCTAAAAAAAAAAACCTTGACCCCACTGTCCTTGCAAACTACCGCCCCATCTCCAACATCCCTTTCCTCTCCAAAGTCCTTCAACGTGTTGTCGCCTCCCAAATCCGTGCCCATCTTTCCCGCAACTCCATGTTTGAATCCCTCCAATCTTGTTTCCACCTCTGCCACAGTACCAAAACGGCTCTCGTCAAAATAACAAATTACATCCTTTGTGGCTGTGGCAAAGGTAAACTATCCCTCTTCGTCCTTCTCGACCTTTCTGCAGCCTTTGACACGGCTGACCACTCCATGCTCCTCCAAAGCCATCGTCCAGCTGTATGGGACTGCACTCACCTGGTTCCATTCTTATCTAACTAACTGTAGCCAGAGAATCACCTGCAATGGCTTCTCTTCCCGCTCCCGCGTCGTTACCTCTGGTGTCCCCCAAGGATCTATCCTTAGCCCCCTTTATTTCTCATGGACATGCTGCCCCTTGGCGACATCATCCGAAAACACAGCGTCAATTTCCACATGCATGCTGACGACGCCCAGCTCTACCTCACCACCACTTCTCTCGACCCCTCCACGGTTTCTAAATTGTCAGACTGCTTGTCCGACATCCAGTACTGGATGAGCAGAAATTTTCTCCAATGAAATATTGGGAAGACTGAAGCCATTGTGTGCAGTCCCCGCCACAAACTCCATTCCCTAGCCACCGACTCCATCCCTCTCCTGAGCATCTGTCTGAGGCTGAACCAGACTGTTCGCAACCTTGGTGTCATATTTGACCCTGAAATGAGCTTCCAACCACATATCCGCGGCATAACTAAGACCGCCTATTTCCACCTCTGTAACATCACCTGTCTCCGCCCTTGCCTCAGCTCATCCATGCCCTTTGTTATCTCTAGACTTGACTATTCCAACACACTCCTGGCTGGCCTCCCACCTTCTACCCTACATAAACTTGAGGTCATTCAAAACTCGGCTGCCCGTGTCCTAACTCGCACCAAGTCCCGTTCACCCATCACCCCTGTGCCTGCTGACCTACATTGGCTCCCGGTTAAGCAACGCCTCGATTTCAAAATTCTCATCCTTGTTTTCAAATCCCTCCATGGCCTCACCCCTCCCTATCTCTGTGATCTCCTCCAGCCCCACAATCCACCCCCCACCCCTGAGATATCTGCGCTTCTCAAATTCTGCCCTCTTGAGCATCCCTGATTATAATTGCTCAACCATAGGTGATCGTGCCTTCAGCTGCCGAGACCCTAAGCTCTGGAATTCCCTCCCTAAACCTCTCTGCCTCTCTACCCTCCTTTAAGACGCTCTTTAAAACCTACCTCCTCATCTGCCCTAATTTCTTCTTATGTGGCTCAGTGTCAAATTTTTGTCCTATAATACTCCTGTGAAGCGCCTTGGGACGTTTTACTATGTTAAAGGCACTATATAAATACAAGTTGTTGTTGTTGTTGTGGAAATCCAAAGATTGCAATAGCTATGACCTGAGTGCTTGCAGGCGAGTGCCTCTTTAAATGTTACTTCCAATGGCCTTGAGAAACCAATCTCACTAGGCTTTACTAATGGGTTCACTGCTGGGTGGGATTTTTCTGACGTGTCAGAATCACATCAGGGCCCTAATGATATCACAGGACCCCGATTTGCATGTATTCACGTGGCACCTGCTGCTTATGGCACGCGCCTTGGACGCCTAAAAAAAAGTGCACGGTTAATATGGCGGTGGGCAGGAATCGAGTGGGAACTGGGCAGTAAGTGTCCTGATGCAGTTTTAACTGTGCTCTCTGCTACTGCTCTGTTCCCAACGGGCAGGGGAAGTTAACATTTCCCTGGTGTCGGAGGGGCGGGGGTGGGAAAGGAAATTATATTTGCTTACTTAACACCCCAGAAACAGAGCTAGACAAATGCCACAGGACACACACAGCATTGTGGAATATGCCTAAAGATGACCAATAAATCAAAATAATAAGCAGCATATTTTTAAATATTAGGAAATTAGTCTGAATGATTTATGAGCGCTTGAGGTAGCCAATGAATCAAAGGGAAAACATGCAGATAACTTAAAAGTTACTTGACCAGGATTAGCCCAACACTTTCTTTGATAATTTTACATCTCTGCATCTGAAGAACATACTCTACACTTGACTGCTGACTTCTGTCAGTGTGACTGATGCATATGTATCTCCTGTAACTATAGCAGTTAAACAGACAGCTTGTCTGCAGCCAACTGCAGAAAGTGTTCTTCAGAGTGGCAGGCACTAGGGATACACAATGGCAGACCTATCCAGTGAAATTACACCATCCTCCCTCACCTATCTTCTAGAACTAGTGGTGTCAATTGGATAGTTCCAGAGCAAAGAAGGGAGCACCATGAGTGGAAGATGAGCAGAGCTCTCAATACAGGGTAATTCGGAGTGAGATTTATAAGCAGAAATAACGAGACAAAATGCTGTATGGTTATTCCTTCCCCAAGGAGGTCAATTGTAGCACCCGCTACTGCTTCTCAGCTAATTCAGCACATACTGGCAAACATTTCTGACTGAATTTCCTACTCAGCCATAAAGAAAGAACGAAATAAGGAAAGAAAGTCGGAAAGAAAGAACTTGCATTTATATAGCGCATTTCATGACCTCAGGATGTCCCAAAGTGCTTTACAGCCAATAAAGGACTTCTGAAGTGTAGTCACTGTGGTAATGTAGGAAACATGGCAGCCAATCTGCGTAGAGCAAGATCCCACAAACAGCAATGAAATATATGACTAGGTCATCTGTTTTAGGTGTTGGTTGAAGAATAAACATTGGCCATGACACCAGGAGTTCTCTCTTGCTCTTCTTCAAATTGTGCTGTGAAATCATTTACATCCACCTAGAGGGCTGACAGGACCCCGGTTTAACGTCTCATCCAAAAGACGGCACCTCCAAGAGTGTAGCACTCCCTCAGCACTGCACTGCCAAAGCTGTTTTGTTCTCTTATCTTCATTTCAGGAGGCTCTGCTTCTGTAAGATGGGTCCTCTGAAGTGGGAGTAAACATCCTGTGTTTTTCTTCGCAACCTTCTTGTGTTTACAATGTACAGGGTTCGTGCCTCTTCTAACTCCCTCCTCCCTGCGACAGTTTCCAGCTTCCGAGTCTAGTTAAACTGGAATCAAATCCTGTTTGCATAGATTTTACTCAATTGATAAATGGCTTTGATTAATGAAAACCATACATACCACATACTAGAAGAGCAACTAGAACTCACTGCACAATCCAATAATCTGTTATCATAAGAGAACACACAGAAAAGCCGGGCTTATGTTTAATGCAGCCTAATAATATAGCTTACAACACCTCCACCTGCCAATGGCAAACTTTTATTGGCAAATTCAAACATCCAATTGTCTGGTTGGATTTTTAGTTCTAACTATTTGACTGGTTACTTAAATTTATATTGTCCAATCAAGTGATTGTATTACCCCCAACTCTACTTCTAGATTAAGTGCTCCCTTCTAGTAATTCAAAGGAGGAAAAATTCGGTTGCTTTGCGCCTCCGGTTTGCGCAAAGCAACTAGCGCCTGGGCGTGGCGCCGCCAATGTCTCTCGCGAAATTCAGCGGGAGGTTAGCGGCGGCTGTGGTAATCGTTAGCACCCCGTGGCGATGACGTAATCGTTGTGTGCAGTGCCCCGCTCGCGCTCCGCCGGACGCTATGGCCAGTTTTGTTGCCAGCTGCCTGCCAGCACCTTCCCCCTCTGCCACCCCCAGCCTCCTGAGCAGTCCCCCCCCACCCCGCCCGCGGAGTGTCAGCTGCGTTCCGTGACCCCGGCACTCCTCGAGTGCTGGGCTCTTTTGCCGGCACTCCGATCCCTGGTGGCCCAGCTGGGCCCCGGGTCGCGCTGCGCAAGACCCCTCTCCTTTAAGAAGGGGAGGAAGGCCTGCAGTACTGTGGCGCTTCCGGTAGCCCTGCTTCCTACTTGGGGCGCTACCGATGAATTTCAGCTGCTGGGGCGTGACTCCATTTTTCCCCAAAAAAACTATTCAGAATGATGACTAATTTAACTAACTTTATTATACTTTGGTTTTATATCTATTTCTCCTGAATTTTGGGGGGAATATTTTTACTTAAATCGAGTGTTGCGGAGGTCATCAGATGAATTAACCTTCCCCAGTTCCATGGGTCACAGTCCACTATGCAAACACTGAATATACTTTGAAGTATTGTTTCCTATAAAGCACACACACAGATGGGAATGTCATAGTAATGTATGATTAGTACACTTTGTGAGATTTAAATAGTGGAATATATATATTATAGGATGTAAAACTGGTATCTTTTAAACACACTTCAGTAACTGCTATATTTAAAAAAGAAACATTAATCATTACTGGTCTGAGTACAATGTCCAAATAATCTAAAAACATTTTCTGGATAGTCAACATTGTAAAACGAATTATACTTTCTTAAGGAAATGTACTTAGCGTGAGATTTCAGAACGGTTTGAATTATTTAGCTGGAACCTGTGGTTAGGTAAAGAAAGAAAGACTTGCATTTTCTAGCCTCAGGATGTTCCAAAGCGCTTTATAGCCAATGAGTACTTTTTGAAGTGTAGTCGCTGTTGTAAGGTAGGAGACAGGGCAGCCAATTTGCACACAGCAAGTCCTACAAATAGGACAATGAGCTTGAGCTGGGTTGATTCCAAGATGATAAAAGCTGAAAACAGCCCCTCAATGTGTGCTAACAGCACTGAAGCAACAAGAATCCACCCCCTGCACTTTACACAGTCTCAAGACCAGTTAAGAAACACAAGTACTTATTACTCTGTGGCAGCTCACCAAGAACCTGCAGCATTAAAATCAATACGTGACAACAGTACTGGGGGTCTGTAGGATCTTTCGAGATGGATGAACTAAAATGACTCAGATAGCCTTCCACATCAATATTTATCTTGCTATCTTGTGGGCCTCTTCACACATTCTATTAAAATATTTCATTGTACTTATTTTACTGACATCTGCTAAAGCACTGGAGGCGCTATGATTGATCTCTGGCTCCCTGGGTTAAGAAAGGGAAAATCAGCCAGTGTTTCTGCCTTTTAGAATATACTAGAAAAACAGTAAATGGGTTCCGGAACAGGCAAGCAGTAAATCACTAATTTCACTGGTGCGTAAGTCATGGGCCCAAATGTACAGGTATGGGTTTGCATCCAGGATAGAAACGGATGCTGATCCAGACTGCTTCATAACCTGAGTCTGCTCGTCATCGACTGAGGGCCCCTCCCAACCAGGAACATCAGCCAGTCTTAAGAGTGCACAACAGCAGATTAAACAAACACGTCTAAAATGTCCAAGTGTTTTAAAACTCACCAATACCCCTCCCCCTTGATCAGCATGATCGAGATCAGAAACTCACTACTAGAAAAATCACTGAAACATTTATCTTATCGCACCTTGACAAACTCGTTAGATCTCCAACATGTTGTATCGCCATGCTGGCTAAATAATAAAGTATACTTATTTGTAAAGTATTTAGTTCCATGTCCAGCTTTTCTTCAGTTACGCATATTTTGGCAGTGTTGAGCGGCCTTGACACCAAAGTCTGATCTGTCAAAGCACTGCCTCACAAAATGATGGACAACAGTGAGAAAATCAGAGCAAATAAAATAATAAAAACAGAGCAAATAAAGTAATAAAAACAATCAATGAGCCAACACCATACAGCCACCCATTAAAAACTGAAAAAAATTCAGTAGTGCGAAGCTCCCTTTGAGTGTAACCACAAGAACACCACTACTGACCCTCCGATGTCTTGCCCCAGTGGTCATTTGGTATAGTTAAGTTTAGACTATGTATTTTGGAAAGTCATTTGTGTACAGGGGCCATCATAGTTAAGCTTGATCTTGCCCTCACCTGACATACACTTTGCAACAGTGACTGATCACTCTATTGCAATCAGGAACCCAGACCTAAATTCAACACAGGCAAGAAGAGACAAATGGCCTCCTCGTGCTAAAGATGTCTATGTTTCTATTCCCCTCCCTAGTCTGGAGGCCAAGTGTTATGTCCTGACCACTACCCTCGCTTCGATCAGCTAACTGAGCACAGACCAGGGATTGAACCTGGAACCCCCCTCAACTGTATGGCTAAGTGTTGGGCCACATTTACATTGACCTACTGAGCCACTGGACAGGCTATAGTTTTAATCTCAATGCAACAGCTGTAAATAATGTGTTATATCAGAGCCAGTGACTGGGGAGAGATTACTATTCTCCATAGGGGAAGATTGCAGCTGAGCCCTATTCTATTCTCACCTGACATCCACAAATACACACAAGTTCCCTGAGCAGTGATCAGGAGTGTGAATCTTGGATGACTTACCCAGCCTCGGAACACTAAAGCCAACAGTAGTGCCCCAAATACTGCAGCAGTTAAGATCAGCTAACTATTCACAAACTAGGGATTGAACCCGGGACCATTCCTGGTCTGTATAGCTCAGTGCCACACCAGGTGTTGCCCAACAAGTGAGTCGCTCAGTAAATGTTTGTATTTGGAGTCACTGGCAAGCACTCAACATATGAAATACTTCCCTCACCAACAATTTTTAATCACTAGCAGTCTCCTGTGCATTGCTCACTCCCAGCGAGTCGGAGTGTCTGTCGTTTATAATGTGGGCTGCTCATTATAGTATTCATCCTTCCCACTCCCAGCAGAGCGTTTCTCTCTCCAAGGAAAACAAGTGTTTTTCTCTCTCCTCCTCCATCACTTCCTGCAACTGGGTATTTTCCCTCTCCCTGCTTCCCTCCTGCTCAACAGGCTCTCTCTCTCTTTCGTTACTCCCCCTCCATCCTGTCAGGACACCTCTCTCTCTTGGTCTAAGGCTACCCCATAAAACTGGTTGCCCTCTCTCTATTCCATTCCTCAAAGAAAGTCTCTGTCCCTCTCTCTCTCTCTCTCTCCATTTCAAGAGGGTCTCCCTTCCTCACCCTTCCCTCCCAGATCATCCATCTCTGTTCTTTCTTTTCCCATTTACCAGGCTGCAGTGCTGCCAGATACTCTGTATTTGTAGCTAAAATATCACTAAAAACAACTTAAAAGTAGTCCAGTGTATTCACATAAGCCAGTGCAAAATTATTGGTTTTACAAATAAAAATGGAACATAAGATAGAAATATATACTGCTTTGGGCTACACAAACTTTATCTAATAGATCTGTAGTCAAATAACAGCAAATGATTGCTGCATTTTTCTCTCTGTCTCAACTTTTGGTAACATTTGTTCTCTCTAATTGTCTAAATCTATCCCTTGTTCTGCAGTGTCTGTAATATTTTTGTTCTCTCCCACTTTCTGGTTTCTCTAATCCCCAACAGCCAGTGTATTCGATCTCTGCCACTTCTTAACCTCTACCTGTCTCTAAAGGGCTTGATGGTCACGATATAGAGAACAGACGTGGTGTACAGGACTATCCAAGTAATTCTATACTGGGACACACGTCAGGGCACTGTGGCATCATCACACCAAATACTGAACATCACTGCTGTCATCAAATACTTGAAGACTAGGACAGGCCTATTACATGGACGGCATCTACTGAAATTGCACCCGTATTACACATTGTATACACAAAAGTACATCCTGTAATAATACAGTACCATGTAAGCTGTTAGCAATATGACGTCCCATGACTAACAGAAGCCAACTCCCTGGAGTAAAGATTAGGAACCACAACAGGAAACACGTCCCCAGGGCGTGCAGCACCAGAACAGATGCAAACTCTGCCACTGACAAGACTAGTAAGAGTTCCAACAGACAGACTAATGATTTCCTTTACATCCGAGATGACTGTAAAACTGTACTGTACCTTCTCAGGGAGCAGCTAATGAGCAGTGACAAAAAAATATATGCGACTGCTTGTGATCTATTTCAACCAAAGTGTAGTGAGTTAAATGCTTGTTAAATGCAATGCCCCGATGGATAGGAAATCGCCCCATTTATCAGACATTCCCACAGTCAACACCTCCATTAACCACATTCCATTCACTGTCCTTAACTCTGCGGAAAGAAGCATCTTAGTTTTGCTTAGCAAAGGATCCGCAGATTGTTAAAAAAAAGTAATTAAATGTTTTTTTTATTCCCTCTAACAATACTGTAGTAAATGTAGTTGCCATGGTGAGCAAGGGGCAACATCGCTTTTATAAAGAAAAGCATCAATTTGAAGCTGGCATCACCATGGGGAATGTCAAACCGCATGTTGGAGGTTACATGTGTTTGATATGTAAGCACCCCCCCATGAGCGACATCATCTTTATAAACAATATTACCACTTGAGGCAGTGTGCAACAACGCTATCTCTATGACAACTGGATTAAAACAATGCTAATCTGCTCTAACAGAACCGTAGTTATTGAAATATTCAACAAAATAAAACTGGCTCAGCTTATTTATCTGACTGAGGAAATAACAGAAAATTCGAGTGTAAAAATAGCGCATAATATATGTTTTGTGCGTGTGTGGAGGGGGGAGGAGGGAACAAACAAGCTCTGCCCACAGTATGGACGAATAATTGCTACGTTTTCCACAGAAACAAACTCAAACCAGTCTCAGGAAAGACGGCGTCAAAGAGAGCAGCAACTATTTTTGTAAACTGGCCACAATTAGTGGAACTCCCTCAACAAAAACCTGTAATTAATGTTTGACTCCTCAGTAAGTCACAGTCAACATGTTTGCATTTTTCTGTAGCGCTCTGCAAAGGTCAGTCCTTACTGTGTCTGCCAGAGCAAAAGCTAGATCTGAAACATTTTAGGCTGGATTCCCGCCACTGTCCTGCCCGGGATAGTAGCGAAAAAGGTGAATAGAAAGGCCTATCACTGTGTTCCTGCCCAGACCTCAATTTTCCTCCCTTAGCCCCACCCCTCCCGCTAGAATGACTGCCAGAGGTTCTTTCCCTGCCTGCTGCATGTAAATGCTGGTGGAGATGGGCCTGGAATTCAGTGGATTTCCCTCCATACCGCAGCTGTCTCTACCCGGGATCACCAGGAGAAGGGTGGCAGCAGACCCTGGGGTAGCGGCAGCAAGCCCCCTAAGCATAACTGATGAAGTCCGACCCAGGAAAATGGGGTCAAAGTAGTGGGTGGAAGTTCTGCTAACAAGAGGAAAATCCAGGCCCGTTCCGAACGTATTTCCTTTGTTTTTGCTGTATTCATTCATGAAAATACAGGAACAAACTGACACTGAACATGCTCTCTGTCACTAGATGTCACTAGTATCGCACACAGAATTTTCAAAGTGTGCTAGTGATACCGTGTGACAGTTAAAGGGTACTGCATCAGATTTCATGACTTGGTGAGACCACATCTTGAGTATTGTGTACAGTTTTGGTCGCCTTATCTGAGGAAGGATATTCTTGCCATGGAAGGAGTTCAGCAAAGATTCACCAGGCTGATACCTGGGATGGCAGGAATGACGTATGAGGAGAGATTGGGTCGATTGGGCTTGTACTCGCTGGAGTTTAGAAGAATGAGAGGGGATCTCATTGAAACTTATAAAATTCTGGCAGGACTGGACAGACTAGATGCAGGGAGGATGTTCCCGATGGTCGGGGAATCCAGAACCAGGGGTCACAGTCTAAGGATAAGGGGTAAGCCATTTAGGACAGAAATGAGGAGGAATTTCTTCACCCAGAGTGGTGAACCTGTGGAATTCTCTACCACAGAAGGCAGTTGAGGCCAATTCATTAAATATATTCAAGAAGGAGTTGGATATATTTCTTAAGGCTAAAGGGATCAAGGGGTATGAGGAGAAAGCAGGTACCGGGTACTGAATTTGGATCCATGATCGCATTGAATGGCGAAGCCGGCTCGAGGGGCCGAATGGCCTACTCCTGCTCCTATCTTCTACGTTTCTATGTTTCTATGAAAAAAACTCTCATTGCTATGTAAATATAGCTAAATAACAGCTACACTTTATGGAAGGTGTAATGGTAGTATTGGGAGTATGACCTTTGACTAGGAGTCAGCCTTGTTTCCTGTGGATAGACTCCCATCTCTGGTCTCCAATGCTGCACATAACTCTCACCTATGGCTTCTAGTAGTCACTTGTCCACGGTGACAGCCAGACCCTGGGCAACTGCGTCGGCGCGCAGGCCAAACCAGGTAGAGGGTAGCTCTTGGGTGGATGTCTTTGAGTGATGGGGAACTAGCCATCTCCCCTTCTAGTGCACGAAGTCTGCTGTAGCGGACCATGCAGACCCAGCAGATATGCTAATTTCTCTAACTGAGAGGGCAAAGCTATGTGGCTAGCTGAGATCATTGGTATGGGTGCACTAGGTTCCATAGAGCATCCACTACAGCTGACTTCATCTCGAGCCACCTCGACTCTAGTCTTGCCACTGGAGCTGCCACTGGGGCTGGATGAAGGAAGCCTAGGGAGTGAGGCAGACTCTGCACAAATCTTCCTCACTAGAAGCCAATTCTGGTGCCATTTTCATCTCCTCAGTACCATACTACTTCCCGATGTCCTGCGACGATGGGCGAGCAGCAAAGAAGCAGGTGCGGATTCACTGGAAGCTGTAGTTGCGGACCTGCACACAAGTGGTTCAGGGTATAGGGTCGCTCCCCACTGGACGGACCAGCAGTGGAGTTCGGCAGGTCCCTTAATGACTAAGCAGTCCATCCTATTTAGGATTGCATTGCTCACCTCCGCAGCACAAGGAAGAAGCTAGAAAAGGTGCCCTAAACACAGCCTGCTTTACTAATTGCTGGTCAGTTCACCGCCGGTGGCAGCAATCACACGTAAGCAGTTGAAACAATAAGAGAACCAAACCAGATTAAACAATGGCAAACTTAAAGCAGCAGGAGTGCAAGATCAGCTCCAGCAAGCAGCGGGAGATCATCTCAGCGCAGTCAACACAGCTTCTGGAAACATCGAAATGGAATGAAAAAACTTCAGAGATGCCTTACACTCAGCAGCCAGTAAGACCTTCGGGCCAAAATTCAGAAAACACCGTGGCCTAGAAATTCGGTTTTGGCGCAGCGAGGGCTTTAGCGCCGGAAGTTAGTGCCGGCGCTAAGTCCCCCTGCGCGCGCCAAAAATTCAGTAGCGCCGCGCCCAAACGGCTGCCGGCGCTACTGAGGGGTCTCAGCGCCTCAAAACTGGCGCCACGCGCCGCATTGCGGCGCTATTCCGGCGCTGCGGCGCCCGCTGTGGTGCGGCAGGCTCGGGAAGTGCAGGCCTCCTCCTTCCGTTAAGGAGGAGCTGCCTGCACCCGGCCGCGGCCCGCGATAATCTTTTTAAAAATGAGCCCGGCACCTCGGACAAGTGCCGGGCTTGCTTCTGTTCCGGGGGGAGGGGGGGGGGAAGTCCGGGGAGGGAGCTGCGGCCAGGCGGCCGGCGGGAAAGCGGCCGGCCGCCGCGGGGCCTTTAATGCGCCGGCGCAAAGCTCTGTAAGGCACCTCTGCCAGAACGTTGCTTGCGGCTGCCACGGGCGAGGCGGCCGCAACTCAATTTCCGAGTTCGGGCGGGTTACCATGGCAACCGGGACGCTGCGCACACCGATGACGTCATCGGTGCCGGCGCAGCACTACCGGCCTAACGCCGATTTAGGGCCCCTGTCAATTTCTAAACTGGCCATAACTTCGGCGCTAGGCCCTCTAGCGCCTCAAAAGCGGCGCTAAGGCCAGTGAATTTCTAGGCCCAAGACTGGTTTGATGAGAACGACATGGATATCACTCCATGCTCTGTGAGAAACACCCCCTTTACCAAACATGATTGAAAAACCTGTCATCAACATCAAAGAAACTTGCATATAACAATAAGCGCAGTGAGTTTCAAACAAAGCTGAAAGCCAGGCAGAAAAAGCGGAGTGCCAAAACTGAAGAAATCCAGATGTATGCCAACACACATATTATGAAAAGGTTCTAAGAGGCACTACGAACCATCTATGATCCCCTGCCTGGAGGCACCACTCCCCTAATGACTGTTGATGGTTCCACCTTGTTCACTGACAAGACCCAAATCTTGGACAGCTGCGCTAAATATTTAAAGACTCTACTAAACCGGAAGTCCAGCACAGAAAATGAGGTCATGGATCAATCACCTCAAAGTCCGATCGTAGTGTCGTTTGCTGAAGAACCTTTATTGCCTGAGACCATTAGGCTATCAAATCTCTCTCCAGTGGCAAGGCACCAGGTTCCAATGTTATACTAACGGAGGTATAAGCTGGAGGACACCATCTAGCTCAGTCTCTGATTAAGGTATACCAGCTAATGTGGCAAAATAAATCATCCTGCAAGAGTACAGAGATGCATCTATTATCCGTCTATTCAAACACAAGGGCAGTAGATATGTGTATGACAACTATAGAGGAATTTCCTGACTTTGCTAGGATTATCCTAAATCATTGAGCATATAGCCAAGAAATTCCTGCCTGATGGCCAGTGTGGATTTAGAAAAGGCAGAGGCACTGCTAATATGGTCTTTACTGCCAGACAACTTCAGGAAAAAAAGTCTAGAACAAAACTTGGGCCTTTACTTTGTCTTTGTTGATCTCACAAAAATGCCTTTGATACAGTCACACTGGCCAAAGTAGGCTGTACTTATAAGTTTATCTAGATGATTCTCGAATTCCACGATAACATGATGGCATTATAGCCAAAGTCATGGAAGATGGTGAAGCTTCCAACCCCTTCCCTGTCTCCAATGGAGTTAATCAGTTCCAGATCCCACCATGTTTGTTTCTACGCCTACTTAGGCCTTCAGGAACTTGGATAAAGAAATGTATATTTGCTTCAGGGTGGATGGCAAATTGTACAACTGTTGCTGCCTGCAGTCCAAAACTAAGACCTCTGAAAAACTTGTTCAGGAGCTCGTGCCTCCTGATGACTATGCCCTGTTGCCCAAAAGAGAAGGGCCTCCAAGTCATCATGGACCATTTCTTGGATACTTGGAAGAATATTTGACCTCACTATCAATCTAAAGAAGTTATATACCAGCCTTTCCCTGGAAAACCTTATGTGCCACCCAACATTACCATTGAAGGGCACACGCTGTCTGCAGTGGATAGGCTCACCTACCCAACAAAGCACCTCCAGATGATGAAGTGAACTGCAGATTGTTTAAAGGCAATAGTGCTTTTGGAAGGCTCCATGTGAGGTTATGGGATAAAAGGGGCATTAAACTGGCAACAAAACTTCAGGTCTAGAAGGCAATAGTTATAACATATTTACTGTATGTGTACGATAGCTGGACCACTTACAGTCGTCACATCAGAAAACTCAAATCACTTCCATCTAGGTTGCCACAGAAAGATCATGAAAATTTGATGGTGGCAAAAGGTCCTCAGAAAAGCAAATATGCCAGGTATAGAGGCAATAATAGTGAAGGTGCAGCATGGTGGGCTGCTCACTTAGTCCAAATGTTTAATACTAGACTATCCAAGAAGGTATTCTACGGTGAGCTAAAGCTGGCCAAACACTCTCATGGTGACCAGTTCAAAAGATATAAGGATTGCCTAATGACCAATCTAAAAAAAAAATGTGGCATCTCAGCTGACACATGGGAACATAATGCTTGCGACAGGAAAAAGTGGTAAAAGATAATTCACGATGGCATGACAAAGCTTGAAGCAAGTCGTACCCAGCTAGCCGAAGAAGAGAGCCCAAAAGAAAATCAAGGAAAGATCAGCCCTTAGGTCAAGTTGAGATCCGATGTCCTGTGCGTGTAAAAACATTTCTTGCGGAAATCCGACTTTACAGTCATATGACAACCCACAACCTGCACTAATTGGGGATAAATCATAGGCTGTTGTCATCGACAATGATGGACAAACCATCATAGATAAAAAGAAAAACTGGATGTCTGAAATAAAAACAAGAGAATTTTGCAAATACACAGCAGTGTCTGAAAAGAGAAAAGGCAGGTTATCGGATCAGCTGGAGTCTCCTCAGAATGATTAACCCACAGTTACTCCTTCCAGTTGTTGATGGACCTGATGTCTACTTCTCTTGATTTCTGCTTTCATTACGCATTGGGAAGCCCTGTGAATTCCATGTTGGTGTGTACCCAGCAGACTTCTGAAAAATTACCACTCAAAAAACTATACGTTGTTTTAAAGATCTCGTATGGGCGCACCGTTAATGCAACTATAGCGATGGAGAGGGGGAGGGGCTGTGATCCTTATCCCTTTGGATAAAGAAATCTCACAGCAAAAAGAAGTATAATGGAAGTCAACAACATATGTCAAAAATCATCAATGGAGGTCAGAAATATTAAGCACCTGTTGAGTTTCTAATACATACACTTGCGATTTGTGAAATAAAACACTTGGCCGACCTTACGGGGGGCGGTGGGGGGGGCGACCACCCAGGGTGCCGTGGTCAAGAGGGTCTGACATGAACGGCGTCGACCTCTGCGAAGAGCTTGACTAGTTCCAAAGTCTGCTTCCGCAAGAAGAGCAAATTTCAAGTTTAAAGAGCAAGGCCTACAAATTCGGTTGCTTTGCGCCTCCCATTAGCGCCCTAAGAGGGCGTTAACGGGGCGCAAAGCAACTAGCGCTTGAGCGTGGCGCCGCCGATGCCTCCCGTGAAATTCAGTGGGAGGTTAGCGGCGGCAGCAACCGTTAGCGCCCCGTGGTGCTGAGCTACCGGTGATGACGTCATCACTGTGTGCAGCTCCCCGCTCGCACCCCGGCCGCGATCTTCGGTAGCGCCCCCTGACTTACCGCCGGACGCTATGTCCGACGGGGTCAGGGAGGCCTACCGGCGGCTGGGGCAGCGCTAATTAAAGGGGCGGTGCCAGGTGGCCATTTTGGTTGCTGGCATCCCCAGCCTCCTCCGCAGCCTCCCCGCGGAATGCCAGCTGCGCTCCGTGAGCCTGGCACTTCTCGAGTGCCGGGCTCTTTTGCCAGCACTTTGATCCCTGGCGGCCCAGCTGGGCCGCAGGTTGTGCTGCGCTAGGCCCCTCCCCTTTAAGAAGGGGAGGAAGGCCTGCAGTACCGCGGCGCCACGATATTCACTTGCAGCGCCCCAAGAGGGAAGGGGGTGCGCTTCCAGTAACACCCCGCTTCCCTCTTGGGGTGCTATCGGTGAATTTCGGCCATGGGGGCGCTAATTTTTTCGCGAAGTTAGCGCCCCAAAGGGGGCGCAACTCAATTTCCCCCCCCCAAAACTCCTAAATACATGGATAGCACTCAGGATCCTGTTAACTATGCCCATATCGGTGGCGAGCAGCGAACGAAGCTTCTCGAAGTTGAAGCTTCCCAAAACATATTTGTGATCGACCACAGGAGACAACAGGCTATCTTCGCTGGCCATCCTGTCTTTCGAGAATGATGTGGCTCAAAATATCTGGGTGAACAAAGTTTTTTTATTTGTTATTGTTATTGATTAGTTTAGTGTTTAACTTAATTTTTTTGTCACTTAGCTGTAATGTTATTTCTTATGATATATCATTTATTATTTAAATTATAAAAAATATTTGAGATTACAGCTTTAATTCTGAAACTTTCGCTAATGCTACAACATATTAAACTCAAAGAAAGTGGGTCAAAATACAAGTTCACCCAGGGCGCCATTTTCCCCCAAGGCCAGCCCTGATAAAACAATAGAAATAAAGGTTGGCGTAGTTTTTTTTGCAGGATTTACCTCCAAGTTAACAAGGCCACAGAGGGGCTAAGTGACACTCTGTTAAAGTTTAATGTTTTGAAAATTGCCTGCAGTGCAGAGATTTTAATGAGGCTATGCAAAAACAAAGAAAAATAAATCTTAAAATCATTCATTGTAATAACTAACATGGTAACAAATCCCTATAGCCATTGGCTGTCAATACCAGACCTAGATTATAGAAATTTTAATAGGAACTAAGTTGAACTCTCAAACTGGATACAACAAAGGCTATGGGACCGGACAACATCCTGGCTGCAGTGCTGAAGACTTGTGCTCCACAACTAGCTGCGCCTCTAGCCGAGCTGTTCCAGTACAGCTACAACACTGGCATCTACTCGACAAAGTGGAAAATTGCCCAGGTATGTCCTGCCCACAAAAAGCAGGACAAATCCAATCTGACCAATTACTGTCCCATCAGTGTACTCTCAATCATCAGCAAAGTGATGGAAGTCGTTGTCGACAGTGCTATCAAGCGGTACTTACTCACCAATAACCTGCTCACCGATGCTCAGTTTGGATTCTGCCAGATCCACTCGGCTCCTGACCTCATTACAGCCTTGGTCCAAACATGGACAAAAGAGCTGAATTCCAGAGGTGAGTGAGAGTAACTGCCCTTGACATCAAGGCAGCATTTGTCTGAGTGTGGCATCAAGGAGCTCTAATAAAACTGAAGTCAATGGGAATCAGGGGGAAAACTCTCCACTGGCTAGAGTCATAGCTAGCACAAAGGAAGATGGCTGTGGTTGTTGGAGGTCAATCATTTCAGCCCAGGACATCGCTGCAGGAGTTCCTCAGGGCAGTGTCCTAGGCCCAATCATCATCAATGACCTTCCCTCCATCAGAAGGTCAGATGTAGGGATGTTCGCTGATGATTGCACAGTGTCGGTTCCATTCACAACTCCTCAGATACTGAAGCAGTCCATGCCTGCATTCAGCAAGACCTGGATAACATTCAGGCTTGGGCTGATAAATGGCAAGTAACATTCGCGCCTCACAAGTGCCAGGCAATGGCCATCTCCAACAAGGTAAAGTCTAACCACTTCCCCTTGACATTCAATGGCATTACCATCGCCAAACCCCCCACCATCAACATCCTGGGGGTCACCATTGACCAGAAACTTAACTGACCACATAAGTACTGTGGCTACAAGAACAGGTCAGAGGCTGGGTATTCTGCGGCGAGTGTCTCACCTCTTGACTCCCCAAAGCCTTTCCACCATCTACAAGGCACAAGTAAGGAGTGTGATGGAATACTCTCCACTTGCCTGGATGAGTGCAGCTCCAACAGCACTCAAGAAGCTCGACACCATCCAGGTCAAAGCAGCCCGCTTGATTGGCACCCCATCCATCACCTTAAACATTCACTCCCTCCACCACCGGCGTACCGTAGCTGCAGTGTGTACCATCTACAAAATGCACTACAGCAACTCGCCAAGGCTTCTTCAGCAGCACTTCCCAAACCTGCAACCTCTTCCACCTAGAAGGACAAAGGCAGCAGGTGCATGGAACATCACCACCTCCAAGTTCCCCTCCAAGTCGCACACCATCCTGACTTGGAAATATATCACCATTCCTTCATCGTCACTGGGTCAAAATTCCAGAACGCCTTCCCTAACCACACGGACTACAGTGGTTCAAGAAGGCAGCTCAGCACCAACTTCTCGAGGGCAATAGGGATAAGCAATAAATGCTGGCGTTGCCAGCGACGCCCACATCCCATGAATAAATAAAAAGCTGTCCAGGCTAGGAGACACTAACAAGAGTTTAGAGCACGGCAACTTCCAATCACATTGCGTAAACACAGGGGCAGATCTTCCTCTTGGGCTCCCTGCTGGGTGCCTGCCAGGCGCCATGTACTTGTAGTGTGCTACACCCGTGAGGAGAAAGATTCGCATACTGTCCTGTCCCAGGCTATTTACACGGACTGGGAGCACTCCCAATGGAGACCCACCCCGTTATCAGCCGTGGCTCAGTGGGCAGCACTCTCTAGGTGGGGGGGGCTAGGAGTGAGCCAGGTGTGACTGGTTGCCTAATTGCAGCTGGCTGTTGGAGGAAGTTTTGTAAAAAGTTGGTGGAGGGTTTTGGGGTGTTGTTTTCAGGTTTTAGGGCCTTTTTGGCCCACAAAAAACAGCCAGATGGCTGCTGAGGGGTCCGGAGTGCCGGGCCCCTCAGAGAACAATATTCCCAAGAGGAATTTTATTAGGGAAGAAACTGTGGTGGGAAGGGGGAAAAAAAGGCCCAAAGATTTGGGCCGGGACCTCAGGAGGTTTGGTAAAGAAAATACGGTGGTGGTGCAATGTGAAGATAAGAAGATTCGAGCCTGGGATATAATCCAGGCGGTTCATGAGGACTGTGGTGAGGGAAGCTGTTTTGCCTGCCGACCAAAACCAAATGTGGGATTTGAGGTGACGGTCAGTGGCCGTGAGAAGGTGGAAAAACTGCTGCTCAGTCTGAAAGTTGGGGAGAAATTTTTGGAGGTGACTCTGCTATATTCAGAGGAGGTGGTGGTTTCATTTTTGAACTTGCCTGTGTACATCGAGGACGAAGTGCTGAGCAAAAAGTTGGAGTCGTGGGACATTAAAATCTGTTCCGAAATAAAGAGGAGGTACTATCCGGGAACACGGGTAGCAGACGGAACCCGGTATGTAAAGGTGCGGTTCCCAGAGGGGGTGAGGTCTTTGCCTTACAGTATGAAGTTCGAGACACTGGAAGGAGTACAATACTTTCGTGTGCTGCATGATAACCAAGTAAAGGTGTGTTACTATTGTCTGGGACATGACCATCTCGTGAGAAACTGTCCTGATTTGTATTGTTACAATTGCGGTGAGTCGGGACATATTGCGCGGAGTTGCAAGGCGGAGAGCTGTGGGGTGTGTCGTAAAGGCCCCGCCCGCTGTGAGTGTGTGGCAGAAGGGAGCAAAATGAGTGATGAGGAGATGGGAGAAGGAGCAGGAGAGGAGTGTGGAACGGCCGGAGGTGCAGTGCAGTCGGAGGACACAGCCGGTAAAATGAAGGGAAAAGGAGCACAGGAAGAGGCAGAGGTTGGCGGAGCGGAGATTGAGATGGAGATGGCGGAAAACACGGCGAGTGCTATGGAGGGGAACAAAGACAGCAGCGGGCAGCAAGGGTCGAGTGCAGACTCGAGCCTTAGTGCAGTTCGGCTCCCCCTGGGGAGTCTGGTGTCTGCGGGGGGAGAGGAGGCAGGAGCGGGGTGTGTGGTGGAAGTGAGTGCTCCGGGGAAAGGCGGGGAGTCGGATATTTTGGTGAGCGGGAGGGGGCAGGGCGGGGAGAGGGTATAAGAGGCAGGAGCCTTAAAGGGACAGCAGAATGGGATCGGCGAGATAGAGACATCAGAAGGGAACAATTTAGGTGCACCATTGTCCCATGGAGTGAGGGAACAAGGTGCAAGGGTCAGAGGTAGAGACGTGGTCGAAGGGGGCGGCACAGTGGGAGAAACTGCGATAGCAGGAAGACTCTCTATGGCTGATGAAGTATCTGACGGGGAGCAGGATTATGTATCTGACGGGGAGCAGGCACAAGGGGTTGCAGAAGAGCTTGAGTGTGAGGAATTAGAGGGGGACAGAGACATGGAAGTCGGGGGTGGGGTGGCATCATGTGGAAACGGAAAGGTTAGTGAGGGGCAGAAGGAGGGAGAAAGGGCAGCTCCTGGGCCCAAAGTTAAGGCAAGGAAGAGGCTGAAACAGCAGGGAGGGGTCAAACAGGAGGGGAAAAAGAGCCGGAGGCTGCAGGAAAAAGCAACAGCTGGCCGAAAAGTTGAGAAGGAGCATGAGAGGAGGGAAGAGCCAGAGATTAAATGATGGGGAGATTATTCGGCATACTTCCCTTCTTTGGAGCCATGATTACATTGGTCTCGATCTATGTGAACGGACTGAGGGGTGAGAAGAAATTGCAGCAGTTGTTGCAGGGTTTTAAAGGCACGGACTTGTTGTGTCTGCAAGAAACCTTTTGGGATGAGGATATTCTAGAAAGAGTTCAGAAGGTTTGGAAGGGAGAGGTGTTTGCAAGTTGTGCAAACAATAACCATAGAGGGGTGGCTGTTTTGGTGAGTCCGTCCATAGAAGAGAATGTTGCCTTGGTGGACAAGGACACCAAGGGGAGATTTTTATGGCTAAGGATAAAATTGGAGGGATTTAATTGTGATCTTTTTAATATCTATGCACCGAACGACCATTGCAAGCGTCGCGAGTTTTTTCGGGGGTTATTCACTGAAGTGGCAGAGGTGGAAAATCCTTGTATAGTGGGGGATTTTAATGTATTTTTATCTTGGATGGACATTTCAGCCCAGATGACCTTTAAAGAGGATAACTCCAGAGGGATGATTATAAAAATGATGGCAAATTTAAATTTGAGACTTATGGAGGGACCGGAACCCCATAAAAAGGGAGTTCTCCAGAGCAGGTTGGGTGGGTGATGTTTTAAAACAGAGCCGAATAGATTTTGTGTTAATGCGGGAAGGGTTAAGTTCGGAGGTGATGGAGATTTATTATAAAAAAGTATTTTTTAGTGATCACTCGGCTTTGGTTCTTAGAATTAGGAACAGCAGAGTTAAGATCGGTTCAGGGGTGTGGATTTTAAACAATCAATACCTGAAGGAAAGTGCTTATAAAGAAGGGATTATAAATATAATAAAGAATGCTCAGAAGGAACTTTTGTTCTTGAAAGAAAGAAGAGTTTGGTGGGACAATTTCAAATATGAGGTAAAAGTTTTTTCAGTACGTTATGGGAAAAAGAGGGCGGCAGCTAACCGGCATCGAGAAGAGAATATAAACAAAAGGTTTACGGATGTCTGTAAAGCAGTTGACGGAGGGGATAAGGGAGCTGAGACTAAGTTCCGGGTGCTAAAGGAAGAGTGGGAGTTATTGCAAGCTGAAAAATGCAAGGGGGCCATTCTCCGTGCAAAGGCTAGAGATGCATTGGAGGGCGAAAGATGCACTAGATATTTTCTAGAGCAAGAGAAGCTGCGACAGAGATTATCGTTAATTGAGGAGTTGAAGGTTAGGGAGAAGATCATTCATGAAAGTGAGGAGATTTTGGAGGCAGCTAGCAGCTTTTATCAAGAGCTATATACAAAAGAAGACATTTCCAATTTGGAGATGGAGAAGGTTACTGCTTTTATTGAAAAGGGTTTAAAGGAGGATGAGAGAAGCATGTGTGATAAAGAAATAGGATTAGCGGAAATAAAAATAGCAGTAAGTGGAATGAAGGGGGGGAAAAGCCCAGGGTCCGATGGACTAAGTGCAGAATTTTATAAGGAATTTTTCGAGATTTTAGGTCCATTGCTCTTAGAAGTTTATAAGGAAATTAAAATTGAGGGAAGCCTGGCCCCATCTAT
Organism: Somniosus microcephalus; assembly: GCF_052327205.1. NCBI lineage: Eukaryota > Metazoa > Chordata > Chondrichthyes > Squaliformes > Somniosidae > Somniosus > Somniosus microcephalus. The sequence goes on from NC_140988.1 coordinate 41,298,773, forward strand.
GAGGAGAGGTATCATAAGCTTAGCTTATAAAAATAAAGGGGATAGACGGGATCTGAAGAATTGGAGGCCCATCACACTATTAAATGTGGATTATAAGATCTTGGCGAGTGTTATGGCAAATCGTTTGAAGGAGGTGTTACCGGAGATAGTTTGGCCCTCTCAGTCCTATGGAGTCATAGGCCAGGACATCGCAGACTCTGTGGTCTCAATCCGAGATGCGATAGAACTCATGGAAGAGAGTGGGAGGGAGGCTTATGTATTAAAGATAGATCAAGAGAAAGCCTTTGATAGGGTCTCTCATGAGTTTTTATTGAAGGTTTTGGAAGCATTTGATTTCAAGGAAAATTTCATTCAGTGGATAAGGATTTTTTATTCAAACATATTTAGCTGTGTTAAATGTAATGGTTTTTTATCCAAGTATTTTCCGATACAGAGATCAGTGAGACAGGGTTGTCCCCTGTCCCCACTGCTGTACACATTGGTAGCAGAACCATTAGGTTACATGATGCGAAAGAAACAAGGTGTAGTTGGGATTGTGGTACCCAGTTCCGGGCTGGTGTCGGTGATACACCAATATGCAGATGACACAACCTTAACATTGAGAAATGGGGAGTCAGTGAGGAAAGCTATGGAGGTAGTGGAGGAATATTGTAGAGCTTCAGGTGCCAGAGTGAATTATAGTAAGTCCCAATGCCTGGTTGCAGGGAGGGGTAGGGGGGAATGGTTGGGGGAATGTCCCTTTAAGGTGGTGGAGGTTTTGGAAGTTCTGGGGGTGCATATGGGGTGCAAGAAAGACAGGGAAGAAGTGGATCGATTAAATTGGGAACCGAAGGTTATGAAAATTAAAAAGATTTTGGGAAGATGGGAAAGAAGGTGGTTGAAAGTGCAAGGAAGAGTGACAGTGGTGTCTGCTCTCCTGCTATCTAAGCTATGGTACTTATTGACGGTGGAGGATATTCCTGAGTGGGCAGAAAAGTCCATCCGAGAGGCTTGTGTGAGGTTTTTATGGGAAGGGAAACCAGCCTTGGTGGCTTACAATACCATCATTGGACGGAGAAATCAGGGAGGACTCAACTTCCCAGAGATTGATTTGAAGAAAAAATCCTTTAGAATCAAATGGGTGAAGAGATTTCTTCAGAAGTCAAATTCAAGTTTTTGGAAGAGTTGTTTTGAGCATTTTTTAAAACAAAGTGGGATAGGAGGGCAGGGGATATTGTATATGGAATACAATAATATGTTTTTGAAATCGATTAAGCTTCTCCCTAGGTTTTAGAAGGGGGTTGTAGACACTTGGGCTCAATTTTTAAAAAGTGTGCAGTTTATGCCCAAGGGGGCTGAGGAATTTTTAGAACAGCCCTTATTTTTGAACAGGTGGGTCAACATCGAAGGAGAGGTTTTATTTAATCAAGCTTTTATAAAAGCTGGGATTATATCGGTGAAAGATGTATTATACGAGGTGATTCCAGGTTGGTTGCCGGAAGCGATAGTGAGGGACATGGTGTGGGAGGAGGATCAGGAGGTAGAAGGAAAAGCAATAGGAATCATGTATGAGAAGATTGTGAGGGCAATGCCACAGGATTGGATGGAAGAAATAAATGTGGAAATCTCCAAAGGAAGTAAAATGCGTCCTGCTTTTCCAAGCTTTGTACTGGAGAAAGGGGGAGAGTTGGTCCAATTTGACAACTGTAATACTCGAGATTTCTATGAGGTATTCAGAGAATGGAGATTCAAGACACCTGCTGGTCAGGAGTTTTGGCAGAGTATATACCCACAGCTGGACTTCAACAGGATTTGGAAGGGAGTGTGGGTGAATTTTAAATGCTCAGAATGGATTGAACTGGATTTCAAATTGGCTCATAACCAGATTTTTACCATGACGGTCTTGTGCAAGATTGGACGAGTGGAGGCGGCAACTTGCCCAATGTGTGGGACACAGGATGAGACTCTGTCCCATTTACTGGTGTCATGTCCGCAGTTAAATGACTTTAAGTACTATGTTCGACAGTTGTGTGAAGCATTTTTGCTGGGTGGGGACCGAACAGCGAGAATGGGAATCCTGTGGGACTCAATTTTGAGATGGGGATTGCAGGAGAGTCTGCCAGAGTCTAGCGGAGCGGCAATTAATTTAATGTTCAGTTTGGCTAGATTCGTGATTGTGCAAAGAAGGAATGCTCTGTTTTTTAAGGGGAGGAGAATCAATCTAAAAGAGTATTTTAAACATAAGCTAAAAGACCATTATAAGGCTCTGTGGATGTTTTATTCAGAAAGGAATTTAAGGACAGTATTTTACAACCAATTTTTAAAGTACAATCGATTAATATATGTTACAGATGACAAATTAAACTTCAGGTTTTGATGTTAAAATGTGGTGGCGGAATGGCTGTGCAGAGCGGTGGAATTGATTTGTCTCATACAATGTAATGATCACGATGTTGTAAATGTTCTTAATGTTCAATAAAGTATAATAAAAAAAATTTAAAAAGTGGGTAGCACCATCGTCTCTGAGTCAGAAGGTTGTGGGTTCAAGTCCCACTCCAGGGACTTGAGCACAAAAATCTAGGCTGACACTGCAATGCAGTACTGAGGAACTGCTGCACTGTCGGAGGTGCCGTCTTTCGGATGAGACATTAAAGCGAGGCCCCGTCTGCTCTCTGAGGTGGACGAAAAAGATCCTATGGCACTATTTTGAAGAAGAGCAGGGGAGTTATCCTTGGTGTCCTAGCCAATCCCTCAATCAACATCACTAAGACATATTATTATTATTAGGTCATTATCACATTGCAGTTTGAGGGAGCTTGCTGTGCACAACTTGGCTGCCGCATTTCCTACATTGCAACAGTGACTACGCTTCAAGAGGTACTTCCATTGGCTGTAAAATGCTTTGGGGCGCCCGGTGGTCGTGAAAGGCGCTATATAAATACAAGTCTTTCTTTCTTTTTCTCGTACTGGAAACATAAGAACATAAGAAATAGGAGCAGGAGTAGGCCAATCGGCCACTCGAGCCTGCTCCGCCATTCAATAAGATCATGGCTGATCTGATCCTAACCGCCAATCCACTATCACAGAACCATCTCCTGAATCTAACAGAATTAGACACACGAAATAGGGGCAGGATCAGGCTACACGGCCCCTGGGCCCGCTCCGCTACCCACAGGGCCATGACAGATCCGAACCTAGACTCATGTCCAAATTCCTGCCCGCTCCCCGTAACCTTTAATTCCCTTTACTTCTAGGAAACTGTCTATTTCTGTTTTAAATTTATGTAATGATGTAGCTTCTACAGCTTTTTGGGGCAGCATATTCCATGGACCTACCACCCTCTGAGTGAAGTAGTTCCTCCTCATCTCAGTTTTGAAAGAGCAGCCCCTTATTCTAAGACTATGCCCCCTAGTTCTAGTTTCACCCATCATCGGGAACATCTTCCCCGCTTCCACCCGATCCAACCCCTTCACAATCTTATATGTTTCAATAAGATCGCCTCTCATTCTTCTGAACTCCAATGAGTAGAGTCCCAATCTACTCAACCTCTCCTCATATGTCAATCCCCTCATCCCCGGGATTAACCGAGTGAACCTTCTTTGTACTGACTCGAGAGCAAGTATGTCCTTTCTTAAGTATGGACACCAAAACTGTACGCAGTATTCCAGGTGCGGTCTCACCAATACCTTGTACAACTGCAGCAATACCTCCCTATTTTTATATTCTATCCCCCTAGCAATGAAAGCCAACATTCCATTGGCCTTCTTAATCACTTGCTGCACCTGCATACTAACCTTTTGAGTTTCGTGCACCAGGACCCCCAGATCCCTTTGTACTTCAGTACTTTCCAGTTTCTTGCCATTAAGATAATAACTTGCTCTACGATTTTTCCTGCCAAAGTGCATAACCTCACACTTTCCAGTATTGTATTCCATCTGCCAAATCTCTGCCCACTTACTTAGCCTGTCTATGTCCCCTTGCAGGTTTTTTATGTCCTCCTCACTCACTACTTTCCCTCCCATCTTAGTATCATCTGCAAACTTTGATATGTTACACTCGGTCCCCTCCTCCAAATCGTTAATATAGATTGTAAAGAGTTGGGGACCCAGCACTGACCCCTGCGGATCACCACTAGTTACTGATTGCCAGTCTGAGAATGAACCATTTATCCCAACTCTCTGCCTTCTGTTAGATAGCCAATCCTCTATCCATGCCAGAATATTACCCCCAATCCCGTGATTTTTTATCTTAAGCAATAATCTTTTGTGTGGCACCTTGTCAAATGCCTTTTGGAAGTCTAAATACACTACGTCCACTGGTTCCCCTTTATCCACCCTATACGTTACTTCCTCAAAGAACTCCAGCAAATTTGTCAAACATGATTTCCCCTTCATAAAACCATGCTGACTTTGTCCTATTAAATTATGATTATCCAAATGTCCTGTTACTGTCGCCTTAATAATGGACTCCAAAATTTTACCTACCACAGATGTTAGGCTAACCGGTCTATAGTTTCCAGCCTTCTGTCTACTGCCCTTTTTAAATAAGGGTGTTACATTTGCAGTTTTCCAGTCTGCCGGGACCTTTGCCGAGTCCAGGGAGTTTTGGAAAATTATTACCAATGCATCCACAATCCCTACCGCCACTTCCCTCAAGACCCTAGGATGTAAGCCATCAGGTCCAGGTGATTTATCTGCCTTGAGTCCCATTATTTTACCGAGTACCACTTCCTTAGTGATTTTGATCGTGTTTAGCTCCTCCCCCCCTTTAGCCCCCTGTTTGTCCAGTGTTGGGATATTCTTAGTGTCTTCTACTGTAAAGACTGATGTAAAATATTCATTCAGTGTTTTTGCCATCTCCATATTTCCCACCATTAATTTCCCAGTCTCATCCTCTAAGGGACCAACATTTACTTTAGCCACCCTTTTTCTTTTTATATAACTATAAAAACTCTTACTATCTGTTTTTATATTTTTTGCTAATTTACTTTCATAATCTATCTTCCCTTTCTTAATCAGTCTTTTTGTTATTTTTTGCTGTCTTTTAAAGTTTTCCCAATCCTCTATCCTCCCACTAGATTTGGCTACCTTATATGCCCTTGTTTTTAGTCGAATACTATCCTTAATTTCTTTACTTAGCCACGGATGGCTGTCTTTTCTTTTACACCCTTTTCTTCTCAGTGGAATATATATTTTTTGGAAGTTGTAAAATAACTCCTTAAATGTACACCACTGATCATGTATCGTCTTACCCTTTAATCTATTTTCCCAATCCACTCTACTCAATTCCGCTCTCATACCTTCATAGTCTCCTTTATTCAAGCTTAGCACGCTTGTTTGAGATCCAACCTTCTCACCCTCTAATTGAATATGGAATTCAAACATGTTATGGTCACTCATTCCAAGGGGATCCTTTAATAGGACATTTTTAATTAATCCCGTCTTGTTACACAGGACCAGATCTAAGGTTGCTTGCCCCCTGGTCGGTTCAGTTACATACTGCTCAAGAAACCCATCCCTAATACACTCAATGAACTCATCCTCAAGGCAGCCCTGCCCAATTTGATTTGTCCAATTAATATGATAGTTAAAATCCCCCATAATTATAGATGTTCCCTTATTACAAGCCTCAACTATTTCCTGATTGATACTTCATCCAACAGAGTTGCCACTGTTCGGAGGCCTATAGACTACGCCCACTAGTGTTTTTTTCCCCTTATTATTCCTTACCTCCACCCAAACTGTTTCATTATCCAGATCTTTTGACCCAATATCATTTCTCTGTATTACAGTGATTCCTTCCTTTATTAACATAGCCACCCCACCGCCCCTTCCTTCCTGCCTGTCCTTCCTGATCGTTAAATAACCTGGTATGTTTAATTCCCAGGCATTGTCACCCTGCAGCCATGTTTCTGTAATGGCCACAAGATCATACCCATATGTAGTTATTTGTGCCATTAACTCGTCTATTTTGTTACGAATGCTACGTGCATTCAGATAGAGAACTTTCAAAGATGTTTTGTGACACTTAGTTCCTGCTTTTGCCCTTTTTATTACTTTACCTTTTACTTCCTGCCTTCAGCCATGAACCTGGGAATTATGTTGGTGACATTAGTGGATAAATGTCTAATGCAATTATACGGCTTTCTTTTGTCTATTTTAGTTGAGGTTAAAACAAACCTATAACACCTGCAGATAGAGAATTGTCATATAAATGCATTAAGCTATCACTTGCTAATATCGCCAGCAGCAATTTCTAGACTACAGAGCTACTGCAGTGGGTGTTATGTCAACAGGGCTACAGAATAATGATTAAAAAGTACATGATGTCTTGAACACATAACTGGAATTTTGTTAGCTGTCCCTTGCAAAAAATGGGAATTAAAGACATAGGAGCCGATTCTAACTTTTGGTGCACAATGGACGGGCAGGAGGTGGGCAGAGTGCTCCTACCAACCACCCGTTGTAACTGCTGTGAGGCCCGAGCCATTTTGAGACCTGGACCTCATTTGTATGCAGCTGGCGAGTTGTGCGCATCAAACCAGCGTGCCGAGCCAGCTCGTTTTTTGCGGAGGACAGAAAATCGTCTGGCTCCTATGACAGTTGGGGATTGGGGTGGGGGGGCTGGTGGGACTGAGTATTGGCCTGACGCCACAATAAAGTTAAAAAATTTCATCCGGCCATTTTTTGAATTGGCTTCCATTGGTCCCTTTAAGGACGGTTAGGCTGCTCAACACCGCTACAAATTGGAGGAGCTTGCGAGGCGCACGGTTCACCTACTTGTACCTCAAAATTGCAATCGGGGTGCTCTGTACATCGTAGGATGCTGATTTGCATATTAAACGTGGCCTTCTGCCTAAAACAGGGAGTGCTACAGACGCCCTTCTCAGAACCCTACTCAACATGGCAGCAGCTGGAGCGCCAATGAACCGGAGAGGTAAGTGACCCATTTTCAGGCTGCTACTGTCCTGTTTATACCAGTCAGAGAGAGTTTAAAATCTGCCCCATGCTGTGTAATACAGAGGTCATGATTTTTAAATTTATTTTTATATTTCACAAGTATTAGAAACAACACCGGCTCGTCCGGAGAGGAATTGGGTGCATTTCCGACAGGTTTTTTGAAACTCTTCTTATCCATTTTTCTCCCCCTTCCTCATGAAGACCATATGACTCATGCTTAATACAATTCCAAGGATACTGGGGCTGCCTTCTGGTCGTTTGCTCCAAGTGTGAGGTCAACCACTTTTGATCTAAGAAAGGCAAATTGAAATATTTTCTTAATGCTGAGATAATAACAACTGTGGTGGAGCAAAGGGATTTGGGTGACCAGGTACACCAATCAGTAAAAGCTATTGCACAGGTACAAAAAGTAATCAATAAAACTAAGGGAATGTTGGCCTTTACCACAAGAGGATTGGGTTACAAACGGGGAAAGAGCTACTTCAGTTGTGCAGAGCCTCGGTCAGACTTCATCTGGAGTACTGCATTCAGTTTTGGGCACTGACCTCAGGTAGGATATATTGGCCTTGGAAGGGGCACAGTGCAGGTTCATCAGAATGACACTGGGGCAAGTTATGAGGACAGGTTGCATAAACTTGGGGGGTGATTTTGCCAATGGGGAGCTTTTGGAGGCGGGACTCCCACTTGTCGGGTTTCAGTCCCGCCTCATTCAACTTCTGGCCAACCCACGCTATTTTCCCTTGACTGACCTTGTTAAGCCCGCCCAGCGGGCTTAGCAGGCCAATTAAGGGAAAGCCGGTTGCAGAGAACGTCAACGTATGACATTTCATCTGTCAAAAATGTTTTGCTCTGTGAAGCTGTCAAACAGTGACATTCTCTGTAGTTTGATAAGTTCTTGAATTCAAGACCTCATCAAACCTCTTTCTTTTGCAGAAATGAGATGGTTGTTGCATTGGAGAATACAACAGCCATCTGCCATCTCTACCGTGGAGGTGCGAGACTCTCCGCATACCCACTGACTGAAGCCTGCAGGAAAAACAAAGGTAAGTACACTTTTTCTAACACTTTGCACTTACCTCAGATACTCACCTCTCCACACTTGCACCCATCACTCACCTCCACAGCACACTTTTGGACCCCTCCGAACCCCACAGATCCACTACTCGCCTCGTTGACCTGGCGGGTTTCGGAGCCTTCAGGAAGCCCGCACTTGTGAGGGCAAAAAGGGGATAATCCTATTTTCTGCCTGTTAACTACCTGTTAATTGTTAATTGGCTTTAATCCCTTCCCGCCTCCAAGGAGACGGGACCCTGGCAAAATGGCATGGATGCGGGTTGGTGGCGGGTTTGGCACCCGCCCCCAAATTCTGCCATTTTCCCGGCAGTCCCGCCTCCATACCCGCCTCCTCAGGGCTGGCAAAATCACCCCCTTGGTTTGTATTCCCTTGAGTTTAGAGGGTTAAGGGGTGATCTAATCGAGGGCTTCAAAATGATAAAGGCATTCGATTGGGTAGATACAGAGAAAGTATTTCCTTTGAAGAGAGAATCTGGAACTGGGGTCACAATCTTAAAATAAGAGCTAGGCCATTCAGAAGTGAAATCAAGAAGCACTTTTTCATACTAAGGGTAGTGGAAATCTGGAACTCTTTCAACAACAACAATTTGCATTTATAAAGCGCCTTTAATGTAGTAAAATATCCCAAGATGCTTCACAGGAGTGTTATCAAACAAGATTTGACACCGAACAACATAAGGACATATTAAGACAGGTGAACAAAAACTTGGTCAAAGAGGTAGGTTTTAAGGGGTGTTTTAAAGGAGGGACGGTAGACGTGGAGAGGCTTAGTGAGAGGATTTCAGAGCCTAGGGCCCAGGGAGATAAAGGCATGGCTCCCCAAAATGCTGCAGATGTTGGGTCAATTGACATTTTCAAGGCAGAGATTAATAGATTTTTTATTAGGCAAGGGTATCAAGGAGTATGGTGGATTAAAGGCAGGCAAATGGAGTCTAGCTACAGATCAGCCATGACTGAATGGCGGAACAAGCTCAAGGAGCTGATTGGCCTACTCCTATTTATATGTTCCAATGGCAATACTTCACGTGAACTTCAGTGAGTGTCGGCAGACTATTTCAGCCAAGCATGGCCCTGTCCTCACCCGACAGCCACAGCTGCATATTTTCCAGCAGGAGTGGCTAACGATCAGAAGTGGGAACCCTGGCTGATTTATTTTCCTTAAATCACCCAGGCATATTTTCTCTTAAGCTGTACCATGGGATATTAAAGTTAAACAATCCCAGGACTGAAGTCAGAATCACTGTTTGAAAATTGGCACCAATGAGTGATCAGTATCGAATTCAGTATATTGATAATTTGCATTACAGTATCAATTTATGTCTAGTGGAAACGATGCTCTGGGCATGCTCTTCAATTCATGTGAATAAAAAAGAAAGAAAGACTTGCATTTATATAGCGCCTTTCATGATCACCGCACGACTCAAAGCGCTTTACAGCCAATTAAGTACTTTTGGAGTGTAGTCATCGTTGTAATGTAGGAAACGCGGCAGCCAATTTGCACACAGCAAGGTCCCACAAACAGCAATGTAATAATGGCCCGATAATCTGTTTTTGTTATGTTGTTTGAGGCATAAATATTGGCCAGGACACCGACAGTGCAGCACTCCCTCAGCACTGCACTGGAGTGTCAGCCTAGCTTTATGTGCTCAAGTCCCTGGAGTGCGACTTGAACCCACAACCTTCTGACTCAGAATATAACCATTTTGAAGTCAAAACAAACTCGAACACTGTTATTCGTTGCTATGGGCCATATTTTTCACCTTTAATAGTATGCTAGAATGATTTGAACTCTAACAGCTGTTTGTATACCATCCACATAGAAGAGAAGGAATGTTGCATATCCGTTGCTATCCTGATTTTTTTCACGACATTCTGTAAACATCATGACCCTACAGCATCAGTAGCCACCACATCATATTGCTCTGCTTCTAGCTTTTTAATCATTTTAAAGCATTTTTAAATAACATTTACTAATCGCATAAGCTGAAAACCACTTGAATAAACATTGCACCCAACGGTTGTCCGCTGGTCACCTCTCCTTACAGAATAAAGGGTGGATCAAGTTTATTTCAGAGGAACAAGAGTAAAAACACCACTCAGATATGAGCCAAGGAAACAGAATTACAACTGCTGCCGCTGACTGCTGTATGATTTACAAAACAACGTCTGCAAATCAAGTCTAATCCAGATGCTGACAGTCGTTGGGGCCAGAAGGGGAAGAATAAGAAGTGAGACAACAGGAAATAGTACATGGAGCCTGGTCACAGAAATAGCTTCTAGAAATATATCAGGGCTGCCTTTAGAATCCGATCCAGGTGGTAATATGGGTTATGTGTTACAGCTAAATAGGATTTTTTGTTTTGTATATGAGGTGGCATAACAGCGGGGTACAGCCAGGGATAACTGTGATAGGACATGTCTCAGATTTGATGCTGTTAGTTGTTGGGAGCGCAGAGTGCTTGGAGAATTTATACTGGGTACCAATGAACCAGTAACTGATAGCTTAATGCATGCCCCAGTAAACTCCATTCAGAAAGTGATAGTTTACTTCCTCTCTTTCTAACTCTCTGCAGAAGGGACAGAATTGCTGCTGATGACACTTTCTATAAGATTTATATGGCTTTGCTGCTGTCATTCAGTGGAGATTTTTGGACTGATACCAAATGCTGGGGTGTAGATGCAGCAACTGCTCAGGTGTCCCTGAAATAATCTTGGAGGACTGACAACTCTTGTGGGCTAATCAGATAAAAACCTTGCAGAAGACTAATAAGCTGGTCACGCCTCTCTCATGTTCCACAGGGTGGACTTTGGCCTGGAGTAGACCATCCTTGTCGAATCTACTGATTCTAACTGTACTGAACCCAGGAGCAAGAGTTGAACATTTTCTCCTGTACTGGAATAACCCACTCTGACCTCTCCGTCCTCGGCCTCAACGTAAGCTCGAGGAACAGCACCTCATCTTTCGATTAGACACTTTACAGCCTTCTGGACTCAACATTGAGTTCAACAATTTCAGACCATAACCTCTGTCCCTATTGTTTCAGATGGCAGCTGTTGATGATTCTGCTATTCCCATTTACACCTCTTCTAGACCCATCTTTTGTTCCTTTACTTGTTCCACTATCATCTCCTTTTGCTTCGCACCATCGTCCCTTTTGTTTTTAAATCTCTCCAGCCTTCCATCCTATCACAGACCTTCCCTTTTGTTCTTTCCTCCCCTCCCCCCTTTCCCTGCCCCTACACTTGCTTAAAAACTTGTTCCATCTCCAGCTTTTCCCAGTTCTGACGAAGGGTCATCGACCTGAAACATTAACTCTGTTTCTCTCTCCACGGATGCTGCCTGACCTGCTGAGCATTTCCAGTATTTTCTGTTTTTATTGTGGAATATCCCATTAGTGGCTTTGGAGAAAACTAAGTTGTAGGCATTGACAGTACATCAAACCTTCTTGAGGACTACCACTCTTCAATGGCTTTTACGGTTATCTTTGCCACTTGTTAGTCTTTGTGTAGATCAGATATAGATTACCAAGACAAAGCGTTGAATGTCTGTAACTGAAGAGACGTTCAACCTCAAATGGGTTAAATGGCAAAACAGCCAATGTTCTTCACAGAGTTATTGACTTGGACTTCTCAGTGTAGCGCATCATTTCAATTCTGTAGAATTGGAAAGTAATGGTATGCTATCCTCAATGCGGAGACGATGAAGATATGTATATCAGCTTGCAGTATTTTGGCCGCTGCTCATCTTTCAGATGAGGAGCTAACTATTGTGTAGATGGTGATCTCATCAGCAAATAGAACAGCATAATCTTTAAGACCATCACCAGATCATTGATAAAGATGAGAAAAGGCTGATCAAACATGAATTTCTGATAGAACCCTGCACAGATGCTGCACTAAGACGACAAACATCCATTAATATGACCCGATGTTTGCATTCTCTGAGAGTTAAGCATGCATGTAATAGGTGCACAGACTCTCATTAAGGCTGGGATTTAATATCCTATTGAAAGCTCTAGAAATGTTGTGGAAATGCTTGAACTTTATGCTGAATACCAAGGGAGCCGCTCCATTTCTGGACCATGAGATTGAGAGCATCACAAGTTAACCAATTTGCCCTGAAGCCAAATTGATGGCAGGTTGTTGGGACTGAGATGCTGCAGCAGTTTCTCATTTACTGCAATGTTCATGCTACCTGTCGCTATTGTCTGTAAGCATACTGGACTAGTAATTAGGGTCTGACCTTGATCCCTTCTTCTGTGTAGGAATGATGTTTGTTACTTTCTACTCAAATGGGACAATGTTAGTTGGCAGGCACTCGAAACAGATAAGCAAATAGTTCCTTGGACCGAGATTCGAGGACTCGAATATCTCTTCCATTTGAATCAGAATCTTATCAAGGCTCAAACCATTGAAAGAGAAGCTTAACGTTCTTCATTTTAATTTGGCTAATTGGGTTGCAACATTTCAAAGTGATTTCTAGCAACAGACCTTGGATTTCAGATAACATAGGATCTTTTCCAATTGGGACTTAATACCAATACACTGCCATGAGCTCAACATATCAGCATGCATACTCATGGTCATAGTAGGGTACAGTTCCACAGACACCAGTAGCACTCTGTACATCAACAAAGTGGACATTCTTCCTGTGTGATCCTAGAAAGTGAAAAATAGTAGGCTATTCAACTGTGGAGGGAATTACAGCCAAGTTCACACCTAACATCCATATACTGGCATCTTCCAGCAGGGGTCATTAGATAGAGACCTGTTTTTAAATGTTAGATATTTTAAAAGCCAAAATTTGTCATCAACCAAGTTCTTGTTCAGTCCAAGGTGGACTTTGCCAAACAGCTGTGTTGCCACATGGATTCCCGTACCCCTGCAGTTAGCTATTGAAATCTGCAATGCTCACTGGCAGTTGAGTCTTCATTCAATATTTTAGACTGAAGATAGCTTTCTGTTGTGAAACTTGGGAGTAATCTTGTAAAAAACAAAAATCCATTTTGAGAAGGGTTCAGATTCCCACCATTTGCCTCAGCACATTTCAGTCAGTTGTGAAGCACAAAAACCTGCACTGTGATCACCACTTTGAGTTGCAGGGAGCAGGAGCTGGGAGATGCCAACAGGTGGAAAGACTCGGAAGCTGGGGAAAATATGCCACTTTAATCTCAGCTGTTAATTTGATCTGGTCCGTGTGCTGGCAGATGGGAGTTTCAACGTGCTCTCCAGCTAACTTAAAATCTACTGAGGCATTTACGACTTATGTTACACTTGTATCATTTCAAATGGGCTATAGATGGCTTGATGGATCAGTTCACCTCGCAGAGCACGTTTTAATTCATTTAGATGCACTATTTAATTCACTTGAACCATCTGGAAACATGGAAGAGGTGAAATTGGCCTTCGATGGTAGCACAAATCGGGCGATAGTGAATCAGGAGCCCATTTTACACTGTTTTTGAAGCCAATGGAGAAGGTGGTCAGGCGCGGTGTGAAACAGGCTGCCAATTCGCTATCACCCATTTTGTTCTATTTCACCCCTGGAGAGTCATAAGAAAAGGATTTGTATACTGAGATTTCATTCACTTAAATGGGTCATTCATTTATCAGGCATTCTTTTAAAGCTCCATTGTATTTAACAGAAATAAAGTTCCCCGCTTTGACAGATTACAACCGCAGGCACGAACATTAATAATAGGGAGCTGGTGGAGGAAAATCCGGCATCTACACTGGTGACCAATAAGCACTGTCACCGACTTACTGGAAGATAGCCATCACCCCTCGGAGTTCAGCACCTGGTCATGTCAACAGATCCATACAAACACCGTCGAATGACAGAGAAAGAAATGTTAATGGAGCAAAAAAGCAAACAAAAGGCAGCGAGTGTCACTGTGAACTCATTATGAGTTTTTAAGTGACGCTTGATTGATTGTTGGCATGACAGTGATTAATGATTGTTCGGGAATCTCTGCCTAAGTGGATAATACGACTCAGTCTTCGTTTGGCAGAGTGCATTTATATTCACGAGTTGCGTTTCACAAATGCCATCATCTCCACCAGTAACCACCCTCCACACCCTTCATAGAATTCTGATCACTGTGGTATTTCATAGAATCATAGAATTATTTTAATTTTTTTTTTTAACAGAGGAGGCTGCCCGGAATAGGCAGGAAGTAGTTGCCGGACTGTGGAAATTGGCGTGGCTCTGGCCACCCACCAGCACTCGGGCGAGTGCAGGGATTGGGCTTCCAGGGGTTGGGGCTTCCAGGGGTTGGGGCTCCCAGGGGTTGGGGCTCCCAGGGGTTGGGGCTCGTGGTGCAGAAGGTAGGGAAGGTTAAGGCAATCTTGCTCCTCCTGGGGTTGGGGCTCCAGGGGTTGTGGGGCTCCCAGGGGTTGGGGCTCCCAGGGGTTGGGCTTCCAGGGAGGGCCTCGTGGTGCAGAAGGTAGGGAAGGTTAAGGCAATCTTGCTCCTCCTGGCCCCACAAAAGAAAGTGAAAAACTTACTTTGAATGGCCTCTTCTGCTTCCTGATCCTCTTCTCACTTGACTTTACCTGGCAGGAAAGCTGCAGCAGTTTGCCTATTCAGGTTGGAGTTAAAATCATGGTCGGGGCCCGATGACGTAATCGGAAGATGATCTACATATTTAAAGAAGGACTCCACCAGCTTCAGGCGGGTGCCTTTGCTGCCTGCTCAGAACAGGTTAAAATTGAAGACGGCGGGATTGAGGTGGGACGCCGGCTGGTAAGTCACCCAGTCGATTTTAACTGCCAACCATCCCTGTTTCCATCGGGCATTTAGAGTTAAAATCGACCCTCTAATCTCAGCCAGTGTAGCAGCTGGGACACTGTAATTGGCCTCAGGACCCTTTGGTGAGTGAAGGGAAAAATCAGACAGGGTTCTGCCTATTAAATCACTATCCAGGCATACCATCTAACCAGGAGACAGGTGCTGCCAACCCAATACCTTTTTTTTTTAAACTCACCATCCAATGACCTCTACATATGGATATCAGATGGCGACAAGATTGGGCTTGGCTGTGATGCCCTCCAGTGGATTATAGCCTGTCAACACTCATTGCCAAAGCTCATCCATGAAGACTGGCCACTTGATGAGGTACCAAAGGGCTGTCAACACGCATGAATCACCACCTTCGGGAGAGGAGGGAAGAAAATTGGGGCATGGGGAAAAGATATTTTAACTTCAATAACCCTCAAATTTGTGGAGAATCAATAAAAAGATTTTGGCCGTAAATAGCACAAACAAATGAAATCCTGCTTTATTTAATTCTCAAATAAATCAATATTTATATTGATCCCTAATGAAGGGTAATGTAATAAGAACATAAGAAATAGGAGCAGGAGTAGGCCAATCGGCCCCTCGAGCCTGCTCCGCCATTCAATAAGATCATGGCTGATCTGATCCTAACCGCCAATCCACTATCACAGAACCATCTCCTGAATCTAACAGAATTAGACACACGAAATAGGAGCAGGATCAGGCTACATGGCCCCTGGGCCCGCTCCGCTACCCACAGGGCCATGACCGATCCGAACCTAAACTCATGTCCAAATTCCTGCCCGCTCCCCGTAACCCTTAATTCCCTTTACTTCTAGGAAACTGTCTATTTCTGTTTTAAATTTATGTAATGATGTAGCTTCTACAGCTTTTTGGGGCAGCATATTCCATGGACCTACCACCCTCTGAGTGAAGTAGTTCCTCCTCATCTCAGTTTTGAAAGAGCAGCCCCTTATTCTAAGATTGTGCCCCCTAGTTCTAGTTTCACCCATCATCGGGAACATCCTCCCCGCATCCACCCGATCCAACCCCTTCACAATCTTATATGTTTCAATAAGATCGCCTCTCATTCTTCTGAACTCCAATGAGTAGAGTCCCAATCTACTCAACCTCTCCTCATATGTCAATCCCCTCATCCCCGGGATTAACCGAGTGAACCTTCTTTGTACTGACTCGAGAGCAAGTATGTCCTTTCTTAAGTATGGACACCAAAACTGTACGCAGTATTCCAGGTGCGGTCTCACCAATACCTTGTACAACTGAAGCAATACCTCCCTATTTTTATATTCTATCCCCCTAGCAATGAAAGCCAACATTCCATTGGCCTTCTTAATCACTTGCTGCACCTGCATACTAACCTTTTGAGTTTCGTGCACCAGGACCCCCAGATCCCTTTGTACTTCAGTACTTTCCAGTTTCTTGCCATTAAGATAATAACTTGCTCTACGATTTTTCCTGCCAAAGTGCATAACCTCACACTTTCCTGTATTGTATTCCATCTGCCAAATCTCTGCCCACTTACTTAGCCTGTCTATGTCCCCTTGCAGGTTTTTTATGTCCTCCTCACTCACTACTTTCCCTCCCATCTTAGTATCATCTGCAAACTTTGATATGTTACACTCGGTCCCCTCCTCCAAATCGTTAATATAGATTGTAAAGAGTTGGGGACCCAGCACTGACCCCTGCGGAATACCACTTGTTACTGATTGCCAGTCTGAGAATGAACCATTTATCCCAACTCTCTGCCTTCTGTTAGATAGCCAATCCTCTATCCATGCCAGAATATTACCCCCAATCCCGTGATTTTTTATCTTAAGCAATAATCTTTTGTGTGGCACCTTGTCAAATGCCTTTTGGAAGTCTAAATACACTACGTCCACTGGTTCCCCTTTATCCACCCTATATGTTACTTCCTCAAAGAACTCCAGCAAATTTGTCAAACATGACTTCCCCTTCATAAAACCATGCTGACTTTGTCCTATTAAATTATGATTATCCAAATGTCCTGTTACTGTCTCCTTAATAATGGACTCCAATATTTTACCTACCACAGATGTTAGGCTAACCGGTCTATAGTTTCCAGCCTTCTGTCTACTGCCCTTTTTAAATAAGGGTGTTACATTAGCAGTTTTCCAGTCTGCCGGGACCTTTGCTGAGTCCAGGGAGTTTTGGAAAATTATTACCAATGCATCCACAATCCCTACCGCCACTTCCCTCAAGACCCTAGGATATAAGCCATCAGGTCCAGGTGATTTATCCGCCTTGAGTCCCATTATTTTACCGAGTACCACTTCCTTAGTGATTTTGATCGTGTTTAGCTCCTCCCCCCCTTTAGCCCCCTGTGCAGTGGGGAAATAACAGACAACTCAACATCTAGTTCATGGGGTGAGTGCATCTGACACTATTTTCCAACGGTATTGGACATATGTAAACATTTAACAACAGTAAATGAGTATGATATAAAACAGACTAACAAGCACATTTCATCAATTTCATTCAAGTATGGATGAGCTTTGAAGAGAACCTGAAACCCAAATCATAACAGTGCTGCTCCAATGCATTTGTTGCTCAATTGGTAAGACATGGGTTCATGTTCGCTATTTTCTAGGATACAACTAAAGACTTAAGACTAAAGATTTATATAGCACCTTTCATGACCTCAGGACATCCTACAGCCAATTAAGTACTTTTGAAGTGTAGTCACTGTTATAATGTAGGAACGGACAGTGGTAATTTGCAATTTTGAATTGCTGTATGATACCTGCTCACTGATGCTGTTTGGGTTCCGCCAGGACCACTCGGCTCCAGACCTCATTACAGCCTTGGTCCAAACATGCACAAAAGAGCTGAATTCCAGAGGTGAGGTGAGTTGACTGCCCTTGACATCAAGGCAGCATTTGACCAACTGTGGCATCAAGGAGCCCTAGGAAAACTGAAGTCAATGGGAATCAGGGGGAAAACTCTCCAATGGCTGGAGTCATACCTAGCACAAAGGAAGATGGTTGTAGTTGTTGGAGGCCAATCATCTCAGGCAACATCCCGCGAATGAATAAAAAAAATTCTGATTGGCCCTATTTCCACAGTGGGCAACTGGCCACTACACTGCCTGTCCAGCAGCATCCATTTTTATGGTCGTCTCAGAATTCTTTCAAGGTTTCCATTTAGAGTCTGAATTTCCTAGACATCCAACATTTTATTTTACATAGATTTTTTTTGTCTTTGGGATTCGTACTTTAGTGTGATGTCTCTATAGGGTAGAGCCTCTCCCTAGGGCTCGTCTTTTATACCTACCTACTAATCAGAGAAAAGAATCACCCACGAGCATTTCCTATCATGTGAGCATCATGCTTCTTGTGTCACAACTGACATATGTTTAATTATGTGCAAATTAACTTACTCTCGGGGAATTGTTTGACAGTCACTTAAATGTACTGAAAAAACTCTCCAGGAAAGCAAAACACCAGAGCCACAATGTCTGCAGCCTTTTAATTGACAAACAAAGCCTGGGCTCTGAGCTCTAACCTAAAGACTAATTAACCTATGAATGAACTCATCCATTATGACTTAACAACTGTTATAACTTTTTAGCCTTAAAGGAACATAGCTTCAACTGAGCAGCAGAATAATACATTGTGCATTTCTTGGTATGATGATACTTGCCATAAAGCATTGTATCATCAGACTTATCATGAGTAATGCAGCAAGAAATACATTTGTACTGTATATGAGGGATTTTTACACGAAAGGAATTCAAATGGCAGCAGTTACTGCTTTTCCATCCATTAACGGCACTCCCTAGTGTAAAGTGCTATGGGCTCCCTCTGACAGAATCGCAGATTTTAAAAATTGTGCATATGCAAATATTCTTCTGGATTAAGGGAGACAGTTTCTGTGAAATTAGCGCAGAGAGGCAAGGCAGCCCCTGCATTTGCACTTTGGATCGCCACATAAGATGCGAGAACCCGGGAGCACTACAGTGACCAGCTCCCGGTAGCACTACAACGACCAGCTCCCGGGAGCACTACAGCAACCAGCTCCTGGGAGCACTACAGCGACCAGCTCCCGGGAGCACTACAGCGACCAGCTCCCGGGAGCACTACAGCGACCAGCCTCTCTAGGCCATATCGGCCTACTCCTGAGGTCCCCACCATCACAGAAGCCAGTCTTCAGCCAATTCGATTCACTCCGCGTGATATCAAGAAATGGCTGAGCGCACTGGATACAGCAAAGGCTGTGGGCCTCGACAACATCCCTGCTATCGTGAAGACTTGTGCTCCAGAACTAGCCGTGCCTCTAGCCAAGCTGTTCCAGTACAGCTACAACACTGACATCTTTCCGACAATGTGGACAACTACCCAGGTATGTCCTGTCCACAAAAAGCAGGGCAAATCCAACCCGGCCAATTACCGCCCCATCAGTCTACTCTCAAACATCAGCAAAGAGATGGAAGGTGTCATCGACAGTGCTATCAAGCAGCACTTACTCATCAAAAACCTGCTCACTGATGCCCAGTTTGGGTTCCGCCAAGACCACCCACCTCCCGACCTCATTACAGCCTTGGTCCAAACATGGACAAAAGAGCTGAATTCCAGAGGTGAGGTGAGAGTGACTGCCCTTGATATCAAGTGTGGCATCAAGGAGCCCCAGTAAAACTGAAGTCAATGGGAATCAGGGGGAAAACGCTCCACTGGCTGGAGTCATACCTAGCACAAAGGAAGATGGTTGTGGTGGTTGAAGGTCAATCATCACAGCCCCATGACATTGCTGCAGGAGTTCCTCAGGGCAGTGTCCTAGGCCCAACCATCTTCAGCTGCTTCATCAATGACCTTCCCTCCAACATAAGGTCAGAAATGGGGATGTTCGCTGATGACTGCACAGTGTTCAGCGCCATTCACAACTCCTCAGATAATGAAGCAGTCCATGCCCGCATGCAACAAGGCCTAGACAACGTTCAGGCTTGGGCTGATAAGTGGCAGGTAACATTCACGCCACACAAGTGCCAGGCAATGACTATCTCCAACAAGCGAGAGTCTAACCACCTCCCCTTGACATTCAACGGCATTACCATCGCCGAATCCCCCACCATCAACATCCTGGGGGGTGGGGGGGGTCACCATTGACCAGAAACTTAACTGGACCAGCCACATAAATACTGTGGCAACAAGAGCAGGTCAGAGGCTAGGTATTCTGTGGCGTGTGTCTCACCTCCTGACTCCCCAAAGCCTTTCCACTATCTACAAGGCACAAGTAAGGAGTGTGATGGAATACTCTCCACTTGCCTGGATGAGTGCAGCTCCAACAACACTCAAGAAGCTCGACACCATCCAGAACAAAGCTGCCCGCTTGACTGGCACCCCATCCACCACCTTAAACATTCACTCCCTCCACCACCGGCGTACCGTGGCTGCAGTGTGTACCATCTTCAAGATGCACTGCAGCAACTCGCTAAGGCTTCTTCGGCCGCACCTCCCAAACCCACGACCTCTTCCACCTAGAAGGATAAGGACAGCAGACGCATGGGAACACCACCACCTCCAAGTTCCCCTCCAAGTCACACACCATCCTGACTTGGAAGTATATTGCCGTTCCTTCATCATCGCTGGGCCAAAATCCTGGAACTTCCTCCCTAACAGCACTGTGGGAGGACCTTCACCACACGGACTGCAGCGGTTCAAGGCAGCGGCTCACCGCCACCTGCTCAAGGGCAACTAGGGTTGGGCAATAAATGTCAGCGACGCACACATCCCATAAACAAATGAAAAAAAAGGAGCACTACAGCGACCAGCTCTCAGGAGCACTACAGCAACTTGCAGCCTTAAAGAGGGAGGTTGCTCTCGGAAAACAAGTGCAAAATTCAAATTGCCCATAGTCAGGAGTGTTTTACTTGATACAGCATCTGTATTAAATTTACACCGTTGAATAAACAGGAATTCCATACATTTAGCACAGCAGCAGTAAGTAGCACTTTAAGAATTAATGTCATCTGTGAGGCATCATAGTATTAGACAGCATTACAGAGATGGCTTGCTGTGCTGTGTTACACAACATTATGAAGCCCCTGTGGCCTTTTCATTAGATGACAAAGTGCATTAATCTCACAAACTGGTCAACTTTATACAAGGGCTGGGTGGTATTTGACCAGTTGGGTGAAAACAGTCAGTGACTTGAATTCCACAAAGTTTAAACATTGATCGGGCATTTTCAGCCTGCCTTGAGCGGCAGTAACAAAGAAAGACTTGCATTTACATGGCGCCTTTCACGACCACCGGACGTCCCAAAGCGCTTTACAGCCAATTAAGTACTTTTCTGAAGCGTAGTCAGTGTTGTGATGCAGGAAACGCAGCCGCCAAGTTGCGCACAGCAAGCTCCCACAAACAGTAATGTGATAATCTGTTTTAGTGATGTTGGTTGAGGAATAAATATTGGCCAGGACACCGGGGAGAACTCCCCTGCTCTTCTTTGAAATTGGGCTATTGGATCTTTTACATCCACCTGAGAGCGCAGCTGGAGCCTCAGTTTAACGTCTCACCCGAAAGATGGCACCCCCAACAGTGCAGCACTCCCTCAGCACTGCACTGAAGCGTCAGCCTAGATTTTAGTGCTCAAGTCTCTGGAGTGGAACTTGAACCCACAACCTCAACAAAAACGTCAAGCAAACATCACCGTGAAGATTCCTTAGCAGACATCACTGTGAAGATTCCCAGAGAAACCATCAGGGCGTCAGGATACTGTGCACATGGCAGGCAGAAATTCTGCAGGGCAGGAACTGCCCTCTGAGCTGCTTTTTCCTTTAGAAAGGGGTTGAAGTACTCCACCTCCTGGCTTGCTGACACCTGACAAAACTCACCCAATTAGAGCAGCCAATTGAAACTTGCAACCTTGTCGCCCTGGAGTCTGGTGTTATGTTGCTAGAGCTACAAGGCCCACCTGTGTCGGTTAGCCCGCATTCACTGTTCAGCTGATGCACAAAGCGTGGCCACTTGGACACGGCACCGACTGGAGGGCAGCTGGTGATCGTGGAATCACAGCCCGATGGAAATCTGTGCGTTTAGGCAGGGAAGGGTGAAAATTACAAGTGGAAAAAAAATTGCAGGAGCTGCAATCCTGATCTGCCCAAACACAGTACTGTACATTATCAATAATTAATTATCTTCTGTTGATACAATAAGCTATAATGTCTTTGTTTGCCCTGGCTCTTCAGATAAATGCTGGTTCAGTGTCTCAACACCCTGCAACACAAACAGCTTCTGCACCGGAAAACATTATTCGAGTTGGGCTCCGAGAGCAATGAATAGCCTGCAGCAGTCGACAGGTCATACACATAGAGTGTGGAACGGCAAACTTGGTTTACAAAGAGACATCTGTTCCATTACTTAAATGCATTGTGGCTAATTACATCCTGGCCCGTCTGTGAAATGACAACCATTTATTCTCCAGTGAACCATAAAATCCTAACATGCTCAATCGAAAGCAAGGAGGGAGCATATGACAATTATGTTTCCAATGCAGCTCCGAGAAGCCAGAGATGATGAAGCGAGAGCCAATTTGCCACAGAGCTAAGAGGGAAAAGCAAGCAGGACTGAGAAAGACATTCATTTAGCACGCTGCCATAAATGGAGGGGCGGGTGGGGGAAGGTAAACTGGTGCTTGAGAAATAAAGAGCAAACTGAAGCACTTATCCTTTTATCATTTCGCCAGCCATTTCCTCTCAACACTCCTCTTTGAGGATACGACCCACTATCAGACTCACAACTACATTCAGAGTTTCCGATTATACCTTCATCAATGGAAGGTTTCCTGATAGGATTCGAAAAAGTATTTGAGTGCATTTATTAATATATATATAGTCAAGTCAGGACTGCAACATAAACATCATTAGTGCTGCTCAGGATGGAATAAGGCAAATGACTCACAAAGAAAGATGTCCATTGTTAGCATTATAATTGATTATAAGGATTAGAAATCAGTCTGCCTTTCTGCTTCACCTCACCTCAGAGCAATAACTGACATGCTAAACCACATGACATATACTTTGCCTAATTCTACCACATTATTCTTAGCCAACCAGCACTGTCGAGCAAGGTCAGCTGACAATCACAGACATTCATTTGCCACAATTTTACCAGAAGGCATTTCATCACAGTATCCAACTAACCAATCAAAAATAAGCTGGAGCTGGCGATCTGAGAACCAGCAACTAATCCAAAATAGGCAATCTCTCACCTGTCTGAAAGGAATTTCCAGGAACTGCTCCAGACTCTCAGGAGCAAGGCCATATATAGCACTTCAACTGCTTTGATCAGCAACTTTTAAAATATTTTTAATGCCACAGTTGTTCAGTAAATTGACATTTTAACTACTTTTTCCACATCTGGCACTGATTGCAAATTATGACAGCTTTCATATTAAAAAAAATACTACTAATACATGACTAAGTACAGGAAATACAGAGGGGAGGAGAAAGAGGGGCTGAGTGTAGGGGAGAGGTAGTAGAAGGGGAGAGGGAACCATCTACTACACTACCTGGAGCAGAAATGGCCCCTGTAGTTCAATAATAACACAGATTGTGGCCCGGCCATTTATTCAATGCAAAGAACTCATAATTTTGTCTCACAGGCAGAATACAACTTGATGTATGTCAACTAAATAAGCCAAAGCTATTGTTCCTCTTAAGGTTTCAGAGTTAATTTATGTGCAAAGCCCAGGTAGGTGCCCCCAGCTAGATTTAATGTGCCTGTACTTGCTAATGTAACCAGGGATTTCACTGTCCAGCTCCAGCAGTACAAGGCTATGTAATTGTGGTAATTGCAGTAATTCAACATGAAAAGTAGTTATGACAACTGAACCTGCCCTTTGAAAACAGGAAAAAAATGAACAGAATTTCCCAGGAATATTGCTAATACTGTTATTTTCCAATACTTATTACAGGAAACTTTGTGCTATCCGGCACCGACGGGATCGAGCTGTTGCCGTCCCATCAAAACTGCCGGACAAACCAGCGCTAATGTTGAAACATACGGAGATTTTGAGCTCCGTATCTGGCAACAAACCTTGTTGCTTAGCAACAGCTTCTAAACAGTCAGCCGTACCTTGCAAGCATCTCTGTAGCTTAGCAACAGCTTCAGCGAGACCTTGCAGAGCTTGACTGTTGAGAAAAAAGCAACGAAAAGAAAAAAAACCTAACGAAATGGCCCCTGATTTTTGCCGGTGGCTCGAGCTTGCTGGACATTTAGCCTCCGGATAACACAAAGTTTCCTGTAGCTTGGCCCTGTTGGTAGTACTCTTACCTGTCAAAGGGTTGTCAGGTTCAACTCAAACACCAGGACTTGAGTACAAAACCCACGCTGACACCCCAGTGCACAGTGCTGCATTGTTGGAGGAACTGTCCTTCGGATGAGACGTTAGACTGAGGTGCTGTACCTTTTCGGATAGACAAAACCAAAGCCAATATGGCCTGTCCCAGGATTAGGGTTGCCAAATCTGGTTGGACGTATTCTTGGAGGTTTCATCACATGACCTCCAGCCTCCAACCGCCTGGCCCAGTCAAACAGCCATCTTTCACGTCTGCAATATTTTTATAACTGATAAATGAGAGTGTTCAAAGAAAATGATAAAAGAAACACCCAATTGCTTTCATGCCTCAATGGTTTTTCACCTGGGTTGCTCGCAGCAGTGTCCAAGAGATTAACCTTTAACTCTTCACTGGCAGAGTTGTGGGACTTGGCGTGACGTGGAAATCAGCAGTGAGCAAACTGTTCAATGGACCAGCAATTCACAAGGAAAAAAGCCAAAAGTCAGCACTATTCAAGCAAATGTGAAAAGCAATACTGCAAGTAACAGAAGGGTTAAGAGCTTAGCACAAGCACTCCTATTATTACAACCCATGACGGTGACAGGAATATCCCAGACTTCCACTTAGGAAGGTCTTTACATTCTGTTGCTTTTGAAGAAAAGTTTTTCCCTGTCACTATTTTGCCTTTAAGGAGCAAGAGATGTTCATTACAAATGAACTTTTATGCTTTAGCCCCTTGCCTACTGTGCTTTACGCTGACTGACTGCAACAGAAAAAAATACTTGGCTGTTGTGTGAAAAAGCAGCCTGGGGCAGGCCTCCCCAAAGATAGATAACACCATAGCCCATTTAAGATAAACTCTGATAAGATCAAATCTTGCTGGCAAACTAAAATGTTCCATGTAAAAAAAAAATTTCAAATTGACTGCAATATCAGCACTTGTACTTGCGATTTACTCTAGAATGGACCTGATTAAAATAAAAGGGGAATCTCATATTCAGTATACTTAATTAAAAATAAGCCATCATCATTAACTTTAACATCCTTTCATTTATTTCTCTCTGTCAGTTGATCTTTGTTTAAATATTTTTTGAACAACGAATGTTGTTGTTCAATTATCAGGCGATGTTGATGTTGCACCTTCCCTTCCTCCCCCACCCCCTCCCCCTCAGCAGATTAGTCATTACAAGCCGGTTTGGAGCATTTTCTGAAACTTGTACTGTATATGGCTTATTGCATCTCGTGTAAACTGGGAGCAGGCCGGCAGTCAATGTCAGCTGTTCCTGGTTTTCCTATCTAGAAACAATGCTAGGGAATGGAATGCGTTCCCATTTGGATTGCCACTTTCATAAGCAAGCACTCCCAAGGCCTGGTGTAACACAGGCCAGATTCGGAGTAAAACTCCCTCAATTCTGCACCAACAGCATGCTTTGGCAGGATATTGAACTGTGGGGGCCATTACAGCTGAGCCTGATTTTGTACTCAGTTGACATTCCTATTCATGCACTTTTCAGCCGAGGTCACTAGGCAACAATCAGGGGTGGGTTACCCTGGCTGATGTTTCCCCCAACCTAGCCTCCCAACCCAGGCACACACAGGCCAATTGTACCACTGCCCCAATTTAGATCAGTCCACTCGGCACAGCCCAGGGATTGAACATGGGATCTTCCTGGGCAAATGGCTCAGTACCATCCCAGAAATTGTACGTTTTCACAATGAGCCACAGGCTAGGTCCCAGAGGTGCAAAGGGCATTGTGCCAACCCAGTGCCCTTTCATTTAATTTTCTCATTTGCCTTTGAATCGAAAATAGATTGAAACCCCTAGCTCCTTTGGTACATAATATTATGAAATCCAATAAGTGCTCTGACAATGTGCTGCAGGAGAGCTATGCCATGTGCTTTCACCAATGCTGCCAGGAGATGCGTTAGTGTGCCCTGGAATGACCCTCTGATGTTTCTCTTTCCCTGTTGGGATATTGCCTGGCTTCCACTTGATCATTCCTCTGAACAATATATCTGAAGTCGGGCATTCAGCAGTGTGGAAGATCATGGCTATGAGACCATGTCCCAACACTTGTTGATGTCTCGAGTTGCTACTCAAATCTGCTGTGCCAGAACAGCATTATTTTCAATGCATGGAGTCGTGCTTCACCTACAATACATCGCTGCATCACATGCTGCACATCAAGAGGCCTGGAATTCTATTTTCAAAACCGTTTGCCAGTACACAAGCATGTGCATAACAGATTCCTGCAATTCCCTACCTAACACCATTGTGGGAGCACATCGCCACAAGGACTGCAATAATTCAATTTCTCTGGGCAACTAGCGATGGGCAATAAATGTGGCTTTGCCAGTCTTGCCCACAGACCGAGAATAAATATGAAAAAAAATGACACTGAGGTGGGGTAAAAGGGACATGTTTTATTAAAAGACACTTTAGGCCCGATTCTAATTCAGGGGCCGAGGTGGGCAGCACACTGTTCGGCCTCCGCATCATGCGGCTTGGGAGATTTTAACTCTCGGGCCTCATTTAAGTGATCCAACTCCGATTCCCGCCCGATCCCAGTGGGAATCGCTACCTGGCCGGTGGGCGGGGGCGAGTTTTTGGCAGAAGCCTGCTGCTGGAGACCCAAAGGAACAACATAAGGTAAGTAGTCAGGTCGAGTGAGGGCCTCTGGAGGCGATCACGGTCGGGGGTGGGGGGCGGGGGGGGGAGGAAAGCCCTGGAAGGGGAGGCTCAAGGTTTCCTTGTGGGGCCTGGAGGAGCCTAAATCAAATGTAAAAATACTTTCCTTTGTTTGCCTCTTGTGGCCCTGTTCCTGCTTGCCGGCGGCTTTCACTGGCGGCTCCAGCACTGGGTGTCGCTGCTGCGGTCGGCAGTTAACATCGCATCGGGGCCCGAATGAGGTCGTTAGCAATGTTCCCACTAAATTTTGTGTGTGGGCGGTACCTTTAAATTTGCTGCGCACGCCCAACACCTTACAGGGAACAGCTTGTGAGTGGCCTGCGTGGTACCTTCTCGATTGCCGCGCACGTGCGCAGTTTACAGGGAACACTGGTCATCAGCCCCGACGTTTAAGCATTGATGAGGCCAACGCTGCCGAAACCCTGTCAGTTAAAATGGCGGCGGGCATCAACGTGTCAGGAACGCGGCAGGCAGCACCCGACTGCCATTTTAACCACGCGACTGCCATTTTAACCACACAACTGCCATTTTAACCACCTGCCTGCCCTCATTCCCCGCCGAGGTGGACAGGGTTAAAATTGGCACTTTAGTTTTTGTTTTTAGAATCATAGTAAACAAAGATGCTAATTTTTAAAATCTCTAGCAACTAATTCATTGATAACTGACTGGTTAAAAGTATATCTGTAACTATTCTTACATCTTATTAATCAGCCCCTGGTTTACAGCTCCTGGAAACCAGAGAGATCGGAAGTGCCATTTGAAGCCATACGTCAAGTTGTTTTTCTCAAGTCTGCTGCAGTTTATCCAAACACTGTGCACTTTGCTGATAAACCCCAATATTATACTTATTTTTATAGCCTTTTTTTCATCTGTTTAGTGAAGAAACAATGGTCTTTTGATAGGTTTCGCCTGCTGCCTGCGATAGGAAGTTAGGTGCCACACTAACTACCCACTACAAGTGCAATGAATAAGCAAATTATACAAAGTATACATTTTGTTATCATTCCCTTCAGACTGTTGTCACTCATTAACCTCAGGATTGCCTTTACAGCTTTCAAAAAGGGACAATGATAGATGATTCAGCCAATGTCCCAGCACGGTGGCATAGTGGTTAGCACTGTTGCCTCACAGCTCCAGGGACCTGGGTTCGAATCCGGCCTCGGGTGACTGTCTGTGTGGAGTTTGCACATTCTCCCCGTCTTTGCGTGGGTTTCCTCCGGGTGCTCCGGTTTCCTCCCACAGTCCAAAGATGTGCAGGTTAGGTTGATTGGCTGTGATAAAGTTGACCCTTAGTGTTAGGGGGATTAAATGCGTGGGGTTGCGGGGATAGGGTGGGATGTGTGTTGGTGTAGGGGTTACGGGGATCAGGGGTGGGATATGTGTCGGTGCAGGCTCGATGGGCCGAAATGGCCTCTATCTGCACTGTGAGGTTTCTGTGATTCTGTGAATCAGACCTCAACCTAAACCCAGGAAGATGCTCACTCTGTCGGGAGGAATAGTCCTCATCACTGCAGGCTGAGATCCTGCTGGCAGTCCCTGTACAACCTGAAGTAATGCACTCAGACCCAGAGATGAAATCTGTGTTTCAGCTTTGCAGTGAATCACCCGCCCAATCCAACTCATTCATACTACAGGGTAGTCTCATGGATTGGTGAGGGATGGAGGTGGGGGAGGAAGGTACTATCTGCTCCGCCTATCTGCTCACTCCATCTCAGTTTTCTTCCTCTCCACCCCCAAAACCCCATCTCCCACCACAAGTAGGCGTCGCCCCCTTTTTGTCAGAGACCCCTATTACAACTCTGTTCTGACAAAGGATCTACAGCGAAAGTGATTAATCGCCTGTCTTTTCTCTGTCTGACTTGAGCTTTGTTTTAAATTTTAGCTTTCTGCAATTTTTTCTTGATCACCACAAACCTGTCTGAGCCGCTGTTTCTGGTACAACTCCTCTAAAGTAACATTTATAATAAAGGAAGTGATGTTTACTTGCATTCTCGTATGTTTACGTTTTTTTAATTCATTCATGGGACATGAATCCTAAGTGACTTGCTAGGCCATTTCAGAGGGCAGTTAAGGGTCAACCACATTGCTGTGGGTCTGGAGTCACATATCGGCCAGACCGGGTAAGGACGGCAGATTTCCTTCCCTAAAGGATGTTAGTGAATCAGATGGGTTTTTACGACAATCCGATAGTTTCATGGTTACCATTACTGATACCGGTAATTATTCCAGATGATTTAATTAACTGAATTTAAATTCCCCAGCTGCCGTGGTGGGATTATGAACTCACATCTCTGGATCATTAGTCCAGGTCTCTGGATTACTAGTCCAGTAACATAACCACTATGCTACCGTACCCCTAAAGTTTAGTGTGGACGGAACAGACACAGTGACCCAGGTAAATCAACAGAGCAAGCTGTTTATGGGATGTTGGGAACAATGGAGTTCGCAGTGACTGCTCAGCAGCGGGGTGGTCTCCCTGTACTAGCCCTCTAAATCGCCCCATGTCTGAGGCTACCGCTTCTGCTGGCTTCAGAGGCAATTGGTAACTGACCTGAACTCTGGTCAAGTAGAGGCTGAATTTCTGGCAGCCATTTCCAGCTAGGAGCAGGTACAGTGCGGGTAGAAGTCATTTCCTCACACGCACGTTTTTAAGTCTTCCAAAAACAGATTTATATACCAATGAAACCTATAAGTGTTTTATGACAATGATAGCTGCAAAATAGAGAAGTGACTTATACACAAGTGTGACTTATACACTGGGTATTACAGTACTTTGTTGTGTAAAAGCAGGGTAAAATGATTTAGAACATAACTTCATAGGCAGGTCAGGGCGTTTTCACAGCTGACATGATGAGAAATGGGATTCAATCAAAGATAGTCTGAAATAATGGGACAGTACTCCTACATGTCCAGCTGGAAGCTGTTTAGCTGAAGAGTTAAAACAACCACTTGCAGTCTCCTCCGAGCTCTGCTCACAGGCATTTACCAAAGTCCAGCCAAGTATTAGAATGTGTACCTCTACCGCAGGCTCGTGTTCACAATCACTGCCAAGAACTCAGCTCACATTTGACCTGCAAAAATCACACTTTGCCTGACTGGCTGTCATGGCAGGGCTAGTTTTTTTTTAAAAGAAAAATCAGACCAGTAACTGTTCATTATTCTCTTAAGACCCCTCACTGTATGTCTTGCGAGCTGAAGCACAAACCCTACAACCTGAACCACATCCAATACTATTTCTTCAAAGCCAAGTGGAGATGGTGTGCTGCAGTCTGCACATTTGAGATGCTTCACTGCCTACAGCCAATACAGAGAAGGCTATTTATTAGTGGTGAACTGCTCTTCCACAAGCTGCCCATTAAATGGAGGCCAGATTTACCCTCCCCCGCTCTTATTCATTCTTCAACAGTCAATAACAAGTTCCATTTCAGTACCGATCACATTTATTTTTGCAGGCACATAACTGGACACCTCAGCTGTTGTAGTGAAGTGTTGGAGGTGGGTGCTAGCGATGACAAAATACAAACAGTTTATTATACAAAATATTTTTGATATAGATTTCACGTTTTGTACTTTACAATTGCGATGCCACAAATTACACGGCCGCAATAATGGTACCACATTTCTCAGATTAGGGCCAGCAATGGCACAAAAACAAAGGCCTTTAGTATTACAAATCAGCAGGGAGTGACCAGCCAGATTGCTTCACTTCACATCAGAAGAAACTTTATAGCACAACACAGTCAAAGCTGACTGCTGGAGCAGACTGCTGATGTAGCAGCAGCCACGCACAGAATGCACACAAATAGAACGTGATGATCAATATACTTAGCACTTTGTGGACTGCTGTATCACTTCTGAACCAAACTCAAAATAGTAATGCGATTAAAATTTAAATATTTTTGGTCCGCTTTCCCGATGGCCTTGTGGGTAAAGGCACCGCCAAATGCAGGCTTGCTCCGTGGTCTGTGGTAAGTTAGATGCTCCCAGCCAGGGCTACAGTTGGCTTCAACATACTTGGACTGGTGGGGAAAGTCAGCCAGGCTCTTACTGCTGATCAACTTACTGCTTACCTAGTGACTCCTGCTAAAAAGTGTGTGTGTGTCTGTCTATGTGGGTATGTGAGTGTTTCTATGTCTGAGTGTGTTTCTATCTGCATGTGTGTGTCTGTGTGTGTTTCTGTGTGTGTATCTATGTGTGTGCATCTGTCTATGTGGGCGTGTGTGTGTTTCTGTGTCTGTGTGTGTGTCTATGTGTGTGTATCTGTGTGTGTGTATCTGTGTGTGTGTCTATGTGTTTGTCTCTGTCTGTGTGTGTGTCCGTGTCTGTGTGTGTGTGTCTGTGTGTGTGTGTCTGTGTGTGTGTCTGTGTGTGTGTCTGTGTGTGTCTGTGTGTGTCTGTGTGTGTGTGTCTGTGTGTCTCTGTGTGTGTGTCTGTGTGTGTCTCTGTGTGTGTGTCTGTGTGTGTCTCTGTGTGTGTGTCTGTGTGTGTGTCTCTGTGTGTCTGTGTGTGTCTGTGTGTGTGTCTGTGTGTGTGTCTCTGTGTGTCTCT
Organism: Somniosus microcephalus; assembly: GCF_052327205.1. Taxonomy (NCBI): domain Eukaryota; kingdom Metazoa; phylum Chordata; class Chondrichthyes; order Squaliformes; family Somniosidae; genus Somniosus; species Somniosus microcephalus. Next base: position 41,330,113 of record NC_140988.1, read on the forward strand.
GTGTGTGTGTCTCTGTGTGTGTGTCTCTGTGTGTCTCTGTGTGTCTGTGTGTGTCTCTGTGTGTGTGTCTGTGTGTGTCTCTGTGTGTGTGTCTGTGTGTGTGTCTGTGTGTGTCTGTGTGTCTCTGTGTGTATGTGCATGCTGAGGAAAGCATCATTCCTCTGCTGTGATTCATGCCACAGAAGAATAGTCCATTATCTAGGCTTACATGCTCAGAACATCCACCAGACAGCGCATGATGTCCATGGAAACCGTACCTTATCATAAGAGAAACTTGCTTAAAAAAAAATGACTCCTCCCTCCTTGGGGGAAGTGGCAGGCCTTTGCTCTGTGTCACCCACTGATGACCTAAGCTGTGTTTGGTAGCTCACTCTGCAGGGAATCATGGTGGCAAACCCACATCCTAACATTCAAAGCTCATTGAACTAGCAACAGGTGGGATCCCCAGTTCCATTTCTTAGTACCTTCCAAGGCAGATAGATACAATTCAAGAAATGTTCCTTGAGTTTGACTTATAATTCAGTAATGATAATCAATTTACCCCAGCTCATTCTTTCCTTTCCTGTTGATTACAATAAGTCAGGGCTCAGAGACAGTGCTATTTTTGAATTTCCCTCCTATTTTCTCTCTCTCTCCGGGAGTGATTGGTTCCACTATGGAAACTGAACCACTCCACCCGCAGTTTCACAGCGATGCTCCACAACAGAGCCCTTTGTGTCGCCACTGCACTGAAATCACACAGGGGAACGGTGAAAAACCGCATCAGAAAAAAAGCAATCGGGAGGAAAGAGCACCAGCTTTTCAGGAGATAACTGAGGGGAAATCTCTTTTAAATACCAAGTTAAAATAAATAGCATTGCACATTCCATCACTGGGATCCCAGACTACGGCAGGACATTTTGAAAGGTTTGCAGACCACACTTGAAATTACAGCGTTGCAAATATGTCTGAGGTCGGTGCCCACTTCCCCCATTCGTGTCTTGTAAATGGAGGAAGTTATGGCGAGTGAAGCATGAATGGAACGAATCCTAAAGGCGCTCTTGTATCGGAGAACTAACAGGATTGGAGGACAAGCTCTAGCAGCTACTTCCTCTGCAAACTTTTCATTTTAACACTTTCACTGGCCTTGAGATTTAATTGCTTCACTTCTGCGAGCCTGATTGCAAAACATTACAGTAGAACAGGAGTCCCAATGTTGTTGTATTGCTGATTGATGTCGTATAAATGCAAGTTGTTGTTGTGACAAAATTTACAAGTCATTTTGCATCATTTTTATATTTTATATTTTTATTTACGCCTTTAAAAATGTTCTTTTTAGCCCTCTCCCATGCCATACATCATCTTTCAATTGGTCTGGAGGGCCCTGCATAAGGCTGTATTGCAACTAGATGCAGGAAGTGCATAAAAGTTGAAACCCTGCCACCTCCGACCCCCCCATTTCTCCCATTTCTCCGTCCCTTCTGGAAAAGCTCTGGCTAATTGAATGGATTGCGAATGATGTTTCATAGACCGAAAGCCTATAGAACGTAGCTAGCCCACCATTCAATTCGGCAGAGCTTTTTTCAGAGGGGAAGAAGAGGAGAAATGGGGGCGGGAAGTCAACTTTTATGTACTTCATGCCTGCTTCACATACTAAGCATTAGGCAGCCACAGAAAGTTCCTGTTGTTCCAGGGGCAGGCAGCTGTTACCAGCTACATGGTGTCCTACAGAGGGTAAATTCAGCACTCTTCCCCCTGCCCCCCACCCCTTCCAGGAGGAGCTACATTCAAAGAAAGTGTGGCTTGGAGAATGTTGTCGCCCTACCTCTGACCCGTGCTCCCTTGGAGTGTGGATCCCCCTACAGGAGTGTGCGATCGTCGAACTTGCCCTTCAGGCCTCAGGGTTTTCACTAGTTCTCATCAGTGATAACCAACGCACCTCAACACGGCTTCTGCACGTAGGCGCACAATCGCTGAAATATTTTGCAGGACTTTATCCGTTACCCCTCGGGCTCCTGCACACGCTTACAGCTCCGTAGAATTCTCTGAGTCTCTGTTCCTCAGCCACCTTCTGCACCTCTGCTCTGTTTTCCTAGACTGTTAGTGCTGAGATTAAGCACTCCTGAGTATGAGTGAAAATATTCCATAGTTGTAGTGCATTCACACAATTACTGTAATAGCGTATTTTCACTCGAGCTGTGGAAGTAATGATAGCCTTGCCTCCTAATAGCATTCCCTTACTTTCTGTTGTTGAAGAGTGAAACAGAAAAGAAACAGCAGCCCTATATCTCAGCGCCTGCACTTGAAATCAGAAACTAGAGCAAGGACACAGAGGTTGGGCTGGTCAGGATGGGGAATGCGAGGCAAGCGCTTGAATGCAGTAGGAGTGGGAAGCAGACAGATTGGGGGACTGCCCCCCCCCCCAGCCACCCTCCAGTTGATGCCTCACTCCCTTCAATTCATTTCTCACAAAAAGCCAGCAAGCACACAGATGCCTACATGAACAGCTTTTTGCACAGAACATCTTTGCAAAAGAGAGGGGCCAAGTTTCGGTCTGTTGAAGGCATTGCTGTCCAGATTCCGCTGATCTTTTTAGGCAGTCCCTCGGAACCGAGGATGACTTGCTTCCACATTACTGTCTGAATGTGAAACTGGTATCACCAAGGACACACCTTAGGGAATCTGGTCTAGAGGCATGACCTATCCATACAATCACTTATGGCAGTCTTATGTATTTACTTCAGTTCTACATCCTAGCACTGCAGCCATTATCACATTTCCCTCTTTCAGTGCAGCTAGATGCCCACCCAATATACCCGACAGTAGAGAAACCAGATCAATATCTGGGGAGAACACTGGACGAAAAGAATTGTAGCTTTCCTTGGCACTTACTGTCCAGCTTAACCCTTAGCTGAATGCAAACTCATTTGTGTGGCAGACAGGAACGGAGCAACCAGACACCCCTGGGAGGCACACAGCCACATAAACAGAGGCACCCCAAACAGCCTGACGGCCTTCAGAAGATTTTAAACCCAGATTTGAGTTCTATCTGCCCAGGCAACTCCAAAGGTGTGGAAATTCATCAACAGACTTGGAGATACATCATTTTTCATCTGCATGAATGATTGGAAATCCGGCTCTGGTACACTCAAGACGTAGGTGACACTTGCCAGTCTGCAATCCTTGCCCATCCCTAGTTGCTCAGAAAAGGTGGTGATGAGCCGCTGTCTTCTACTTTGTAGTGACTGTTTTACAACTGAGTTGTTTGCAAGGCCACTTCAGAGGGCATTAAGAGTCAACCATTTAGTATGGAGCTGAAGTCACCTGTAGGCCAAACCAGGTTGGGGTGGCAGGTTCCCTTCCCTCAAGGCAAGCAATGAACCAGTTGGGTTTGCGGTCTGATTTTTTTTGGTGCCAGCCCACATTACCAGATTGATTGAATTGAATTTCACAATGTGGCATGGTGGGAAGATTTGAACTCACGAGCTCTGGGTTGCTAGTCCGTACCCTTACCATGTAATGGCCAGAACCTCTTGTTTGAAGAAAGAACATACGAACATACGAATCAGGAGCAGGAGTAGGCCACTCGGCCCCTCGAGCCTGCTCCGCCATTCAATAAGATCATGGCTGATCTGATTAATCCACATTCCCGCCTACCCCCGATAACCTTTCACCCCCTCTGCATTAAAAATATTCAAAGACTCTGCTTCCACCGCCCTCTGAGGAAGAGAGTTCTAAAGACTCACGACCTTCTGTGAGAAATAATTTCTCCTCATCTCTGTCTTAAATGGGCGACCGCTTATTTTTAAACAGTGATCCTCTCCACATCCACCCTGTCAAGACCCCTCGAGATCTTATCATAGAAGCCCTGCTTGAGCAGAAGCACAACACACCTACGAGTGGACTTGATACATATTGATGAGTTGTTGGCAAATAGGTTTTCCACCACACGCTCAGATAGCAGGGTCCTTATCCTCAATAAGCTGATCTTGTGGGAGAAAGCCAATATTATTTGTTCCCTTCCTTGTTTTTTGATTGCCCATGGTCTTCAGGTTTGCTGTCTCTTCCAGACAAGGAGGATCTGTTCTCACAGATGGAAGACAGGCTGTGGCACTCTACACCAGCTGGTCTACAACCGACAGCTTGGCTATTGAACAGCAAAGATTACACATGAAGGTATGCCTCAGGAGTAATGGACACCATTATGACAATCAAGAAATCAGCTACACCGACTGCAAATTGAAAAGATTTGCTATCTGATGCTAGAGTAGAGAGGAGGACGACCCTGTCTGGCATTCCCAATATGGTGACTGACAACTTAAAGTCTCGCTCCATCAGGTGCATGTGGTAGTAATGTCTGCCCTTCAGCACACTTGGAAGAGGATTAGGTAGTGAAACATCCCCTGTTACACAGGTACATAAAGGGAATTTGGAAAACCAAGTTTATTTACAAACCTATAATCCCCAGCATGAGACCTAAATCAATTTACATAAACTCATGTTACCTCTTTAAGACCATGGACTCCTCCGAACAGTCTGACTTATGATTGAGATTTTAGTTTGCATATCATGACTATCTCATAAAAAGACAGAAGTACTTGGGCTCCATTCAAACTTCACGGCATATGTGGTAGACACATCACATTTGCCACAAGAAATAACTAGTCATCCTTTTTTCTGCCACATACAATATCTGAAGCGAAACATTGATTTTGTTGTGTGGGTGTGCACAGGGCACTCTGCTAAGTAAACCGAGCAAATAGCAGAAGATTCAGTTAGCTCCTATGTGAGCATGACCACTCAACCAGTCTCAAACCAAGTAATGTCTAGACGGCTTGCAATACATCTACTGCTGGTACCAGACTTTCCAGGATAGGTTAAATACCATTCAATAAATGCTATAATTACATGTGGCTATAAATTTAACCACATAGCCTTAAGAGACAAATCTATATGGTTAGTAATACTCACAACTGTACTAAACATTACTGTGTGCATTTGACATTGGGGCTGAAATTCCAATCGGGCACTGGGCAAAACTGGGGCCTCCTAATCCTGATACACGGGCATGCTCCTTAACATTTGTTGCTTGTTTCTTCGATGTGGCTGCCCATCCTTGTCGCCCAGGTTGCCTGCTTCTTACAGTGTTGCCAAGGCACTTTAAGCATCAGATTTTATATCCTGCTGCTGCACCAGGGCTTTGCCTCTTCTCCGGGTATTCCCCCCCCCTGCCACCCGCACCCAGGTTTTTCCCATCCCTCCCCTCCCTTCCAGGTATTTACCACCCCTCCCCGCGCCAGCCAGTTGGATACCAATTTGGTGCCTAACTCCCTCCCGTTCACTATTTTCAATTCTCCTCCCCCAATATATCTCAGGTATTGCAGGCTGCATTAATGCAGCCTACCCGCCCCTGCCTATTTAAATTAGCTGGCCCTGCCATTTCTGGCAGGGTCTACACCATGACCTCAAAGGAGGCGGAGGTCTCACCTTGCCTTTGTTTGGCTGGGCTTTTTTGGACTGTGCTATGACTCTAATTCAGAGAGGGCCTCTCTCCCTCTGTCTGCAGTGGATCATTGATAGATTAACCCATATGGGGTGATTTTCAACTCCAGCGCAGGGCGGATAGCTGGCAGTAGCGGATCGGCTGCCCGTTCTTCCCTTCCACTCACCTCAAAAGGAAAGGGAAGCCGAGCAGCGTGTATAACGGGCAACCGATCTGCTAGTGCTAGTTTTCTGCCTCCACTGATATTGAAAATGACCCCCATTGCTAAGCAGGAGAATGACGGCTCAGCAGGAGAGCAATAGTCTTTGTTCTTTGAATTACATTTTCTCATCTTTCTGCCCTCTAGATCTTGGCCTGTGTCGGTGCTCTGTACTGGAACTCTGTTGTACAAAAGTTACACACGATAAGAAAGATGCCACAGACGGTGAGATAGACAAGTTCATGATGGACATGATCTTTAGGGGCAGCTGCATGAAAAACATGCACATGGTTATTTTGGTACACTTATAAATTGGTGCATAATCTACATTTCTCTGCTGTGTGTCCAGACAGTTCCTTATAAATAGATCGGTACAGCAGAATTCGGGCCACTGAGATAGACCAACCTTTGCTGATCTGTGTTCACGTGAGCTAACAAAACAAGAGAACTGCAAAGAGAGCTAATAAGGGAAACAATTGAGGCATTTGACCGAAATACAAAGCGACATTGAAAATTGCTTCAAACAAAATAAAAAGCTACAGGAGGAGCGTAACATGAGAATTTTCACATGAATGCGGTATTGTCCGATAAACCGCAGACCCTATCCCATGCCCCCACCCACACATTATATAACCAATATACAAAAACCAACGGGTAACCTAAAGTCAGTTCTGGTCACTGTCTTCATCACTTGCTTCCATACGCAACGAGAAAAGGATGAAGAAGCAGTGTTAGTGACTAACTCACTCATTTATTGCAGCCAGACATGAAAATTACAATTTAGCACAGTTGGATATGATTGTGCGTCTGACTTTGAGCTTGCACGACAAGGGAATCTCAGGCTCCATGGTCTCTTATTATGCAGTCATTTACAAATGATATTGCCCAGAAAAGGCACGCTAACATCTAATAAGCTGGTTAAAGTGGAGAGGTGGGGGGGGGGGAAGGAATCCTAATTACAGTCGTTAATAATTATCTCTACATCTTCTAGTACTCTCTAAACCTATTGAAAGAGGATGTCCTGTAGAACTAAATTATGACCAACTAATTCCACAAGTACTACTACAGGAAATGGGTGGCAACTGTAAAATATCCTCTTGCCACTGTGCTCCACCGCCAAAGAAAGCAAGAGACTTACATTTATATAACCCCTTATCGCATCTCTCTGAAAAGTCCCAAAACGCTTCATAGACAATGAAATACATTGAAATACAACAACTGTGGCTGTTTTAGCTAACACGGCAGCCAGTTTGTGCACAGCAGATTCCCACAAGCAGCAAATCGGATGAATGCTCAGTTAAACTGCTTTTGATGGCTGTTATCTGAGAGGCGAATATTGCCGAGGAGAGTACGTGAACTCCCCAGCCTTCTTTGTACGGTGCCATAAACTGGGCTGTCCAACCTTCTGGAGCAAGGGCTTAGATCCATGTGCCACCAGACGACCAGGATAAAAACATAGGGGGTGAATTTCTGCTGTTCTTCTGCTCGTCTGCCATAACTTTGGCTGTTTGTGCCATTTTCCCGGCATTCCCCAGCTCCTCCCCCAGAGTTACGGCAGATGCGCAAGAGAACCCCAGTGAAAACTCACCTCCTTGCTGTTTATCTTGGCACCAAATGGACTATTTCCACTCCCCTTTGGAATGGTGGGATGCTGCTCTGATCTTTTGCTGGGTGGGTGCCCCTGCTACAGGCAGGGGCGCCCACCCCCCTTCTCTTCTCTTCTTAGGCAGTTCCTCGGAACCGAGGATAACTTGCTTCCACATTAAAAATGAGATCTCAGGTGACTGATGAGTCTAATGCGGGACCTAGAGTCTCTGTCACAGGTGGGGCAAATGGTGGTTGAAGGGGCGGGTGGGTGGGGTGCTTGCGCTGCCTGCGCTTGGCTTCCACTTGCTCCCAGCAAAGAGACTCGAGGTGTTCGGCGCCTTCCCGGATGCTTCTCCTCCACTTTGTACGGTCTTGGTCCAGGGATTCCCAGGTGTCGATGGGGATGTTACCCCCCAATACGTTAGTGACTCCATTCACGGGATTTGGGACAGGGTCACAGCAAGGCCAAAGCAGCGGGCGGAAGTACCTTTCCATCTTCAAATGCTTTTCTCTTTAACTTGCTTTTGTAGTGTGGGCAAAAAATGTTGTGCGGTTGCTCGTTAGTTGGGGGATGGGGGGCAGTCAGTGTACTCGGCTAAGGGAAGTTGTACCCTGTATCCAGGATGTTCAGAGGCTAGACAGATTGCGTTATGCTGCTTGTAGAATGGGAGTGGGAGTTACTGGAGCCAAGATTAGGGTGATTGCTTTTAAAAGAATGTTCATGTTTCCATGTGATAAACTTTATTTTTAGGACTTTATAGTAAAGGGTGAAGAACAGTCATTTTGGAGTTTGTTTTTGCTGGAATATGATTGGGTAGAATTCTTTGGTGCGGGGGAAGGGGGGAAGACTTTGAGTAATATGTTTGTAGAAATAATAAAATATAACAATGTGAAAAATGCCCCACTGGAAAAAAGAATAATACAGAGGACCTAAAATTCCTTGGTGTTCGGAAGGAGTTCCACAGTGGGACTGGAATTTGGGGTAGGACTGAGATCTGCCAGATCTCCTCCCTTTTTCCCTCACAATGAGAAATTATGATTGGCCGGGGGGTGGGGAGGGGGGGGGGGGTCGGACACGAGAAGCAATGTCAGAAGAGGAGGCAGGACTGGTGTGATGACATCACCCACTAAAGAGCCTCCTTTGGCCTGGACGTAAGAGAATGACACCTTGGTGGAAGTGGGGCCCACAATGCCAGTTTCCTACTGGCAATCAATTACACATTCCATCAGGGCAGCAAGGTGCCGCCATGAATTTCATGGCCCCATGTGTGGGGGATTGGGGGGGGGGGGGAAATGGTGGAAATTGACTAGCGAGCACCATTATCTGTTTTCGACATCTGCCCCTTTTATGCAAATGAACATGTCTACGGAGCGCGGGACAGGGTCAGGACTAGGGCAGACTGGTGACTGGAAGTCCTGCCCCACCACACCACAACGAGGAAGAAGTCAAAGTCCATGGTCATAGCATAGATGACAGTCGCTAAACAATGGCATGACTGTGCTCAAAGGGGAGATAGGGCAAATTGAGTAGATAGTCTTGTGAACGGCTTAGCAGCTAGCCGAGAGTAACAGTGGCACAGGACCGGGAAGAAGTAGCTTACCTGAAATTGGTGTGTGACCCAGGGTACCATGTAAGGGGAGAAAACTACCCTCTTGACCTCAAAACATTAGAACATTAAAAAGAATAATGAGAAGAATGCCACAAAGGCATGACATTATCATTACTACCAAGGTAAAGGTTGGCAAGTTGCAGAAGTTGAAACTTCCTCAGTGTTATATTTAAAAACTATTATATGACCAAGAACAGACCATTGGGGAACTTGAAACAAGACAGCCCCAAAATCTGTGTAGTCTGGAGAAGTGCGGGGGGGAGCACTACAAATAGCATATTGCAAAGCATCATATAAGCACGCCACACATATTAACCAGTGGCAGCACAAATCCCCATTACCATCCAAACACCTCCTCCCCCAAATTGGGGATATAAACCTAGATTTTTTAAAAATCATCTAAAATACTGAGCAATGTTTACTATGTACAACTTGCATTTATATAGCACCTTTTAAGGGGTGGGTTTTAAGGAGGGCCTTAAAAGGGGAGAGAGGGGTGGAGGAGGGGCAGCGAAGTTTAAGGAGGGAATTCCAGAGCATGGCTCTAGACAGCTGAAGGCACATCACCAATGGTGGGGCAAAGAGCGTGGGGAAGGTTTAAGAGGCCTGAGTCGGAGGAGCACAGAGTTCTGGGGTGGTTGTAAGGCTGGAGAAGGTTACAGAGACAGGGAGAGTTAAGACCATGAAGGGAATTAAACATGAGGATGAGAATGTTACATTTCTAGCAGTGGGGAACTGGAGCCAACTTAGTTGAGTGGGTCAGGAGAAATGAGTGAACAGGACTTGGTGTGGGATAGGATATGAGCAGCAGAGTTTTGGATGAGCTGAAGTTTACAGAGCATGGTGAATGGGAGCCTGGCCAGGGGAGCATTGGAATAATGGAGTCTGGAGATGACAAAGAAATGAATGAGTTTCAGCAGCAAATGGGCTGAGGTAGGGGAAGAGGCAAACAACGTTACAGGGGTGGAAGTAGGTGCTCTTTGTGATCGGAGAGGATATAGGGTCGTAAACACAGCTTGGGGTTGAATAGTCTGGTTCAACCTGAAACCCAAAGGGCTAGATTTTCCTGGAGCCGTCAGGCGGGGTTTCAGGCGTGTTGGGGGGGGGGGGAATCCTGAATTTGGGGGTCCCGACAACATCCCACCCAAAACCCCGCCCCACACAAGTTTCAGGGACAGCGCGTACCCGCCCCGCACTGGGACCCGCCGAAACCAGGCGGGACGGGATTAGTGCCAATTAACTGCCTGTTAACAGGTAGTTAACAGTCAGTTTTTAGCCTAATCCCTATTTTGAGGGGTTTCGTGTGGTTTTCCCGACGGCTCCAAACCACGCCAGGTTAGAGCAGGCGGGCCGTCAGATTGAAGGAGTTGGAGGGGTTGCGATGTCGGTGCTCAGGTGAGTGATGGGTGCATGAGTGCAAAGTGCATGAGTACTTACCTTAACTGTAGCCGTCGGGAGCCCATCACTCAGCCGGCACTTAAAGCTGAACGGCTGCGATCTGTGAAAAGAGACAGCCTTCAGCTTTGAGTGCGGCTGAGATTTCTAACTGAGTCTGTGCAGAAGGACTCATGTTAGAAATCAGACTGTCAGTGTTTCACAGCTTCAAACAGCTGTGAAACACTGATATTTCATCTGTCAAGAACTCTTGACAGATGAAATTGCAGTCTGTGACGTCACCTGTTGCCGGGTGGCCCTTAATTGGCCTGCTGAGCCCGCTGGGCGGGCTCAACAAGCTCAATCAAGGGAAAATCGAGCGGATTGGCCGGACGTCGATGTGGGCGGGTCAAAAACCCGAAAGTTGAAGTCCCGCCTTCTTCCCGAAAGCTTCGGGAAAATTGACCCCAATGAGTGAAAGAGGATGAAATTGGTGGCACAGGTATGGAGTTTGTGGTGTGGGCCGAAGACAGTGGCTTTGATCTTCCTAATGTTTAACTGGAGGAAATTGTGGCTCATCTAAGACCAGATGTCGGACAAGCAGTCGGAGGCAGTGGAAGGGTCATGTGAGGTGGTGGAGATGTAGAGCTCGGTGAAATCAGCGAACATGTGGAACCTGATGTCATGTCTTCAAGATGCTGTTGCCGAGGAGCATCATGTAGCTCTACATCTCCAACACGTCACCTGACCTCTCCACTGTGTTTAAAATGATATCAGAACAAGGGGGCATAATCTTAAAATTAGAGTCAGTCCAGTTAGGAGTGAAATCAGGAAGCATTTTTTCCCACACAAAGGGTAGTGGAAATCTGGACCTCTCCTAAAAGGCTTTGGATACTGGGTCAATTGAAATTTTCAAGACCAAGATTGATAGATTTTCCTTAGGTAAGGGTATCAAGGGATATGGAGAGAAGGTGCGTGAATGGAGTTGAGGTACAGATCAGCCATCATCATCTAATTAAATAATAGAACAGGCTCAAGAGGCCAAATGGCCTACACCTGTTCCTATGTTCCTAAGAGACCAAGGATAGATCCTTGGGGGACACAAGGTAACGGTATGGGGGTCAGTAGAGAAGCTATTGCTGGAGATGCTCTCCTACTAATATATAGATAAGAGTGGCACCAAGCGAAGGTAGTCCCACTGAGTTGGGCAACACAGGAGTGGCATTGGAGAAGGATGGTCTGGTCAAATGGACTGTAGATCCTGCCGAATTTTTTTTGAGACAGTCGAATCCTTCTAACTTTCTATTTTGTAATTTAACTAATCACATTTTTTTTTCATAACCCACCATTTAGCTTCCCTGCGGTCTGTCTTAGCTCACAAAGAAAAGAGGAGTTTTCAATACCTTGGCGGCATTGTAAAGGATGGAAGTGCTCAATACTTTGGCACTGGCTCTGCTGCTTTTTATAAATGAGGTTAAAGAAAAAAGCTTAATAAAAAAACAGCCAGGTTTCCACTCTTGCCCGTTCTCCTGGTGCAAAATGCATGTATGTGGATGTTGAATGGAATCAGGATTCAGCTTGGCTGTGATGATACCTCCCCAGTCAAACAACCTGTTGACAGTGCCAAGGCCCATGCTTGAAGAATGACCACTTGGGCGAAGCATCAAGTGACTGTCACCACCATGGAGCCATGTCACAATAGGAGATAAAGCCTTGAGGAGAGGTGGGATGGTAGAAATTTGGAAACAAAAAAAAGTGTAGCTAAGGGATTTCCCACTGGCTCACCCAGTCTGTCTAGTGACTAGCGAAGACAAGGAAGGTTCCAGGTTTGATGGCCAGTCCCTGCTGGACTAGTTAATCTCAGCTGGGTTGATGGTAGGGATATACAATTGAGCTCAGCATTCATTAGGGTGGGGAAAAAAATCAACTATGGTCCCTGGTCTGGAACAACATCCAACAATCCCTGCTGGAAGTGTGTATGCATGGACTTTAAGCAAATAAAGGAATTGGCTTGGCTGTGATGCACTCTATGGTAAAATAGCCTGCTCACACTCACTGCCACGGTTCGTATTTGGTCACTTGGGTGAGCTACCAATGAGTATCTGGCACTCACGGAGCTGCAACTCAGCAAAGAGCAAAACGGAGAGATGGGGAGAAAACTGCTGAGGAAAGAAGAGAAAGTTGAAGATTTTCATCTCCATTTTGATAGCAATCTCTGGTGTCTTTTATCCAGCTTATGAATGCGAAAATGGCTCTGGACTATTTGTCAAAGCAAGAGGTGAGTCTTACGATTGCTCTTAGAAAGTTATATAATATGTTTCCCTCCATCCCCCTTTGATATCATAAAACCTGGTACAGACCATGAGCTATATAATTACTAAGGATGCTACCATACTTCTCGACCAATCAGACCGCAGCATGCTTAAAATGTGTAATCTAAATGCATACAAACCGACACACCACATCATTAACATATAGATAGATTTTTATCCTGTAAATTAGTGTGGATTAGCTCAAAAAGATAAGGAAATTCATTTCCAAGTGCACATTCAATAATGAACTGGAGTTTCATCCTGGGTGATGGCAAAGAAGAAATAAATGGAACATTACCAACTCTTTAACCCACAGACAAACTCTCCTCATATCATAAAAACACCTTGTAGGGCTGGGTTATTGCTGTGTAGAGCTCTACGGACAGGCTAAGCTCCCGGAAGGACTGTGTCCGGAAAGCCACTATAAACACTACACAGTAAACTTTCCCATGAAGTGCTTAGCTACAGTAAAAAAGGCAAATAACATATTTGGTTGCATTAGCAGAAGAACGGAGTACAAATCAAAAGAGGCTGTATGGTTGTTGTACAAGAAAGAAAGACTTGCATTTATATAGCGCCTTTCATGACCTCAGGACATCCCAAAACACTTTACAGTCAATGAAATACTTCTGAAATGTAGTCACTGTTGTAATGTAAGAAACGTGGTAGACAATTTGCACACAGCAAGGTCCCACAAACATCAATGAGATAATGACTAGATAAATCTTGCTTTTGGTGATGTTGGTTGAAGGAAAAGTATTGGCCAGGTCTCCCCTGTTCTTCTTCGAAATGGTTCCATGGTCTCATCCAAAAGATGGTACCTCTGACAATGCCGCACTCCCTCAGCAGTGACTTGGAGTGTCAGCCGAGCTTTTGTGCTCAAGGCTCTGGAGAGGGGCTTGAGCCACGGCCCTCTGACGCGGTAGCGAGAGTGCTATCACTGAGCCACAGTGGAGACACAATGTATTGCCAGGCCCTATCTGCAGTACTGTGCGCAATTCGGGTCACTTAATCTGCTTTGAAAGTGTAGCGGCAAGGAACAATGATGATCTTACGAATTAGGAATTTAAGTTATGAGGAAACGTTAAGGAGGTTGGGCTTCAAGATGATGTAATTACGTTTTCAAGATTATATAAAAGGAATTGATGAAAATGATCCAGGCAAATTGCTCAGGATGCTGAAGGTTTCAAGCTAGAATCATTAAGGCCATTATTCTCCTTTGTGTTAAGTTAAATGAAAAAGTAGCTGTGAGTAAACAAGGGAACAAGACCAGCAGAGCACGGTAACACTCTTTCCTTTAAACTGTTAATCACTACTCTTGAGTCTTGCTCTTACACTAAAACATATTAATCAAAATTAACCAAAAAATATTTGCTAAGGATTGTTAAGCTTTTGTGAAAAAGCCAATCATGAGTAACTCAAGCAGCATTAGAGGACTCTGCGTGTGTGTGCTTCAGGGAGGGAGGGAGTAGAATGAAAACTGAGCTCTGACAAGTTAGTTATACAAAGGAAGGGCAGGATTCTGAAATATGAGTACAGCTAGTACTTATTAGGAAGTTAATCACCTGTGCGTGCGCTACAGGGTTTTTTGAGGGTCTTGAATGAGTCACAATTGCAAAAGCATTAAATACATTCACATATATTTTATTTAGCAGATTTTTTAAAATTTGATTTGCTTTTGACCACATCCTGAGGGGGTGCTATCTGAACTCAAAGTAAGAGTCCATAATTTTCTATTAAATACGGGTAGTACAAATAAAACAGCACTGGCACCAACCGAACCGAATGTGTAGTCCCGGTGCAGAGCCTCACCCACCCGGAGCACATATAAGGAAATCACAAATTTTCCAACATGCACTCCCGGCAGTTGAGGCTCCACACCAGGAATGCGCATTTGGAAAACCGAGCCTATGGTTTAGAGTTAGTCTACTATCCAATAACAGTACAATGCTGCTATAGATAATTACAATGGATTTTTAGAAAAATGTCATTATATGACCAAAATAATTTAATGGCAACATTTTTATTAAACATGCAATGTAATTTTTATGTGTCTGATACATTGTAAAGGTTCAATTATAATTTGCTTGAAGGAAATAAATCACTTGCCTCAATGTCACACTAAAGATAAAATGCAGTGATATACTTTAGCAATGGATAGATTGCACCAAACGGGCTAGAATTTCTAAACATTTGATAGTTATTCGCAATAGCTATCACAATTTAAACAGTGTCAAACATATTAGAAAGAGCTGCAGCTCGACCTTAACAGTCTTAATGAATTCATGTATATACGCTTTTAATTATCTTGATGGAATAAAACATACATCTCAGAGTGTGCTACAGGGCTTCTTCAGGGACTTGAATGAGTCACAATCGGAAAAACCTTCACATTCACATACACCGTATTTAGTATTTTAATTTTCAATTTGGTTTTCAACCATGTCCTGAGGGGGTGCTACCTGAACTTAAATTCCAAATCCATGATTTGCTATTGAATATGGGTATCATAAATAAAACAGCATCAGTGCCAACCATTAACATGGGATGACAACATGTCAGCTCTCATAACGTGATCTTCCTTTGCTGTCAGGGCCCCTTACTGGTCCCCAATGTCTATGCTCTAACTGAGTCTGTCTCCTCCACAGCAGGTTAAAGAAGAGAATAGTTGGCAAGGTTTACATGATGGTGGTGTCAATTAGAATATCATGAAGGGGCTGCTGTTTTAGATTGGTTAAATTCTTCCATTAGTTCTTCCCTATTTTTAACTTCAACATAATTTCCATTCCTCATGTCGCACCTCGAGCAGGCATAAGTGGACCACCATCTCAAAAACCATGCGTTCGCCAAGTAAACTTTGTGCTGTGGCGGCCATTTTTCTAGCGTATTGCCATTGTGTGACTGGGTCCACCATGTAGCTGGTGTATGGCAGTAACCGTGGTCCCAGATGCCTCCAACTAGAAAATCCCATCTTGATATTTGTACAGAATCCACAAAAGACATATTTCAACAGAAGAGGTAAATAAGATTAGAATAAAATAATAGATAGTCCAGATGCACTGTATTATCAAGTGCAGCACATACACTGGAATGCAGCAATAAGAAATAACTTGCATTTACGGAGCACCTTTCAAAACCTCAGGACCCAAAGCACTACACAGCCAATGAAGTGTAGGGAAGCATGGCAGCCAATTTGCACACGGCATGGTCCCACAAACAGTAATAAGATAAATAACCAAATCATCAGTTTAGCAATGTTGATTGAGGGATAAATGTTGGCCAGGAAACTGGGAGAACTCCCCTGTACCCCTTTGAATAGTACCATGAGATCTTTCACGTTTAGCTGAGAGGGCAGCTGGGTTCTCAGTTCATCCAAAAGGTGGCACCTCTGACACAGCAGTGCTCCCTCAGCACTGCACTAAAGTGTCAGTCTAGATTATGTGATCAACTTTCTGAAGAGTGGGGCTTGAACTCTGAGGTTCTTGAACTCCAGAGACAGTGGCAAGAGTCTTACCAAAGAGCCAACACTGACACCAATGAAATCAGTTTCTATATTGCCAATTTACGATAAAATATTTTGCATCGATGAAGAAGGATGCACAGTTGCCACCTGTGGCAGATAGGGGGCGATTTCCCTCTCGCTGCACACCAAAATTGCATGGAGGACTAACCTACTGACTTACTGCTTTTTGTCCACCCGTTCCAATTTTTGAGTGGACCTCGATTTAGGCGGTCAGAGCTCCCACCAGAAATGGAGGGGTGGCCTCATTAAATTTGCAAGTCTGGGTCAAAAGGCGCAGTTAAGACTCCAATGCCCGTTTAGTCTCTAGCCGCATTGCTCCTCCCAGTTCCTCAGCCCTGCCCCAAGCCATGGGTAATACAAGCTAGGAGGCAGCCACTATAAGCCACTGCTCTCTTTCACTCCTCATGCTTCTACCCCTCCCATTTACATTGCTGCTGCAGGCCCATCAAGATGTCCGACCCCTTGCATTTCCTGCACCCAGATCAGAGGGCTGCCTATAAGGAACGCGTTTCGTGTCGACAGCTCGCCGATTTAACGTTAATCAGACCTGATCATGAAAAGTAATTGGACTTCCCACGACTGCATTGCGCACGTCCTGCCCCACCTTATATATGCCCAAAACAAAAATCTCCCCCCAAAGTTTTGTACAAGGGAATGTTCATTAAACCAATGCACAAAGACATTGCCAAGTTCTCATTGGGAGCAAGATTCATGCAGAGTGGAAAAATCCTGGCCTGACAAAAAAGGGCTAGTTAATCCAGGCACTCTAAGCACCCAGTTATACTGCAGGCTGGACTGGGAAAGGGATATGATGAAAACTTAAAGAGGGGAGAAAAAATAATTTGAAGAAAGAAAGGGTCTTCAGAATCAATAGGCGATCACATCCTTCATGTTTCGGATCCACCCGTGATTACAGATATCTCCAAGTTATTCAGCGTTCCTCACTGCCCTCGCCGCATTCTGAGATCCTCGCTCAATGCCATGCACCGTCATATGCACGCTCTCGACCTCTCTCTTCAGCAGCACCGACTCACTCTATCTCAAAGCTGTCCTGGTCCGCAGGTCCATTTCATCTTTCGCCTCATCTGGCGCTTTAACAAAAAACTTTTTTTCTTCCTTCCAGATGTCAAGGATCGCAAGCTTCAACAACTCTTGGATACCAACACCCCTCCGGAACCTTCTTCCCCTTCACTTTCCTATGACCCCATCGCTTCTTTCAATCTCACCCCTTGTGAGTTGTGACGAAAGGTCATCGACCTGAAACGTTGGCCGCAATTTTCCGAGTGGAGGTGGGTTGGAGGCGGCTTTGATGTTCGGCGGGTTCCGGTCCCGCTGCCGCTTTGAGCCTCCGAGGAATTAAGATTTTAACTTAAGTGGCCTGATTAAGCCCGTCGTACACGCTACCCGGCCCAATCAGTGGGTTCGAGTCTGCTGCTCGCCTCTGCTGACGTCTCTCAGCCAGCTGTATTTAAGGGGCCCATGCAGCCTTATTTTTCAAACATCCTTTCCTGCTGCTTCTTAGTGAACCACTTGTGAAAATGACTGCTGCAAGACCCAAGGCATCTCCCAGGTTTGATGATGACTCCCTCCATGCTCTTGTGGAGGGAGTGAGAGGGCGCCAAGAGGTACTGTTCCCCTCAAATGGACGGAGGAAGCCTCCTCAGCAAACCAAGGCAGCCTGGCTGCAAATTGCTGAGGAGGTGAGCGCCAGGTCTTTGTGTGGTCGCACCTGGGTTCAGTGCAGGAAAAGGTTCAATGACCTGCTACGCACAGCAAAAGTGAGTATAACATCACAATTACCTTCAATCTGCTCCCCATCTCCTCTTATCACCAGCACTCTGCATTGTCAACCTACTCCTGCACATCCCACTTTACCCTTACATCCCTGGCACCCTTAACCATCCCTTTCTCTCTATGTACAGAATCACTTCACCATTCTACTATGCACCTCTCACACTCGCTATCACTGTTATGCAATGACAACAACTAACAATGCACAGGGAGGGCCCTTGGTATTGGCACCTCACTCCATCTTTGTCTCCCTCTAAGCATCTATGCTATGGATTCTCTATACTCACTCCAACATTCTCACTCAAACTCCACTTGTGTCCCTCATTGCAGGAAAAGAGAGCCCACAATAAGAGGGAGAGGGCCAGGACAGGAAGAGGGCCACCATCCATTGCCCAGTTGAACACCGCAGAGGAGGCTGCTCTCGACATTGTCGGAGGTGCTGAGGAGCTGGAAGTGGGGGATGGAGAGACGGGCGCAGTAGAGCAAGCTGGTGACAGAATAGATTTGCAGCCCTCTCATTTAAATTTCATGAGTGACTGATATGGCATTTGATGTTCATACAGATTGAGTTATGATCATCTGCACAAGTCGATGTGCCTGCTACGTTAATATCACATGTCTAACTCATGCCTTTACTCCCCCACAAGACCATCGAGAGCCCCCCTCCCCACTGTCCAGGAGGAAGAGCCGGAGCACTCCTCAAAGGAAGCTGCAACCTCTGAGGGCACAGCGTCAGCAGAATTGAGCGCACCCAGCACCAGCGCAGAGACGCACACTTCAGTGGGTCATTCGTGAGATAGAGTCGTGTTGTCACCTGGTGTATCACAGCTCACAAGTAAGCATCAGCAGATGGTGGAGACAGGGACAGCAGTGCAGAGTCCTCGTCGGAGGCCGCAGGGCGCACCCAGCTGCGCTGCATGTAGACCCTGTGCCTCTGGGGCCATCCAGAAAGAGAGCGGTGCTGGAACTCCAGGAACAAGTGCAGGAGTCTCTGACAGGTTTTGCATCTAGGGTAACTGTGAGTGTGGAGAGAATGGAGAAGTCCATCTCAAACATAAGCAATGCCGTGCTGGAGGCAATGGCGCATGAACGTTCTGCCATGGAGAGGGTGGCAACCGCCATGAGGACATAAGTCGCCAGACTAACGAAAACATGGTCACTCTTCAAAATAGATTGTCTGCTATGGAGGAGAGATGGGCACCTATTGAGGAGAGACACCAGAGTTTCATGGACGTCTTTGTTATGAGGACTGTCAGTACAGAGACGGGTCCTCATGGCCCCTCCGATGTGCAGCAAGTAGCTGTCCAGCCACTTGCTTGCACTGAAGTGCGGCTGACCCATGAGAGGGATGTTGGTGGCAGGCAACAAGGAAATGTGGGCTTCTCTCCAAGCGCTCACACTCCCATGCCGCTGCGGAGCCCTCGGTCAGAGCCCCACCAGATTCCTCACCCAACTGAGATGGCTGTCTTAGCCCCTGCACAGCCGCAGGAGGAGCAGACTGTTGCGGAGCCCTCCCAGGCTCACAAACCCAGAGGACGCCTGCCAAAGGTGTCGAAGCAAGAGCAGCATGAAAGTGAACAAGGTGCCTCCACACCTGCTGAAGCCACGGGGGAAGCACCACGTAGAAGCACGCGTAAGAGAAAGTTAACACACAAATAGTCACAAGGGTAGTCACTTGTGTGTTTTGATGTAATACATATTTAAGATGATGATCGGCATTTCAATTGTAATAAAGAAATGCGATGGCAAACATTCAAAGAGTTGGCTTATGTGTGCCCAGAAATGGAAGTGTCAGAGTGAGGTGTCAGGGCGCCTTTCATCTGAAATAATGGTGGTGAGAGTGATAGGAACCCACAGTTTATTGTGCAGATGGTGTATGGTGTGTTAAGAAGGTGGCAGCCACATGTGTTTGCTTCGTTAACTTAAGCGAATCTGGCATGGATTAGTGCATCCCTTGCATCACGGCCAGAAATGTGCTCGCGTGCTGGTGGAACTGGCACATCCGCCTCTGCAAGGTCTTCCTCCTCCTCCTCCTGCACTGAGCCACTTGTTCCTCAGGCAGCGCTAAGCCATGCTGCTGTGCGATGTTGTGCAGGACACAGCAGACCACGATGATTCTGGAGACCCTGGCTGGTGAGTACTGTAGAGCTCCACTGGATCTGTCAAGGCATCTGAATCGCATTTTGAGCAAGCCGATGTCAGCGACTACCTCACACGAAAGTCTCAGCCTTCTTTGGCACTGCTGCTCAGTCATGTTGAGGAAGCTCATCCTCTGCCTGTAAACCCTGTGTTGGGGGTATCTCCTGCGGCGAGGTGCAGCCCTACGCTGATGCCCTCTGCCCTGTGCAGCATCAGGTGGCTGAAGAGGAGGTTGGCGCTCCTGTTGTTGCTGCTGCTGTTGTGCCTCATTCTGCTGCTGCCGTGGCTGCTCTTCCTCCGATTCTGAGGACCAGGATGAGAGGATATAAATGGTTCCCATCCCACTGGTATATATCTCAGTTGAGGACTAGAAGCTATAAGCGCTCAGTCAATGAGGGGAGAGGGTTTTCCAAGAAGGTCACAGTGCATATGGACTCAGCTTCACCACTTACAAGCTCAGTAGACCTGCAAAAAGTGTTCCAACACCTCAAAAAACAAAGTTCTGTCATCTGAAAGTCAGCCATGTTACAGGTCCGCTTTTATGCTGCAAGAGCAGCTGTCAGGAATTCAGGTAGTTGCTGAACCCGGCACAATCAGCTGGCGTGTTTTGTGAACGGCGTGGAACACGCTGAAAATGTACTAAAATGGCAAGACCCTGCAAAAATCGGATTATGTAGGCAGTTATCAAGCTGTTAACTGCCTTAAGTGCCTCTCCTGCCGCTTGGTGGCGGGTCCGATCGGTACTCCCAGAGCCAACACTTGGCAAAGTTGCGTGGAGGCGGGTTGACGACGGGGTCAGAACCCGCTGTCAAGCAAAACGAATTTAACCTCTGACCCACCTCCAAACCCGCCCTCTGAGCGCCGGCAAAATCACGGCCGTTAACTCTGTTTCTCTCTCCACAGATGCTGCCTGACCTCCTGAGTATTTCCAGCATTTTCTGTTTTTATTTCAGATTTCCAGCATCAACAGTATTTTGCTACTGTACTTTATAATTCATTGTGAAGGACTTTGAGACGTTTTGACATGATGTGGTGTTATAATAATGAAAGTATTATTAGTAATATTTTTGATGCTATGTATGTGTGTATATGTACCACAGCTCCACACAGGAGACCATAAGCAAGGTCAGAGGGAATGCACCTGTAATATAGCTTTATTATCAATCATTTCTCATTTCCCCTACACCAAGCCAGAAGTGACAGGGGATCTGTTAATCGTTGTTAAACTCTGCTTACATGGAGCTTGGGTGGGATTTGATCAGAACTGAGGCAAAGTTAGACCATATTATACCACAAGGCAAAGCAGCATGCTGGTGCCAGCCACAGTAACTATACAAGATCCTAAGGTTGCCTGACTTAGATTTAATCTGCATTTACTCTGGATTGCCTCCCAGCCTAAGTGACTGAGCCAAACTTTACATGCTGCTCTGTGTATATCGCACGCGACGCACCTGCATGATTAAGTGCTGCAGGGCACGAGTGTGTAAATGCTGGCTCACTAGGGTGCTAATACGGGGAATAGCTGAGCATTCTGAAGTTCAGTTGGGTCAAATCAATCCACATTAACTTCCCATCTCAATGCACAGTGAGCTTAACAGGCTGCTGTCGAGACGCACTGTACTGTCTGAAAACCTGAAAGGAATGACACGACTGTAAATTCTTAGCCCAACCAAGCTTGAACAGGTTGGCAGACCCAAGGCCTGCAGCCAATCCTGCTCATGACATTACGTGACAATTCAATTGTCGTGGCCAGCGCACATGTCCCATTTTAAACAGTCTCTGCAGGATTGCTTTAGCTAGGATTATTTTTCCCCTCATAAACAATTGCATGGAATATATAAGGTGGCATGTGTAAGGTTGCAGTGTAAAAAAAAAGCTTTAAAGGAGGGGGTGCAGATTCTGTTGACAACGTCACCCAAAGTCTGATAGATCTTGCACTTTTAAAATGAGTTTTAATTTATCTTTTCTTCTCCTCCACACCCCAAGAGCAGGCTTCTTAATTGCATGCTGGTGGAATATGAATTGCAGCCTTTTTGACATTTATGTCTATATTCGATTCTAGTTCCTGGTTTTACAATGACTGTGGTGTGACAGTAAATCTGTTATTTAGTTCGGCTTAACAAGCGCTTGTATTTAGTCCAGCTTTTCTTCACCTGTACAAAGCAGCATTAAGGTTACCTCACCTCTCGTCCAGGGCCGGCACTTTTGTAAACGTTGCAGCTCCATGTTTTCTTTTTTAATATGAAAGTCTTACCTAAAATGTTTTTAGTATGGAATAAAATGCTATTATGAAACTGGTCATTTTAATGGGTTTATTGAGAGACATGTGCATGCAAAGCTTTCTCTTTTTTTTAAAAAATGGCTGCTGCAGTGCTGCTTAAAAATTTCAACCGGCAAACGGCATCAGTTTGAAACAAAAGCTGCCAGGTAGTAACATTATGCCCATGAGATTATAACATTTGATTGACTGCGTTAGTTTTTTTGTCATTATACACATTTTGAGTGCTCCTGCCTTGTGGCTGGCAATTCTGACTGCAGCAGCAGCAGCAGCTTCCTATGGGACGAAAGATGAACTGATTCAATTCTGAGCGCACTCAATTCATTCACTTGGAAAATGTTGTAAATTGCGAACTGTACCTAAGGTCAGGGTTTGAGTTTAAAATTTCCCGACATCATCGGCAGTGTGGACACATGTGTGCAAATTGTACACACAAGGCCTCGTTTCTGTGTCACATGTCTATACTTGGTGGTAAAATCACGACCAGCTTGCTACAATGTTACAAAGAAAAGAAAGGAATTTTAAAAAGATGTTGAACTAAGACATGAGACCAAAGATTCCTGGCCCAATCCCTGATCTGTGCTGGGTTAGCCGCTCTCAATCAGAATGATGATGGGAAATACACAACTGGTCTCCGTGACTCTTGGCGAGGGAGGGGAAAATCAACCAGGGTTCTTGTTCCTGGGCACTGCATAGTTGATGCAAAGTGCACAAGCATGGCTATTGAATGACAGCACGATTGGGCTTCTGTGTAACGCCCCCCATGGCTGACTAGTTTACTGGCATTCACTGTCCAGTCTCACACATGAAGGATGGCCCACCTGGATGTTAATGGAGGCCTAACCAGCTGCTTTGAAAGCAAACCTTAGGAATAGCTAGCAGCTTCTGGAAAAGAATGGTAAAGAAAGAAATTCGGAGGGAAAACCGGTGGAGAAAAAACCCCACAAAAATTGTAAAGAAATCAAGTAGGATAAAAATGCAATTAAAACCAGGTATAGAAATTAAAAGGTCAGAGAACGGTCTTACCTAAGTTAGGAGAACCATGTAATAAAAATACAGCACCATCATAAGTACCGTACACAGGCAGAAAGAATGAAGAAACCCCTGTAAGACTCATAAGAGATAGCAAAAATCAAAGAATGAAAGAGAGAGCCAAAAATGTAACAATATTAATCAGAAAAGAAAACCTTAGTTCCCCGATGTACTAGTCTGGGCAAAGGCTTCTACCCATCAGTGCCCCATATTCCCCATTGCCTTTCACCTTTTCGCTTGTTCCTTACTCTCTCTGGCTCTCTATGCTTTCTGCCATTCACCCTCTACATCACCATCTATCATTTCTTTAAACTTGCTCTCCTGTTATTGGGAGTCAATCTGTGCCTCTTTAACTAGTTCCTTCACTTTCTCCCAACCTCTCAAAACCACCAGTAGCGGGAAACTGAGGCCTGATGTTCATTGGCTTCCTGCTGCCTATGGAAAGACAGGGGAGAGATTACACAAATGAATGAAACAAAAGATAAAAAGAAACGGACAAAACAAAGACAAGCAAAGAAAATTTTGCCACAATGACAGCCCTATGTATTTTGCTCTGTAAAAGCTGGCACTGATAGGACTTCAGTGTCAGCTGTGGCTCAGTTGGTAGCACACTTGCCTCTGAGTTAGGAAAGTTGTGGGTTCAAATCCCACTCCAGGGAGTTGAGCACATAAGGCTTGGCTGACACTCCAGTGCAGTGTTGAGGGAGTGCTGCACTGTCGGAGGTGCCGTCTTTCGGATGAGACGTTAAACCAAGGCCCTGTCTGCTCTCTCAGGTGGACATAAAAGATCCCATGGCACTATTTCAAAGAAGAGCAGGGGAGTTATCCCCGGTGTCCTGGCCAATACTAATGCCTCAACCAACATCGCAAAAATAGATCATCTGGTCAGTATCACATTGCTATTTGTGGAAGCTTGCTATGCGAAATCTGGCTGCCGTGTTACCCACATTACAACAGTGACTACACTCCAAAAAGTACTTCATTGGCTGTAAAGCGCTTTGAGACGTCCGGTGGTCGTGAAAGGCACTATATAAATGCAAGTCTTTCTTTCATATAGATGGGAATATTTTGATAGGCAGAACATGCAGTCACCGTGGCAGCACCGTCAACAGCCCCATGTGCATGTATTCCAGTATTTCTATCCAAATAAAGCAGAAGGAAGATCGGAGGTTAATACACTATTGCGAACTCTAGACTCCAGGCGTGCAGGTGCCCAGTAAGGTCAGCAGTGTTTCCATTTATCTAGCTGCCCACTTGGGAGTCAAGCAGCACAGATCAAAGATAGGCTGCAGAGTTAGTCCAGGCCCCTCCTCCTTTATACTGAAAACAACATGTATTACAGTGCCAAGAAAATGGATCCAAATGACAGCGTAGAATCTGGAGTTGAATTTGAACCATATTCACTCAGGACAGATATAAAAGAGACCACTTAAACTGCTGTGATGTCATCGTGCCACTGAGATGCCAAGCCCGACAAGCCTCAGCTTCCCAACGGTTTCAGGAGTGATCTCACTATTCGGATTTTGACCTGTGGAATCTCTTCATCGCAATTCTTTGCCTTCGGATTGAGTACAGCAGAAAGTAAACCTCACCAACAGATGTGTGTGTAATTTTTAATGAGCTTGGTTTGCTTCATTTTACTGATAAGTGCAGGAAAACATACACTCCATCTGTCTCACCACACAGCCATGGGTGCCAGCATCCGAGAAGCAAAAACCCACAGTTGAAAGTTTTCTTTGCAGGAAGGGGCGGGCGGGGTGGGGGGGGCGGAGAGAGGATTGGTCGAAGGTACAGGTTTAACAAAGGTCAGCTGCAATCTAAAATAATGACTGCATTCGGCCTCTCACTGCATATTTGTGTCACACTCTTAGCCCTCAAACTAGTTTATTTTTTTCTGTTCTTTCCCCCCCCGAGCATTTTCTCCCCTCCCTTCCTCTCATCTGCTGAAGGCACGCGCTCCTTACTGGGGCATGTTGCCCTCTTATGCTCCACTTAATTCACCATTCTTGACGAGTGCGCTTCAACAGAAGCGTCGGAATGCTATTCCACCACAGGAGGCACCCAGCCTAGCCTGATCCTGCTCTCATCTGGCCGTGCATGGGGACCCTGACTGATTTTATTCCCTCCCTAAAACCTGTGACACTGGCCCTTAGGATGCTGATTCCTTGGGGCTATGTTTCGACAATGCGAAGGCATTCTTTAGCTTTTACATACAATCAAATTAGTATTTTACCAGTGAAGCCCTAAAATCATCAATACAAATTACTGAGCTGATAGGTAACCTCTGCAGTCAACGTTCTAGGCTGTGCTTTCTCGCACGCTTGTGAGATGCCAACTGTTACATTAGGAATCGATTGAAATGGCTGTGAAACTGCCGATTGGGAAGAAAAAGGAGGGGTGGGGCGAAGCTGGTTTATCTGGGAAGAGGCTTTATATGACCAGTGCAGTGGAAATAATTACCTGCCTCTTTCTCCCCCCACCCCACCCCACCCCCTGCAACCCCAAAAATGTCAATAAAATGTGCTGTCAGGCAAACAGTTACTATAAATTCATCAAAAAGGATAGTGAAATTGCTTTTTCCTCCCTTCCAGGGAGAGACAGTCATGAAATACAGGGATTAAACTATTCTGAATCAAGCAGGCGACATAAAATCTATAACCCTTTAATACGGTCATTCTTTTTTCGGGGCGGGGGGGGGGAGAAACAGAAGAAAAAATAACAGTAGGAATATCGACAGTGAAAGAGATAAAGTAAATGGTCTGAATTGCAAAGCTCTACCCGAGAATATGAAGCCGGTGCATCACCTTGCTTCAGTATCCAGTTGCTATCCATTGCATTTCATGTCAGTTTGATTGATTCCACATCCTGACATTATTATTAGTGCTCGTTAGGCTCTGCAGCAAGCCGCCTAGTGCATCATCCGCCCTTATTTACATGTCAATGTGAAATCTAGCGTGAGGGCTTCTGATGCTCTGCATGTTGCTGGGCCCGTAATGCAGCCAAAGATTTAGCAACGCAGAAGTACCCTGCCTTTAAAATCCTCCCTGGGAGAGTCTCGACCAGTCACGACGCGAGCAGCCAACATATCAGCGCCACAAGTCTCGACATGTGTGATCAGCTTCAACACAGCTTGCATAAGCAACGAGCGGTGATGAGTAATACTGTTTACATCAGGAGTGTCTGCCCAGCCTGATGCAAAAATTATAACCGCTACAATATATGAAGCAGCCTCGTGTGGTAAAGAGAAGACGACTATTTTTCAGTGAAATGCAGAATGCTGAGCCAAGGCAAGTCTAGCCTCAGAATGCCTGTAAAACCCTGATTCGCTGGTCACGTGACACCAATAAACTACTGTCGGCTTCAAGTTAGTTATCCCAAGCAAATCAAATCCACATCAGGAATTGTGGACTCCACAGGCTGAACGCAAGACCAGCAAAGGGAATTTATTACAGTATATTAGCTTGTAGAGATAATACAATACTGTAATTAGAGAATACAACCATATTTAACAATGTATAGGGAACTCTCTTTTAACCGGCACCTAAATAACCAGAAATCTCTGTTAACCGGCAAAATTTAGGAGTAGGTTCAGGTAAGTTTTACTTCATATTAGTGGCAGTTCCTGGATCTGTGGCTGTGTAACTGGGGTTCGTGCACTTGTTGCTAAGCAACAGGGACGCTTGGTCTGTGGCCGGAGTTCCTGCACATGTTGCTAAGCAACAGTGAAGCCTGGACTTGTTGCTGTGCACGGAGCTCTCATACCTTTTAACTATATCTCTCTGTAATCCGGACTTTCTGATAAACCGGCACCACGCCGGTCCCATTGGTGCCGGATAATAAAGAGTTTCCTGTAGTACAACCTCAGGATTTAAGGTGTGATTAGGACCCCTCAGTTGCATAACACAGGGAGTAATGGATATCTGGGAGTTATTATCAGGCAGTGCCCTCAAATTTAGCTCAGTAGTTTTCAAACAGTGGGATGCAGCCCAATGGTCTGGTGCATGGCCCAACCAGGTAGGGCACAACGAAGGGTGGAGTCCAGCTTTTCTCTCGGTCCGACACTGTTCCCCTGCCTAATTCCTGACCTGCTGTTGCCTCGTGCTCACGTGAACCTGGAGGCAGGAGAACAGGGGCAAAAAAAAACATTCACAATTGTTGGCGGCCTGAATAGCAAGTTAGCCAATTCCACAGGACCTGCTTAAAAAAAGTTGAGGATTCTCCTGCAGCAGACTGTGCCACGACAGTTAAAAGAGGTGGCAGCGCTGGAGAAGTTGGGAGGGAAAAGGGAAGCAGCATAGACAACAGAGAAGAAGTAAAGATCGTTAGTGGTTATGTTGAAGGTTGGAGTCTGAAAGGGGAAAATACACAAATAAAAAGGGGCAGCAAGCACGTTGTAAGCCAGATACAGTAACAAGAGAATGGGAAGCAAAGGGAATGGGATCAGTGACTGGTAGAAATAAAGTAAACTTAATTTATGCCGGAGAAAAATAGTAAAAGAAATGGTGAATTTCAAGAAAAACAGCATCAAAAAAAGAACTTGCATTTATATAGCACCTTTCATAACCTCAGGATGCCCCAAAGCGCTTTTACAGCCAATGAAATGCCTTTCTGAAATACAGTCACTGTTGTAGGAAAAACAAGCATCTTATTTTTTTTACAGGAATTCGGGGTAGGTGGGGGGCGGTGGGGAGGGACACCAGGACCTTACTAAACAATAAATTCAGTGAGGCATGAGAGGCCATGATGGGGCCTGCCCCGAAAGAATTGAGAAACAGTGATTTAAATTATGCCAGCTGTCTGAATCTTTTGATTAGATTATTATCCACTGGGAGAGAGACAGAGGGAGGAACCAGGTAACTACAGACCTGTCCGTTTAACCTCAGTTGTGTGGATATTACTGAAATCTATCATCAGAGACAGAGTGACTGATCACTTGGACAAGTATCAGCTGATCAAAGAGAGTCAACGTGGATTTGTGAAGGGTAGGTGATGTCTGACTAATCTAGTAGGATTTTTTAAGGAGGTATTAGCATGGTGAATCAGGGAAAGTCTATGGGGGAAAAATGGAGTCGCGGCCCCTTTGGGGTGCTAACTTTGCCGGGGCGCTAAAAGACCCGAAAAAATTAGCGCTCCCACAGCCGAAATTCACCGGTAGCGCCCCAAGAGGGAAACGGGATGCTACTGAAAGCACCCTGCCTCCCTCTTGGGGTGCTGCGAGTGAATATCGCAGTGGCACATCGCGCCGCGGTACTGCAGGCCTTCCTCCCCTTCTTAAAGGGGAGGGGCCCAGCTGGGCCACCAGAGATCGGAGTGCTGGCAAAAGAGCCCAGCACTCAAGAGAAGTGCCGGGCTCACATAGCGCAGCCGGCACTCCGCGGAGGGGTCTGCAGAGGAGGCCGGGTCGGCTCAGGGGGCAGGTGCTGGTAGGCGGCCAGCAACAAAAATGGCCGCCCGGCACCTCTCCTTTAATTTGCGCCGCCCCAGCCGCAGGTAGGCCCCCCTGACCCTGTTGGACATAGCGTAAGTCAGGGGGCGCTACTGAAGATCGCGGCCGGGGCATGAGCGGGGCGCTGCGCACGGCAATGACGTCATCGCCGGCGGCGCAGCGCCACGGGGCGCTAACGGTTACCGCCGCCGCTAACCTCCCTCCCGCTGAATTTCGCAGGAGGGGTTGGCAGAGCCGCGCCCAGGCGCTAGTTTCTTTTAAGGCGCTAACGGAAGGCACAAAGCAACCAAATTTTTAGGCCTATGGATGTTGTCTATATGGACTTCCAGAAGGCATTCTATAAGGTTTCAAATAAGAGATTATTAGCAAAAGTGGAATTGGAGTTAACCTTGTGATATGGGTTGGAAATTAGTTGGGAGGTAGAAGACAGGGAGCAGAGATACAGAGAATGTACTCTGATTGGTGGGATGTGACAAGTGGTGTCCCCCAGAGATCTGTATTGGGGCCTCAGCTTTTCACCATATAATTAATGACTTGAATGAATGATTAGAGAGTTGTATATCCAGGTTTGCAGATGATACTAAATTAGAAGGCACAGTAAGATGTGGTGGTTGTGAGGAGAAAGTTACAAAGAGACATCGACAGACTAAATGACTGGGCAAAACTGTGGCAGATGGAGTTCAATGTGGGTAAGTGTGAGGTCATCCGCTTTGGATATGAGAAAGAGAAAATCGGAATATTTTCAAAATGGCAAGAAACTGGGAACTGTGAAGGAGCAAACAGATTTGGGTGTCCAGGTACACAAACCACTAAAATCTAGTGCACAGGTACAAAAAGCAATCAAAAAGGCTAATGGAATGTTGGCCTTTATCTTAAGGGAGATGAACTGCAAAAGTGAGGAAGTGATGCTTCAGTTGTACAGAGCCTTGGTCAGACCCCATCTGGAGCATTGCATTCAGTTTGGGCACCGAACCTCAGGAAAGATATATTGTCCTTGGAAGGGGGTACAGCACAGATTGACCAGAATGACACCAGGGCTTAAAGGGTTAAATTATGAATAAACTTGGCTTGTAGTCCTTTATGTTTAGATGTTTGAAGGGTGATTTTAGTCGAGGTATGTAAAATGATAAAGGGTTTTGATAGGGTAGATACTGAAAAACTATTTTCTTTGGTGGGGAATTCAGAGCAAGAGGTCCTATCTTAAAATTAGAGCTGGGCCATTTAGGAGTGAAATTTGGAAGCACTTTTTCACACAGAGAGTAGTGGAAATCTGGAACTTGCTCCCCAAAAGCTGTGGATACAATTTTCAAGACTGAGATTTGACAGATTTCTGTTGGCTAAGGGTATCAAAGGCAGATAAATAGAGTTGAAGTACAGATCAGCCATTACCTAATTGAATGGTAGAGCAGGCTCGAGGGACTGAATGGGCTACTGCTGTTCCTACGGTTCCTTTAGTGCAGAGTGTTTACATAGTCGCCCCTGCCCTTTACTGTGCAACTGCAGCACATAAGATGCCCAGGCTCCAGTAATGCTGTTAATTAACTGGCCCCTAGGAGGTGCACAAGAGTATTTCAGGACTGACTCTCCCTCTGATGTTCCCTCAGTTCTTGCGAGGAAGCACTCAGCTTCGACCGGGTGACCCCCACCCCCCCAAGCTGAGAGTGGTAACCCAACATCTGAGAAGAGGGGAGGATGGGCGCACGTTAGTTCTCCAAGGCCCCTGAGCTTGCCCCATCCTGCCATTAGTTGAACTGCTTTCAAATCGCCCCATGGAACTGGTGATACACAGATTCACTTTACTGCACTGCTTATTCAATTCTTTTGTCAGCTTTTTGTGCCGTCAATGGACACATTGTCCTTAATTTTCGGCAAGGTCCATGACGTTCAATCAATAATCGCAACATTATTATTACAAGTTTACTGAGAAATAATTTGCAGTTGATTACTATGAAATTCTACAGAACATCTTACAGCCTTTTAATGTACTCACAGTCATTGATCATGTTCTGTAGGTTACATGGAAATCTTGAGCTGTTTGTTTCAGACATTACATGAGATATTAAAGACTGTTTAATGTAATTGAATAAAAAAGTACTTCGTCCTCAAAATCCATGTAGCTCTTTTTTCACAACCCGTCAAGTACCCTCACTTCATGATAGAGCTATGTGAAAGAAATTAGAAGACAGACAAGCCATTCAAGGTAAGGCTCATAAGAACATAAGAAATAAGAGCAGGAGTGGGCCATTCAGCCCCTCGAGCCTGCTCCGCCATTCAATAGGATCATGGCTGATCCGATTTTGGCCTCAACTCCACTTTCCTGCCACTCCCCATAACCCTGTTGCTCAAAAATCTGTCTATCTCCACCTTGAATATATTCAATGACCCAGCCTCCACAGCTCTCTGGGGTAGAGAATTCCAAAGATTCACGACCCTCTGAGAGAAGAAATTCCTCCTCATCTCCGTCTTAAATGGGCGATCCCTTATTTTGAGACTATGCCCCTCGTTCTATATTTCCTGATGAGGGGAAACATCCTCTCAGCATCTACCCTGCCCAACCCCCTCAGAATCTTATATGTTTCAATAAGATCCCCTCTCATTCTTCTAAATTTCAATGAGTATAGGCCCAACCTGCTCAACCTTTCTTCATAAGACAACCCTTTCATCCCAGGAATCAACCAGTGAACCTTCTCTGAACTGCCTCCAATGCAAGTATATCCCTCCTTAAATAAGGGAACCAAAACTGTACGCAGTACTCCAGGTGTGGTCTCACCAGCGCCCTGTACAGTTGTAGCAAGACTTCCCTACTTTTATTCTCCATCCCCCTTGAAATAAAGGCCAACATTCCATTTGCCTTCCTAATTACTTAACCTGCATGTTAACTTTTTGTGTTTCAAGTACGAGGACACCCAAGTCCCTCTGTACCGCCACATTCTGTAGTCTTTCTCCATTTAAATAATATTTTTCTTTTCTATTCTTCCTACCATAGAAACATAGAAGATAGGAGTAGGCCATTCGGCCCCTCGAATGCGATCATGGCTGATCATCCAAATTCAGTACCCGGTCCCTGCTTTCTCCCCATATTCCTTGATTCCTTTAGCCTTAAGAAATATATCCAACTCCTTCTTGAATATATTTAATGAATTGGCCTCTACTGCCTTCTGTGGTAGAGAATTCCACAGGTTCACCACCCTCTGGGTGAAGAAATTCTTCCTCATCCCTGTCCTAAATGGCTTACCCCTTATCCTTAGACTGTGACCCCTGGTTCTGGACTCCCCGACCATCGGGAACATCCTTCCTGCATCTAGTCTGTCTAGTTCTTTTAGAATTTTATAAGTTTCAATGAGATCCCCTCTCATTCTTCTAAACTCCAGCGAGTACAAGCCCAATCGACCCAATCTCTCCTCATACGTCATTCCTGCCAGCCCAGGTATCAGCCTGGTGAATCTTCGCTGCACTCCTTCCATGGCAAGAACATCCTTCCTCGGATAGGGCGACCAAAACTGCACACAAAACTCCAAAGTGGATAACTTCACAGAGGAAAACATGGTGGAGTCTATCATGAGTCTTAAACTGAAAAGCAAACGAGGTGAAGGAGGCTTTCTTTAGAAGCGCAGAAAGGAAATCCCTCCCCTGCCAGTTGTTTGCCCCTCCATTAAACTATTTAACTTGCCCTTAGAAGATGCCTGAGTCCGCCTGCTAATCAAGACCAGAGCCCCGATTTTAACCTCCTATGCCTGACGAGAATGGAGCGTACGAGGGCTTAAAATACTGACAGTGCAGCACTCAGCTTTTCGGGTGAGGGCCTCACTGAAATGCAAAATATCGCACCATTCAGACCCCGACACCATTTTCAGCAAGGTTGGTGCGCCGGCCTCACCAGGGAAACCGTGCCAAAGACCAGGAGGCCCAGAAGGGTGCTGAGAAGGTGAGCTTATTTTTTTTCACAGGTTTCCTTGTGGGCCGGAATGAACAGAAGCGCTCCTCCGGGATCCACAAGGAAACCTTGGGCCTCCCCTGCCCCAAATTCACCTTCACCTCCCCTGACCGCGATCCCCTCCCCCAATGAACTTACATTAGTTCCCATGGGTCCCCGGGGGGCAACATCCTGCCGCACTCGCCCCACTCCTGCCCGCCGGCTTCATGCCATTGGTGCCGGGTGCAGGCGGGAGTCGGCCCCGGTGTATTTAAATGAGGCCCGGGGCTTACTATCGCACGGGCCTCAAGTCAGCAAGCCGGCATAAGCCTGACGTTTGAACTACTGGAGCCATGCTTGCCACTCACCACGAGTTAAAATTGGGACTTAGAATTCACATTTGGGTCTCCTTATTCACAATCTAATAATCTAGGATTGCAGCAACTACCACACTGTATACGAGTTATGCAGAATGATAGAATCATACAGCGCAGAAGATGGCCATTCGGCCCATTAGCCAGCTCTTGCTATCCAATTAGTCCTACTCCCTTGCTCTTTCCCCATTGCCCTGCAATTTTTCCCCTTCTGGTATTTATCGAATTCCCTTTTGAAGGTTACTATTGAATCTGCTTCCAGCACCCTTTCAGGCAGTGCATTCCAGATCATAACAACTCTGTGTAAAAAAAAAATCCTCATCTCCCCTCTGGTTCTTTTGCCAATTATCTTAAATCTGTGTCCTCCGGTTACTGACCCTCCTGCCAGTGGAAACAGTTTCTCCCTATTTACACTATCAAAACCCCTCATAATTTTGAATACCTCTATTAAATCTCCCTTTAACCTTCTCTGCTCTAAGGAGAACAATCCCACCTTCTCCAGTCTCTCTACATAACTGCAGCCCCTCATCCCTGGTACCATTCTAGTAAACCGCCTCTGCACCCTCTCCTAAAGTGTGGTGCCCAGAATTGGATACAATACATCAGCTGAGGCCTAACCAGTGATTTATAAAGGTTTAGCATAACTTCCTGCTTTTGTACTCTATCACTCTATTTATAAAACCAAAAATCCCATACGCTTTTTAACAGCCTTCAGCTTGTTCTGCTCTTCAAAGATTTGTGTACGTAAACCCCCAGGTCTCTCTGTTCCTGCACCCCCTTTAAAATTGTACCATTTAGTTTATATTGCCTCTCCTCATTCTTTCTTCCAAAATGCATCTTCTTTGCATTAAATTTCATCTACCATGTGTCTGCCCATTTCACCAGTCTGTCGATGTCCTCCTGAAGTCTGCTACTATCCTCCTTACTGTTTACTACAGAACTAGGGATTGTTCTTAGGATAAAATTATGATGCAGAAATGCAATCTAAGGTTGAGATGATGACGTCACTCTGGTGGTTTATGATCCTGCTGGACCTGTGGATTGATTCCTGCTTTCAGTTCTCTGCAGGTAACTGTTACAGTGTAGCGGAGCCACCAAAGGACTCAGATCTTTGGACATAATTCCTTTAACAACATGTTAGCTACAGTCTGAGTCTGTACCTTTATTTATGCTGTTTAACTGTACAGAGTGTGGTTGCTTTAACAGCGCGGTTAAAACGTGATGACGTCACGCCGTTCATCACGTGATCCCCGACTGGCGGGAAAACGTGATGATGTCATGACGTCAGCCACAGGACTGCAGGGGCAGTCCTCGTGGAGCCTTCAAAGAGAGCAGACCTGTATTCGATGTATTCCAGCAGTTTCCAGTTAAAACCTGTTTTGTTCCATTAAAGTTCGTTATTTTGATTGCCTGAGTCGAACTCAGTCTTTTCGTTAGGAACCTCCGTTCCGACATTGGTGACCCCGACTTTCATGAACAGTTTTCGCGGAAGATCTCCAGCATGGACACGAATGCCGTGACTCTGAAACTGCCACAGTTCTGGGAGCAACAACCAGATGCCTGGTTTATCCAGGCTGAAGCCCAGTTCACCATCAGGAACATCGTCGCGGATCAGACCCGTTATTACTATGTGGTCTCCGCCCTCGACAGCGCAATTGCCTCACGGATCGTCAGCCTCCTCGGTAGTCCTCCTACTGACAGCAAGTATGATGCGATAAAGGCGCGATTGCTACAGGTCTTCGGGCTCTCGAAGTCAGAGCGCGCTCGCCGGCTCATCACGATGCCTGGCCTCGGGGACTCCAAACTGTCCGAGCTCATGAGCCAAATGCTCACGCTCTTGAGTGCTGAACCGGAATGCTTCCTCTTCCGGGAGCTTTTCCTCTACCAAATGCCGGAGCAGGTACAGGCTGCCCTAGCCAGATCCGACATTACAGACTGCGCCGAGCTGGCTGCCGAAGCCGATAAGATTTTCACTGTAACCCAGCAGTGCTGCGCGGCCACGAGGCGCCCATCCCCCACAGATGCGGTTCCAGCTCCTCCTGCAGCGGGCTGGTGCTCCTACCATGCCCGTTCTGGTGCGAAAGCACGATGCTGCCGCTCCCCCTGCAGTTTTTCGCCCAAAAAAACCCCAAAGCTCCTGCAGCGTTCCTGGCAAAGGAGGACAGGGTCTAACGGGCGCTCCGCGGTTGCGATGGTCGTCGGATCTACGGGGAAACTTCTTTATATCACAGATTCCCTATCGGGTCGATGTTTCCTTTGTGATACCGGGGCGCAGTGTAGCATTCTACCTGCGTCGAACCTCGATATGCTGGCTGGGAACCACGGTTTTTCCCTCGTGGCGGCTAATGGCGCAGCAATTCGAACTTTCCGAAAGCGGCGGGTCCAAGTCTGTTTCGGCGGTCAGCGCTTCTGTTGGGAATTCGTCACGGCCACAGTCTCACAGGCCATCCTAGGGGCGGATTTTCTGTGTGCCAACGGCCTCCTGGTCGATGTCCGGCACCGCTGGTTGATCAACGCGGCCACCTTCCACTCGATCCCGTGCTACCACGGTACCACCGTGGTGCGCTCTATTGCCTGCCCTTTCCCTCCTCCGGATGACTTCACTCGGCTCCTCAGAGAGTTTCCGGAGCTGACAAGGCCCACTTTCTCCTCCTCGGCCACGAAGCATGGTGTTGAACATCATATCACCACTACTGGCTCCCCGGTTTATGCGCGGGCTAGAAGACTCGAACCCGGCAAGCTCGCGGCTGCGAAAGCGGAGTTCGACACGATGGAGCGGCTCGGGATCATTCGCCGATCCAATAGTCCCTGGTCTTCGCCTCTCCACATTGTTCTGAAACCGGGCGGCGGCTGGCGGCCATGCGGTGACTACCAACGCCTGAACGACGCCACTACTCCTGATCGGTACCCGATTCCGCATATTCAGGATTTCTCGGCCCATTTGGCGGGAAATTCTATCTTTTCTAAAGTCGACCTCGTCCGGGGGTATCACCAGGTTCCCGTGCACCCGCAAGATGTCCCGAAAACTGCAGTCATCACCCCTTTCAGCCTCTTTGAGTTCCTGCGGATGCCGTTTGGCTTGAAGAACGCGGCACAGGCTTTCCAGCGCTTAATGGACCCGTGCTCCGAGACCTAAGCTTCATCTTCGTCTACCTTGACGACATTCTCATCACCAGTGCTAGCAAGGAAGAGCACATCTCCCATTTGCGTACCCTCTTTACGCGCCTCAGCCAGCACAGTTTAATCATCAACCCAGCCAAGTGCCAGTTTGGCCTGCAGCAGATCGATTTCTTGGGACACCGCATAACATCAGACGGCGCCGTCCCCTTAATGACGAAGGTGGAAGCGGTTACCTCTTTCCCGCGCCTGCCAACCGTCAAGGCCCTGCAAGAGTTCCTGGGGATGGTCAACTTCTATCACCGATTCGGCCCTAAGGCGGCTCAGCTTATGCAACCTTTGTACGGGGCCCTCAAGGGCAAGTCCGGTAAGGAGCCAATCTGCTGGACAGCCGAGATGGGGACCAGGCATTCGTCAACACCAAGAGCGCCTTGGCCAACGCAACCATGCTGGCGCATCCACTTCCAGGTGCCACCATCGCCCTTACCACAGACGCATCAGATTACGCCATCGGCGCAGTGCAAGAGCAGTGGGTCAATGGCACGTGGCAACCGCTGGCGTTTTTCAGCCGTCAACTACGGAAAAATGAAAAAAAATACAGCACCTTCGATCGGGAGTTACTGGCCCTTTTCCTAGCCATTCGCCATTTCCAGTTCTTATTGGAAGGACGTCCCTTCACGGCTTTTGTCGACCACAAGCCTCTAACGTTCGTCATGGCCAAGGCCGCCGAACCGTGGTCCGCTCGTCAACAACGTCACCTGACGTTTATTTCCGAATTTACCACGGACATTCAACATGTGTCTGGTAAGGACAACCTGGTGGCGGATTGCGTCTGCCGTGCGATGGTCCACACGGTTCACCTGGGGATCGACTACGCCCTCATGGCTGCCGATCAGGCATCGGACTCTGAGGTCCAATCATACAGAACCGTCCCCTCTAGTTTCCAAGCGACCGACGTCAGTTTCCAGGCCGCAGGCGCCACGCTCCTTTGTGACGTCTCCATGGGCGTTCCCCGACCTATCGTGCCAGTCGCATGGCGCCAGAAGGTGTTTGATGCCATACACGGGTTGTCGCACCCTGGGATGAAGGCTTCACAACGGCTTATGTCGGCGAAGTTCGTCTGGAAAGGTATGCACCTCAATGTCCATGACTGGGCTAATACCTGCGTAGTCTGCCAGAAGGCCAAGGTCCAGCGTCATGTTAAAGCTCCAGTGGCTACGTTCGCTGTTCCGGAGCGTCGTTTCGACCACGTGCATGTGGACCTTGTGGGGCCGCTTCCGCCTTCTCATGGTTATACGCATCTCCTCACCATGGTGGACCGCACCATTAGGTGGCCAGAGGCGATTCCTTTGGTTTCCACCACTTCGGCAGACGTCGCTAGAGCTTTCATCTCCTGTTGGGTTGCCCGTTTCGGGGTACCGGCGGACATCTCTTCCAACCGTGGGCCACAATTTTCCTCGGAGCTTTGTAATGCTGTAGCTCAGGGGCTCGGCACCAAACTTCATCGCACCACCGCCTACCATCCACAGGCGAACGGCCTTTGCGAGCGATTCCACAGGTCGCTTAAAGCCGCCCTTCGGGCCAGTCTTCAAGGTGCAGGATGGGTGGACAGACTTCCATGGGTCCTTTTGGGTCTTCGTACGGCGCCCAAAGAAGACCTGCAATCGTCCTCAGCCGAACTCGTCTACGACCAGCCTCTCCGAGTACCAGGGGATTTCCTCCCTTCTCCCACAGAGCCATGGTCTGCCTCCCAGCAACTCGTTACCCACCAGGAAGCAGCCAGATGCTTCGCTCCGGTGCCTACATCCAATCACGGCTTACAGAGCTCCCACGTGCCAGCGGATCTGAAGAATGCTGAGTATGTATTCATCCACCACGACGTTCACCGGGATCCGCTCAAGCCCCATTACACTGGTCCTTTCCGCGTCATCAAACCAGGAGACAAATCCTTTTCGGTCGACATCGGAGGAAAACCGGATCACATTTCGGTGGACCGATTGAAGCCGGCTCACCTGGACCTGGACCGCCCAGTCGTCATCGCTCAACCGCCGAAACGTGGCCGACCGCCCGCAGCCGCCGTGCCAGATCAACCAAAGCCGCCCGCCAACTTGACCACGCTCGCCGCGCCTGCTCAACCACAACCGCCCGCCAGCTCGACCACCGTCCATCAGCTTCCTCCGCCAGGTTACCGCAGTCGCTCGAACAGACTTGTCAGGCCTCCTCAGCGGCTCACTTTTGCTGTTAAAGACAATTCTGGGGGGGCGCATGTGGCGGAGCCACCAAAGGACTCAGATCGTTCGTACATAATTCCTTTAACAACATGTTAGCTACAGTCTGAGTCTGTACCTTTATTTATGCTGTTTAACTGTACAGAGTGTGGTTGCTTTAACAGCGCGGTTAAAACGCGATGACGTCACGCCGTTCATCATGTGATCCCCGACTGGCGGGAAAACGTCATGACGTCAGCCACAGGACTGCAGGGGCAGTCCTCGTGGAGCCTTCAAAGAGAGCAGACCTGTATTCGATGTATTCCAGCAGTTTCCAGTTAAAACCTGTTTTGTTCCATTAAAGTTCGTTATTTTGATTGCCTGAGTCGAACTCAGTCTTTTCGTTAGGAACCTCCGTTCCTACAACAGTACAGAATATTTACTTCTGCTCTTTCAAGGTGCTCCAAGCACAAAATGGAAGTGGTTGCTTTTGCCACTCCGCATAGCTTTGTTCTGACTGGAATTGTGATAGAGGGGGCTGTTTACAAAAAGAGCAGAAAGTGTTGGTAACCAGAGGGCAGGTTTAAGGTAATCTACAAAAGAACCAGAGGGGAGCTGAGGATTTTTTTCTTTACGCGGTGAGTTGTTTATGCCTGAAAGGGAGGTGGAAGCAGATTCAATAAAAACTTTCAAAAGGAATTTGGATAAATATTACAGGCATTAACATAAGGTATTACTGCAGGCATTAACATAGGTTATTATTACAGGCATTAACACAGAATATTACTGCAGGCATTAACACAGAATATTACTGCAGACATTAACATAGAGGCCTAGAAATTCAGTATAGCCACATTTGGGGCGCTACAGCCGGGCGTTCGCTAAATTTTGCGCCCGGCGCAACTGAGCGCCACCTTCGCCGATATTCAGTTGCAACGCCCCAAGAGGTTGCTGCTGCGCTAAAGCAGGCGATGCATGACTTTCATTAGGCACTAAGCCGGCGATCCGGACAAGGCCTGAACACTGCTGCTGGAACTGCTCCACGCCCAGGAGAATGGAGAAGGCCAGGGAGAGAGCGCAGCGCTTTGGCGAGGGTGACCTGAGGGTGCTGATTGGCGCAGCGGAGCGCAGGCGCCATGTCCTCTTCCCTGAGGGTGGCAGGAGGCCGCTGTCCACCGAACATCGGAAAGCCTGGAGGGAGGTGGCAAACAGGGTCACATCCAACAGCGTGGTTGGCAGGACTCCAACCCAATGCCGGAAAAAATTCAACGACCTCACTCGGGTTGTCATTGTGAGTACCCTTTCCAGTATCCTCCTCATCCCTGCATGTGCACCTCACTTTATGGCCAAAGGGACCTGAAAGCCCTAATGCCCAGCCCTCATCCAGCAGCTATGGGACTGTCATGAAAAGCACTTGCACATTCAGGACTTTATACACTGTCAGGGCTATTCGACCATGGGAGGCAGTGCAGGCAAGATCAGGACTTTATACACTGTCAGGACTATTCGACCATGGGGGGCAGTGCAGGCAAGATCAGGACTTTATACACTGTCAGGGCTATTCCACCATGGGAGGCAGTGCAGGCAAGATCAGGACTTTATAGACTGTCAGGGCTATTCCACCATGGGAGGCAGTGCAGGCAAGATCAGGACTTTATACACTGTCAGGGCTATTCCAACATGGGAGGCAGTGCAGGCAAGGTCAGGGCTTCACACTGTACTTAGAGGCCGTCCTTTCTATTGCAGGGCAAGCTGGCACATAACAGAAGACAGCAGCGACAGACCGGGGGAGGCCGTCCTGACCTGAAACAGCTCAGCGACCTAGAGCAGCGAGTGGAGTGGATCATGGCAGGCCTGCTGATTGGCCCCGTCGCCACTGGAGATGCTGACCCTGTTCTGGGCACCAATGGTATGGTCATCACATTTTTGACCTCTCTCTTTCCACTTGCGCCTCACACCAGCATCCTTTGCCACTCTCGAACCAATGCAGTGCATAGCAGCACTCATGCCTCCCTCGCTGCCGCCCTGTCCTCACTCTAAAGCAACTCTTGTGCCTCCCTGCTTTCAGATGGTGAATTGCCAGGTGAGGAGGCGGCCCCTCAAGCTGGCACTGTGTCGGAGTCAGACATAGAGGAGGAGGAAGAGGAAGCCGGCCCATCAGGGACACCCTCAGCCGAGGCAGCCCATGGCCATGATGGTGACACTTCTTCCCTGGAGGGGAGCAGGGGGGAAGGGTCGGAGGAGAGTGAAGGATGCCTGACTCCATAGAGTCACTGGCAAGGAGTGCGCAGGAATTCGGGGCAGCACAGGCCAGGAGTCTGCAACAATTCAGTGCAGCATAGGCAGGAGTCTGCAACAATTCAGTGCAGCACAGGCCAGGAGTCTGCAGGACTTCGCGGCAGCACAGGCTAGGAGTCAGCAGGACTTCGCTGCATCACAGGCGGCTTCTAGCCAAGTGCTCAGTCGTGCCGTGCATTCACTGGCTGCTGTCATGCAGACACAGACCAGGGTCACACGGGCACTAACTGCTGCCACCCTCGCTGGATCGGCCAGGCATCGCCGGGGCACTCGCCGCGCCGCAGCAGCCCAGCAGATTGTGCTTCAGCAGATTGCTGCGCATGCTGCAGTGCTGGCCCGTGCGAGTGCCAGTGTATCAGCCGACCAGGGAGTGCCTGTGCTCTGTCAGGTTGGCAGCATTCCAGCAGCCAACACTGTCACTCCTCCACTGCAGCTGCCACCAGCCGTAGGACAGACTGCTGCCGCCCAAGCAGAGTTGGAGCAGTCAGCAGCCGGCCCCTCCAAGCCCAGAGCTGGTCCAGGCCGACCCCCAAGGGCATCTGCCATCTCACCATCTGACCCTCAGCAGCCTTCCCCCAGCCTTGCTGCAGCCACTGGGGTCCCATTGAGGAGGAGCTGCAGGGCGGGTAGGGGCCAGTCACGGAAGCGAGACGGATCACCCTCGCAGGGGAAAAAGTAGTAGGTGTGGCCAAATGTGCTGTTTTATATATAAAGGCCGAGACTGGTGTAATTGTTTTATATATAAAGGCCGAGACTGGTGTATTTGTTTTATATAGAAAGGCCGAGACTTGTGTAATTGTTTTATATATAAAGGCCGAGACTGGTGTATTTGTGTTTTTTGGGGGGGGGTTCTCTCCGTTAGTTTGTCATGTGGGAAGGGCACAGAGGTCTCACAGTAAAAAAAAATCTTAAATCGCACTGTCTATGTTTGCTTTTGGAAGTCTTGGTTGCCTTGATTGGCTGAGGGCTTGTGGAGCGGCTACATTCATCTTCTGTCATTGGCACAAGCCATTCCCTGAGAGGGGGCCTAGAACCGAGTTGCAATAAGCCGCCGACGGGCGGCCCTTGCACTTTCTGCCTCCCTCCCGTGCTGGTGCTCCTACTCCTCCTCCTCCTCCTCTGGTGGTCCTCCAATGTCTGCTAGCAGTGGCTGAGTCCTGCGGATAGCCAAGTTGTGCAGCATGCAGCACACAACAACGAAATGGGAGACTCGCTTAGGCGAGTACTGTAGGGCTCCCCCGGAACGATCCAGACAGTGGAACCGTTGCTTCAGCACGCCGATTGTTTGCTCAATGATGTTCCTGGTTGCTTGGTGGCTGTCATTGTATCGCTCTTCAGCAAGGGTGCTGGGCACACGGAGTGGGGTCATCAGCCAGGTGCACAAAGGATAGCCTTTGTCCCCAAGAAGCCATCCTCGTGGGTGAGGCTGGGCCTCGAACATGTCTGCCACAGAAGTCTGGCGCAGGATGAAGGCATCGTGGCTGCTGCCTGGAAAGCGGGCATTGACAGCTAGGATGAGCTGCCTGTGGTCACACACCAACTGCACGTTGAGCGAATGGTAGCCCTTCCAGTTGCGGTAATCCTCGGCATTCTCTAGAGGTGCCCGCAAAGCCACATGCGTGCAGTCAATGGCGCCCTGCACCATGGGGAAGCCCGCTAATGATGCAAAGCCCATTGCACACTCTTGCTGCTTGTCCACGGTCATGGGGAAGGAGATGAACTGACGTCTCCTTCTGAAAAGGGCATTGGTCACCTGGCGGATGCAGCAATGTACCACGAACTGGGAGATGTTGGAAATGTCCCCAGTAGCGGATTGGAAGGAGCCGGTGGCATAGAAGTTGAGAGCCACCGTCACCTTCACTGCCACTGACAGAGACGTCCTGCTCCTGAGCTGTGGCTGCAGATCTCTGCGAAGCAGGTGGCAGATCTCAGTGATCACCTCCCTTCTGAATCGCAGCCTCCGAACACACTGCTCCTCAGACATGTTCAGATATGAGAACTGCTGGCGGTATACCCTGGGTGGGTAAGGCCTCCTTTGCCGACGCCTGTTGACCCTTCTCCATCTGGCCATGACTGGCACTCTCTCACGGCGTCTCTGAGCCCTTTGAATGCAATGCAGTAAGCCAACGTTTCCACCCATTGCAGCCCCCATTATATGTTTCCAGTCAATGCTATGACACTGAAAGTTAAATACAAGTGCAAAGCTCTGGCCTGAAGCCACAAGTACCTGTGCGAGTGTTGAGCCAA
Organism: Somniosus microcephalus; assembly: GCF_052327205.1. NCBI lineage: Eukaryota > Metazoa > Chordata > Chondrichthyes > Squaliformes > Somniosidae > Somniosus > Somniosus microcephalus. The sequence continues at coordinate 41,373,042 of NC_140988.1, forward strand.
ACCAGAAAGCTCTCTACCTTTGTCTCTCTCCAAATATCCGTCTCTCACAAAGAAGGAGTGGAGCAAAATGGCTGCCTTTTATACTGCAGGAGGAGTCCCCTTGAATTAGCGCCCCCCACGCGACTGGGAACCGTTCCCCTCTACCAGTCGCGGGGGGCGTCAGGCACACAATAGGCCGGCGCCACTGAATTTCCGGTTCGGGGTGCACAAAGGGCGTTGCACCATGAAATGACATCAGGATCTGCGCGCGCAGCTGAGCGCGCACAAAGGTTTTGCGCCGGCGCTAAATCTTAACTGAATTTCGCGAGAGGCGCAGATCGCACTGCGCCCGGGTGCTAGCCGCTTAGCACCCCACTTCTCCTCCTCCTAAGGCGCTAGCGGCTGTCGCAAACAACTGAATTTCTAGGCCAGAACATTACTGCAGGCATTAACACAGAATATTACTGCAGGCATTAACACAGAATATTACTGCAGGCATTAACACAGAATATTACTACAGCCATTAATATAGGGTATTACTACTTCTATTAGCATAGGGTATTACTACAAGCAATTACTGCAAAAAGTAACATAACCTAAAAAAGGCTTTTGGTGTGCTATTCACGGATATAGGGGTAGAAATTGGTCCTCGAGGTCCCATGCCCAAAGTACGCCACTTGCCGAAATTAGATAGGGATGAGTGCTCAAGGTTATTCAGTGGAGGGTAAGTTTTTCTTTAAAAATGCTTTAAAATCTCATTGCTGTGGAGCCAGCAGGAGCAGGAGTGCCACAGTATCTCAAATAACAACAGAAAATGCTGGAAAAACTCAGCAGGCCAGGCAACATCCGTGGAGAGAGAAACAGAGTTAACGTTTCAGGTCGAAACCCTTCTTCAGAACTGAGAAAAAAAAGGCAGGAAATGAAACAGATTAAAAGGCCAGTTTGGGGGCTGGGAAATGGGGGAGGGGATGAAAGAACAAAAGGGAAGGTCTGAGAGGTGAAGAGACATTAAGAGATATTCAAGATGAGACGAGATAGTAATAGGACAGGTAAAGATGAAATGCGCTGGCAGAATGAGAGACAGCTGCCATGTGGGAGAGAAAAAAAGGAAAAGTCACAAACCAAAGGTGTGGATAAAAAATATGTAAAAATATAATAGGGGCCAAGGTTATGATCTGAAATTGTTGAACTCGATATTGAGTCCGGAAGGCTGTAAAGTGCCTAATCGGAAGATGAGGTGCTGTTCCTTGAGCTTACGCTGAGCTTCCGTGGAACAATGCAAGAGGCCGCAGACGGTGAGGTCTGAGTGGGAATGGAGCGGTGAATTGAAATGACAGGTGACCGGAAGCTCGGGGTCACCCTTACGGACTGAACGGAGGTGTTCCGCAAAGCGGTCACCAATCTGCGTTTGGTCTCCCCAATGTAGAGGAGACCGCATCGTGAGCAGTGAATACAGTACACTAGATTGCAAGAAGTACAAGTAAATCGCTGTTTCACCTGGAAGGGGTGTTTGGGGCCCTGGACAGTGGGAAGGGGGAAGGTATAAGGGCAGGTGTTGTAATGTATGTACCTTTAAGGGGGAGAACTACTTTTTACAGCTCCTGTATCCTGTAGTACCGGCAGTGACCACACCTGTATATAAACCCTGAGTGGTGCTCTGTACAGTCAGTTGCAGTTTGAACCTCATTCAGTAAACACCTGTTGATCGTTCCCTGCAGTCTTTGTCTGATTATTGAAGGACACCACATTAAGATACCCGGATCTAACATTGGCGATGAGAAGATTCGAACCTACCTGCATCTCTGCATCACCTCCCAGGGATTCGCTCCTGGAGAACAGTGGAAGCAGGTTGAGTCCATAAGCACGGGCATCGCAGGGGAGGCTGTCGAGAGCCAGGCTTGGCCTTCCAGCCATGGTGGTCCAGCGAAACGGGCTGGCAACAGGTACTGCGCAGACCCTTCCCAGACAGCGGCGGCTAGAGCCGACCGAGCGGCACAGAAAGGGCCGAGCAGCGTCGACGGGGGAGAGAGAGAGGGCAGAGCGCACGGGGCGCAGCCGGTGTTCAAGGGCCGAGCAGCGTCAACGAGAGAGAGCAGAGCGCAGCCGGTGTTCGGGACCGAGCGGCATCAACGGGGGAGAGTGGCGAGAGAGAGCAGAGCGCAGCCGGTGTTCAGGGGCCGAGCAGCGTCAACGGGGGAGAGAGGCGCGCAGGAAAACGTGAGGCACTGCCATTGCCACGAGGACTGCAGAGAACGGCATTGGCAGCAGCGCAGGAGCAGCGCGCGAGGCCCACAGGGCGTCGCCATTTGCCAGGAGAACCGCCGAGAGCGGCGTTGGCAGCAGCGCGGGAGACGCCATTTTAAGCCACTGCGGGGAAGAAAGGAAAGCGCGGGAGACGCCATTTTAAGCCGCAGCGGGGAAGAAAGGAAAGCGCGGGAGACGCCATTTTAAGCTGCAGCGGGGAAGAAAGGAAAGCGGGCGAGACGCCATTTTAAGCCAGTCTAACCACACCCAAAAATGCCGAAGAGTGGCAGTATCACAGCGTTCGACAATGAAGTTGAAGATTGGACGACATATGTCGAACGCATAGAAGTATACTGCAAGGCGAATGAAGTGCCAGATGACAAGAAAGGGCTGGTATTGTTGAATTCAATGGGTGCAAAAACGTATGGCTTACTACGAAACCTAGTAACCCCAGTGAAGCCAGAAGAAAAGGGTTTTGAAAACATAGTGTCAATCCTACAGGACCACTTAAACCCCACACCGCTGCTGATAGCAAAAAGATTTAAGTTTCACAAAAGGAACCAGCATAAAGATGAAAGTAATGCTGAGTATTTAACGGAACTGCGCAAGCTATCGAAATACTGCCAGTTTGGAACGGGACTAGCAGATACTTTAAGGGACAAGTTTGTGTGTGGGCTTCAAAGTGAAGGAACCCAGAAACGGCTTATCAGAAAAGGATCTTACGCTGGACAAGGCTTTCAGCATGGCAGTATCACACGAAGCAGCCGCACGGGGTGCTGCAGAGATACAACGGAGACCGCAAGAATATGGCACAAATGAAATGTCATACGGAACAGTGAAGTGCTATCGCTGCGGCAGAACAACACACGACCATAATGATTGCTGGTTCAAGGCCAAAGTGTGCAGACAGTGTGGAAAAGTAGGACACATAGCAAGAGTCTGCAGGTCGGGAAAGAAAACCAGCAGCAAGAAATCTCCAAAGGAGAAGTACAAGAAGCTCCATAAGGTGACGGAGAGTAGTTCAGACGAACAGAAGAGTGATACAGACTCCGGAAGCAAGGAGCTGGGTTGTCTGAAACTACATAATGTGATCAAAACGGAGGATCACCAAACTATTTGGGTCACGCTCAAGATAGCAGGAGTCCAAGTGAAAATGGAATTGGACACAGGATCAGCCCTAACAGTCATAAACCGAAGGGACTACAAGCGGCTATTCTCACATATACCCTTGAGAGATACAAAGATTGTCTTGAAGATGTACACGGGGCAAAAAGTCTACCCCAAAGGAAAAATAAGGGTGAACGTTATATATAACGGCAAGGAAACACCAAAAATGGACCTTTATGTATTGCCAGATGGAGGACCACCACTACTAGGACGTGAATGGATCCGGAAGATACAACTAGATTGGCATTCCATACAAGCACTGACTGTAGATGCCAAAAAGGATGACGACGTCACACCTGGACGACTGTCAAAAATGCTAACTGACGCACAAGAAGTGTTCCAGCAGGGACTCGGAACACTAAAAGGCATAACAGCGATGATCAAAATAGAGGAAAATGCAAGCCCAAAGTTTTTTAAGGCCAGACCGGTACCTTATGCGATCCGCCCAGCCGTCGAAGCAGAGCTGGAAGGTTTGGAACGTTCAGGAGCACTGTCCAAAGTGGACTGGAGCGAGTGGGCTACACCCATCGTTCCTGTAATGAAGAGGTCGTTGAGTAATACGCCTGGGGAACCAAAGAAGGTTCGCATCTGTGGGGACTTTAAGGTGACTGTGAACCCAGTCCTTCACACTGTACAATACCCGCCTCCGCGGATTGAAGATATTTTCGCCTCGCTGTCTGGAGGGAAACGCTTCACTAAGATTGATCTGGCCCAGGTGTACCTGCAAATGGAGGTAGAAGAAGCCTCGAAACAGTACCTCACGATCAACACTCATAAAGGTCTCTACCAATACAACCGGCTGGTGTTCGGGGTAGCATCAGCTCCGGCTATTTGGCAAAGGGCAATGGATCAAGTCCTGCAAGGGATTCCAGGGACCCAGTGTTATTTGGACGACATCCTGGTCACGGGCGAAAATGACAGTGATCACCTCGCCAACCTGGAGCAGGTGCTCACTAGATTGAAGGAATGTGGGCTCCGAGCTAATCGCCACAAATGCGAGTTTTTCCAGGAGCAGATCTCGTATTGTGGCCACGTTATTGATAAAGAGGGGTTACATAAGTCCCCTGAAAAGATTGAGGCAGTAGTCAAGGCTCCAGCACCGGAAAATGTGTCACAACTGAGGTCGTTCCTCGGGCTGGTGAACTACTACCATAAGTTCTTGCCGAATTTGTCCACTGTACTACACCCACTGAACACCCTACTGCAAACGGGGGTACCATGGAAGTGGAGTGACGAATGTAAATGAGCTTTCCAGAAGAGCAAAGCATTGATCACATCGAAAGAGGTGTTGGCTCATTTCAACCCAGCACTACCAATTCAGTTGGCGTGTGATGCATCACTCTGTGTCATTGGAGCGGTGCTGTCGCACAAATTCCCGGACGGCTCGGAGAGGCCAGTAGCCTTTGCGCCTCGGTCACTAACCTCAGCCGAGCGTAACTACGCCCAGATTGACAGGGAGGCCCTCAGCCTAGTGTGGGGAGTGAAACAGTTCAATCACTATCTGCACGGGCAGAAGTTCACCTTGCTGACTGACCACCAACCACTTGTCTCCATCTTTAATCCAAAGAAGGGCGTTCCGGTGATGACTGCGCAACGGCTACAAAGATGGTCCCTTTTTCTAGGGGCGCACCAATATGATCACAGAATCACAGAATCACAGAAACCCCACAGTGCAGATAGAGGCCATTTCGGCCCATCGAGCCTGCACCGACACATATCCCACCCGATCCCCGTAACCCCTACACCAACACATATCCCACCCCTATCCCCGTAACCCCACGTATTTAATCCCCCTAACACTAAGGGTCAATTTTATCATAGCCAATCAACCTAACCCGCACATCTTTGGACTGTGGGAGGAAACCGGAGCACCCGGAGGAAACCCACGCAAACACGGGGAGAATGTGCAAACTCCACACAGACAGTCGCCCGAGGCCGGATTCGAACCCGGGTCCCTGGCGCTGTGAGGCAACAGTGCTAACCACTATGCCACCGTGTATAAGGGCCCGAAACAGCATGGAAACGCTGATGGGCTATCACGCCTGCCACTGCCTACTGCGGAGGAAGCACCAGCAGTGGATCCTGTCGAAATATTTCATTCGACTATAATTGAATGCTTGCCAGTAACTAACACTGGTATAGAGAAGGAGACCCGAAATGACCCGACACTGTCTCGGGTATATGATTTGACGGTGAAGGGATGGCCAGCACATGGCGACTCACTGTTGCCAGCATTCTCATCCAGAAGAGAACAGCTGTCAGTATGCCAGGGGACCTTGATGTGTGGATCCCGAGTGGTAATTCCACCCAAGTTAAGGGAGAGAGTGCTCAATGAGCTTCACGAAGGTCATCTGGGAGGGGTGAAAATGAAAAGCCTTGCTAGGGCTTATGTGTGGTGGCCGGGGGTCGATCAGCAAATCGAGGACCTGACAAAGAGCTGCTCAGGATGCCAGAAGGTCCAAAATGCACCACCACATGCCCCTCTACACCCATGGGAGTGGCCCTCATCTCCATGGCAACGGGTGCATATTGATTTTGCTGGTCCATTCATGGACTCAATGTTTTTAATAGCCGTGGATGCGCACTCGAAATGGCCTGAGGTGATCAAAATGTCCTCCACCACCACGGAGAAAACTATTGCAGTCCTACGGACCATTTTTGCCAGGAACGGCTTGCCAGAGCAGATTTGCTCTGATAACGGACCACAGTTTGTGTCCGAAGAGTTTCAAAGATTTATGAAAAGGAATGGGGTAAGGCATTACACATCTGCCCCGTATCATCCAGCCACAAATGGATTGGCTGAGAGGTTCGTACAAACCTTTAAAAAAGCAGTAAAGGCCATGTGCGATGACGACATTCCACTGCAGCATAAGGTGGACAATTTCCTGTTAGCCTGCAGAAATGCGACACATGCAGTCACCAACCAGACCCCGGCCATGATGTTCTTTAACCGAAGGTTGAGATCTCGTCTGGATTTGCTCAGACCAAATGTACAAAGAGATGTTGAGAATAAGCAATTCCAGCACATCAATGAGAAGCCGGCAAGGAGCTTCAATGTAGGGCAACCAGTCTTGGCCCGCGACTACCAAACAGAGAAATGGCAACCAGGAACGATGTGCACACGGCAGGGGCCACTAATGTACAGTGGATGTTGGGGAGAACCTTGTGAGACGCCATGCTGACCAGATCCTAGAGTCACAGGAACGAGTCAACCCCATGTCTCGGCCATACGTACCTGGTGAGGAACCCGACGTACAGGTCGCATCTACCTCAGAAACAATAGCATTGGAAGCTGATGAATCAACTGACGACAGGGTGTTAGAATCGCCTCCGTACCAAGAGCGAGACACTCGGGAAAGGCGTTATCCAGAAAGAATCAGGAAGCCTCCCCAAAGACTGAATTTATAAATAGACTATTTCCAGTTAATGTTGCATGTTAAAAGTGTTAATTGTAATTAGTTTGATATTCAATTGTTAAATGAGTGTTATGGTACTGTTAATCTAAAAGGGGAGGAATTGTAATGTATGTACCTTTAAGGGGGAGAACTACTTTTTACAGCTCCTGTGTCCTGTAGTACCGGCAGTGACCACACCTGTATATAAACCCTGAGTGGTGCTCTGTACAGTCAGTTGCAGTTTGAACCTCATTCAGTAAACACCTGTTGATCGTTCCCTGCAGTCTTTGTCTGATTATTGAAGGACACCACATTAAGATACCCGGATCTAACAGGTGTTGTATCTCCTGTGCTTGCACGGGAAGGTGCCGGGCGAAGGGGAAGGGGTGCTGGGGGTGATAGGAGTGGACTAGGGTGTCTCAGAGGGAGTGGTCCCTACGGAATGCTGAAAGGGGAGGGGAGGGGAAGATGCGTTTGGTGGTGGGATCCCGATCGCTCCACTCCCTTGGGATTTACCTTCAGGCCGCTGCCGGCAAGGAAACCAGCCCAATATTCAATTTCATGAAAAACGGGTGTGCTGCCTCTGGAGGCTCAACAAGTGCCGGCAGCTTGTCCAAATAGTGTTAATGTCGCCTTAGTCCCACTTTCGGGCCAGCCTAGGGCCTCCTGGTTAGGGTGCACGCCACTTGTATGGTGCTCACTTCAGGCCTCAAAATGGGGCTAATGGAATTTCAATCCCATAGAGTGGGTTACTAATAGTTTCCTGGAGAATTTTCTCTTGTTTTTACATTTCTGAATATTTTCAGTCTATGGGGTACATTTCCCGCGAATGGGCTAGTCAATTAAAATCCTCTCTATCAGCTGTGAACCGTAATTAAGAGTCAGTTAAGCACTCGAAAGAGCATTGGGAACACAAAGTCAGTTGTCCTCAGCAACGTTGCTGTAGATTTGGGCATTACTAAATGAGGAAAGTTATTTTTACAGGCCAGGAGCTGCAAGCTCAACTGCAAGAACTGAGAGAGAAGGCAACGCAGTTTATGGATCTGATTTCCTCCCCCACCCGAGTGAACCAGGCATGTGAGGAGGTGGCTGAAAGAAGACAGCATGAATCAACCAAAACAGTCCCAGAATTGGCTTCCTGCCGTGCTGGGCTTTATGCGATGCACAACTCAAGAAGGGAATCGCTTAGAAAGAATGGTAAGTTAGGTGCCACACATTTGAAACAAAGCACCAAGGAGCAGCACCATGCCAGCTCAAGGTGCCAACATTCATAGTATCACCTATAATAAGATAACAAGTGATCACTTTTGAACAACTGAGGATAAAAATGAAGGACAAGGTGGTTTGGACACAGATACTTGGTAGATATAGGTTGTCCCTTTAAGATATGGCATTGCAGAGGCACAACTTTGAAGGCATCTGGTAATCGTGCCTCATGTACCAATCTCCCTTGCTGCATTGCTGGTACTACTGCTATTCCTCATTGGCATTTTCACCCTCTTACTCTGTCATGGCTTTTCCATTCTGGCCGTCTAGACGTATGTTGAAGCTTCCTTTCAGGGAAAAGTTTGGATCATGCAGCAGACCATAATAATTCTGGGCCGTAATGTAAAGCTGACCAGAATCAGTCCAGACATGTGAAGTAATGCTTCAAGGTATCAGTGGTATATGTGATTATAATTCTGGTTGTACTTTGAGCTTATCTGAACCTGTGCTTGGTTTCTGTTCATCGCATCATGAGCTACGTCTATATAGGATAGCCTTGGTCTTCCTGGAGTCATTCTTCATTGCCCTTCAGCTAAGTATGGCATTGAGTCTACCCTTAAAATTAAGGCATTGTAAGGCCTGTGGTAAAGCAGGCATCAAAATGCATGGTTCTGATCTGGTGATTGTATAACATGTGCCATTGCAATTTAAAAAATCCTTTCTGGGTTATATATGAAATGGCGTTGCGCATACGAAGCCAAATGGCAAAATGAGTGCAGTCTGGACTTAGGGAAAGCCAACAGCTCTGAAGCACATTGTTGCTGTTGGTCAATGGTAGAAGTAACAAAGTAGTGGTGAACAAAGCCTATGGGACCTCCTTGATATATCTGTGGGTGGCATATTCACTGACACCATAAATGCACCCAATATTGGCCTGGAAGGATCTACATATATTACCATAGGGTATAACTACACACAGTAACATAGGGTGGAACCACATACAGTATCATTGGGTGTAACTACACACAGTACGATAAAGTGTAACGTAGATACATAGAAGATAGGAGCAGGAGTAGGCCATTCGGCCCCTCGAGCCTGTTCCGCCATTTAATGAGATCATGGCTGATCATCCAAATTCAGTACCCTGCCCCTGCTTTCTCCCCAAATCCCTTGATCCCTTTAGCCTTAAGAAATATATCTAACTCCTTCTTGAATATATTTAATGAATTGTAACTACAAACAACAACAATGAGCAACTACATACAGTAACATAGGGTGTAACTAAGTACACACAGTGTCATAAGTTGTAACTACACATAGTACCATAGGGTGAGACTACACACAGTACCTTACAGGAATGAGGAAGGGCTAATCAATAATCTTGTGGTAACGGGGCCGTTAGGGACAAGTGACCATAATATGATTGAATTTTATATCATGTTTGAGAGTGATGTAGTCCAATCTGAAACTAAGGTCTTCAATCTAAACAGAGGAAACTACAGTACAAGGGTATGAGGGACAAGTTGGCCATGGTAGATTGGGAGACTTAACTAAAAGGTATGTAGGTGGACATACAATGGCTAACATTCAATGAAATAATGCATAATTTGCAACAAACATATATTCCTCTAGGGCATAAAAACCTAAAAGGAAAAGTGATCCAACCATGGGTAACAAAAGAAATTAAAGCTAGTATTAAGTCAAAGGAGGAAGCTTATCAAGTTGCCAGAAAAAAAGGTCAGCCTGAGGATTGGGATCTTTTTAGAAATCAGTAAAGGGGGACCAAAAAATTGATAAAGAAAGGGAAAATGGAATATGAGCACAAACTAGCGAAAAACATAAAAATGGATTGTAAAAACTTCTATCGGTATGTGAAAAGGAAAAGACTGGCGAAGGTAAATGTAAGTCCTTTGCAGTCAGAGACGGGAGAATTTATAATGGGGAATGAGGAAATGGCTGAGAAATTAAATAAATACTTTGTTTCTGTCTTCACGGAGGAAGACACAAAAAACCTCCCACAAATACGAGAAAACCAAGGGTGTGGCGAGAATGAGGAACTTAAAGACATTATTATTAATATAAAAACATTACTAACAAAATTAATGGGATTAAAAGTCAATAAATCCCAAGGACAGGATGACCTATATCCTAGGGTTTTGAAAGAGGTGGCCATTGGGATAGTGAACGCGTTGGTTGTCATCTTCCAGAATTCTATAGATTCTGGAACGGTTCCTGCAGATTGGAGGATAGCAAATGTAACCCCGCTATTTAAGAAAGGTGGGAGAGAGAAAACGGGGTACTACAGACCAGTTAGCCTCACATCAGTAGTTGGGAAAATTATAAAGGATGCAATAACTGGGCACTTAGAAACTAATAGTAAGATTGGGAAAAGTCAACATGGATTTATGAAAGGGAATTCCTGTTTGACAAACCTATTGGAGTTCTTTGAGGATGTAACTAGTGGAGTAGACAAAGGGGAACCAGTAGATGTGGTGTATTTGGCCTTCGATAAGGTCCCACACAAGAGGTTCGTGAACAAAATTAGAGCACATGGAATTAGGGGTAATATACTAGCATGGATTGAGAATTGGTTAACAGACAGAAAACAAAGAGTAGGGCTAAACGGGTCTTTTTCAGGATGGCAGGCTGTGACTAGTGGGGTACCGCAAGGATCGGTGCTTGGGCCCCAGCTATTCACAATCTATATCAATGATTTGGATGAGGGGACTAAATGTAACATTTCCAAATTTGCTGATGACACAAAGCTAGGTGTCAGTGTCAGTTGCGAAGAGGATGTGAAGAGGCTTCAAGGGCCTCTCGACAGGCTCAGTGAGTGGGCGAGAACATGGCAGATGGGATATAATGTGAATAAATGTGAAGTTATCCACTTTGGTAGAAAAAACAGAAAGGCAGAGTATTTCCTAAATGGTGAAAGATTGGGGAATGCAGATGCTCAAAGGGACCTGGGTGTCCTTGTACATGAGTTGCTGAAAGTGAATATGCAGGTGCAGCAAGCCATTAGGAAGGCAAATGGTATGCTGGCCTTCATTACAAGATGATTTGAGTACAGCAGCAAGTAAGTCTTACTCCAATTATATAGGGCTTTGGTGAGACCACACCTGGAGTACTGTGTACAATTTTGGTCTCCTTACCTAAGGAAGGATATACTTGCCATAGAGGGAGTGCAACGAAGGTTCACAAGATTGATTCCTGGGATGGCAGGACTGTCGTATGAGAAGATATTGAGTGAACTAGGCCTGTATTCTCTTGAATTCAGAAGAATGAGAGGGGATCTCATTGAAGCATACAAAATTATTACAGGACTTGATAGGGTGGATGCTGGAAGAATGTTTCCCTTGGCTGGGGAGTCTAGAACCAGGGGCCACAGCCTCAGGATAAAGTGTAGGCCATTCAGGAATGAGATGAGAAGAAACTTTTGCACACAGAGGGTGGTGAATCTTTGGAATTCTCTACCCCAGAGGGCTGTGGAGGCTCAGTCATTGGGTATATTCAAAAAAGAAGTCGATAGAATTCTGACTAGTAAGGGCATCAAGGGATATGGCGATAGGGCCGGTGAATGGAGTTGAGGCAGAAGATCAGCCATGAGCTCATTGAATGGCGGAGCAGGCTCGAAGGGCCGAATGACCTACTCCTGCTCCTATTTCTTATGTTCTTCTTATGTTCTTATGTTCATAGGGTGAGACTACACATCGCACCAGAGTGTGAATACACATAGGGGGAGAAATTCAGTATCGCCACGTTTGGGGCGTAATACTCGAGCGGGCGCGAAATTTAGCGCCTGGCGCAAATTATCGCCACCTACTGCTAAATTGACCTGCTTCGCCCCAAGAGGTGCTTGGAGCGCTAAAACAGGTACTGCACGGCTGTCTTAAGGCACTAAGCCGGAGAAGTGAGGCGCTACCACCGAGGGCGGGCACAGCGCAGGTGCGGCCAGTTAGCGATTGCACGCAGACACGCTGGCTGTCAGCTCTTAAAGGGAAGGTTCGATCTTGGATTGCAGCCACACCCTGCGCATCGGAGCCCTGATTCTCGGCCTGGACAGACCTGCTGCTACATTCTAACGCCTAGGACCATGGGGAGGGCCAGGGAGCGAGCGCAGTGGTTCAGTGAGGGGGCCTTGCAGGTTCTGGTTGGCGCGGTGGAGCGCAGGTGATCTATCCTGTTTCCGGACAGTGGCAGGAGGCCGCTGCCCAACGACTATCGCAAAGCTTGGAGGGAGGTGGCTCACGGAGTGACCTCCAGCAGCATGGTGCCTAGGACCCCTGTGCAATGCAGGAAGAAGTTCAACGACCTCAATCGGGTCGTCAGGGTGAGTACCCTTTCCAGTATCCTCTTCATCCCTGCATATCCACCTCACTTTATGGCCAAAGGGTCCTGAAAGCCCCAATGCCCAGCCCTCATCCAACACCTATGGGCCTTTCATGAAACTCACATGCACAATCAGCACTTTACACACTGTAAGGGCTATTCGACCATGGGAGGCAGTGCAGCCAAAATCAGGGCTTGACAGTGTAAGGGCTATTCGACCATGGGAGGCAGTGCAGCCAAGATCAGGGCTTCACACTGTAAGGGCTATTCTAACATGGGAGGCAGTGCAGCCAAGATCAGGGCTTCACACTGTAAGGGCTATTTGACCATGGCAGGCAGGCAGCCAAGATCAGGGCTTCACACTGTAAGGGCTATTCAACCATGGGAGGCAGTGCAGCCAAAATCAGGGCTTGACACTGTAAGGGCTATTCGACCATGGGAGGCAGTGCAGCCAAGATCAGGGCTTCACACTGTAAGGGCTATTTGACCATGGGAGGCAGTGCAGCCAAGATCAGGGCTTCACACTGTAAGGGCTATTCGACCATGGGAGGCAGTGCAGCCAAGATCAGGGCTTCACACTGTAATGGCTATTCCACCATGGGAGGCGGTGCAGCCAAGGTCAGGGCTTCACACTGTAAGGGCTATTTCACCATGGGAGGCAGTGCAGCGAAGATCAGGGCTTCACACTGTACTCAGAGCCCGTCCTTTCTCTTGCAGGGCAAGCTGGCCCATAACAGGAGGCAGCAGCAACGGACCGGGGGAGGCCGGCCTCACCTTCAAGACCTCAGCGATCTGGAGCAGCGAGTTCAGCGGATTATGGCAGGCCGGATGATTGGCCCCGTCGCCACTGGAGATGCTGACCCCGGTCTGGACAGCAATGGTAAGGTCATCACCTTTTTGACCTCGCTCCTTCCACTTGTGCCTCACACCAGCATCCTTTACCACTATCGAACCAATACAGTGCATTGCAGCACTCATGCCTCCCTCGCTGCCGCCTTGTCCTCATGCTAAAGCAACTCTTGTACCTCCCTGCTTTCAGATGCTGATTCGCCAGGTGAGGAGGCGGGCCCTCAAGCTGCCACTGTGAGTGACTCTGAAGGCGAGGAGAAAGAGGAAGCCGGACCATCAGTGCCACCCTCAGCCGAGACAGCCCATGGTCATAATGGGGACACGTCTTTCCTGGAGGGGAGCAGGCGGGAATGGTCTGAGGAGGGTGAAGCTCCGGGGCCCAGCGGCTGCAGCAACACGGGGGGGTGGTAGGGAAGCTCGGCGGCCTTCTCCCCGGAGGGAGAGTCTGGCCTCGAGTCCTGCTACAGTGAGGTGCGGCTACTCGCTGAAATGAGCGCCCAGGCGGAGCACAGGCACACTGAGCTCATGGCTGCAGTGGCAAGGATGCCCGAATCCATTGAGTCACTGGCAAGGTGTGTCCAGGACTTTGGCGCAGCACTGGCAAGGAGTCTGCAGGACTTCGGCGCAGCACAGGCAAGGTGTCTGCAGGACTTCGGCGCAGCACAGGCGGCTTCCACGCAAGTGCTTAGTGGTGCAATGCAGTCAGCGGCTGGTCTGATGCAGACGCAGATTGAGGCCACACGAGCAGTGACTGCTGCCTCCCTCGCTGGATTGGGCACGAATCGCTGGGGCCCTCGCTGCAGCAGGCCAGCAGTCTGTGCTTCAGCAGATTGCTCCGCATGCTGCAGTGCTGCCCCGTGGGAGTGCCAGTGTGTCGTTCAACCAGGGAGTGGCTGTTCTCTGTCAGGATGGCAGCATTCCTGCTGTCAACACTGTCACTTCTCCACTGCAGCTGCCACCACCTGTAGGACAGACTGCTGCCGCCCATGCAGAGTTGGAGCAGTCAGCAGCCGGGCCCTCCAGGCCCAGAGCTGGTCCAGGCCGTACCTCAAGGGTATCTGCCGACGCAGTTTCTGACACTCAGCAGCCTTCCCCCAGCCTTGCTGCAGCCACTGGGGTCACATTGCAGAGGAGCTGCAGGGTGGGAAGGGGCCAATCTCGCAAGCGAAGCAGATCACCCTCGAAGGGCAAAAAGTAGGAGGTGTGGCAAAATGCTGTTAATTTTTTTATTGAAGGCCGAGGATCGTGGTCATTTTTGGTTACTCTTTTGTTCATTGTCTCCAGGTTGTGAGAGCCAGTTATGTGTCTGACTGCTTTTTTGGGGGTTTCTCTCTATTACTTTGTCATGCGGGACGGGCACACAGTTTGTTAAATAAAGAAGTGTCTTTATTCAGAATGTGGATGTTTGCTCTTTGAACTATTTGTTGCCTTGACCGGCTTAGGGGTTGCGGAATGGTTACATTCATGTTCTTTCAATGGCACAAGCCATTCCCTCAGAGGGGGCCTAGAACCGACTTGCAATAAGCCGCTGATGGACGGCCCTTGCACTTTGTGCCTCCCTCCCATCTTGGTGCTCCTCCTCCTCCTCCTCCTATGCTGGTGCTCCAATGTCTGGTGGCAATGGCTGAGTCCTGAGGATTGCCAGGTTATGCAGCATGCAGCACACTACAACGAAATGGGAGACTCGCTCAGGTGAGTACTGAAGGGCTTCCCCGGAATGGTCCAGACAGCAGAACTGTTGCTCGAGCACGCCGATTGTGTGCTCAATGATGTTCCTGGTCGCTTGATGGCTCTCATTGTATCGTTCTTCAGCAGGGGTGCTGGGTGCACGGAGCGGGGTCATCAGCCAGGTGCACAGAGGATAGCCCTTGTCCCCGAGAAGCCAGCGTCCTGGGTGAGCCGGGGCTTTGAAAAGGTCTGCCACAGAAGTCTGGCATAGGATGAAGGCGTCATGGCTGCTGCCTGGAAAGCGGGCATTGACAGCGAGTATCAGCTGTCTATGGTCACACACCAACTGGACGTTCAATGAATGGAACCCCTTCCAGTTGCGGTAATCCTCGGCATTCTCTTGCGGTGCCCGCAAAGCCACATGCGTGCAGTCAATGGCGCCCTGGACCATGGGGAAGCCCGCTATTCTTGCAAATCCCATTGCGCGCTCTTGCTGCTTATCCAGGGTCATGGGGAAGGAGATGTACTGACGTCTCCTTTTAAAGAGGGCATTCGTGACTTGACGGATGCAGCAAAGCACCGCGAACTAGGAGATATTGGCAATGTCCCCAGTAGCGGATTGGAAGGAGCCGGTGGCATAGAAGTTGAGAGCCACTGTCACCTTCACTGCCAACGACAGAGACGTCCTGCTCCTCAGTTGAGGCTGCAGATCTGGCTGAAGCAGGTGGCAGAGCTCAGGGACCACCTCCCTGCTCCTCAGACATGTTGAGGTATGAGAACTGTTGGCGGAAAACCCTGGGACGGTAACGTCTCGTGTGCCGACGCCTGTTGGCCCTCCTCCGTCTGGCCATGATTGGCACTCTCTCTCGGCGTCTCTGAGCCCTCTCAATGTAATGGAGAAAGCCAACGTTTCCACCCATTGCAGCCCCCATAGTATGTGGCCACTCAAAGTTATGCCAGTGAAAAAGTAAACCAACTACAAAGTTCTGGGCCGAAGCCAGAAGTACCTCTGCGAGCGCTGACTCAATGCATACAGTTTTGGTGTCCATACTTAAGAAAAGACATACTTGCTCTCGAGTCAGTACAAAGAACGTTCACTCGGTTAATCCCGGGGATGAGGGGATGGACATATGAGGAGAGGTTGAGTAGATTGGGACTCTACTCATTGGAGTTCAGAAGAATGAGAGGCGATCTTATTGAAACATATAAGATTGTGAAGGGGTTGGATTGGGTGGATGCGGGGAGGATGTTCCCGATGATGGGTGAAACTAGAACTAGGGGGCATAGTCTTAGAATAAGGGGCTGCTCTTTCAAAACTGAGATGAGGAGGAACTACTTCACTCAGAGGGTGGTAGGTCCATGGAATATGCTGCCCCAAAAAGCTGTAGAAGCTACATCATTACATAAATTTAAAACAGAAATAGACAGTTTCCTAGAAGTAAAGGGAATTAAGGGTTACGGGGAGCGGGCAGGAATTTGGACATGAGTCTAGGTTCGGATCAGTCATGGCCCCGTGGGTAGCGGAGCGGGCCCAGGGGCCATGTAGCCTGATCCTGCTCCTATTTCGTGTGTCTAATTCTGTTAGATTCAGGAGATGGTTCAGTGATAGTAGATTGGCGGTTAGGATCAGATCAGCCATGATCTTATTGAATGGCGGAGCAGGCTCGAGGGGCCGATTGGCCTACTCCTGCTCCTATTTCTTATGTTCTTATGTTCTCTCTCCCTTTGCCTCTCTGCAAATCTCTCTCTCTCTCACAGAAGGAGTGGTCCAAAAATGGCTACCACAAAGAAGCCAGGAAGAGCCCCCTTTAAATAGCGCACCCCCCCCAGCCCCACAGCGACTGGGAGCCGTTCCAGTCAACCAGTCGCTGGGAGCGCCAGGCGGAAAGGATGGGGGTGCCACTGAATTTCTGGTTCGGGGCGCCCCAAGGGCGTTGCACCATGAAATGGCGTGAGGAGCTGCGCGCGCAGCTGAGCGGGCGTTGCGGTTCTGCGCCGCCGCTAAATATCCGCTCAAATTCGCGAGAGGCGCAGGTCTCACCGCGCCCGGGCACTAGCCGCCTCGCGCCCCACTTATTGCCCTCTTAAGGCACTAACGGGTGGCGCAAATAACTGAATTTCTCCCCCATAGTACCGTAGGGTGAGACTACACATAGTACCATAGGGTGAGAGTAGACATAGTACCATAGGGTGAGACTAGACATAGTACCATAGGGTGAGACTACACACAGTACCATAGGGTGAGACTACACACAGTACCATAGGGTGAGACTACACACAGTACCATAGGGTGAGACTACACACAGTACCATAGGGTGAGACTACACACAGTACCATAGGGTGAGACTACACATAGTACCATAGGGTGAGACTACACATAGTACCATAGGGTGAGACTACACAAAGTACCATAGGGTGAGACTACACATAGTACCATAGGGTGAGACTACACATAGTACCATAGGGTGAGACTGCACATAGTACCATAGGGTGAGACTACACATAGTACCATAGGGTGAGACTACACACAGTACCATAGGGTGAGACTTCACATAGTACCATAGGGTGAGACTACACACAGTACCATAGGGTGAGACTACACATAGTACCACAGGATGAGACAACACATAGTACCATAGGGTGTGTAGGGGTCACAAAATCCCCTCAGCCCCCGAAGATCGGGAAATATTAATCCACATCATGGACGAAGACCTGTGTGATTTAAATTATCTCTGGGTTGGACAATGTTTTAAAACATACCCAGAGCCGCAAAAGGCTGCGTTAAAAAGCTCGTAATCTGGGCAGCACTTGGACACTGGAATCAAAGAACTTTGTGAAAATCGCACACTTTAAGATTGTACATTTTATTAAAAGATGTACTCTTGAGTTTTGGACTGTTTAAATTGCCCAGGGCATAAAAATGGCTGAACAGACCTCATGGAAACAGAATTATAAAAGGCAGCAGAACAGGACAGACAGGCTGTTAGCATATGAAAAAGATTAGCGCTGCCCTGTAGTGGGTTTGAATGGAGCCCGAGCTGTCAGTCACCCTGTGATATTGGGGGGGTCCGGTAACCTACAAGCTGTTTGTTTACACTGGGGAGTGGCCCGTTTGAATCAGCCAATCATCGGACAGCAAGCACACTGGGTTGTTTACACACATCCATTCACTGAAATTGACTCTAAGATCAAGTGCTTGAAACTGCCAGCATGAACAAAGGGACTTTGTTTGCTCAGCACTTAAGACTGTCAATCAATTGCGGTTCCAGATGACCATAGGACAATGCTTTGTTTACAAAGCAATTGAATGCTATTAGCATTTGTTTGTATATCAAGTGGACACATCCAAACTGAGGAGGAACGGTTTAAATGAATGGGAGAACACACTTAAACCACTGCAGCTTTATTCGAAAGCCATCACAGACAATGGGCACATTTAAACTGCAACTTTATCCAAACTCATCCCAGACAAGTGGACAGTATGGATCTCTTTTGTTTTAACACAGAAACATCAGATCTGGGCGGGCCCCAAAAAAAGGGGTATAAAAGATAGCTTCCCAGAAGCATCTCTCACTTCTCTTTTACTCTTTGGACTGCAGGTGAGCAAGGCTTCTGACCCACTAGCAAGACAATTTAGTGAGAAGTAAAGGGGTGGTAATTTAAGGGAACTGTTGCTAAGATTGTAAAATTAACACTGTAGCCATTTATCCCTCATTTTGCCATCTGCCTTCCCCTGTTAAGCAATTTTACCGTGATTACTTTGATTGTGTGGTGTAGTTTCTTTAGTTTTAATGAAATTTGACTTTCTTGCATCCAGACCATTTGTCCGTTTTTAATATATCATTAATTATAAGTTCCTCCAGTCAGAACTGGAAGGAGGGTTTAGCAATTCGAAACCGCTGATTGGAATTGGTCACAGCGCAGTGGCAAAAGGCTGCCTGACCAGGTAAATTACCGTAAACCAGGGAAAGGATGCCCCCCTACAAATGAGACTACACATACTACCATAGGGTGAGATTACACATAGTACCATAGGGTGAGACTACACATAGTACCATAGGGTGAGGCTACACATAGTACCATAGGGTGAGGCTACACATAGTACCACAGGGTGAGACTACACATAGTACCATAGGGTGAGACTACACATAGTACCATAGGGTGAGACTACACATAGTACCGCAGGGTGAGACTACACATAGTACCATAGGGTGAGACTACACATAGTACCATAGGGTGAGACTACACACAGTACCATAGGGTGAGACTACACATAGTACCATAGGGTGAGACTACACACAGAAGCATAGGGTGAGAGTACACATAGTACCATAGGGTGAGACTACACATAGTACCATAGGGTGAGACTACACATAGTACCATAGGGTGAGACTACATATAGTACCATAGGGTGAGACTACACATAGTACCATAGGGTGAGACTACACATAGTACCATAGGGTGAGACTACACATAGTACCATAGGGTGAGACTACACATAGTACCATAGGGTGAGACTACACATAGTACCATAGGGTGAGACTACACAGAGTACCATAGGGTGAGACTAGACATAGTACCATAGGGTGAGACTAGACATAGTACCATAGGGTGAGACTAGACATAGTACCATAGGGTGAGACTAGACATAGTACCATAGGGTGAGACTAGACATAGTACCATAGAGTGAGACAACACACAGTACCATAGGGTGAGACTAGACATAGTACCATAGAGTGAGACAACACACAGTACCATAGGGTGAGACTACACATAGTACCATAGGGTGAGACTACACATAGTACCATAGGGTGAGACTAGACATAGTACCATAGGGTGAGACTAGACATAGTACCATAGAGTGAGACAACACACAGTACCATAGGGTGAGACTACACACAGTACCATAGGGTGAGACTACACACAGTACCATAGGGTGAGACTACACATAGTACCATAGAGTGAGACTACACATAGTACCATAGGGTGAGACTACACATAGTACCATAGGGTGAGACTACACATAGTATATAGGGTGAGACTACACACAGTACCATAGGGTGAGACTACACACAGTACCATAGGGTGAGACTACACATAGTACCATAGGGTGAGACTACACACAGTACCATAGGGTGAGACTACACATAGTACCATAGGGTGAGACTACACATAGTACCATAGGGTGAGACTACACATAGTACCATAGGGTGAGACTACACATAGTACCATAGGGTGAGACTACACATAGTACCATAGGGTGAGACTACACAGAGTACCATAGGGTGAGACTAGACATAGTACCATAGGGTGAGACTAGACATAGTACCATAGGGTGAGACTAGACATAGTACCATAGGGTGAGACTAGACATAGTACCATAGGGTGAGACTAGACATAGTACCATAGAGTGAGACAACACACAGTACCATAGGGTGAGACTAGACATAGTACCATAGAGTGAGACAACACACAGTACCATAGGGTGAGACTACACATAGTACCATAGGGTGAGACTACACATAGTACCATAGGGTGAGACTACACATAGTACCATAGGGTGAGACTAGACATAGTACCATAGGGTGAGACTAGACATAGTACCATAGAGTGAGACAACACACAGTACCATAGGGTGAGACTACACACAGTACCATAGGGTGAGACTACACACAGTACCATAGGGTGAGACTACACATAGTACCATAGAGTGAGACTACACATAGTACCATAGGGTGAGACTACACATAGTACCATAGGGTGAGACTACACATAGTATATAGGGTGAGACTACACATAGTACCATAGGGTGAGACTACACATAGTATATAGGGTGAGACTACACACAGTACCATAGGGTGAGACTACACACAGTACCATAGGGTGAGACTACACATAGAACCATAGGGTGAGACTACACATAGTACCATAGGGTGAGACTACACATAGTACCATAGGGTGAGACTGCACATAGTACCACAAGGTGAGACTACACATAGGCTTAGAAATTCACTAGCCTTAGCGCCGCTTTTGAGGCGCTAGAGGGACTAGCGCCAGAGTTATGGCCAGTTGAAATATTCCCTGGGGCCCTAAAGCGGCGTTGCACCGGTAGCGCTGCGCCGGCACCGATGACGTCATCGGTGTGCGCAGCGTCCCAGCTGCCATGCCGACGGGCCCCAGCGCCGAAATTCAGTTGCGGCCGCCTCGCCCATGGCAGCCGCAACTAAGACTCTGGCAACAGAGTCCAACATGTGTTTGCGCCGGCGCATTAAAGGCCCCGCGGCGGCCGGCCGCTTTCCCGCCGGCCGCCTGCCTGCAGCTCCCTCCCCGGACTTCTCCACCCACCCCCCCCCCCCCGGAAAAGATGCAAGCCCAGCACTTGTCCGAGGTGCCGGGCTCATTTTTAAACAGATTTGCGCGGGCCGCGGCCGGGTGCAGGCAGCTCCTCCTTAACGGAAGGAGGAGGCCTGCACTTCCCCAGCCTGCCGCACCGCATCGGGTGCCGCAGCGCCGGAATTGCGGCGCTAAACGGCAGTTAGCGCCCTTTTCCAGGCGCTAAGACCCTTCAGTAGCGCCGGCAGCCGTTTGGGCGCGGCGCTACTGAATTTTTGGCGCGCGCAGGGGGACTTAGCGCCGGCACTAACTTCCGGCGCTAAAGCCCTGGCTAAGCCAAAACCCAATTTCTAGGCCATAGTATCATAGGGTGAGACTGCACATAGCACCATAGGGTGAGACTACACACAGTACCTTACAGGAATGAGAAAGGGCTAATCAATAATCTTGTGGTAACGGGGCCTTTAGGGACAAGTGACCATGATATGATTGAATTTTATATTATGTTTGAGAGTGATGTAGTCCAATCTGAAACTAAGGTCTTCAATGTAAACAGAGGAAACTACAGTACAAGGGTATGAGGGACAAGTTGGCCATGGTAGATTGGGAGACTTAACTAAAAGGTATGAAGGTGGACATACAATGGCTAACTTTCAAGGAAATAATGCATAATTTGCAACAAACATATATTACTCTCGGGCATAAAAACCCAAAAGGAAAAGTGATCCAACCATGGGTAACAAAAGAAATTAAAGCTAGTATTAAGTCAAAGGAGGAAGCTTATAAAGTTGCCAGAAAAAGCAGTCAGCCTGAGGATTGGGATCTATTTAGAAATCAGTAAAGGGGGACCAAAAAATTGATAAAGAAAGGGAAAATGGAATATGAGCACAAACTAGCGAAAAACATAAAAACGAATTGTAAAAGCTTCTATAGGTATGTGAAAAGGAAAAGACTGGCGAAGGTAAATGTAGGTCCTTTACAGTCAGAGACGGGAGAATTTATAATGGGGAATGAGGAAATGGCTGAGAAATTAAATAAATACTTTGTTTCTGTCTTCACGGAGGAAGACACAAAAAACCTCCCGCAAATACGAGAAAACCAAGGGTGTGGCGAGAATGAGGAACTTAAAGACATTATTATTAATATAAAAACAGTACTAGCAAAATTAATGAGATTAAAAGTCGATAAATCCCAAGGACAGGATGACCTATATCCTAGGGTTTTGAAAGAGGTGGCCATTGGGATAGTGAACGTGTTGGTTGTCATCTTCCAGAATTCTATAGATTCTGGAACGGTTCCTGCAGATTGGAGGATAGCAAATGTAACCCCGCTATTTAAGAAAGGAGGGAGAGAGAAAACGGGGAACTACAGACCTGTTAGCCTCACATCAGTAGTTGGGAAAATTATAAAGGATGCAATAACTGGGCACTTAGAAACTAATAGTAAGACTGGGAAAAGTCAACATGGATTTATGAAAGGGAATTCCTGTTTGACAAACCTATTGGAGTTCTTTGAGGATGTAACTAGTGGAGTAGACAAAGGGGAACCGGTAGATGTGGTGTATTTGGCCTTCGATAAGGTCCCACACAAGAGGTTCATGAACAAAATTAGAGCACATGGAATTAGGGGTAATATACTAGCATGGATTGAGAATTGGTTAACAGACAGAAAACAAAGAGTAGGGCTAAACGGGTCTTTTTCAGGATGGCAGGCTGTGACTAGTGGGGTACCGCAAGGATCGGTGCTTGGGCCCCAGCTATTCACAATCTATATCAATGATTTGGATGAGGGGACTAAATGTAACATTTCCAAATTTGCTGATGACACAAAGCTAGGTGTCAGTGTCAGTTGCGAAGAGGATGTGAAGAGGCTTCAAGGGGCTCTCGACAGGCTCAGTGAGTGGGCGAGAACATGGCAGATGGGATATAATGTGAATAAATGTGAAGTTATCCACTTTGGTAGAAAAAACAGAAAGGCAGAGTATTTCCTAAATGGTGAAAGATTGGGGAATGCAGATGCTCAAAGGGACCTGGGTGTCCTTGTACATGAGTCGCTGAAAGTGAATGTGCAGGTGCAGCAAGCCATTAGGAAGGCAAATGGTATGCTGGCCTTCATTACAAGAGGATTTGAGTACAGCAGTAAGTAAGTCTTACTCCAATTATATAGGGCTTTGGTGAGACCACACCTGGAGTACTGTGTACAATTTTGGTCTCCTTACCTAAGGAAGGATATACTTACCATAGAGGGAGTGCAACGAAGGTTCACAAGATTGATTCCTGGGATGGCGGGACTGTCGTATGAGAAGAGATTGAGTAAACTAGGCCTGTATTCTCTTGAATTCAGAAGAATGAGAGGGGATCTCATTGAAGCATACAAAATGATTACAGGACTTGATAGGGTGGATGCTGGGAGAATGTTTCCCTTGGCTGGGGAGTCTAGAACCAGGGGCCACAGCCTCAGGATAAAGTGTAGGCCATTCAGGAATGAGATGAGAAGAAACTTTTGCACACAGAGGGTGGTGAATCTTTGGAATTCTCTACCCCAGAGGGCTGTGGAGGCTCAGTCATTGGGTATATTCAAAAAAGAAGTTGATAGACTTCTGACGAGTAAGGGCATCAAGGGATATGGTGATAGGGCCGGTGAATGGAGTTGAGGCAGAAGATCAGCCATGAGCTCATTGAATGGCGGAGCAGGCTCGAAGGGCCGAATGACCTACTCCTGCTCCTGTTTCTTATGTTCTTCTTATGTTCTTATGTTCATAGGGTGAGACTACACATCGTACCAGAGTGTGACTACACATAGGGGGAGAAATTCAGTATCGCCACGTTTGGGGCGTAATACTTGAGCGGGCGCGAAATTTAGCGCCCGGCGCAAGTTATCGCCACCTACTGCTAAATTGACCTGCTTTGCCCCAGGAGGAGCTTGGAGCACTAAAACAGGCACTGCACGCCTGTCTTAAGGCGCTAAGCCGGAGAAGCGAGGCGCTACCACCGAGGGCGGGCACAGCGCAGGTGCGGCCAGTTAGCAATTGCACGCAGACATGCTGGCGCCGGTCAGCTCTTAAAGGGGAGGTTCGATCTTGGATTGCAGCCACACCCTGCGCATCGGAGCCCTGATTCTCGGCCTGGACAGACCTGCTGCCACATTCTAATGCCTGGGACCATGGGGAGGGCCAGGGAGCGAGCGCAGTGGTTCAGTGAGGGGGCCTTGCAGGTTCTGGTTGGCGCGGTGGAGCGCAGGCGATCTATCCTGTTTCCGGACAGTGGCAAGAGGTCGCTGCCCAACGACTATCGCAAAGCTTAGAGGGAGGTGGCTCACAGAGTGACCTCCAGCAGCATGGTGCCTAGGACCCCTGTGCAATGCAGGAAGAAGTTCAACGACCTCACTCGGGTCATCAGGGTGAGTACCCTTTCCAGTATCCTCTTCATCCCTGCATGTCCACCTCACTTTATGGCCAAAGGGTCCTGAAAGCCCCAATGCCCAGCCCTCGTGCAACACCCATGGGCCTTTCATGAAACTCACATGCACAATCAGCACTTTACACACTGTAAGGGCTATTCGACCATGGGAGGCAGTGCAGCCAAAATCAGGGCTTGACACTGTAAGGGCTATTCGACCATGGGAGGCAGTGCAGCCAAGATCAGGGCTTCACACTGTAAGGGCTATTTGACCATGGGAGGCAGTGCAGCCAAGAACAGGGCTTCACGCTGTAAGGGCTATTTGACCATGGGAGGCAGTGCAGCCAAGATCAGGGCTTCACACTGTAAGGGCTATTCGACCATGGGAGGCAGTGCAGCCAAGATCAGGGCTTCACACTGTAAGGGCTATTCCACCATGGGAGGCAGTGCAGCCATGATCAGGGCTTCACACTGTACTCAGAGCCCGTCCTTTCTCTTGCAGGGCAAGCTGGCCCATAACAGGAGGCAGCAGCAATGGACCGGGGGAGGCCGGCCTCACCTTCAAGACCTCAGCGATCTGGAGCAGCGAGTCCAGCGGATTATGACAGGCCGGATGATTGGCCCCGTCGCCACTGGAGATGCCGACCCCGTTCTGGACAGCAATGGTAAGGTCATCACCTTTTTGACCTCGCTCCTTCCACTTGTGCCTCACACCAGCATCCTTTGCCACTATCGAACCAATACAGTGCATTGCAGCACTCATGCCTCCCTCGCTGCTGCCCTGTCCTCAAGCTAAAGCAACTCTTGTACCTCCCTGCTTTCAGATGCTGATTCGCCAGGTGAGGAGGCGGGCCCTCAAGCTGCCACTGTGAGTGACTCTGAAGGCGAGGAGGAAGAGGAAGCCGGACCATCCGTGCCACCCTCAGCCGAGACAGCCCATGGCCATAATGGGGACACGTCTTCCCTGGAGGGGAGCAGGGGGGAATAGTCTGAGGAGGGTGAAGCTCCGGGGCCCAACGGCTGCATCAACACGGGAGGGGTGGTAGGGAAGCTCGGCGGCCTTCTCCCCGGAGGGAGAGTCTGGCCTCGAGTCCTGCTACAGTGAGGTGCGGCTACTCGCTGAAATGAGCGCCCAGGCGGAGCACAGGCACACTGAGCTCATGGCTGCAGTAGCAAGGATGCCCGAATCCATTGAGTCACTGGCAAGGTGTGTCCAGGACTTCGGCGCAGCACAGGCAAGGTGTCTGCAGGACTTCGGCGCAGCACAGGCAGCACAGGCGGCTTCCACGCAAGTGCTTAGTGGTGCAATGCAGTCAGTGGCTGGTCTGATGCAGACGCAGATTGAGGCCACACGAGCACTGACTGCTGCCACCCTCGCTGGATCGGGCACGAATCGCTTGGGCCCTCGCCGCGCTGCAGCAGGCCAGCAGTCTGTGCTTCAGCAGATTGCACCGCATGCTGCAGTGCTGCCCCGTGGGAGTGCCAGTGTGTCGTTCGACCAGGGAGTGGCTGTTCTCTGTCAGGATGGCAGCATTCCCGCTGTCAACACTGTCACTTCTCCACTGCAGCTGCCACCACCTGTAGGACAGACTGCTGCCGCCCATGCAGAGTTGGAGCAGTCAGCAGCCGGGCCCTCCAGGCCCAGAGCTGGTCCAGGCCGTACCTCAAGGGCATCTGCCGACGCAGTTTCTGACACTCAGCAGCCTTCCCCCAGCCTTGCTGCAGCCACTGGGGTCACATTGCAGAGGAGCTGCAGGGTGGGAAGGGGCCAATCTCGCAAGCGAAGCAGATCACCCTCGAAGGGCAAAAAGTAGGAGGTGTGGCAAAATGTTGTTAATTTTTTTATTGAAGGCCGAGGATCGTGGTCATTTTTGGTTACTCTTTTGTTCATTGTCTCCAGGTTGTGAGAGCCAGTTATGTGTCTGACTGCTTTTTTGGGGGTTTCTCTCTATTACTTCGTCATGCGGGAAGGGCATACAGTTTGTTAAATAAAGAAGTGTCTTTATTCAGAATGTGGATGTTTGCTCTTTGAACTATTTGTTGCCTTGACTGGCTTAGGGGTTGCAGAATGGTTCCATTCATGTTCTTTCAATGGCACAAGCCATTCCCTCAGAGGGGGCCTAGAACTGACTTGCAATAAGCCACTGACGGACGGCCCTTGCACTTTGTGCCTCCCTCCCGTCTTGGTGCTCCTCCTCCTCCTCCTCCTATGCTGGTGCTCCAATGTCTGTTGGCAGTGGCTGAGTCCTGAGGATTGCCAGGTTATGCAGCATGCAGCACACTACAACGAAATGGGAGACTCGCTCAGGTGAGTACTGAAGGGCTTCCCCGGAATGGTCCAGACAGCGGAACTGTTGCTCGAGCACGCCGATTGTGTGCTCAATGATATTCCTGGTCGCTTGATGGCTCTCATTGTATCGTTCTTCAGCAGAGGTGCTGGGTGCACGGAGCGGGGTCATCAGCCAGGTGCACAGAGGATAGCCCTTGTCCCCGAGAAGCCAGCGTCCTGGGTGAGCCGGGGCTTTGAAAAGGTCTGCCACAGAAGTCTGGCACAGGATGAAGGCGTCGTGGCTGCTGCCTGGAAAGCGGGCATTGACAGCGAGTATCAGCTGTCTATGGTCACACACCAACTGGACGTTCAACGAATGGAACCCCTTCTGGTTGCGGTAATCCTCGGCATTCTCTTGCGGCGCCCGCAAAGCCACATGCGTGCAGTCAATGGCGCCCTGGACCATGGGGAAGCCCGCTCATTCTTGCAAATCCCATTGCGCGCTCTTGCTGCTTGTCCAGGGTCATGGGGAAGGAGATGTACTGACGTCTCCTTTTAAAGAGGGCATTCGTGATTTGACGGATGCAGCAATGCACCACGAACTGGGAGATATTGGCAATGTCCCCAGTAGCGGATTGGAAGGAGCCGGTGGCATAGAAGTTGAGAGCCACTGTTATCTTCACTGCCAACGACAGAGACGTCCTGCTCCTCAGTTGAGGCTGCAGATCTGGCTGAAGCAGGTGGCAGAACTCAGTGACCACCTCCCTGCTGAATCGCAGCCTCTGAAAACACTGCTCCTCAGACATGTTGAGGTATGAGAACTGTTGGCGGAAAACCCTGGGAGGGTAAGGTCTCGTGTGCCGACGCCTGTTGGCCCTCCTCCGTCTGACCATGATTGGCACTCTCTCGCGGCGTCTCTGAGCCCTCTCAATGTAATGGAGAAGCCCAACATTTCCACCCATTGCAGCCCCCATAGTATGTGGCCACTCAAGGTTATGCCAGTGAAGAAGCAAACCAACTACAAAGTTCTGGGCCGAAGCCAGAAGTACCTCTGCGAGCACTGACTCAATGCAGAAAGCTCTCTCCCTTTGCCTCTCTGCAAATCTCTCTCTCTCTCACAGAAGGAGTGGTCCAAAAATGGCTACCACAAAGAAGCCAGGAAGAGCCCCCTTTAAATAGCGCCCCCCCCCCCCCAGCCCCACAGCGACTGAGAACCGTTCCAGTCAACCAGTCGCTGAGAGCGCCAGGCAGAAAGGAGGGGGGTGCCACTGAATTTCCGGTTCGGGGCGCCCCAAGGGTGTTGCACCATGAAATGACGTCAGGAGCTGCACGTGCAGCTGAGCGGGCATTGCAGTTGTGTGCCGCCGCTAAATGTCCGCTCAAATTCGCGAGAGGCGCAGGTCTCGCCGCGCCCGGGCACTAGCCGCCTCGCGCCCCACTTATTGCCCTCTTAAGGCACCAACGGGTCGCGCAAATAACTGCATTTCTCTCCCATAGTAGCATAGGGTGAGACTACACATAGTACCATAGGGTGAGACTGGACATAGTACCATAGGGTGAGACTACACACAGTACCATAGGGTGAGACTGCACACAGTACCATAGGGTGAGACTACACACAGTACCATAGGGTGAGACTACACATAGTACCATAGGGTGAGACTAGACATAGTACCATAGGGTGCGACTACACACAGTACCATAGGGTGAGACTAGACATAGTACCATAGGGTGAGACTACACATAGTACCATAGGGTGAGACTAGACATAGTACCATAGGGTGAGACTAGACATAGTACCATAGGGTGAAACTAGACATAGTACCATAGGGTTAGACTACACATAGTACCATCGGGTGAGACTACACATAGTACCATAGGGTGAGACTACACATAGTACCATAGGGTGAGACTACACATACTACCATAGGGTGAGACTACACATAGTACCATAGGGTGAGACTAGACATAGTACCATAGGGTGAGACTACACATAGTACCATAGGGTGAGACTACACATACTACCATAGGGTGAGACTACACATAGTACCATAGGGTGAGACTAGACATAGTACCATAGGGTGAGACTACACATAGTACCATAGGGTGAGACTACACATACTACCATAGGGTGAGACTACACATAGTACCATAGGGTGAGACTAGACATAGTACCATAGGGTGAGACTACACATAGTACCATAGGGTGAGACTACACATACTACCATAGGGTGAGACTACACATAGTACCATAGGGTGAGACTAGACATAGTACCATAGGGTTAGACTACACATAGTACCATCGGGTGAGACTACACATAGTACCATAGGGTGAGACTACACATAGTACCATAGGGTGAGACTACACATACTACCATAGGGTGAGACTACACATAGTACCATAGGGTGAGACTAGACATAGTACCATAGGGTGCGACTACACACAGTACCATAGGGTGAGACTAGACATAGTACCATAGGGTGAGACTACACATAGTACCATAGGGTGAGACTAGACATAGTACCATAGGGTGAGACTAGACATAGTACCATAGGGTGAAACTAGACATAGTACCATAGGGTTAGACTACACATAGTACCATCGGGTGAGACTACACATAGTACCATAGGGTGAGACTACACATAGTACCATAGGGTGAGACTACACATACTACCATAGGGTGAGACTACACATAGTACCATAGGGTGAGACTAGACATAGTACCATAGGGTGAGACTACACATAGTACCATAGGGTGAGACTACACATACTACCATAGGGTGAGACTACACATAGTACCATAGGGTGAGACTAGACATAGTACCATAGGGTGAGACTACACATAGTACCATAGGGTGAGACTACACATACTACCATAGGGTGAGACTACACATAGTACCATAGGGTGAGACTAGACATAGTACCATAGGGTGAGACTACACATAGTACCATAGGGTGAGACTACACATACTACCATAGGGTGAGACTACACATAGTACCATAGGGTGAGACTAGACATAGTACCATAGGGTTAGACTACACATAGTACCATCGGGTGAGACTACACATAGTACCATAGGGTGAGACTACACATAGTACCATAGGGTGAGACTACACATACTACCATAGGGTGAGACTACACATAGTACCATAGGGTGAGACTAGACATAGTACCATAGGGTGAGACTACACATAGTACCATAGGGTGAGACTAGACATAGTACCATAGGGTGAGACTACACATAGTACCATAGGGTGAGACTACACATAGTACCATAGGGTGAGACTACACATAGTACCATAGGGTGAGACTAGACATAGTACCATAGGGTGAGACTAGACATAGTACCATAGGGTGAGACTGCACACAGTACCATTGGGTGAGACTACACATAGTACCATAGGGTGAGACTAGACATAGTACCATAGGGTGAGACTACACACAGTACCATAGGGTGAGACCGCACATAGTAGCATAGGGTGAGACTAGACATAGTACCATAGGGTGAGACTAGACATAGTACCATAGGGTGAGACTAGACATAGTACCATAGGGTGAGACTACACATAGTACCATAGGGTGAGACTACACATAGTACCATAGAGTGAGACTACACATAGTACCATAGAGTGAGACTACACATAGTACCATAAGGTGAGACTACACACAGTACCATAGGGTGAGACTACACATAGTACCATAGGGTGAGACTACACATGGTACCATAGGGTGAGACTACACATAGTACCATAGGGTGAGACTACACATAGTACCATAGGGTGAGACTACACACAGTACCATAGGGTGAGACTACACATAGTACTATAGGGTGAGACTACACATAGTACTATAGGGTGAGACTACACACAGTACCATAGGGTGAGACTACATATAGTACCATAGGGTGAGACTACATATAGTACCATAGGGTGAGACTACACATAGTACCACAGGGTGAGACTACATATAGTACCATAGGGTGAGACTACACATAGTACCATAGGGTGAGACTACACATAGTACCATAGGGTGAGACTACACATAGTACCATAGGGTGAGACTACACATAGTACCATAGGGTGAGACTACATATAGTACCATAGGGTGAGACTACACATAGTACCATAGGGTGAGACTACACATACTACCATAGGGTGAGACTACACATAGTACCATAGGGTGAGACTAGACATAGTACCATAGGGTGAGACTACACATAGTACCATAGGGTGAGACTACACATAGTACCATAGGGTGAGACTACACATAGTACCATAGGGTGAGACTAGACATAGTACCATAGGGTGAGACTAGACATAGTACCATAGGGTGAGACTACACACAGTACCATAGGGTGAGACTACACATAGTACCATAGGGTGAGACTAGACATAGTACCATAGGGTGAGACTACACACAGTACCATAGGGTGAGACTGCACATAGTACCATAGGGTGAGACTAGACATAGTACCATAGGGTGAGACTAGACATAGTACCATAGGGTGAGACTACACATAGTACCATAGAGTGAGACTACACATAGTACCATAGAGTGAGACTACACATAGTACCATAAGGTGAGACTACACACAGTACCATAGGGTGAGACTACACATAGTACCATAGGGTGAGACTACACATAGTACCATAGGGTGAGACTACACATAGTACCATAGGGTGAGACTACACATAGTACCATAGGGTGAGACTACACATAGTACCATAGGGTGAGACTACACACAGTACCATAGGGTGAGACTACACATAGTACTATAGGGTGAGACTACACATAGTACTATAGGGTGAGATTACACACAGTACCATAGGGTGAGACTACATATAGCACCATAGGGTGAGACTACATATAGTACCATAGGGTGAGACTACACATAGTACCACAGGGTGAGACTACATATAGTACCATAGGGTGAGACTACACATAGTACCATAGGGTGAGACTACACATAGTACCATAGGGTGAGACTACACATAGTACCATAGGGTGAGACTACACATAGTACCATAGGGTGAGACTACATATAGTACCATAGGGTGAGACTACACATAGTACCATAGGGTGAGACTACACATAGTACCATAGGGTGAGACTACATATAGTACCATAGGGTGAGACTACATATAGTACCATAGGGTGAGACTACACATAGTACCATAGGGTGAGACTACACACAGTACCACAGGGTGAGACTACGCACAGTACCATAGGGTGTGACTACACATAGTACCATAGGGTGAGACTACACATAGTACCATAGGGTGAGACTACACAGAGTACCATAGGGTGAGACTACACATAGTACCATAGGGTGAGACTAGACATAGTACCATAGGGTGAGACTGCACATAGTACCATAGGGTGAGACTAGACATAGTACCATAGGGTGAGACTAGACATAGTACCATAGGGTGAGACTAGACATAGTACCATAGGGTGAGACTAGACATAGTACCATAGGGTGAGACTACACACAGTACCATAGGGTGAGACTAGACATAGTACCATAGGGTGTGACTACACATAGTACCATAGGGTGAGACTACACATAGTACCATAGGGTGAGACTACACAGAGTACCATAGGGTGAGACTACACAGAGTACCATAGGGTGAGACTAGACATAGTACCATAGGGTGAGACTGCACATAGTACCATAGGGTGAGACTACACACAGTACCATAGGGTGAGACTACACACAGTACCATAGGGTGAGACTACACACAGTACCATAGGGTGAGACTAGACATAGTACCATAGGGTGAGACTACACACAGTACCATAGGGTGAGACTAGACATAGTACCATAGGGTGAGAGTGCACATAGTACCATAGGGTGAGACTACACATAGTACCATAGGGTGAGACTACACATAGTACCATAGGGTGAGACTACTCACAGTACCATAGGGTGAGACTACACAGAGTACCATAGGGTGAGACTACACATAGTACCATAGGGTGAGACTACACATAGTACCATAGGGTGAGACTACACATAGTACCATAGGGTGAGACTACACACAGTATCATAGGGTGAGACTACACATAGTACGATAGGGTGAGAGTGTGGCAGAGCCACTAAGGGACTCCAATCAATTGTATATAATTCCCTTTAATAATATGTTAGCTACAGCCTGAGTCTGTATCTTTGTTTTCACTGTTTACATGTACAGAGCGCGATCACTTTAATAGCGCGGGTAAACGCGATGACGTCACGCTGTTCATCACGTGATCCCCCACTGGCGGGAAAAACGTGATGACGTCATGACGTCAGCCACGGGACCGCCCTAGCAGTCCTCGTGGAGCCTCCGAACTGACTAGGCCTATATTCGATGTTCTCCTGTAGTTATCTGTTAAACTCTTGTTACTTTTCATTAAACCTCGTTTATTTGATCGCTTGAGTGGACCTCAGTCTTTTGGATAGGAACTAGACATTCCTACAAGAGTACACATAGTACCACAGGGTGAGACTACACATAGTACCATAGAGTGAGACAACACACAGTACCATAGGGTGAGACTACACATAGTACCATAGGGTGAGACTACACATAGTACCATAGGGTGAGACAACACACAGTACCATAGGGTGAGACTACACATAGTACCATAGAGTGAGACAACACACAGTACCATAGGGTGAGACTACACACAGTACCATAGGGTGAGACTACACATAGTACCATAGAGTGAGACAACACACAGTACCATAGGGTGAGACTACACACAGTACCATAGGGTGAGACTACACATAGTACCATAGAGTGAGACAACACATAGTACCATAGGGTGAGACTACACACAGTACCATAGGGTGAGACTACACATAGTACCATAGAGTGAGACTACACACAGTACCATAGGGTGAGACTACACATAGTACCATAGAGTGCGGCTACACATAGTACCATAGGGTGAGACTACTCATAGTACCATAGGGTGAGGCTACACATAGTACCATAGGGTGTGACTACACATAGTACCATAGGGTGTGACTACACATAGTACCATAGGGTGAGACTACACATAGTACCATAGGGTGAGACTACACATAGTACCATAGAGTGAGACTACACACAGTACCATAGGGTGAGACTACACACAGTACCATAGGGTGAGACTACACACAGTACGATAGGGTGAGAGTACACATAGTACCATAGAGTGCGGCTACACATAGTTCCATAGGGTGAGACTACTCATAGTACCATAGGGTGAGGCTACACATAGTACCATAGGGTGTGACTACACATAGTACCATAGGGTGTGACTACACATAGTACCATAGGGTGAGACTACACATAGTACCATAGGGTGTGACTACACATAGTACCATAGGGTGTGACTACACATAGTACCATAGGGTGAGACTACACACAGTACCATAGGGTGAGACTACACATAGTACTATAGGGTGTGACTACACATAGTACCATAGGGTGAGACTACTCATAGTACCATAGGGTGAGGCTACACATAGTACTATAGGGTGTGACTACACATAGTACCATAGTGTGCGGCTACACACAGTACCATAGGGTGAGACTACACATAGTACCATAGGGTGAGACTGCACATAGTACTATAGGGTGAGACTACACATAGGCCTAGAAATTCGGTAGGCCTAGCGCCGCATTTGAGGCGCTAGAGGGCCTAGCGCCGGAGTTATGGCCAGTTGAGAAATTCCCTGGGGCCCTAAATCGGCGTTGCACCGGTAGCGCTGCGCCGGCACCGATGACGTCATCGGTGTGCGCAGCGTCCCGGTTGCCGTGGTAACCCGGCCCCAAGCCGAAATTCAGTTGCGCCCGCCTCGCCCGTGGCAGGCGCAACTAAGACTCTGGCAACAGAGTCTTCCCCCAGTGTGCGCCGGCGCATAAAGGTGGAGCGGCGGCCGGCCGCGTTCCCGGCGGCCGCCTGCCCGCACCTCCCTTCCCGGACTCCTGCATTCCCCCCCCGCGGCCCTGATCAGTGTCTCATGCGAGCCCGGCACTTCCCCGAGGTGCCGGGCTCAGATGTCGGGTCAATCCGCCGGACAGTTGTCGGCTGCAGGCAGCTCCTCCTTAACAGGAGGAGGAGGCCTGCAGTTCCCCCGCCTGCCGCACCGCATCGGGTGCCGCAGCGGGGGATTAGCGCCGGGAAACCCAAGTTCACGCCCGTTTTGAGGCGCTAAAGGAGGGTTTTAGCGCCCGCCGCCGTCTGGGCCCGGCGCACCCGAATTTTCGTCGCGCGCTGCCGCATTACCGCTGGCGCAAACTTTCTGGCGCTACAGCCCTGGCAAGACCAGAACCCAATTTCTAGGCCATAGTACCATAGGGTGCGGCTACACACAGTACCATAGGGTGAGACTACACATAGTACCATAGGGTGAGACTACACATAGTACCATAAGGTGAGACTACACATAGTACCATAAGGTGAGACTACACATAGTACCATAGGGTGAGACTACACATAGTACTATAGGGTGAGACTACACATAGTATATAGGGTGAGACTACACACAGTACCATAGGGTGAGACTACTCATAGTACCATAGGGTGCGGCTACACACAGTACCATAGGGTGAGACTACACATAGTACCATAGGGTGAGACTACACATAGTACCATAGGGTGAGACTACACATAGTACCATAGGGTGAGACTACACATAGTACCATAGGGTGAGACTACACATAGTACCATAGGGTGAGACTACACATAGTACCATAAGGTGAGACTACACATAGTACCATAGGGTGAGACTACACATAGTACTATAGGGTGAGACTACACATAGTACCATAGGGTGAGACTACACATAGTACCATAGGGTGCGGCTACACACAGTACCATAGGGTGAGACTACACATAGTACCATAGGGTGAGACTACACATAGTACCATAGGGTGAGACTACACATAGTACTATAGGGTGAGACTACACATAGTACCATAGGGTGAGACTACACATAGTACCATAGGGTGAGACTACACATAGTACCATAGGGTGAGACTACACATAGTACCATAGGGTGAGACTACACAAAGTACCATAAGGTGAGACTACACATAGTACCATAGGGTGAGACTACACATAGTACCATAGGGTGAGACTACACATAGTACTATAGGGTGAGACTACACATAGTACCATAGGGTGAGACTACACATAGTACCATAAGGTGAGACTACACATAGTACCATAGGGTGAGACTACACATCGTACTATAGGGTGAGGCTACACATAGTACCATAGGGTGAGATTACACATAGTACCATAGGGTGAGATTACACATAGTACCATAGGGTGAGACTACACATAGTACCATAAGGTGAGACTACACATAGTACTATAGGGTGAGACTACATATAGTACCATAGGGTGAGACTACACATAGTACCATAGGGTGAGACTACACATAGTACTATAGGGTGAGACTACACATAGTACCATAGGGTGAGATTACACATAGTACCATAGGGTGAGACTACACATAGTACCATAAGGTGAGACTACACATAGTACTATAGGGT
The DNA here is from genome assembly GCF_052327205.1 of Somniosus microcephalus. NCBI lineage: Eukaryota > Metazoa > Chordata > Chondrichthyes > Squaliformes > Somniosidae > Somniosus > Somniosus microcephalus. The sequence continues at coordinate 41,409,417 of NC_140988.1, forward strand.
GAGACTACATATAGTACCATAAGGCGAGACTACACATAGTACTATAGGGTGAGACTACATATAGTACCATAAGGTGAGACTACACATAGTACTATAGGGTGAGACTACACACAGTACCATAGGGTGAGACTACACATAGTACCATAGGGTGAGATTACACATAGTACCATAGAGTGAGACTACACACAGTACTATAGGGTGTGACTGTACAACTACACACAACATAAGATCTAACTATGCAGAGTGACATAGGGTGGGGATATACAATAGGTACTGCAGTCATTTTCACTGGTTGTATTTGGTGTTCCCATTCCGTGAAATCAGGGGAATCTGTGAAATTCATCAATAAATAATGGTGTTTTACAAAGACTTTAGGAGCCATTGATAAATTTCATAGGGTTCCCCAACTTCCGCAGAATTTCAGGCATTCCAGGAAACAAATGTAGCCCATGAAAATCACGCAGGACTAAGCATAGGGTATTGGTCCAGGTGGTGATGGAAGATGTCGTTTGTTCAGGTGCATTGTTGGTGCTGGTGAATTTCCCGGGATCAGCCTAATTGATCATGTTTTGTGTGGATTCCTGTCAGGTTCCCAGCCACCCACACTGGAGAGCCATGGGGAGCAGGATGGGAAGCCATACTGCTGAGGACTCTGACCCCTCCAGCTGCTTAAAAGTGCCATCTGCCTCCAGGCTAGGAAAATGCAGTCGGTCTCTACAACATCATGCATTAAGTGCCAGTATGGTAGTGCAAATCAATTGCCCCCCGCTGCCCCCTACTGCAATCAATTCCACCCCTTGGGACCTTTTGGGCTAGAAATTGGCCTCCTTTGCACCTCCCATTATCGCCTCTGGGGGGCGGTAACGGGGCACTAACGACTTACTGACTGAGCGCGGTGAAAGAAAAGACGCCCGCGAAATTCAATGGACGGGTAGCGCCAGCGGCAAAACTTACCGCCTCGATCACCTGCGCCCTGGACATCGTGACGTCATCGATGCCCCGGATCCTAAATTCGCTTCCGCCCCCTGCAGCTTCGCCGGGCGTCAGCAATGCCAGCTGCAGGAGGCGTTGTGACCTCGGCCGGCCGCTTGGGGAGCGGTATTTAAAGGGATTGGTGGTCAGGTAGGCCAAAATTCTTTTCTCACCCCTTTGTGCTGTTTTTTTTTAATTTTTCATTGCTGCGATTGATCAGCCCTGCACTCTCTCAGAGTGCTTGGGGCGGCTCCTCACGGATCGCGGGCGCCGTCGCCGACCCATCCCCAGCCTCACCTTTAACTGCTGTGAGCATTGGCCCTTCCCTTTAAGGGAGCAAAGGAGCCTGCGAATCCTGCAGCGCTGCACGGAACATTGATCAGCGCTCTGCCGATACCGCCCCTCTCACTCCCTTTAGCGCTCTAAGGGAAGTGGTACCGCTTGATTTAGCGCTCCACTTTCCTCTTGGAGCGCTACAACTGAATTTCACGGGAGCCTCTCATCATTGGCGCCTGGCGATAACTTTTCCGCTTCCGAAGGTTTAGTGCCCCAAATGGGGCTCTCACGAATTTATCCCCCTTTAACTTTTAAATGGCCTGAGCTGGCACTAGCTATGCAGGACGCCTGTTGTATACTGGCACTCCCTATGTCCTGTGTCACTGATATGCTAACTTATTTTTAAATTCGTTCATGGGATGTGGGCGTCACTGGCAAGGCCAGCATTTATTGCCCATACAAAAAGAAAATACTGCAGATGCTGGAACTCTGAAATAAAAACAGAAAATGCTGGAGACACTCAGCAGGTCAGGCAGCATCTGTGAAGAGAGAAACAGAGTTAACGTTTCAGGTCGATGACCTTTCATCAGAACTGGAAAAAAGCAGGAAATGGAACAGGTTTTTAAGCAAGTTTAGGGGCCATCCCTAGTTGCCCTTGAGAAGGTGGCAGTGAGCCGGCTTCTTGAACCGCTACTGTCCATGTGGTGAAAGTACTCCCACGGTGCTGTTAGGGAGAGAGTTCCAGGATTTTGACCCAGCGACGATGAAGGATCGGCGACATACTTTCAAGTCAAGATGGTGTGTAACTTGGAGGGGAACTTGGAGGTGATGGTGTTCCCATGCACCTGCTGCCCTTGTCCTTCCAGGTGGAAGAGGTCGCGGGTTTGGGAGGTGCTGCCGAAGAAGCCTTGACAAGTTGCTGCAGTGCATCTTGTAGATGGTACACACTGCAGCCACGGTACGCCGGTGGTGGAGGGAGTGAATGTTTAAGGTGGTGGATGGGGTGCTAATCAAGCGGGCTGCTTTGTCCTGGATGGTGTCGAGCTTCTTGAGTGTTGTTGTAGCTGCACTCCTCCAGACAAGTGGAGAGTATTCCATCACACTCCTGACTTGTGCCTTGTAGATGGCGGAAAGGCTTTGGGGAGTCAGGAGGTGAGACACTCGCCGCAGAATACCCAGCCTCTGACCTGCTCTTGTGGCCACAGTATTTATGTGGCTGCTCCAGTTAAGTTTCTGGTCAATGGTGACCCTCAGGATGTTGATGGTGGGGGATTCGGCAATGGTAATGCCATTGAATGTCAAGGGGTTCATGAAGAAAAATGTCACTCCCATTTCTCCTTTATTTGGGTGATATGTCTTTGCAGCAGTCATTTCTGGTGCTTGGTGAAAGTGCTGACGGAGATGGAAATGGGCGGAGACCCAGTGGAAGTGTCCCCACCCAAACTTCCACCCGCGTTCACTCGAGCTATGCCTGAAAAGCAACATAAGTCGAGAGATTTTACTGCGGACACTGGATAGTACTGCGGCTAGTTGTGAGAAAAGCAAACTGAAGTATTCATGTTACTTGAATTTCTCTCGATTGTTCTTTTGTTCTGGAGCTTATATGTAAATTTTGAGGTGACTGGAACACGCACTATCAATCTTACAATGAAACATACACGACGTTCACTGTATCTTACTATGTACAGTTACACCCTATGTTACTGCGTGTCTGCCTCTGTCACTTGTTTTAAACTTTTTATGCATTTCATCTGTACACCTGGAATCCCGTATATGTCCGTAGTTTATTTTCTATCATCAGCAATAGGGAGTGACTGAAGTGCAGAGAGCAATGCACCTTTTAAAGGATAAATATTTGAAGCAGAGGGAGATTCCAGGCTATGGGGAGTGAGTGGGGCAGTGGGATTCGTTCTGAAGTGTTCTAGCAATGAGCCAGCACACAGACACGATGGGCTGAATGGTCTCCTTCTGTGCTGTAAGTGGATGTGGTTTTAGCTATGTAAGGTATGATTCTTCAGCTAATGGGGTAAAGACAGTAATATGGAATTTGTAATATTGTAGTTTTTTTGCCACTATATTACAGAACTGTTACTTACACAAAACATGTAAGATTTTGAAAGACAATGAGTGCACCAGATACTGAAGACCTCCAGTTGTTAAACCAGGGATATTGTGATATTGCAAATAACAAGCACTACACTCAACCATCGTGCTCGCTGTGTTAACCCTTTATAACAAGAGTCTGTAACTGTGACAGTGGTGATCAGGAAACTATAAGAAGCTTTTTCACTTGAACAAATAAAGTTATGTTTACAGAACCAACAACACAGGATTACCACAACAGCACAAGCAGGATCAAATAGTCAGCTACTGCCGGAGAGAAATAACAAGACGCGGACACAAGTGAACAGTTCAGACATCAAACTGTGAGACCTATGCTTTGCTGCAGACCTTTAATCATACGCTGTTCCCTGGTTACGCTTCTTAATCTTTGCGAGTTTGTAAAGGCAAATCGTTCTCTGCATATTTACTTATTTAACATAAAGTACACAAAGTGGCCTCCAAAGCAAAGCCTGAAACAAGGAATTACAGAGTTTGGTTCAGAGAGCCAGTATTCATCAGACCCCCCTGATGGCGGAATCAAAGAAACTTCAAAAAATACGCACGCCATTTAATATAAGACCAATTAAAATATGGGACAAAGTCAAAAGAATGCACAAACTTAATTTGAAATTTGAAAGGCCTGAAATAAGGGAAATCATCAGGCTGAAAAAGCATCCACCTTGCCAACATTAAAAATCAATTCTCTTCTCACTTACCGGACCATGGCTTGGCAGTGTTCCATAAGGTATTGTCTGGGGCAGTAGTCCTTTCTGCTTCATTAACAGCATGCGTTTCTGTTCCTCACTAATATGAGAAGCCTGAGGTTGAACATGTGGCTGCTGTTGCTGCAGGTAGGGCATCATGGGAGCTTTGTTCTGATTAGCCATTGGCGGGGTCATTCTCTGGCCCACCGGCTCAATATTATAATGAGACAGTGGCTTAGTGTTAGCATACGAAAGCATAGGCTGTTTGTTCACAGAGGTCTGCCCCATAGTATTTGGCTGTTGATTCATTATGTTCATGTGGTTTTGTGAGAGGTAGTTATTCATGGCCTTCTGAGGGTTGTTTGTCATAGTAGGCACCATAGGCTTTTGGTTATTAAAGGCCTGTGGGTACATCATCGGGCTATTTGGTTTGTCTGGATTAAAGGGGCCTCCAAAGGGACTGTGTGGTGGAGCTGCAGGTGACCAGCTAGGTGCCTGATTCTGCTGGTGCGGCTGTGCGTGCTGCTGCTTTTGCTGTAACAGCATAGCTCTTTGTTGCTGCTGAGCCGCCATTTGCTTTAACTGTTCAGCTCGAGAAAGATCGGAACCAGTTGATGGTAGAGCTCCTGGCCCAGATCCTGGCCCTGGCCCTGGCCCTGGCCCCTGTCCTGACCCTGACGATGTAGTCATCAAAAAGCCATTTCCAGACCTTGCATGTGCTTGACTTTGATTTGGGGTTTGCTGCTGGGGTTGGCTTGCAGAAGTTACTGGTGAAGTGGCAGGAGCAGAAAGCGATGAAATACTTGATACAGAGGACACACTGGAGACTGTAGAGACATTAGAAAATGGAGGGCCCGACGAAGACGGTCTAACCTGTGGAGATCCCATCGACATCTGATTAAAAGGAGACTGGCACATCTCAGTCTTTATGTTTGTGTTATCTGGTGGGACGGGGGTCTGTGACGTGGGTCTGATAACCTCCATCTCCTTCTTTTCATCAAAGTCTTCATTAAATAGATCATGCATATCATCTTCTGGAACTGTGCTTGTTAGTTCGTCAATTAACTCCTGCCACTCTTGCTCATTAAGATTAATATCTGAGAACAGTTTATTCTGATGGAGAAGGGAAGCATCTGATGAGTCCATACAACTTGGATCATCAAGTGGCTCTTGTTTAAGCTCCTTGGTTAATATTAGGTTGAAGTCGTCATCGTCTCTGGTGCCATTGGCCTGCAGGTTCACTCTTGGATGCCTGCCCTCTTTGTTTATGTCATCAAACCCTGTTGAATTATTTCCGCTGGCCGGTATCGGAAGTGGTGGCTTTATGTCAATTTGATGCAGAGGAGAGGCTGAAGGCATGGGGATGTTATTAGACAGGGTGTTGCTCTGGTCTACCCCAGGTCCCTCTTTTCGGACTCGCTTGCTACTTGGAGAAAAGCTGCTGTCAGAGACTCCATTTTGCAGGTCTCCATTTAGTGGTGAACGGGCACCTTCAAGCTTCCTCTTTACAGTTTCTTGAAGCTTTAAAGGGAACATAAAGAGACTTGATTATTAAGATTGTCTGTGTGACTCATTAAGAACACAGAAACATAATTCTCTACAATTACAAACTTGTGACCAGCAAAATATAGTTGAACCTCATTACTGCAAAATTCTGGGGAACAGGAAAGCACTTATAGCATTTTTTTTATTGAGATTTAAGTTGTTTTCCTGACTAAAGCGGATATTCCACCGGGCCAGTTGTAATGGGGGTGGGTGGGGGGTGGGGTGGTTATTCCTCTCTTCGGGGTGGAGTTCCGGTGGTTTGGGACTTCTGCCTGACACTCCATATCTGCCTCAGCACTGAGCCATTTTCCTGGTCCGGCTCATTAAGTATGCACGGTGGACTCCTGGTGGATACCGGCTAGTAAGCGGGAGGATGCCAGTGCACAGAAGGAGAAACCCGGCCATGCTGCACTGGGGACATCACTGCGGCGCCAGAAGATCTGGCGATGGACCTCAAAGCGGGCAGAGATGGAAGGTCAGAAGCCACGTCCCACTGAAGGCCTCAGCCGTGTTTTCAAAAATGAAGGGGCATAATTTTAACCTAACTCGCCCTTTGGGAAGTAGAAGGGATCGGGTGCAAGGCTGGTTTTACACCGATTTGGAGAGTAATATTGGGTGACGTGTAAAACCAGCATTCCACCCGATTCCATGGGAATTCCTGCCTGGCAAGTTAGTTTAAAAGGAACCCCTAAGTGTCTAGGGCTGACTGGAGGGAGAGGAGGGTGCTGCAAGGCCCTCTCCTTCCATGGGGGTACCTCAGAATCAATGTTGTCCCTAATGTTTTTTTTGGGGGTGCGTGGGCCCTTTAACGGGCTGCGCATCCCATGCAAAGTTTCGTGCCTGCGCAAAATTTCACGTTTAAAATGCTGGTCCCGGGCTGAGTGGGACCAGCAGAGAGCTGCCCGGCCACGCGGCCGCATAGAAGGGACATTGCTCAGAACTGTTACCACCACCTCCTGAGGCCCACCGTCACCATGGCAGCCCCAGGGTGGCAGTAACATGGGTGGAAAGAAGGAAAATCCACTGGGGACTTGGGCCCTTCACCCCACCACCACCTGGCCCCACACTGCCATTTGCACGTGGCTAGCAGGGAAGGAGAATGCAGCAGTTGTCCCGGTGGGGTAGGAGGAGGGAAATCCCAGTCAGGGCAGTGAGTCAGCATTAGGCCTCACCGCCCCATTTTCCTGCCATTTCCACTGGGATTCCGCCAGATTCTGGTCGGTATCACAGCAAAATTCTCCCCCGCAATGTCTATTTAATACCAGAATTTGTTCTAACCCGTCTAGCTGTATGGATATAGTTGCAGTAAATTAATCCAAAGTATGCATACTGGGAAACTTAAATTCTGTATTCTTAAGGTTCCCAACTAAATGTGAAATTCCATTCTCGATTTGGTCTCACAGCTTTTATTAAAATTGTATGTTTTTAATTTCTCCACCCCACCCCCGCTTCATTTTTTCCCCCCATCTCTCCTGGACATGCCAACTCACACAGCTCATGGGCTGATTTTAGAGTTCACCAATTCTTTCTCAAACTCAGTGGTAAATTTTCTGCCATTCCGTAATTTTAGCAAAAACGTACGGGCAGCTCGCTCATTCGAAGAAATGAGTATCGGGCCACTTGCCTCGCTGGCGGCAGCCAGTAGTAAATCCTGGGTGAGTGGAGGGAGAGGGATCGGGCTACTGTGGATTTGGGGAAGCACACCTCCTCCCCTTATATCCACAGCAACGTTTGAAATCTTACCTTTGTTGGCGGTCCAATATATCAATATCCAATTTCAGCAAGAAGGCCGAAAGCAGACGTAAGGCCCCCCATTTAAGTAAGGCACCTAACACCTATTTTAGGTGGCTGTAGGGAGCCTGAAAAATGGCCCGGCTCAATTTCAGGTCGGACACTTTTCAGGCGTTCTCGGGCCGCATGGCGTTGGTCCCTGAAATTATAACCCGTTGTGCCTGTAAAAAACGGGCACAAGAAGGTTCAATTTCTACTCCAGGTGGTGCATTGCAGAGGCAGTCCATTAGAAGGAGGAAATGGAGTAATAAACTCGACCCATTCTCCTGCAGGAGATTTGGTTCAACTGGGGGAAGCTGTGTATACTTATCTTTCTATTTTCAAAGTGGTTGACAAATGGACCTTGTGCACTATTCATAACAAAACTGGAGACGTAATACACACTGGGAACTTTACAGTGGGGTTAAATTTATTTAGATTTACATGGGGTGGGGGGGGGCGGTAAAGAGGCTTTACTGTAGTAGAACGATTGATGGTACAGGTCTGAGAACTGTTCCCCCCCACCTGTCTGTTTGCAGGAGAACAAAGGCACGCGACAGGAAAAATGACTTTTATGTTATCTGTCACGAAAATTCCATTAACTAGCCCAGGGTTTTTGGCAGAATCAGATACTGCATGTGCAATTCTCGAGGACCAAAACAGCATTATTCACAACCACTGAATTATGAAAGCTCTCTGGGGGCTCTGTACATCTCTGTCATACCACTGGTGTACTCCTGCAGGCCTCACGGCTTCCTTTAACTTGGACCGTCATTCATTAGTCATTGCACTCGAACTAGGTTTGATTCCTTCATAAGAGATTTTGCACCACATTTCGAATGGTTCCTGTTAGTGGATTGTTTCTGCCACAAGTCTCTGCTGGAACTATATTATAGTTCTTAAAAGGGCACTGTCTTCATGAAAAAGTGTTTTGACAAACCTTTAATTTGTTTGTTTGCAAACAGCTACGGTGATGATGCCAATCGCATTTTAACACATTACCGTGTTTCCTGAAAGCGATACCCTGCGCCAAAAAGGTGGCGTGCCTCTTCTATCTCCCCAAAAAAGGTTTGCCAAACACTTTTTCATGAACACAATGCCTCTTTATTAATTCAACAGCAAAACAAGACCAAAAATATCTGATGTGAATAGGATAAATGATGTATGAGCCCTGCTTGCTCCTGGGTTATGTAGTCTACAATCTCTAATGCCGGGTTGGCCAAGCTTTTTGTCTTTGTGACCGGCACAGGTGCATACCTTGGGGAGAGCAACATATCAAATTTTAATCCACATTCCTATTATTTCCCATATATCTCAAGTAGCTGATACTAACAGGTCGCGTTGTTCTGACTTAGCATTTACCCACCAATGAAAGAACAGTCCTAAGAACAACCCTTTCCAAAGCTACAGGCCCACAAACTCGAAACAGTGACTAAGAATTACAGCGCAAAAACAGGCCATTCGGCCCAACTGGTCTATGCCGCTGATTATGCTCCACACGAGCTGCCCCCTACCTTACTTCACCCAACCCTAACCCTATCAGCATATCCTCCTATTCCTTTCCCCCACATGGATTTAGCTAGCTTCCTCTTAAATGCATCTATGCTATTCTGCTCAACCACTCCATCTGGTAGGAAGTTCCATATTCCAACCACTGGCTGGGTAATGAAATTCTTCTGAATTCCTTATTGGATTTATTAGTGAACTATCGATATTTATGACCAATGTTCCCTCTAAGCTGTACGGCCGGTCCTGCGCAGCCCAGAACCATTTTTTCCAACGTATGTGCGAAATTGTGAATGGGCCGCGCAACCCCTTAGGGGGGCAAAAAAAAAGTTAGGGGAAACATTGTTTATGACCCCTAGCTTTGAACTCTCCCACAAGTGGAAACATCTTCTCCAGGTCTACCCTACCAAACCCCTTCACAATTTTAAAGACCTCTATTAGGTCATTCCCTCAGAGCCTTCTTTCTTCGAGAGAAAAGAGTCCCAGCCTGGTCAGTCTTTCTTGATACAGGTAGACTATCCTTTATCCGAAAACCTTGGGACCAGCTGTGTTTCAGTTTTCGGATTTCAGAAGGTTTTCATCTCCGTATCTGACAACAAACACTGTTGCTTAGCAACAGCTTGTAAACACTCGGGCCCTGCCTTGGAAGCATCTCTGAAGCTGTTGCTAAGCTACAGAGATTCTTTCCACAGCCTGACTGTTTAAAAAAATGCTAGGGGAAGAAAAAAAATGCTAGGGGAAGAAAAAAAAACTAACAAAACGGCTGCTGATTTCTGCCGTTAGATCGAGGTTTCCGGCTCCCCCTGCTCCGTATCTGAATTCCTTGACTTAGCGGGGGTCTGGGGCTCGACTGCCGCCGCCAGTTGTGGGAAAGCCGGATATCGGCTGACTCCTACACTAAGCTGGCCGCAAATCAGGTCGGTGGGGGGGGGGAAGAACAGACTATCGGACGGGCCGCTGCAGCTATCGGACGGACCGCTGTATTGTTAGGTTCATTCTCCCGGTACCTCCTTCACACTGCCCGGCTCGGCCTGCAATCTCCTACCCAGGAGGGAACTCTGTGACCCTCTGCCCTGCTCACAGGGAAAGGCAGAGCTCCCGGACCACTCCTGTCATGTTTGGCGCCACTCGGGTCATGTCGTGCGCACGACTTATGCTCCACGAAAAAACTTTCGGTTTTTAGAGGTTTTCGGAAGTGCAGATAAAGGATAGTTTACCTGTAGTTATAACCTCTCAGTTCTGCTCTCATCCTTTTAAATCTTTCGAGCATCTTCTCCATATCCTTTTTGTAATATGGAGACCAGAACTGTGCACAGTACTGTAAATAAAATTGAAAATAGAAATGGGTTGCCTGGGCTTCACAGTGGGCTGCTTGGGCTTGGGGGGGCGGGGGCATAATTTGGACACTGTTGCTTTAGCAGTTTATTTTTCAGCAAACTGAACTCTTCTTTGTTTATCGTCTTTCGGTTGCATTCCGGTGTCTGATATAATAGAGAAGCACGAGGTTGTTTTCGCAAAACAAAACCACACATCTTCATGTGAAAAACATGGAGGAACCAGCGTCTCAGTGAAAACTCTGCACACTTGAAATTGATGCTGGTTTTGCTATCCGTTTGTGTGGCCGAAGAGAGAAGATAACCTATTGGCCCTTCGGGTTATGCTGCACAATATCAACGGAGGGTTTTTTATAAGCTTAAGCACCACTCACTGTTGTTTAGCTTTTACAAATTGAAGCAAAATGTCTCTTTGTTACTTGTTATCTTAATAAGGCATCATCTCCTGTACAAAAATGAACAGGAAAAGCTTTTTTGTCCTGTTGATCGACAGGTGATGCAATGGCATTATTTGCGTCATGGAAGTGTTCACTGTAGCGCTTGTGAGAGTAGTTATTCCAGGCACCCTCCTCTCCAAAATGGAGATGATTTCCCCTTCTGACAAGAATCAGAGCGTTGAAAAGTGCGCTTTTATTTTATAAGATCTCAAATCTTCTCCCATGAGCCTGGTCTCGACCAGGAACCTAACAACAACACTCCCAACATAAACAATTACCACTGTAACACTTAAGGAGCTAAAGTAGCGCACAAAAGAGCACAGTCCACTGGCAAGACAGTTGGTGCAGCTTTTTATCTGCTAATGGCTGCAGAAGCTGCTCTGCTCAGTGCCCCACGGATCCCAATCCATTTCCTCCCCCAAAACAACAAAAAACACCAAGGAGACGTTACTATAGCAACAGACTAAGCTCGGTGCAGCGCACCTCCCCCCCACTTCACTGGTTGCCACTGTGACTTCAGAGGACAGTTATTTCAGCTATGCAAAGGAAGTGACCGGTTATGCTACACTCTGCCTCTTTTTGCCTCTACTTGTTATGTTACACAGTAAGATGACTGTTATGTATAACTATCTTATTGCTTGCATTTATACAACTCTTTTAAGTATCTCTAAAAGGACAACTACATTCTCAAAGCCAGTAAGCCACAGTTCACTGATCTTCCACAGTTTTCTTTAAGTGTTCCTTCGAGGAGTAGCTAATTCCTAATTCATCCCTGGCTTTCTTCCAGAAAGTATCTGCTGGGGCCCCAGCTCTCAAGAAACGGGAAACATTTAGGATTTTTATTATCAGAAATAAATAGCAGGGAGGGAGCAGGCCGCCTCTAAAATTCTGACATTTCACTGAAATGAAATGCGAGTGAGCTCACACAATAGAATACGGCCAATTCAAATGCTGACCTTCTACATACAACCAGAATTGTTGCAAGGATCATTTTGTCTCTTGGGCAGACGTTAAAATATTCACGGAAATGTAGAAACAAATCGAGTCCACATGGAGGCTGGACAGGCAGCAGCTCAGAATCTGGTAGCTTCTACTGTTTTATTTAAACAGGTAAATGACTGAAATTACTGTCATTTTAAATGTCTCTTCAAGACTAAACAAATCAGCAGGGCTTACGTAATCAGGCCATTAAAATCCTTGTGTTGTTTAATTTCTTGCTCACTTGTAAGTAAGGAATTAAACACTGCAAACACAGCAACAGCCCCACAACTGCTTCCCATTTCTGTTGGGAGCGTTATCCCAGATTGTTCCAGGCTGTCCTTAGGGATCATGCCGTGGCCATGTGACCCAATGGCTTTACGGTAAGCACCCCCATACAGCCAATGGAGTTTCTGTAGGAAACTAAACTGGTTTAACGCAGATCTAAATAGGTTTACACCATGCAAGTGGATTTCCTGTGACATTGCTCACTGTAAGTCAGAGAAAACATCATTTCGTGATGATGGGAGCGTTACGAGATGTAATGCATAATGTATTCTTCTGATGCTTAGGTGGAGCTATGTTTAAAATTGCCTGTCCCTTTAAGGCCATAAATTCTAATTGCCATTAGGGACATCCTGAGGTCAATCAGATGGCAATTGCTTTCTCTTTTTTTAAGATGCTACTCGTTCATTGTTCGGTTCCCTATCTGTTCAAACTATGATTTGTTGCTGTTTTATCAATATGATACTTGAGTCAACCAGCGTGCATGTGTGACCCTTTCAAGTGTAACGGTTGTGCTAGATGAGATATATATAAGGACAGACTAAAATGAGAACATACACTTCTTGCCTTGATGTGCTTTAAACATGGAACTTTAAAACACCAGAACGCAACGAGGATTCCGAATGCAATAGGACACAGCACTTCTCTATCTGGTTGGGGAGAGGAGGGGGGGAAGCAGCAATGCACTTAACATTCAGACCTACTGCTGACAATATAATTGACTGAGAGATGCTTAACATATTATCTTGTCAATCACACTTCCTTTTTCTTTCTCCCTTACTTTTCCTTTCTTGAAGTCAATGACTCATACTGAAAGAAGGCTGTGCAGGTGCCAACATCCCTCAGTATTTCGCCCAAGTGGGCCATTCTTCAAGAATGAGCGAGGACCAGCAGACTGTACTATCATTGCAAGTGCAGGGTGGGGGGAGGTGAGCAGCACAGTCAAATTTGATCCTGTCTTCACTGGACATCCACACACACACATGCAATTTTTTTTCAGCAGGAGTCACTGGATAGCAATCAGGGCTGAGAAGCCCAGCTGACTTCCCCCGCCCTACCTCATGGCACTGACTCCAATAGCTCTAATGAGACCCTGGCAGAGATCATGTTTCTCAGCAGGTATCAGTGGATCAAACCTAGCAGCTTCTTGGTCAAGCCCCCTGACATAGAGTGCAGTTAAGCACTGAGTTATTAGGAGAGCATTAATAGTATTTTTTTGAAAGGATCAAGGTTAATGAAAAAGGTTTGTCCCCGCAGAGAACTTTGCCCAACATTTTGACGGTAAGGGGGATCAATTTCCTTTGCTAATTGCCATCCTTGGGCCATTGGCAGGCCCACAACAGAACATGGTGCGGGATCTGCTGGATGGCAGAATTCCCAGGGAATCCCCACTCGCCCCCAAAATGCTGCTGAGACACAAGTGGTGCGGGCAGAAGATGTGCCCACACACCCCTCCCCGGGTCAAGATTTGCAGGGTAAATTCCATGAGGTGGTAACCTGGTGGATCTGGGTTCTCCCCTAAATTCCAACCTCTCCACCCGCCTGCCCCCCACACACCTTGCCAGGATTCCATCCCGGGGGGTCTGGAATTTCTAGCCTAATGAATTTGTCTACTTCAGTCAGTCTACAAACTCATATATATCAACAGTTCAAAAGCGACTAACCCAGACATCATTTAATTTTCTAACACAATTAACTTCTGAACACAGGCAACAACCTCAAGGTGGAAAACCATCTCGGACGGATGAAAAGCAGCTAAATCTGGTTGGTTCTGTGTTTTGGCTGCTTACTTGACACAGACACATTTTAAAGATACAGCTAATCTGAAATCAAACTTTAATTCACAATAATCTAGCTCAAGGAATATATAAAAATATAATGCAGAATTGTTACCTACTTGAAGGATAATTAAGCATTGCTGTTGTCACACCCCTCTTCCCCACCCAATAAAGTCCTACAATGGTGATCTTCTTAAGTTAGATACACAAATCTGTGCAACTGTCCACCGTGTTGATAGGTAAAATCTGGATTAAACAAGCTTCAGAATTACAATGTGCTGCTGCTTCAAACCATGTTTAGAAACCGAACAGGGAGTTATTGGAGAGTCCGAACTAAACTTATGCTTACTTGTTGAAATGCAAAAATAACCAGCAAAATCCCACCCATTCATTCTTGCTGTGTTTCTTCCCCCTTCTGAAATATTACACTCACCAACTCCACACCGTGCCTCGCAAGCATGTGAATGGACAATGAAATGAAAGGAACATAGGAACAGGATTCAGCCATTTAGCCACTCGATACTATTCCACCATTCAATTAGATCACGGCTGGTCTGTACCACAACTCCAAGTTCTTGCCTTCGTTCCATATCCCTTAATACCCTTACCTAAGAAAAATCTATCAATCATTTTAAATTGACCTAGCCTCAAAAGATTTTTTTGGGGGGGGAGAGAGTTCCAGATTTTCACTACCCTTTGTGTGAAGAAGTGCTTCCTGACATCACCCCTGAATGGCCTAGCTCAATTTTAAGGTCATGCCCCTTTGTTCTGGACTCCCCCACCAGAGGAAATAGTTTCTTCTGGGAAGCCAATGAGAAAAATATGTGTAAGGGCCTGAATGCTATGCCACTTGGTTTCCACTCCTCTTTAACCATCTGCCTAGCCCTGCTAAGTATTCTATTTGCATGCAAGGTTGGGCGCCACACTTTTGCTCATAAACACGTGACTCAACTAATCACAACAACTTGCATTTATATGGCGTGTTTAATGTAGTAAAACGTCCTAAGGCGCTATATAAATGCCACATATGCACAGAATAGCCTTGCCCAGCAGCATTCTGGGGCACTACTAGGGAAACACTGGGCAAAAATTAATCGGGGTCATTTTTTTTTGGCAGTGCACCCTTCCAACAGAGGATGGGCTCCAGCTGCATGTCAGGAAAGAGCAGGGGAGTTATCCCCGGTGTCCTGGGGCCAATATTTATCCCGCAACCAAAATCACTAAAAAAAACAGATTATCTGGTCGTTATCACTTGTGCGCAAATTGGCTGCCGCGTTTCCTACATTACAACAGTGACTGTACTTCGAAAGTACTTCATTGGCTGTAAAGCACTTTGGGACGTCCTGAAGTCTTTCTTTTTTCTTTTGCATCCATGTACACTTCTGTCCTCATCTGGCAGCCACACATCCATTTTCCAGAAGGTGTCACTGGATGTCAAAAACAAGCAGGCACCCCGGATGATTTTGCCATCCTTAGCTTGAGAACAGCGAGGCCTGTAATAAATCTGGTTGTCTGATTAGATACAAAACAAAACAAAAATCCAACTGTCTGATTGAAGATTTCAAATCTCAAAGGAAGGATCTTCACTGTCAGGTTATACAGTTAGAGGCAGCAGACACTGGCAGTGATACAGCTGTAAAGCAGCCTGTGTCCCCAGCTACCCAGGCCTCCAAACTGGAAGGTGATGCATCACACCAAGGAGCATCACTGCAGGAGAAACATTCCAGATATAATGGATACCTGTATTGATTTTTCTGTCTTTTTTCTGTTTTCATTTTTGAAAACCGTGAGAGAGTTATTTTTTGGAATTTACATATATTGCATACACTGATGGGAACACAACTATCATCCTGATGCAGAATGAAACACAGAAAACAGTTTTTGTTTTATTTAGGCGAGTAATAGGGGCCTCGGTATAGTGCGGCCAGTGCACAGTAAATCTCACTCTACTCCATCTCAAACCCAAAACTAAAGAGCACCCCGGCTGCTCCTGTGGGGAGGGGCCGGGGGTTCTATTTTCTGCACCAATCTGTGCTGAAGAGTAGGCACTTCTCAAACTAATTTCATGCAAGGCCCTTACAATTAGCACTTTAGAAAGGAGTCTGGATTGAACATGAACCCAGGTCCCTGAGGTGAAAGGACAGAGTGCTAGCCCATTAAGCCAACTAGTCCTGTCAAAGACTATTTCTGAGACTTAGGTGGAATCCTAAAAGTGGTGCAACCGTCCCAGCTGCTCCTGTCAGTTGGCTCAAGCTTCCTTCCCAACTATGATCCTGAGGAATAGATCATACAGAGGAGAAGCTGGTCTATTTCAGTCCTTGTGTTGCCATCATTGTGCTGTTGCACAATTTCTAATGACCTATATTTGCATTAGCTCAGAGGATGCAGTGACACACTACAAACAGGAGAACCCCAGTATTATTATTATTTCATATGGCTGATGTAAATGTAGAGCAACAATTATAATTTTAATAACCCCAGTAATCCTACCCTATTCAGTTAGGGACGCAATGGAATTTCCTAACCAAGTACCAACAAACTACTAAGTAGCTCTGAGTCTTGTGCAATTTCACCTTTGGCAAAACTGCATCTTAGATTGGTTTTCAATTTTCATATAGATATAGATGATACAATACAAGATGGCAACTGCACCACAGTCTTTCCAAGAGATTTCTGGAATAATGGAATTCCTGGAGGTGGGCAGGGAAACAGCATGCGCGAAGCAGGGTCCCTCAGGATCCACCGTATATTGATAACTGGACACCTTGTGTATTGCTTCATGTATCGAGGTCCACCTTTGCTCAAAAATAATGGGGGTGAATTTCCACAGAGGTTCTCCCATTCATCGACGTAACTTTGGCGGAAGAGCTATGGTAAACCCCAGAAAAACGTGTAATAACACTGATTATCATCATGGAAATTCACCCGTAACATATAGGTCCCAAACACAGCCCTCTTGATTCCTTGATACCTTCTGAAGCCGTGGGAATATAAATTGATCAAAATTATGAAATCAGCCTCGGAAAGTCCATCTCGGACTTCAAAAGGCCCTTAAACTCCAAACTGCCCTGGCTCAGGTAGGAAGTTTAGAAGAATGAGAGGGGATCTCATTGAAACTTATAAAATTCTGACAGGACTGGACAGACTAGATGCAGGAAGGATGTTCCCGATGGTCGGGGAGTCCAGAACCAGGGGGCACAGTCTAAGGATAAGGGGTAAGCCATTTAGGACAGAAATGAGGAGGAGGAATTTCTTCACCCAGAGAGTGGTGAACCTGTGGAATTCTCTACCACAGAAGGCAGTTGAGGCCACTTCATTAAATATATTCAAGAAGGAGTTGGATATATTTCTTAAGGCTAAAGGGATCAAGGGATATGGGGAGAAAGCAGGGACAGGATACTGAATTTGGATGATCAGCCATGATCGCATTGAATGGCAGAGCAGGCTCGAGGGGCCGAATGGCCTACTCCTGCTCCTATCTTCTATGAAATGCCAGAGCTTGAGATATCAGGAGACATCTTAATCCGACAGGTTGAATTATGTCTATATAAGTGGCAACTCAACCACGGCTCCCCATCGGTATTAATTGTGAAGCCTGAAATCCCCTCTCCTGTCAGGATTGTAAGTCTCTTCCATCTTTTACCAGGGTTCAACTACAAGCTTGGGAAGGGAGAGGTATCTTTAGAGATCTGAAAAAGAAATCACACAACATCTGTGTGAAGTGCTCTCTGATGGCTTATCGCAGAGGTGTCCAAACTATGGCCGGTGCACCACATGTGACCTACAAGCCCTGGCAATCTAGCTCATGAAGCTCGCATTACATTTATCTTTCTTATTGCCTGGTTTGTCCTGTTTGAACTTGTTAGCTTGGGAGGTTTGGAAAGGGCTGTTCTCGGCACTGTTGCCTTGTTGCTGGATAAACCCAAAAAACAATCTGTCAGTATCAGCAGCTTGAGACATATACAAATTAATGGGAACATGGAACATAGATTTAAGTTTTGTTTTGGCCCACAAGGCTCTATGATATGCATCAGAGCGGTCTATGAAGACAAAGGGCTTAGACAATCCTGGCTTTGCAGCTTTACAAAGTGAGAAGCTGAGCCATACAGACCAGGAAGATCCTAGGTTCGATCACTATCATGTGTTGAGTAAGCCATCAGTTGGGGTGGCAGGGGGAGATGCAATTGGGCCTCAGTGCCTCTCTAATTTAGAGAGGGAAAGATTTCTACTCCTGATTGCTATCCAGCAACATCTACTGGAAGAGAGTGTATTTACGTCGAGTGAGAACAGGATCAGGTTCAGCTATGACAGCTGCCCCCCTGTCAATACCTAGTCCACACCCATTGTTTGGATATGAATAATGGTGGCATGAGTGAAGTACCATTTGGAACCATACCCCGGCATATGTCAACAACTTCAGGTGATCATGGAAGGAAGGAGATAATTACATAGAAATTACAAAATGGAAATAGGCCATTTAACTCAACCAGTCCATGTTGGTGTTTATTATCCACTTGTGCAGTTGTCCTAATCACATGTGCCCGGCCAGTTCCCATTAATTTTTATTCCCTTTCCTTCAACCACCTATCTAACCTATTCTTAAAAGTTAGCATGATCTTTACTCCAATCACTAACTCCAGTAGTGCAATCCACAATCTTCTGTGTAAAAATGTTTCTCCTGCTCTCTACCCTAAGTCTCTCATTTTTAATCTTATATCTATGTCCCCTCATCCTACAACCCTCAATCACTGGAAACTCTCTGCTTCTACCTACCATATTCCATACCTTCATAATTTTAAACACCGATATCATATCACCCCATATTCTGCTCTGCTCCAAGAAAAGCGCGCTGCGGACAATATTTTTTTGTCTCACTACCGCCCTGTGTGAACGGGGCAGTGACAAGACAAATTTGTTTTGAAAAACCTACCACTGTCTTCTTGCCCGGGCCCGCCTGTTGCGGTTTTTGAGCGGACCTCGAAACAGGCGAGAGTCTGATTCAAGTATTTAAATCGGGATCCAATGCCGTATTTAGGACCCCGATGCAATTTTGGTCTTCTGCGTGCTCCACCCAGTCCAACTCAGTACCGGGCAGCGAACCAGTGTTCCTTGTAGGCTGCTCAAAAAAGGCTGCCAATGGGGGTAGGTGCCAATAATGACTGCTCCTGCTGTCCCCACAAAGGTCAACTCACCTGCTGCCGACCCACCTCCAGCTCGTCTCTATGGGGGAGCTGTTGGATCTTGGACCCCCTCTCGATTTTGAGCTACCTGATCATCACTGGCAGCTCGTCGATATTATTTAATGAGGCATGACCACGAAAATGGCTCAGGCCTCCGGCACACTTTATCGAGCCCACTGCCTGTCCAAAAAAACAAAAATCGCCCCCCCCCCACCTCCAATTTTTCAAGTCTTTCCAGACTAAAGACTAACTCAAAAAAAAGTCCGTAAGAGTCTTGGGCTGGGGGGTGGGGGAATTCAGTTGATTTGCGCCTCCTGTTAGTGCCCTCGGCGCCGCTAACGCCTCCCGCAAAATTCAGCAGGAGGTTAGCAGCGGCAATAACCGTTAGCGCCCCGCGGTGCTGCGCCTCCGGCGATGACGTCATCGCCGTGTGCAGCGTCCTGCTTGCGATCTTCGGTAGTGCCCCCAACTTACCGCCGGACGCTCTGTCCAACAGGATCAAGGGGTCCTACCTGTGGCTGGGGCGACACAAATTAAAGGGGAGGTGCCGGGTGGCCATTTTTGTTGCTGGCTGCCTGCTAGCACCTACCCCCATTGCTGTCCCCGGCCTCCTGTGAAGCCCCCCCCCACCCCAACCACGCGGAGTGCCTGCTGCCCTCCGTGAGCCTAGCACTTCCCTCGAGTGCCGGGCTCTTTTGCTGGCACTCCGATCCCTGGTGGCCCAGCTGGGCCCCAGGTCGCACTGCGCTAGGCCCCTCCCTTTTAATAAGGGAAGGCCTTCAGTATCGCGGAGCGACATGCCGCGATATTCATTTGCAGCGCCCCAAGAAGGAGGCAGCTTCATAGAAACATAGAAGATAGGAGCAGGAGTAGGCCATTCGGCCCCTCAAGCCTGCTCCGCCATTCAATGAGATCATGGCTGATCATCCAAATTCAGTACCCTGTTCCTGCCTTCTCTCCATATCCCTTGATCCCTTTAGCCTTAAGAAATATATCCAACTCCTTCTTGAATATATTTAATGAATTGGCCTCTACTGCCTTCTTTGGCAGAGAATTCCACAGGTTCACCACTCTCTGGGTGAAGAAATTCCTCCTCATCTCTGTCCTAAATGGCTTACCCCTTATCCTTAGGCTATGACTCCTGGTTCTGGACTCCCCGACCATCGGGAACATCCTTCCAGCATCTAGTCTGTCTAGTCCTGTTAGAATTTTATAAGTTTCGATGAGATCCCCTCTCATTCTTCTAAACTCCAGCGAGTACAAGCCCAATCGACCCAATCTCTCCTCATACATCATTCCTGCCATCCCAGGTATCAGCCTGGTGAATCTTCGCTGCACTCCTTCCATGGCAAGAACATCCTTCTTCAGATAAGGCGACCAAAACTGCACACAATACTCAAGATGTGGTCTCACCAAGGCCTTGTACAACTGCAGCAAGACATCCTTGTTCCTGTACTCAAACCCTCTCGCTACGAAGGCCAACATACCATTTGCCTTCTTAACCGCCTGCTGCACCTGCATGCTTACTTTCAGCGACTGGTGCACAAGGACGCCCAGGTCTCGTTGCACTTCCCCTTCTCCCAATCTATTGCCATTCAGATAATAATCTGCCTTCCTGTTTTTGACACTAAAGTGGATAACCTCGCATTTATCCACGTTATATTGCATCTGCCATGCTTCTGCCCAATCACCCAACCTGTCCAAATCACACTGGAGTTTCTCGGCATCCTCCTCACAGCACACATGCCCACCCAGCTTTGTGTCATCTGCAAGCTTGGAGATATTACATCTAGTTCTCTCGTCCAGATCAGTAATATATATTGTGATTAGCTGGGGTCCAAGGACCGATCCCTGCGGTACCCCACTAGTCACTGCCTGCCACTCGGAAAAAGACCCGTTTATTCCAATTCTTTGCTTTCTGTCTGCCAACCACTTCTCTATCCAAGTCAATACCTTGCCCCCAATCCCATGTGCCTTAATTTTACACGCTAATCTCTTATGCGGGACCTTATTGAAAGCCTTTTGAAAATCCAAATATACCACATCCACTGGTTCTCCCTTATCTATTTTACCAGTTACATCCTCAAAAATTTCCAGTAGAAACATAGAAGATAGGAGCAGGAGTAGGCAATTCGGCCCCTCGAGCCTGCTCCGCCATTCAATGAGATCATGGCTGATCATTCAAATTCAGTACCCTGTCCCTGCCTTCTCCCCATATCCCTTGATCCCTTTAGCCTTAAGAAATATATCCAACTCCTTCTTGAATATATTTAATGAATTGGCCTCCACTGCCTTCTGTGGTAGAGAATTCCACAGGTTCACCACTCTCTGGGTGAAGAAATTCCTCCTCATCTCTGTCCTAAATGGCTTACCCCTTATCCTTAGACTGTGACCCCCTGGTTCTGGACTCCCCCGCCATCGGCAACATCCTTCCAGCATCTAGTCGGTCTAGTCCTGTTAGAATTTTATAAGTTTCAATGAGATCCCCTCTCATTCTTCTAAACTCTAGCGAATATAAGCCCAATCGACCCAATCTCTCCTCATACGTCACTCCCTCTTGGGATGCTACCAGTGAATTTCCGGCGCGGAGGCACTAAATTTTCGGGTGGCTAAAAGTAGCACCCCAGTGAAGTTAGTGCCCCAAAGGGGGCGCGACACAATTTGGCCCCTTGACGTCCACCCTTTCATCAGAGGTTGGCCTCCAACTGTATTCATGATCTTGATGTCCACTCTTCCATCAGAGAATGGGCTCTAACTGTATTCATGATCTTGATGTCCACTCTTCCATCAGTGAATGGGCTCTAACTGTATTCATGATCTTGATGTCCACGCTTCCATCAGTGAATGGGCTCTAACTGTATTCATGATCTTGATGTCCACGCTTCCATCAGTGAATGGGCCCTAACTGTATTCATGATCTTGATGTCCACGCTTCCATCAGTGAATGGGCTCTAACTGTATTCATGATCTTGATGTCCACTCTTCCATCAGTGAATGGGCTCTAACTGTATTCATGATCTTGATGTCCACTCTTCCATCAGTGAATGGGCTCTAACTGTATTCATGATCTTGATGTCCACTCTTCCATCAGAGGATAGGCTCCAAATGCACTCAAATTACAAACATGGATATCAAAGGAGGAGGTGCAATCAAGAGAGTCTTGCAAGCCTCATGCTCCAATATGAATGAACTGCAGTTTCAATTTTTAACCTTAAGCCTGAGGCAAACCTGTAAATCCAGTGATTGCATGAAGAATTCAACAATAATGTTCACAACAACACTGGTATCAATCTAGCACCGTCTCTGATACCCCATTGTACTCAGATGCTGGTGCAGTACAGCAGAATCTGCAGGAGCAGCTTCACTGAGGTGAAGCCCAGTTACATTGGTCGCAGGTACATATTGCTTGCAGGCACAGCAATTATCCATGGTAGTTTACTTGCATTTTATTTTAGAAAGTGTTGGCCCTCATAAGCTGCTTTTATTTTGCGCTGAGACTGGGCAGTATGTTCGTGGCACTGGCTCCCAATGTCTGGCTGGCATGAAATATAAAAGCAACTATAATGTTATCCTCTTGTACTTGCATTGGACCAAGCATTTCCCTCATCAAATATTGGGCAGTCAGCTCTTTATAGAGGTCTCAGTACTATCAGTGCAAGAAATAGCGAAGGGGACAGAAGAGCACTGTACAGTAGACCTTTAGTACTGCATTAAGAGAGATGCTGGCACCGGGTATAAAAAGAGAGGCCACACCAGAGGAGCATAGGAATGGAAATCTCAAAATGGTGAACTATGTGGGAATGGGAGTATATATAGGTGTGTTCCTTGAAGGCCATAGATTAGTCTCATTTTATAGCTAAATCCAACAGAACCTAACAGTCCTTAATGCTAACACTATTTCTTGGAAGTGGGGCAGAATTTTATTTCCCAAGTGAGCCAGATCTGCATAAGCAAATATACACACACAAAGCCTAAATTAAAATGTACTCGCTTAAGATTCATGCTTAGCCTATTCCCTGCAACAAAATCTATAGAACGTTACTCTCAAACCGAACCTGAAGTCCACATTCACATAATTGCCCAATATTTGCCATCTCATTTAGATTTTGGTTCTTATTTTTCTAAGATTGCAGAAAGGATTGGAGTTCCAGTGTGATGTGTCAAAGAGACTGTAGGAAGTGGCAGAACCACCCATGGTTCTTCAGCCAAAGTGTAAATTGCCCCACTCTGCTCTGAAGAGGTTGGTTATAGAACAGCGTCGCTCGATACCTCAGGGTTGGCCATTCACTGGCCTGTGTTGTGGTGAACGGTATGGAGAAATTATAAAGTAACCTAAGCAATAATCAGACAAATCTTCAAACGCTATATGCAGCACACTGAACTCTTGAAAACTGAAATCTTCAATGGTCGTCCCCTTTTAATTTTACCTTTTTCCAAGAGATCAATGGCCTGGTTTCTAAAGTAGTCTTAGTTCTCAATTTGAAGATATTGCACTGCATGTCCAAGAGTCCATTTTGTGCAAACAAGGTTTAAAGTCGGAGGAACTCAATAGATACATAACTCTCAGTTCAGCACCAATAGCTCCTCGTATTTTTCAAAAGATGAAGTAAATATGGCTTGTGAAGAAGTGATGCCTCATAATGTTCTCTGTCAATATTTCTATCGCAAACCCCTGTTTCTGGTACCCTACTGGTAGCTTCTAGGTAAGGTACTGTGGCACAAAGCTTTACTCTGGTCAAAGTGATCTGGATTCAAGGCTTGGCATGCATGGGGTTGAAAATTCTTGGCCCTGCTCTGCTGGTGAAGCAGGCTCCGCTGACCTCCACTTTTGACCCTGCCGGAGTCACTTCATTATAATAGGCATCAAGGGGTATGGGGAAGAGAGCGGGAATATGGTACTGAGATAGAGGATCAGCCATGATCATATTGAATGGCGGAGCAGGCTCGAAGGGCCGAATGGCCTACTCCTGCTCCTATTTTTCCACGTTTCTATGTTTCTAATACCAGCAGCAGGCACCCACCAGAGGGGGAAGGTGGTGGGAAAAGCAGCGCTGGCAAAGCTGCTGGTGCTGCAGCTGATGCCACCCAACAATGGAAACGTAAGACTACTCCAATCGGCTCCTTTTAAACTAGGGTTGAAATAAATCATGCTGCTGGGATTTTAACTTGGGGGGGCTAAGCCACAATCCCTAGGTAGGCCCTGCTTCCACCACTCAAAGGATATGAACCCGGGTTTATCCTGGCATCTAGGTAGCCATGCGTTAGAGAGGTCAGGGCTGAAGAATTTCCTGCCCCACCCACACTCCGACATCATGAGCCGTGTTTGGGTTGGACGACTGACTTTCGCCAGGAATGCGTCTCTGACCCTGTGGAAATTCGAGGTCCCCTGTTTATATATTAAATATATATTTGCGCAAAAAAAATCAACAAGAAGTTCAACACCAAATTTTCAAGAGCTGTCCTGCCAACTCAAAGGGTAAACGTACTGCTTGCCATAGTACTGAGTAATACAGAGCAGAAAGATCCCTGGTTCGAATCCTGGGGTCTGTGCTGAGCAATCTAATCTCAGTCAGAGTGGTGGTAGTGATCTTACAACTGATCTCAGTGCCCCTGGGCTGGGTGTGGTGGCGGAGGGGAGGGGGATGGGTGAAAATCAGCCAAATGTACCCGTTCCCAATCCAGTTACTCATGTTGGAAAGTACATGTGAGTGGATGTTGAGGGAGAACAGGATGAAGCCCGCTGTGATGGCCGCCACAGTCAAATAGCCCGCCAACACTCACTGTCTATGCTCACACATGAAAAATATCACTTGGATGAAGGGGTAAAAGTACCAGAGGCTGAGCAGCACATGTGGAACTTTATTCCAGCATAAGTCACTGCCTTCATAGAAGAAAATTGGACAGAATAGTTCTTAAAAAGGAATTTGTTCAAAAACTCTGCACCAGTGCAAAAAAATCTAAAACCCAAAACATTCAACGCTGTCTTTGATGCAAAACAACTTCAGAAAATGAAAATCATAGCCTCAAAAGAAAGTTTTAAATTCAGACAAAAAAAATGTGTGTGGGTCTAAAAATGGACTAAACTATGTGGCTTAGCAAATTAATTTCATGCTTTGCCTTTGTAAACATTCAAAAAGCCACACATTTGACTTCTGGCTGCGCAAAACACTGGATTGGAATGTAATTTATGCAACAATCACTGACTGAGTTGTGGAAATGGAACTCATAGTTCACTTGGTATCTCTCTTGTCTCTGGGTTAGAAGGCTGTGGGTTCAAGCCCCACTTTAGGACTTGAGGTAATAATCTAGGCTTACAGGCCAGTGTATTACTGAGGGAGTGCTGCATTGTTTGAAGCGGTGCCCTTTTAGATGAAACTTTAAAGCAAGGTTCTGTCTGCTACTAATGACCCCGTGGCACTCTCCAAGAGTAGAAGGTTCTGGCCGGCATTCCTTCCTCACCCAACACCACCAAAAAACCTCCCAGAAACTAGTCATTTATCTCTGGCATGTTGCTGGTAGGGGATGGCTGTTGCAACAGGTGACATCGCATCAAACACTTTTGAAGATATTTCCACATGCTGTATAAATGCAAGTATTATTCTTATCATTGTCATTGTCACTTTTATTTTCTCCAAATATCACGCAGCGTAGGCATTGATTTCACAGTCTTTGTGGTCCCAAACATGGAGATCAAAGCAGTTACCACAGAGCGTTTAAAAGACAAGCGGCAGAACTTTCTGCGGCGGTTCCCCTGATCGCCTGCTGTAACTTTGGCAGCTCGGGAGAAGCCCGAGAGAAACGGTGTACACGGCTGTTTATGTTCTTTCTCTGGGTTACGGTAGGGGTTCGGGGAAACCCCACAAAAATTCTACCCCAAATGCATTCATTTAATTGCTTTGTGCTAAATTATTAATAGGTATGTACATAAAAGTATATTATCGTTGGCTCTTAATTAATTGAGCCATAAAATCGGCTCCATTTCTATCTCACTAAAGCTATTCCATAGGATCACAGAAATTAAAGCACAGCAGCACACCAGCCATCCCATCTCCCCTGCGCCAGTGCCAGCTTTTCAGCTGGAGGACAGAATTCGCAAGGGAGTTCCGCCAGTCTCCTGCTGTAACTCCAGTGGAATTCCCCCACCGGGGAAACAGCAATGACCCAGGATGTACAGGGTCTCTGCCATTCCTGAGAGTTCCTGCGGGGTCTAGTAAGAGGCAGAACCCCTTTTGGCCATTACTTGGGTACCCAGACAAATTGGGGAGGGAGGGGGATGATAATGCTAGGAATTCCCACGTCCATGGCCTACAAGGAACCTGCGTAGTGTCATATCTTAGGCTGGTACGCCAGAAGAGTCAAACTGGCCTCCAATACTAGTGCAAATAAGCCCACTCTGGTGGGCTGAACGGCCACGTCTTGCCATTTCCACTGGGATGCACCCACCCACCCAAGTTTGGGCCCATCATGTTTCCCCGTATCCTTTTATATTCCTCCTTTTCAAATTCTTACTCAATTCCCCTTTAAGTGATGTTATAATCTTTGCCTCAATAGTCACTTGTGGATAGAATTTTATAATCTTTTACATCAGTGATTATGATATTAATACATTATAATAAAAAATATAAATATGGACCTATACGCACAAGCTTTTTGTGTGAAAGTTTACAAAACCTAAGTCAAACAAAATCCCACTTGTTTGAGAAGGAGTGCTGTTTACAGTGACAAGCTGAGAGGGTACAGCTTGAGTCCTGCTGTTTAAACAGTTGTTCTCCCTCATTTACAAAGAAGCAAAGTGACTCCAGCTTTGCAAACGACACTTGTGCCTGTCACTTCACCTTTGAACCCTCGACACTTTACTTATGCACGTGCCCAGTTTATTGCTGGGGAAGGGTTCACGAGTGCCTTGGCCTTGGCTGGGGCTGATTTAACGTAGGAAAGCCTCATTTTTCTACTGACTGCACACTACACAATACCAGACTAACGGTGATTAGGAATGTCACCAGATGAAACATTCCATTTCACAGCACAAGGATGTCACAACAAGACTGATGGCACAACAATCATTTAAAAAACATTTGCTTTCTTTAAACCATGAATCACATCCATCCATAAATCACATCATTACAGAATCCCACTGAAGTGTGCTTTCATTTATCGTTTTAACTACATGCAGTTCCAGTTTATTTTGCCAAGAAGTATAAAATATTTTGTTTTCCTCTTAACAGTTTTCCCTGTTGATTTAGCAGGTATGTTATTGGTGATCATGAATGGATGAAGAGGGTGGGGGGGGGGGACCAGATCATGGGTTTATCTACCACAATACAGAGTGTATTGTTGTACACTAGGATACAAGGACAACCCTCCTTCAGCACCAGTAATTGTACTTGCACACACCCTCCAAAAGGTGGACCACAAATGAAACCCAAGCTTCACTTGAGAAATGTGGCTTTCAGACAGCACCAGGTCATCCTGCTGACTGAACCATGTCAGCTCCTACCTCGCAGCAATCAGAAGCAAACAGCAGTGTGCATCTCCCACAATTCCTTGCACTTGATGTACAAGATAATGGATGTGCTCACACAAAGCTGAACCGCACTCAGTGTCATGCTCTCTCTCTCTCTCTCTCTCTCTCTGAGCCGCACTCAGTGTCATGCTCTCTCTCTCTCTCTCTGAGCCGCACTCAGTGTCATGCTCTCTCTCTCTCTGAGCCGCACTCAGTGTCATGCTCTCTCTCTCTCTCTGAGCTGCACTCAGTGTCATGCTCTCTCTCTCTCTCTCTCTCTCTGAGCCGCACTCAGTGTCATGCTCTCTCTCTCTCTCTCTCTCTGAGCCGCACTCAGTGTCATGCTCTCTCTCTCTCTCTGAGCCGCACTCAGTGTCATGCTCTCTCTCTCTCTCTCTCTCTGAGCCGCACTCAGTGTCATGCTCTCTCTCTCTCTGAGCCGCACTCAGTGTCATGCTCTCTCTCTCTCTCTCTCTCTCTCTCTCTGAGCCGCACTCAGTGTCATGCTCTCTCTCTCTCTCTCTGTGCTGTGTGCATGTCAGTGTTTGAACCAAATCAGACTCTTCCCAACCCCTCCCCCATCCCACCCACCCACTGCTAAACAAACTCAAAGAGCACTGTTTTGGACTGGACTGGGTTAATTCACCTCACAGTCATCTCAGCTGAGCTCGATTGACTGAGTAGATGGTGCTAGAGACCTATTTTCATTTGTATTTCTTGTAAACTGTAGTAACCTTTTGGGCACTAAGTGGTTTTCATTATACTAGAATTGATTTCCCATCAGCTAATCCCAATATGAACAATATACTCAAGTTGGAAACTACAATACATGAGTGGCCCAGCAGTTCTGGCAGACTACCTCACAGCTGAATCAGTAAAGGCCTTAGAGAGACTGCCTTGCAGCCCAATGTCGTAGGCAACAGAGAGCTTCTCTCACAGACCAAGGTTCAAAACACTGAAGTATCAGATGCAGTAGGAAGCCTTCCTCATAGCCCAGTGATTAGGAATGTCTCATAATATAGTCCGAACTCTCAAGCCCAATGTCTGGACAGGCTTGGTAACAGACAATAGAGTCTTTCTCATGGACCAGGGCCGGAAAGGCCAGGTATCGTATAAGTAGAAATCTGGCCTCTTGGGCTCAGTGGTTGGAGAGGCCTGGCATCAGAGACAGTAAAAATCTTGTCTCATTCTCCAGTTGTTAAGGAAGCTTGACATCATAGTAAATGGGTCTGCTTTACACCAAAGTGGTTGGGAGAGCTTGTAACACAGACACTAGACAGCCTCCCACACAGCAGAATGGTTAGTAGAGAGCTCATCATCCAGCCTAGCAGGTCCAGGTCAAAGTGATCTGGAAACAGAATTAGCATTGCTTCCCAGCCCAAGTGTTGTAGGCCAAGTAACTCCCTGTGCTGCTCGGCACCTAAATCTGCCACCTGCTGCTGGAAACAAATTTTGTTCCGCTGTAAACTGGGTAACTGGATGGAGTTACACCTGTGGTGAGATGGTGAGGCTGGGAATGAAAACAGAAAAATACCCAATTGATTTGGTAAACTAGAAGCAGAGACTATCCCACTAATGTAGGTGGCCGTGGTAGGCAGCTCTTGTGGTGAAATGAAGCAACAACAACTTGTATTTATATAGCGCCTTTAACGTAGTAAAACGTCCCAAGCACTTCACAGGAGTGTTATAAGACAAAAATGACACCGAGCCACATAAGGAGAAATTAGGGCAGGTGACCAAAAGCTTAGTCAAAGAGGTAGGTTTTAAGGAGCGTCTTAAAGGGGGAAAGAGAGGTAGCGAGGCGGAGAGGTTTAGGGAGGGAGTTCCAGAGCTCAGGGCCCAGACAGCTGAATGCACGGCTGCCAATGGTTGAGCGATTATAATCAGGGATGCTCAAGAGGGCAGAATTAGAGGAGCGCAGATATCTCGGGGGGTTGTGGGGCTGAAGGAGATTACAGAGATAGGGAGGGGCGAGGTCATGGAGGGATTTGAAAACAAGGATGAGAATTTTGAAATCGAGGCTTTGCTTAACCGGGAGCCAATGTAGGTCAGCGAGCACAGGGGTGATGGCTGAACAGGACTTGGTGCGAGTTAGGACACGGGCAGCCGAGTTTTGGATGACCTCAAGTTTATGTAGGGTAGAACATGGGAGGCCAGCCAGGAGTGCATTGGAATAATCAAGTCTAGAGATAACAAAGGCATGGATGAGGGTTTCAGCAGCGGATGAGCTGAGGCAAGGGAGGAGACGGGCGATGTTACAGAGGTGGAAATAGGTGTTCTTAGTTATGCCACGGATATGTGGTCGGAACCTCATTTCAGGGTCAAATATGACACCAAGGTTATGAACAGTGTGATTCAGCCTCAGATAGATGTTAGGGAGAGGGATGAAGTCAGCGGCTAGGGAACGGAGTTTGTGGCAGGAACCGAAAACAATGGCTTCGGGCTTCCCAATATTAAATTGAGAGAAAATTTGTACTCATCCAGAACTGGATGTCGGACAAACAGTCTGACAATTTAGAGACCGTGGAGGGGTCGAGAGAAGTGGTGGCGAGATACAGCTGGGTGTTGTCAGCGTACATGTGGAAACTGACGCTGTGTTTTCGGATGATGTCGCCAAGGGGCAGCATGCAGATGAGAAATAGGAGGGGGCCAAGGATAGATCTTTGGGGGACCCCAGAGGTAACGATGTGGGAGCAGGAAGAGAAGCCGTTGCAGGTGATTCTCTAGCTACGATTAGATAGATTAGAATGGAACCAGGCGAGTGCAGTCCCACCCAGCTGGACAGCGGTGGAGAGGCATTGGAGGAGAATGGAGTGGTCAACTGTGTCAAAGGCTGCAGACAAGTCGAGAAGTATGAGGAGGGATAGCATGCGAATTGGGATTGAAGTTATAAGGGGAAAAAATCTATCTTAGTGCATTACAATGAGTATATATGATTTAAACCTCTTCCTGCCCTACTTGAATCACTTGGTACAAACTACCCAGTATGGTAGTGAGTCATACGGACCAGGAAATTTACAGGTTCAAGCCCTGATCTGCAATGAGTTAACCAATTGTGATTGTAGGAGGGGGTGAGAGAGGGGGTGTTTAGCTTAAATTTCCCAAGACACAGAGGAGAAAAGTAGTCCAGGTTTGCTGCTCCTGAGCACTGTCCAGTCCCCTGCTGGAAAGTGCACGTGAGTGAGAACAGGAGCGAGCAATTTATTTGTGCACACTTTCAATTTCCTCACACACTTCAGGAATGTTCACTTGGACAGTGTACGGACTGCTAGCAAACATGGAGCAGTACAGAATCAGGGCCTCCAGTAGAGGGATATGGGATGAAAATTCGAATGAAAAACAAAAAATCACCTCATCACACACTCTTTTCCTGGGCTCCTCAACCTGGACCCTGTTGAACGTCTGTAATTACCTGACTACAATTGCTTCAGTTTTACATTTTATTAACACGGCACTGAAGTATTATTACTGACACCCCTGCTTTAAAGTCAGCCCCAACACATAAACCCACGCACGCGTGCACAATGCTAGTTGGCCGAGATAAACTGACAAGTCAATTGCTGCATAGGGGTACTGATCCCTCAAATGATTCATTTCTATATGGTCTCCAGCAGTGCAAGCAAGCCTGCAGCTGTTGTCGCTAATGCAGCAGAGCACAATCTCAGAGACAAGTCGACTAAATGATTGAAACAAAGCAAGGCTTTGCTGTGCAAAATGCAATATACTTTATACAACACAGCATATACATCTATAAATAATTGCCACACTGTAGGCTACTACATCAATCTAATTATGGTGAAAATTAAAACAAAGCCATTTTATATTTGCAATGGTAACCAATATGCTATCCAAATACTCTTCTGTAATAGATTGCTATTATAACTCACATCCTCATATGCTTCTATTGGAAAACTATAGCATCTGACCCGTGCAGGACTGCATTCACATACACATTTCCATGGGTTTCAGTTGGAGAATAGTAGAGGTGTTGGAAATTTGGGCCCTCAGTAGACCCATTTGTCAGCAAGCACAAACAAATTTAAAGGGGCACTCCAACAGCATAGGTGCCAGGCAGCGCCCGCTGCTGCACTCCACTCCTGACCCTGTTGAAGAACCTGGGTTCAAGGGGAACTCACTCACTTTGTGTTTTGTCAGTGCGTCTTGGGCACCCATCAGAAGAGGTTGTGAGTCGCTGGACAGCTGCTAGTTCTTCACTTGGCACCACTGGCCAGTGAAATCAGCCCTTTTTAACATGCCACCTGCCCACCTCCCGCCGGTTATGGGCAGCAAGCAGCTGCCAGTCTTTGGAAGATCAGGCGGCCACGTACTCAGGTAAGTGTGGGGAAGGGAGTATGGTGAACCTGTGGAATTCTCTACCACAGAAGGCAGTTGAGGCCAATTCATTAAATATATTCAAGAAGGAGTTAGATATATTTCTTAAGGCTAAAGGGATCAAGGGATATGGGGAGAAAGCAGGGACAGGGTACTGAATTTGGATGATCAGCCATGTTCTCATTGAATGGTGGAGCAGGCTCGAGGGGCCGAATGGCCTACTCCTGCTCCTATCGTCTATGTTTCTAAGGGAGTTCTGGCTGGCCTTGTGGTAGGGAAGTGGGTGGAAGAGTCCCAGGCAAGTCAAGCCTAAACACCTCCTGTTCCTCCTGACCCCACAAAGGACAGTAAAAAAAAACGCAGCTGGAGGGCTTCTTCATACGGTTGGAAATATTTCTGCATTTGAAATTTTGCCACAAAAGTGTCAAAAGAGTCCCCTGTACCAACACATCACCCCACAAATTCAAAGGTTCCCGGGCCTACAAAAAAAATAAACTAATGCTGGCAGGATGACATGGCACACTGTATCTCCCAGTTGTTGGGTCATGGATCATGGGCTGACATCTGCAATTCCTGACAATGAGTGCCCAAGCACACGCCTCCTAGCTGCGACTACAGAGCAACATTGGGCAGAGGCTTTGGGAACTGGTCTTCTGCCCATTCTCTTAGCTGAGGTAGGGTGCACAGGGGACAATAGGAGGGGAAAACAGCAAGACATCAAAATAAAATAGATCACCACAAAGAAGAAAGTTAAAATGAACATACAGAAATAGCAGAATGAATTAAATTACCGTTTGATTGAAATTACTGTTCTGAGATGACAGTTGGAGCAGCTTTGGTCACAAAACTGCATTTTACTCAATAGTCTGATATTCCAATTGTCTCTATTTTGGTTCTAAAACAAGCATTAATTACTGTCTAACAAGTATATTAGAAATACTGGCCTAGTGGTTAAAAAGGTAGATGAAAGAAGTGTGCTTGTATCGAGCACACTCAAACATACTGCGGTCTGTAAAACATTTTTACTTAAAATACAACTAAAAATGATTGTCTATCTTCACAACTAAAGTTATTCTTTTAAATAAAATATTGATCTGACCCAGGGATCAAAGCGCTGCTTATGATGCTCACAATCAGCGCCTTGCCATTGTGTTCACCGGCAATGCAACGCACGCAGCATACAAAGGGTTAGAAAGGACCTGATGGGAGCACACGCCTCGGGAATCAGTCTGAGTCCTTGTAATACTAATGTAATGAGATATAATGAGCTCTGTATGTGTCCAAGCTCAATGACAACGCAAGCCTCCCCTTCCATTACAGAGGGCAGGCAGTGGGTCGAGCCTGCTTCAGGAGCTGCTCGCTGCGGGCTCAGTCTCGCTCATCCACATTGTTTATGAATGGGCTGCATGCAAAAGACGTTGCTTAAATGGATGTGAGTCAGATTGGTCTTGTTTCCTTTGCTAATTGGAGGTTGTTTAAACATGCAGTTTTCCATT
The DNA here is from genome assembly GCF_052327205.1 of Somniosus microcephalus. Lineage (NCBI taxonomy): Eukaryota > Metazoa > Chordata > Chondrichthyes > Squaliformes > Somniosidae > Somniosus > Somniosus microcephalus. Next base: position 41,442,616 of record NC_140988.1, read on the forward strand.
GGTCTCACTGACTGCATGGCAAACACAATTGCTGAAACAGAACTCCAATCCAATAAAGGTATCGCGGTTCAATGTGAGGAGGCAATTACTGCAAGGTCCCATGTGTGCCTTAACAGCTTAAGGGGAAAGGGAAAAAAAATTCCAGTTGAAAAGGCAAACCCAAAAATCTGATCCCAGCTCAGTGTCACATGGACGCCTACAAGGTTTAACTGTTACTGGGTTGACTGAGGACAGGGCTGGATCAATCCCCAAACCGACTGAAGAACCGTGTCATTATTAGTACTCTGTATTTCACTCCCCATATAATAGCCTAGAAACACAGCACGTGGAAAGCACGCATCAGAGCTCTCAATTTGTCTCTGAAAATCCAGGACTGTCCCTGAATAGCCCTACTGGTCCTACATTCCAAAATGATTCAGTTGTATCTCTGACTAATGCAAAAACTGGTACAAAATGTACTGTTTATGTATGAAAACTCTGCTTTCTCCCTTATTTGGGCTGACCTAAGTGGGCGATTGCTCATACATGAGCACAGAAATACTCAACATAACACGGGGTGGACAGTGGCAGCAAAGAGTACAACTGCTTTGGCAGCAATTCTCTTGAAATTGGACTTGCAAATTAGGGACATCTGACGCATAAGCAAATAGATGAAATGGTGTCAATACCAAGATGGCCCCATGTTCAATCACTGGTGTATGTTGAGGTAGTTGATGACAGCAAGCGTGGAGCTACAGTGGTACAATTGATCTCAATGCCCTAGCTAAGGAGAGCAGAATCAAGATTGCTGCGCAGTGACCTGAGCTGGAAAGTGCAAGCGAGGCTAGGATTGGGATTGACTGTGGTGCCCTCGCCAGTCAAATAGCCGGCCTACACTCACTACTTAAGCTTAAAAGATAAGAATGGCCACTTAGGTGAAGCACTAGAGGACTGCTGCCACTCGTGAAACTGCAGCTTAGCAAGAGGTAGCACCATCAGGAGAGGAGGAAAGTAAACGGGAGTAATATTTACATGGGAAAAAATTTAATGAACATTAGATAATTTTACCTTGCTATACAAATGTGCAAGTTATTTCTTTCTGAGGTTTGTGGGTCTTTTCCCAATTTTCTCCTCTCCTCTCCCAAAGGCAGTGGGCCTGAAATTCTGGATATCCCGCTTGGCTGGTGGAAGTTCGGCACAGTGGAACTCCCGGCTGCCCAATCCTGTCTCAAATCCTGAGGATAGGGCCATCTGCACGCGAAGGGTGGGGGGGTTGGAGGGCGGCAGGTGGGGGGGGGGGGGGGAGGAACTGGGGCAGCACCATGTCGCTCCAAGGGCAGAAGAGAGGCCCAAGGAACAAAAGTTCCTCTTCAGTTCACAAATGGAGCTATTGGGGCTTCTGCTTATTGTGATTGATCCCTTCCAGGATCTTTGGCCGTCCACTTGTGGCCCATTCTTGGTGGGAAGTAGACCGGTGGCATATTAATGAGGCCTTGGAGTTAAAATAGCCTGGGCCTGATTTCTGCAACAGCAGGTGAGTTTCTGACTCAGCTCAAAAACCCACCTGGAGTTATTAGGGCCAACAACCGTAATGGTCATCCGACTATTTGAGGGACATTACAGCTGAACCCACCTTATGTTGAGATGGGGCAAGTAGAGTAGGCCAGAAATCGAACCTAGGACATTTGGTTTATGTGGCTCAATAGCACAAAGATAGGGGTACGTTAAGGCTTCTGTTAGTAATGCCTGAAGTTTCTATAATAATGCAGTGAGAAGTGGGTAAATAAATTAAAACATCGCACCCCCCGCTTAAGCTTTGATACATGGTGTGGTCAGGAAATGCGTAACAGACAGTATTTGACCTGTTGTACTGGTGGGCCAGTAAGAAGTTACAGCTCAACGTTTAATTCAGATGTGCGTTTTAAGATGAATAAGGGAGGTGCTATGATTTCATATATGTGGGTACGTTACAGCAGTTGGATACTGGACCACTGCTACTTCAAAGGCTTCTAGGTTTGGTGATATTATTGCCTTTTAGATTCCGCCCAGTTTCTGAACTGCAGCAAGCTGCCTTGCTTTTTGTCGTGTTTGTGCGCTAATTGATTTTGCTGCAACAGTGATGATTGTGGCCTGCACCATCAATCAGGACTTTGAACAATCAGTAAACAAAGGTCCAAAGGTCCACAATTGGCATTGAATACACTAGTACTTAGCAGTTAGGGTGTTTAAGCTGCTGGGGATGCTAAAACCCTACACAAGTAACAGCAACATTTTATTTAGTTACATTCCCTCACCGCCCCCCTCCCCTCCGCCACACACACACACCATTCCCTGGGCAAACAGGTGACTTGCTTTGAAGCCTCTGGACTTTATAACTAGCTTCTAGGAAATGTCTAAGCAACCTGGGTTGACACCCTCCAATTAGCCTTTCATCCTCCCTTTCAAGAACCACCCCCCTTCCTATCAACTAAGAGGCACTATTCTGTGGTGCAGCGCACGGTACCACAACGCACTGTACCCACTTGTCTCACTCTTATTAGACCTCCGCAGAAGACTGGTTTCTCCTAAGGTATGAGTTTGCCTCTTTTGTGCCAATGGAATGATTTCTGAAGTGTAGTCACTGTTGTTATATGAGCAAACGCAGCAGTCAATTTTCACACAGCAAGGTCCCAGAAACAGCAGGTAGACTCGTTAATCTGAATTAACAACAGAAAATGTTGGAAACACTCAGCAGGTGAGGCAGCATCCGTGGAGAGAGAAACAGAGTTAATGTTTCAGGTCTGTGATCCTTCATCAGAACTGGAAAAAGTTAGAGATGTAACAGATTTTAAGCAGGTGCAGAGGAAGGGAAAGGGGGGGAGGGGAGGGAAGGAAAGAACAAAAGGGACGGTCTGTAATAGGGTGGAAGGCAGGAGAGATTAAGGGCTGGATTTTGCCAATGGGGAGCTTTTGGAGGTGGGACTCCCACTTGTCGGGTTTCAGTCCCACCTCCATCAACTTCTGGCAAACCCACACTATTTTTCCTTGATTGACCTTGTTAAGCCCGCCCAGCGGGCTTAGCAGGCCAATTAAGGGAAAGCTGGTTACAGAGAACGTCAACGTATGACGTTTCATCTGTCAAAAATTTTCGATCGCTTGTCACTTTAATTCTCTGCTCCAATCCCACTCTGACCTCGGCCTCTTACACTGTTCCAATGAAGCTCAACGTAAGCTCGAGGAACAGCACCTCATCTTTCAATTAGGCATTTTACAGCCTTCTGGACTCAACATTGAGTTCAACAATTACAGACCATAACCTCTGCCCTTTTTTTTTCAGGTGGCAGCTGTTGATGATTCTGCCATCTCCATTTGCAACATTTAATCTCTCCTGCCTTCCACCCTATCACAGACCGTCCCTTTTGTTCTTTCCTCCCCTCCCCGCTTTCCCTGTCTCTGTACCTGCTTAAAATCTGTTACATCTCTAACTTTTTCCAGTTCTGACGAAGGGTCCCAGACCTGAAACGTTAACTCTGTTTCTCTCTCCACGGATGCTGCCTGACCTGCTGAGTGCTTTCAGCATTTTCTGTTGTTATTTCAGATTTCCTGTATCTGCAGTATTTTGCTATTGCAGACTTGTTCATCTGTTTTGGTAGTGTTGGTTGAGGGATAAACATTCACCAGGATACCAGGAGAATCGTCCCTGCTCTTCTGTGAATAGTGTCATGGCATCTTTTACATCATGCTGAGCAGGCAGATTGGGATTCAGTAGAACATCTCAACTAAAAGGCAGCACTTAGGAACCTAGGAATCGCTAGACGAAAAAATGACCAAGGCCCATCTTGTTTGCCTTCCATCATCCTGGTAATCCTATGATACAATGATAATGGAGTTGTTGACTAATCATAGCAATCAATCTCTATCAATTTCACCCAAAAATGACACGAGGAAAACAGTGTTGTAGAGTTTTGGGAACCATAGGTCCAAAGTCACCTTTTGCCTCCCAATCATGCTACCCTTACCATATGTCATGTCTCAAATTACTCATATACTTTATCACAAAATGTTATTTTCTGAAAGAAACCCATCTAATTTGCATTTGAATGAATCAATACTGACTGCTTCCACCTCCCGCTGTCTCCCGAGGGAGTCTGTTCCACAGACTGACCACTTGCTCACTGATTGCGCAGACTAGTTTTGAATTTACCCCCTTTAAGGGCAGGCCATGTCCTCTGGTTCTACTGTTCGGGACAAGGTGAAATAGCTTGTCATGGTCCACATGAGCAGAGAAGGTTAAGAGGGGATTTGATAGAGGTGTTCAAAATCATGAATGGTTTAGATAGAGTAAATAAGGAGAAACTGTTTCCAGTGGCAAAAGGATCGGTAACCAGAGGACACGGATTGAAGCTGATTGGCAAAAGAACCAGCGGTGACATGAGGAAATGTTTTTTTACACAGCGAGTTATGTTATCTGGAATGCACTGCCTGAAAGGATGGTGGAAGCAGATTCCATAGTAACATTCAAAAGGGAATTGGAAAAGTTCTTGAAGGAAAACCATTTACAGGGCTATGAGGAAAGGGCAGGGGAGTGGGACTAATTGGTTAGCTCTACCAAAGAGCCGACACAGGCATGATGGACCGAATGGCCTCCTTCTTACATTATCTAGTCCCTTTCGAAGTCTAAAAATACCAATCATAACCCCTTTCAACCTGCTCTTTTTCCAGTGAGAACATACCCAATTTACATAATCGGGCCACATAATCCAATCCCTACATCCCCTCAATCATTCTGGTTGCTCTCTTCTATATCCTTGCAATAGCTGCAATATCCTTTTTGTACTGTAAACCGTACACAGTATTCTAAATGCGGTCGCACCAATGATGTATAAAGTGGCAGGATTACCACACTATTTCGGCTCAATATTGACCTTTTAATACATCCCAACATCTGATTTGCTTTACTCACTGTCGGTGCACATTGTTGCGATAGTTTCAATTAATTGTTAACCAGGCTGCCAAGATTACTTCCATTTTCTATGCACATTATTTTCTTTCCACTTATGTAATATTCCCTTCCTGGATTTTTTGTCCCCGTGTGAAGCACTTTGCATTTCTCTACATTGAATTTCATCTGCCACCTGTCTGCCCAATTCCCAAGTATATTGAAATCCTCCTGTAGCTTATCTTGTTCAGCTTTGGAGTCTATCACTGAAACTTCCGACACACCCTCAGTATTGTACTGAAGTGTGGGCCTTGATCAGATTCTGAAGTGGGGGCTTCAACCAGAGCCAAGAGTGCTATCACTGAGGCAAGCTCACATTTGGCAAACTCATTTGATCCTTTTGCAGGCAGTGCTACCAACCTCTGGTCTGAAGAACCTTAGCTTGTGGGAGAGGAGGGGAAAATTTGGAGAAAAACAAAAAAGGGGGAGAAATTCAACATCGCTGCACCCGTTGCACGATTGTAAAACGGACGCAATGGTGATGAATTTAACAGTGCGACAGCCAATGTCCCCTCTAAATTGCCCTCGTTGTGCGTGGTCAGTTTATTTCAATGCATGTTCCCTTTAAATTTCTGCGCATCCGCAGTATTTCAAATGGAAAAGCTTGTGCACAGCCCGCGCGGTAACTTGCAGATTACTGCGCGGCCGCGGCACGCAGCTTAGAGGGAACATTGGCGATGGCTCGCGTCAGGGGCTCCGTGCAAATAAGTATAACCTGTAAAACTCACCATAACGCAGAAAAACCGCTGGATTCAAATATTCTAACAAAATACTGTCAGAAGGGGGTGAGGCAGAAGCAGCAGGTTTATTACAATATAAATACTGACACTTGCCGTTACAGTTCACAAGATTCAAAACATTTGTTTGTTTGGATACGAAGAACCTTAGAAGCAAAGGTAATAAGAATCTTTAATAAACGAAAATTCTCTCCACAGAATAGAAACTCCATAATAACAACGGGACAGAGTTTGCGTGAACCAGGCCTCCGGTTGCTAGGGGATTGACATCACCCTGTGGCTTTGCTTCTTGGCGCCGCCAATATGCTAATAAATCCTCTGTGATTGGTCAGATGCTAGCAGTGTGCATTAAAATTCACAGATATCAAATCACATGTTGTAGTTACTGTTAATAAAACTCCATCATGGATTCCTCCAGCAACTACCGTTATTTAAGTGGGACCACTAAGAGAAATTAGAAACAAGAAAGGGAGATGAAAGGAGTGGCCTTTTTGGGGAAAGCCCCAAAAATAACCAATACTTCATGGAGCCCGAGTGGTAATTTTTTTGTTGCTGAAGCAACTGAAGACCGCATCGAACCTGGCAGATGATGCTTCTGACAATGTGCAGGCTCAAGAAAGCATTGTACAAAAGAGGCCTAATGCTGATGTACAAGCGCGGTATATTGTGATATGACTTTCTTTATCAGTAATGCAGTGAGTAAACATTCTATGGGCCTATTTCTTCATCTGTTTTACTACGTTTGTGTTTTAAGGGATTGGGGCGGGAGCAGAGGAGGTTGTGCGAGGGATGTGGAAGAGTCCCGAATGTTCTTGGCGTCCAGGGCCCTAAGAATTCTTAATCCAGCTCTGACCTTACCCATGATATGTGGAACACAATGAAAGGAGAAACTCAGTTGTTAGAAAACAAGCGTTGCAACCGAGCAATCAGTTTGTTTACATCAGTTTGTTTGCTTGCAATCCAGAAATTCCCAACAATACTCCTTTAACTAGTTTCAACTCTGTGATGTTTACGCATATTCAGTCCGCATAATGTGGAATGATGCTCCCACATAAATTGGGAAGCAGCGTTCTTACTACAGTATTGACTTATGCAGTTATTCAACTTAAAAGTAAAACAAGTCAAATACGTTTGAGTAATCTGCAGTTACTGAGTGGGTGACATACCAGCCCATGGAACGCATCTGGAATCCTCGAGCACAGGGAACAAAGGATGCAACATTAGTGGGAAGTAACCCTTTAATTTGTTGATGCTGTCACTGATACTACTGATTATGTACGGGGTATTCAAATAATTGTTGAACCCATTATGACACTTGTATCTGCTGCCGATCTGAAACACAAGGAAGCTGCTCATTTGTACTGTGTGCTTCTGAACTGTCTCTGGGACGAAACAATATGCTTATCTGAGAAACAGATTCAGGGTGCCATATGACTCACTCATTTGTCTTCTTTAAAGCCGAGAAAAAGTCAGCCTTGCCTATCCAACAGGAATGTTATTTACTGCAAATGCCTTTTGAAGTATTACTATTTCCTTTGAAAAGCCAGATACGCCACACTTGAGCTGGGCCTAAGTACGCTACTTAAAGCTGTCACATAAGAGAGCCAAAGACACAACTGTAACTGTGTTGTTTTCCACCCTCACTTTAACTGGTCTTTTTTTGTGTCATTTAAATATATTCACTATGCAAATTTCATAAGGGTGTGGTAAAATAATTCTAGCATTGTTACACCGTTTCTCATCAAATTGAAATCAGTATTTACTTGGATTCAATGGCTTTACTGAGCACCATATAAAGATGCTGGCACCCAATGCACTTGTAACTCGGGGCCTCTCTCCCTCTCGTGCTTGTTTACATCCCACCTTTTAGCTCCAGCCTTCTCATTCAGCCAAAAGGGCACAGCTCTCCACAGCCAATGGCATTGCTGCTTCATAGTCTGAATATTACCCAATGCCAGTCCTTCACCCCTTGCCTACTTAACAGAAATTGTATTTTCTCAAAAAGAACATCCTTGAGTTCAGAACTTCCAAACGCAAATAAAATCTTCACTTCTGAGACACCATTCTGGGACAAAGTTCCTGATTGTTGGGGGAGGGGGAAGGAAGGTGGCAGGGTAATGGAGTCAATGAAACACAAATGTGACTATTACAAGGCAGGATATCTCGAGCATCCAGTCATTGGAAAGGTCTCCATCTTATTAGATGAGAATTGGCAAAACCAACTCACCAATGGTAGCAGAATTGGAATGGGATTTAAACTCAGGATGTGAGTCCAGCACTGCACTTCCTCTGAAGAAATCTTTCACAATCTCTGTCTGTGCTGAGTTAGCCAAGGTCAACTGAGATCTCAGCACCTCTGAGCAACAGAGGGGAGAAATTTCTGATCGTTACTCAGTGACTGCTGTAGGATGGTGACAGGATCAGACTCGACTGTTACGCCTTCCATGGTCGCATACCTTGCTGGCACTCGGGGGCGGGTGAATTTCCTCTGGGGTTCTCCCGTTTGTCTACCACAATTGTGGTGGAAGAGTTACGGAAGCCTCAGGAGTCGTAAAGGGTGCTTACGTTGTTTACCTGGGGCTGCCGCGGCTCTTCGGCTGAAGTTACTTATTGTGGGCGAGCGAGAAAAGCCCTGTGGAGATTCAACCCCTCGATGTCTAGAATGGCAGGTGATGAACGGCCACTGGGACAGAGTATGGGAGAACTACTGGTACCGGTAAAAACCAAACACCAGTAGGACAGGAGGAGAGACAATTAGGGGGAAAAAGAGGGAATGTGACCCTCAGTTAAAAAACTTAAATAAAATAGAAAACCTTTGCAAACCTGCTGGTGCACTGTGTTTATGGTACAGCAGGTGGGTGCATTCCGGGGTAAGATGTACAGCATGTCACTGCATTGAGGATGGGTTCTCAATGGTTATTCCTTCTATGATGAATTCCCAACTGGAAGTGAAGCACCTTCCTGGAAGGATGGGAAAACTGCAAGGTGAGTCAACCCACCCTCATATTCATTCTTAGTGTCTGGTTTAAGACAGGCATTGGGAAAAGCCTGTGAATTGATTGCCTCCTGCCCTGGTTTTTACACAGAAGAACTTACGGAGCTGGGAAAAAAATAAAAATTACAAAAGAAACCAGGGGGATGCCAATAAATATTTTAAACCTCGATTAGATATTTTCCCCTTTGCCAGTCTTTTGGCTCCCTCACCCACTACACAGTAAAACGAGGAGCCCATGAGACTCCAACTTCAAAAAGAGATGTAATACTGTCTAACAGAGTTTAAAAATGCACCAAAATATACTCTGCCTGCCTTCTCTAAATCACCCGCTCTCACACTCTTGTCTTTTGCGGAGCCCTTCACTATTTCCCGTTGCTACTGTCTCTGTTTGAACTTTTTTAATTACCTGACCACAACTGCTTCAGTTTTACATTTTATTAACACGACACTGAAGCATTATTAATGATGCCCCTGCTTTAAAGTCAGCCCCAGCACATAAACCCTCAAACGCACACACCGCTAGTTGATAAACTGACAAGTCAATTGCTGCATAGGGATACTGCTCCCTCAAATGATTCATTTCTATATGGTCTCCAGCAGTGCAAGCAAGCCTGCAGCTGTTGTCACTAATGCAGCAGAGCACAATCTCAGAGACAAGTCGACTAAACGATTGAAACAAAGCCAGGCTTCGCTGTGTAAAATACAGCACATGCATTTTATATTTTTTATATGTGTGCGCCTACGCCAATCAAGCACACACGTATATATTACATGTATCCTCGTTTGCATATTGCTGGGAGGTCTGTTCAATTTGGATTGATCCGAGTGAGAAGAACTTCAGCTAGAATTAGGTGCACCGTGAAGACAGGTGCATAAGGGTTTAATTCTCATTAGAGCTGAAATACTCTCTCCCCTTTCCTGTAAACAAAGATTTGAATTTAGAATTCACATCACAGCGTGGACACAAACTGGACAGCCTGAAATAAATTGACTGGCTGATGAACCAATTGCTGATGACTCTGAAGCACACGTGCAGAGTGTACAGTAATTAGTATTCAGTTGAAACCAAGCAGGTTACCTATTAAAGCCAGTGCAACGTCTTATTCGGGTATCTTTTCTTTAGTGAATTAAGTTCACAGGTGGCAAGACATCTTTTGGGTCATTCCTTCAGAGGTCACGTACAGAAAGCAATATTCTTGAGACAAATGGCAGAGACAAATGCCTGACATTTTCTTCAATGTAAGCCTGTATTAAGGCTTCAACAAAACGCCCTCCTTCCTACTTTGTCTTCTCACTTTTATCTAACCAGCAGGAACATTATGATATATAGCTTAATATTGATAGTCAATGACTAAAAGATTTTTTTTTAGTTATCATTTTTTGCCAGAGTTAAAGGTCATTACCGTAGAGGGTGTATTGGGAGGGGAGGGGGCGGGAAGAGATGATGTAGAGGCTGAGGACTGCGACTGAGATTCTGCCTAATCAATGGCTTTCAGATGGCTACAACACGATTTGGAATGTATGATATCTCATTTTTAAATAAAGCAATAGGCACAAGACCTGAAAGGTTCTGGATTCAATCCCTGATCTGTGCTGAATTAGCTTCTCTCAGCTAGGGCGGAGGCAGGGGACTCTACAATTGGTCTTTGTGCCCTGGGCAAAGGAGGGGGGGGGAAAAAATAACCAGGGGTCCTACCCCTTATCATTATCCACTGACCCTTGCTAGAAAGTGCACAGGTGTCAGGCAAGGCTGTGATGTCCTCATAGTCGAGAAACCTGCTGACACTCACTGTCTGGGCTCACACATCAAGAGGGGCAACTTGAATGAGGGCCCTTGGGGCTACTAGTATCCATGGAACCCTACCACAGAATGAGTCGGGAGAGGAGAGCAGGAAATCAGAAGGGAAAAAAAACAATTAAATAACTATACAAGTAAACTAATGAAGAATGGTTTCTGAGAGGAGAATAGAGGCAAACTTCTGCGTTTTGTTAAGCACTTCAATGGCACACTGCTACTAGTTGGCTTCAACTGAAGCCTCTGGGAATTGCAGTTGAAACATAGAAACATAGAAAAATTAGGAGCAGGAGGAGGCCATTCTGCCCTCCGAGCCTGCTCCGCCATTCAATATGATCATGGCTGATCCTCTATCTCAATACCATATTCCCGCTCTCTCCCCATACCCCTTGATGCCTTTTGTGTCTAGAAATCTATCTATCTCCTTCTTAAATATATTCGGTGACTTGGCCTCCACAGCCTTCTGTGGTAGAGAATTCCACAGGTTCACCACCCTCTAAGTGAAGAAGTTTCTCCTCATCTCAGTCCTAAATGTCCTACCCCGTATCCTGAGACTGTGACCCCCTCGTTCTAGACCCCCCCCCCCAGCCAGGGGAAACATCCTCCCGGCATCCAATCTGTCTGGCCCTGTCAGAATTTTGTATGTTTCAATGAGATCCCCTCTCATTCTTCTAAACTCGAGTGAATACAGGCCTAGTCGACCCAATCTCTCCTCATACGACAGTCCTGCCCTCCCAGGAATCAGTCTGGTGAACCTTCGCTGCACTTCCTCTATGACAAGTATATCATTTCTTAGGTAAGGAGACCAAAACTGCACACAGTACTCCAGGTGTGGTCTCACCAAGGCCCTGTATAACTCTAGTAGACATCTTTGTTCCTGTACTCAAATCCTCTTGCAATGAAGGCCAACATACCATTTGCCTTCCTAACTGCTTGCTGCACCTGCATGTTTGCTTTCAGTGACTGGTGTACAAGGACACCCAGGTCCCTCTGTACATCAACATTTCCCAATCTATCACCATTTAAATAATACTCTGCCTTTCTGTTTTACCTACCGAAGTGGATAACTTCACATTTATCCACGTTATACTGCATCTGCCATGTATTTGCCCACTCACTCAACTTGTTTAAATCGCCTTGAAGCCTCTTTGCATCCTCCTCACAACTCACAATCCCACCTAGTTTTGTGTCATCAGCAAACTTGGAAATATTACATTTGGTTCCCTCATCCAAATCATTGATATATTGTGAATAACTGGGGCCCAAGCACTGATCCCTGCGGTACCCCACTAGTCACCGCCTGCCACCCTGAAAAAGACCCATTTATTCCTACTCTCTGTTTTCTGTCTGTTAACCAATTTTCAATCCATGCCAGTATATTACCCCCAATTCCATGTGCTTTAACTTTGCTCACGAACCGCTTATGTGGGACTTTATCAAAGGCCTTCTGAAAATCCAAATATACCACATCCACTGGTTCTGCCTTATCTATTCTACCAGTTACATCCTCAAAAAACTCCAGTAGGTTTGTCAAACACGATTTCCCTTTCATAAATGCTATCATAAATCCATGTTGACTTTTTCTAATCCCGTTGATATTTTCTAAGTGTCCTGTTATCACATCCTTTATAATACTCTAGCATTTTCCCTACTACTGATGTTAGGCTAACCGGTCTGTAGTTCCCTGTTTTCTCTCTCCCTCCTTTTTTAAATAGTGGGGTTAGATTTGCCACCCTCCAATCTGCAGGAACTGTTCCATAATCTATAGAATTTTGGAAGATGACAACCAATGCATCCACTATTTCCATGGCTACCTCTTTTAGTACTCTGGGATGCAGATTATCAGGCCCTGGGGATTTATCGGCTTTCAGTCCCATTAATTTCCCCAGCACTATTTTTTTACTAATACTAATTTCCTTTAATTCCTCCTTCTCACTAGGCCCTTGGTTCCCTAGCATTTCTGGGAAGTTATTTCTGTCCTCTTCCGTGAAGACAGAACCAAAGTATTTGTTTAATTGCTCTTCCATTTCCTTGTTGCCCATTATAAATTCTCCCGTTGTTGACTGTAAGGGACCTACATTTGTCTTCACTGATCTTTTTTCTTTTTACATACTTGTAGAAGCTTTTACAATCCACTTTTATGTTCCTTGCAAGTTTACTCTCATACTTTATTTTCCCCTACTTTTGGCCACTAATGTACCTGCAATTATGCAACTTGAAGCTGGGACTGTGCCAAGTCCGCTTGGGTTAAAAACGTTAAGGTGCCACTTGAACAAAAATCTGTTTGGTTGAGCGATCATTTTAAAATACTGTAGCCACGCAAACTAGGGAACGCTGTTAGTGTAAGAAATGCTTAAGTTGGAGATCAGCTGCAATTTCCGACCTGCCTGGGTTTGTTAATTCATACTCCAGTTGAGAAATGGGAAAGATGTGGTTGTGAATGCATGAAGCGTTTCAATATGGCAACGTCAAGTCCTTAATAATCATGCTCAGTACCTATTCTGGTGCCATCTGAAAGCTACGGGTGTCGGGGCTCAATGTGCTGAGGCTCTAAACAGCTGCAGCACCGAGGGAGGGGCTGAATGCCAGTTTGCTCCCCAGAATCTCCATGTGCCAATTTCCCAAACTCAGCCAGCTCAGCTGAAGCAAGACATAACAAAGGTGGCCGATTTTCACTGCGTGTGCACCTCGGGCGGGCGGTGGGCGGACCGACTGCACCGCCTGTACCACAGCAATAGCGAGAGGCCCGAATTATTCTCCAGGCTGGGTTTCATTTGAACGTGATCGGTGAGCTGCCAGCGCTCAACCGGCATTGCCGGGCAGCTCACCGATCGGGGAGGGGGAGCAAAATCCGGCAGCTCCTCCACGGGTGTGAGCTGGATGCATACACTTAAAGAGGGGAGGCAAGCCTGCTGGGGTGGGCCAATGAGCAACCGGGAGTGGCCCACAAAATCTTTGCCGGGCTGGGAGGAGCACTCATGCATTTTGGCCCCACCAAAATCAATGGCACAGACTTTTCATGGTGGGAAGCTCGCAGTCCGACTGGGAGGAGGGGAGCCGGGCATGGCGGCCAGAGGTCGGATCGTGAGCAGGAAAGCAGGCCACCACTTGGAGCCGGCAACAGTGAGGAGGAGGCTGCGGTGACGAGGAGGACGGAGCGGCTGAGGGACATCGTGCTCCCACTGCCACTGGAAGCCATTGTATTGACTTCCTGAACGCGGCGCTGTATGAATAGCTGACGCGTCCCTACAGGGAGTAAGCATTCCATTGTAATTGTACTTGTACTGGTTACTATGGCAAATAAAATTGAATTGAATTGAATTGAATTGAATTTTGTCCAGTGGTTTCAAGAGTGACCTACAGCAGCCCTTTGATGACCACCGTTTAGGCCGCTCTACATCCAGTACCAGTTGGTGGAGAGAGTACGGTCACGTCAGCTCTTGGGCAAGTTGTGTAGCTGCGTGAAGGTGAAAATCCTGGCTCCAATTTTTGTTTAACGCTCAAGCCACAGTTACAGACAAAAGTGCTAATTCAAATCAAAGGTGGCAGCACAACAGAGACGGTTGACAGGATTTGATTAAGTAAATAGTGTTCCTGTATACGCTTTACAGGCATTCAGGGAAACAATTTTGTTTCCACAGAATTAGACCCCCATTTTTACCCTGTCTGCCTGGCATAAAGGGTGTGGGCGGGGTGTTAAAATGGCAGTCGGGCGATTATGCTGCACGTTGGTTGGCAGGGACTGCGCCCACTGCAGGCCGACGGGTTCCTCATCAATATTCAAAAGTGGGGGTTCAATGACATAATTCAGACCCTGACACGAAGAGGCTAGTTAAGTTTCGTTTTTAAATTTTATTTAATCTATCCTTGCGGGCCAGTGGGAGCAGGAATTCTCCTGTGTCCTGGGCTTCCCCACCTTCTCCGCACTCCCTTCCTGACTGCTGGGGACTGTTCCCTGGTGGCGGCCTCCTGCCACCCAAAATCCCGTTCCCGCTGGGTGTGAGCACTGCCAATTTTAAATGAGGCCCAGGAGTTAAAATGGCCTGGACCTCACGCTGGCACCTCCATGGGCGCTTGCCTCCCACCCTGGCCCCCGCTGCTGCCAAGTTAAAATCGGGGCTTTAGTTACTACTAACCCGAGCTATATATCAGACACCAGAATATTTTTAAAAATCAGACCATCATTCAACAAATTTATTATTGATCAAAATTTTAGTCAATAAACTGGTTGATGCTTGTGAATTGCTGGAAGTGCTCAAACTCTGCTATTGACCAGAACCACTTTAGTTGACAAATTGTGATTGTTTTACTCCTCGCTGTATAGGGCTCCATCCAGTGACACAGCGAGGCAGATTTGGATGGCCTGCAGCGAGCTCTTTCTCGCCTCAGTAGAGGAGTTCCAAAAGACAAAACATGAAGGGCGAGTCCCGATATATATGGGAGCCCAGAAATCACGTGGCCACACCACCGGCGATTTGGAAGCAGCTTTTGAAACATAAAAGGGGCAAAAAACAAATCGTCCACCGAGCCCCTCGTCGTGTCTGAGCTGCTGCGGCATTCTGAGTCCAGCAGCAGAGGAGTGGTTGATTGGGTTCATCATCACCGCTCCCCCCCCCCAATCTGCTCACTTAAGGTCAGAGTTCAAAACGTCATTTGTTCTTTGTTTCCAGGTTTTAAAAAGAGAGACTTGGGGAGTGACACATTGGAGTATTTTGACAAATTAGTGAAGTAGTATATGCAAAATGATATTTATTTTAATAAAGTTCAAGCCTTCATTCAAGGCCATTCACAAGTTATAGTAAAGCGAGAAGATGATGCAATATTTACTACCATTGTATGTAATTTTGGTGGTGCTGGAAAGGAATGCTCCCTCAGTACTTTAATAGCCCTCACAAGAGATATTCCTGATCATATACTTACAACTTGGCGACATTTTATTGACCAAATTTAACAGGCCGAGAGAAAAAAATTACAAAGTTTAGAGCCTGATTTCAGGGTAGTAAGGCTCCTTCATAGACATCACAGGAATGGCAGAGGGATGGGCTGAGACACACATATACAGAGGAGAGGCTGTAAGAGGGTGATACAGAGAGTGAAAGAAAGGGATATAAACATACTCTCAGAGTGAAAGAAAGATTGAAAGAGAATGAGTCACAGATACAGAGAAAGAGAGGCAGGGAAGAGCGCGAGAGCGAGCGAGAAGCAGACACTGAGAGACAGACAGAGTGAGAGACACAGCAGTCGTCATGAGCTCCTTAACACAGTAAATGCAAGGCTGCAGGATTGCTCTGCGGGCCCCTTAGTGATTGATTTCAGTAATGACAGGGCTTTGTGACTTTTCAGCAGCGAGTAATAGCTGGGTGAATAGGGAGAGGAAGGCCCTCGCTGCGCAAATGAATTACTAATGAATCTGCTGCTCTTTAAAGGACAATGCTTTTCTGGTTTGTCCCTTTTTAATTTCTTCACCACACCGTGTCATCAGAATATTGAAAGTGCTTACTGCTAACCACTATTTATTGGTTAGTAGTCCAGTTTAGATACAACGTACTGTGAATGGCTTTGGCTTAGGATTAAACATAACACTCTTCCTCAGGCGTTTTGTATGATTTGAGATTTTAACGCTTAAGACACTGCCAACTGGTATCAGTAATCCTTCGGGATTGTTTGCAAGTTGAAATAAAGAGGTTGTGTAAGCCACTTCAATGGCTCTGTTGGCAGGGATAAGGTGTAGCTGAGCCATACAGGCCCAGACCACCCTAGGTTAGATTCCCAGTCTGTGCAGAATTAGCTGATTTCAACAAGGGCGTGAAGAATGTTATCATTGGCTCTCGGGCTAAGAAGGCGGGAAAGACAGTTTGATTTCCTGCTCCTGATCGTTGCCCAGTGATACCTGCTGGAAAGTGTGCATGCACGATGGTTGGTGAGGACTAGTCAGGCCTGGCTGTGATCCTTCCTCCACCTCCCTGCCAATACTCATCATCCAGGATTACAAATGAAGAGTGGTCATGTGGGTGAGGTACTGGAGACCTGCCAGTGCACATGGAAGCGTAGCCCACAACTGTTGGATGCATGCCCACGCTGCCGTTTCTTCTTCAACAGCACATCCCAAACCTGCGCCTTCTACCACCTAGAAGGACAAGGGCAGCAGGCGCATGGGAACACCGCCACCTCCAAGCTCCCTTCCAAGTCACACATCATCCTGACTTGGAAATATATCACCGTTCCTTCATCGTCGCTGGGTCAAAATCCTGGAACTCCCTCCCTAACAAGCACTGTGGGAGTACATTCACCACACGGACTGCAGAGGTTCAAGAAGGCGGCTCACCACCACCTTCTCATGGGCAATTAGGGATGGCCAATAAATGCTGGCTTGTGAGCCTAGACAGTTAGTGCCAACAGGCTATTATTATACCATGGAAGGCATCAGATAGATCCATGCCGGATTTTGTCCTTCCACCATTATCCACAAGTGCTCTTCCCAGCATGGATCACTGGATAACAAACAGCAGCAGATTGGTTAAATAAGAGGTGCTGAGGCCAACTGTAATGCCCACACCAGTGCCCCAACAGAGATCAGCTAGCTCAGCACAGACCGAGGATTTAATCCGTGATCACCCTGGTCCAGTGTCGGGGTGAGGGTGGCGGGCATAGCTTTTGCCTTGACTCACCTCTGTATAGCTGTGGTCCAGGGTGGTGATTTCCTGACCAGCGCTACCTGTGAGCTCTCCTCCTCACCAGGAGTGCCTAATTGGGATCAGAATTGTCAACATTTTTAAAAATTGGCCTGTGAGAGAAAAAGAAAGACTTGCCTTTCATGACCTCAGGATGTCCCAAAGTGCTTTACAGCCAATAAAGTACTTTTGAAGTGTAGTCACTGTTGTAATGTAGGAAACATGGCATTGAATTTGAGCAAGCTCTCACAAACAGCAATTAAATAAATGACCAGATCATCTGTTTTTAGGTGTTGGTTGAGGGATAAATGTTGGCCAGAACACCGAGGAGGACTCCCCTGCTCTTCTTCAAGATACTTGCATGGGATATTTTTTTACATCCACCTGAGAGAGCAGACAGGGCCTCAGATTAACATCTCATTTGAAAGACGGCATCGCTGACAGTGCAGCACTCCCTCAGGACTGCATTGGTCTATATGCTCAAGTTCCTGGAGTAAGGCTTGAACCCACAACCTTCTGACTCAAAAGTAAGTGGGCTACTACTGAGCCACAGATGACACCTTAAGAGCAAAGAGCATACGTGAAGTCCCCAACTGTAGTGAAAACAAACATAGTTTGTTCACAGGAACGGTAGCATAGTGGTTATGTTACTGAACTAGTAATCCAAGAGGCCTGGACTAATGATCCAGAGACGTGAGTTCAAATCTCACCATGACAGCTTGTGGAATTTAAATTCACTTAACTAAAAAAAATCTGGAATAAAAAAAAAACTAGTATCAGTAATGGTGACCATGAAACTATTGGATTGTGGTAAAAACCCATCTGGTTCCTTACCTGGTCTGGCCTATGTGTGACTCCAAACCCACAACAATGTGGTTGACTCTTAACTGCCCTCTGAAATGGCCTCGCAAGCCACTCAGTAACAAACCGCTATAAAATGCAATAGTAAGAATGATACCCGGCATCGGACACGACAACGGCACACCCAGCCCAGTCAACCCTGCAAAGTCCTCCTCACTAACATCTGGGGACTTGTGCCAAAATTGGGAGAGCTGTCCCACAGACTAGTCAAGCAACAGCCTGACATAGTTATGCTCACAGAATTATACCTTTCAGCCAACGCCCCAGACTCCTCCATCACCATCCCTGGGTATGTTCTGTCCCATCGCCAGGACAGACCCACCAGAGGTGGCGACACAGTGGTATAGTCAGGAGGAAGTGGCCCTGGGAGTCCTCAACATTGACTCCGAACTCCATGAAGTCTCATGGGTTCAGGTCAAGCATGGGCAAGGAAACCTCCTGCTGATTACCACCTACCGCCCTCCCTCAGCTGATGAATCAGTACTCCTCCATGTTGAACACCACTTGGAAGAAGCACTGAAGATAGCAAGGATGCAGAATGTACTCAGGGTGGGCAGAATGTACTTCAATGTCCATCACCAAGAGTGGCTCGGTAGCACCACTGCTGGCCGAATCCTGAAGGACATTGCTGCCAGACTGGACCTACGGCAGGTGGTGAGTGAACCAACACGAGAAAAAACCTACTTGATCTCGTCCTCACCAATCTACCTGTTGCAGATGCATCTGTCCATGACAGCATTGGTAGCAGTGACCACCACACAGTCCTTGTGGAGACGAAGTCCTGCCTTCACACTGAGGACACCCTCCATTGTGTTGTGTGGCACTACCATTGTGCTAAATGGGATAGATTCAGAACAGATCTAGCAGCTCAAAATTGGCCATTAATGAGGCACTGTGGGCCATCAGCAGCAGCAGAACTGTATTCCACCACAATCTGTAACCTCATGGCCCGGCATATCCCTTACTCTACCATTACCATCAAGCCAGGGGACCAACCCCGGTTCAATAAGGAGTGTAGAAGAGCATGCCAGGAGCAGCACCAGGTGTACCTAAAACTGAGTTGCCAACCTGGGGAAGCTGCAACACAGGACTATATGCATGCTAAACAGCAGAAGCAGCATGCTATAGACAGAGCTAAGCAATCCCACAATCAATGGATCAGATCAAAGCTCTGCAGTCCTGCCAGTCGTGAATGGTGGACAATTAAACAACTAACGGCAGGAGGAGACTTCATGAGTATCCCCATGCTCAATGATGGCGGAGCCCAGCACGTTGAGTGCAAAAGACAAGGCTGAAGCATTTGCAACTATCTTCAGCCAAAAGTGCCGAGTGGATGATCCATCTCAGCCTCCTCCTAAGGTCCCCACCATCACAGAAGCCAGTCTTCAGCCAATTCGATTCACTCCACGTGATATCAAGACACGGCTGAGCGCACTGGATACAACAAAGGCTATGGGCCCCGACAACATCCTGGCTGTCGTGCTAAAAACTTGTGCTCCAGAACTAGCCACACCTCTAGCCAAGCTGTTCCAGTACAGCTACAACACTGGCATCTACCTGACAATGTGGAAAACTGCCCAGGTATGTCCTGTCAACAAAAAGCAGGACAAATCCAATCCAGCCAATTACCGCCCCATCAGTCTACTCTCAATCATCAGCAAAGTGATGGAAGGTGTCGTCGACATTGCTATCAAGCAGCACTTACTCACCAATAACCTGCCCACAGATGCCCAGTTTGGGTTCTGCCAGGACCACACGGCTCCCGAAATCATTACAGCCTTGGTCCAAACACGGACAAAAGAGCTGAATTCCAGAGGTGAGGTGAGAGTGACTGCCCTTGACATCAAGGCAGCATTTGACCGAGTGTGACATCAAGGAGCCCTAATGAAATTGAAGTCAGTGGGAATCAGGGGGAAAACTCTCCACTGGCTGGAGTCATACCTAGCACAAATGAAGATGGTTGTGGTTGTTCGAGGTCAATCATCTCAGCCCCAGGACATCGCAGCAGGAGTTCCTCAGAGCAGTGTCCTAGGCCGAACCATCTTCAGTTGCTTCATAGTGACCTTCCCTCCATCATAAGATCAGAAGTGTGGATGTTAGCTGATGATTACAGTGTTCAGTTCTATTCACAACTCCTCAGATAATGAAGCAGTCCATGCCCGCATTCAGCAAGACCTGGACAACATTCAGGCTTGGGCTGATAAGTGGCAAGTAACATTGGTGCCACACAAGTGCCAGGCAATGACTATCTCCAACAAACGAGAGTCTAACCACCGCCCCTTGATGGCATTGCCATCGCCAAATCCCCCACCATCAACATCCTGGGGGTCAGCATTGACCAGAAACTTAACTGGATCGGCCACATAAATACTGTGGCCACAAGAGCAGGTCAGAGGCTAGGTATTCTGCGGCGAGTGTCTCATCTCCTGACTCTCCAAAGCCTTTCCACCATCTACAAGGCACAAGTCAGGAGTGTGATGGAATACTCTCCACTTGACTGGATGAGTGCAGCTCCAAAGGCACTCAAGAAGCTCGACACCATCCAGGACAAAGTAGCCGCCTGATTGGCACCCCATCGACCACCTTAAACATTCACCCCCTCCACCACCGACGTACCGTGGCTGCAGTGTGTACCATCTACAAGATGCACTGCAGCAACTTGCCAAGGCTTCTTTGACAGCACCTCCCAAACTCGCAACCTCTACCACCTAGAAGGACAAGGGCAGCAGGCGCATGGGAACACCATCACCTGCAAGTTCCCCTCCAAGTTACACACCATCCTGACTTGGAAATATATCGTTCGTTCGTTCATCGTCGCTGGGTCAAAATCCTGGAATTCCCTCCCTGACAGCACTGTGGAAATACCTTCACTACACGGACTGCAGCAGTTCAAGAAGGCGGCTCAGCACCAACCTCTCAAGGGCAATTATGGATGGGCAATAAACGCTGGCCTTGCCAGTGATGCCCACATCCCAGGAACAATTTTTTTTTTTAAAGCAGCAAACTGTCATGTAGGCCGCAGGGGATCTTCGTATGGCATTCATTTAAAAGAAAGTATTTGTTCTCGGATGTGGGCAATGGTGGCTCGGCTGCATTTATTGCCCATCCCTAGTTGCCCTGAGAAGGTGGTGGTGAGCTTTCTTGACCCACTGAAGTGCTTGTGGTGATGATTGCTCCCACAATTGTGACAGCTAGGGAATTCTAGGATATTGACCCAGCAATCATGAAGGAACAGTGATATACGTCCAAGTCAGGATGCTGTGTGGCTGCTGTTCCCAGAACATTGCTGCTGTTTTCCTTTTGAGCAGTAGAGGCCACTTTGTTCTTTTCTTCTTTTCCTAGACTCTCTCTTGTTTTTCTCTTTCTTTCATTTCCCTTTATTTTAGAACTCCCTCTTCGCAGCCCTCCTGAATGACCAGATTTGCAACTGGTGAGTAACGGGCAACTATTTAGGCAGGGCTCACCCACAGCTCACAGCAGTAATGAAAGCCCGCTATCAAAACTATACAGCCTACAATTTTAGTAGGAAGCTTACACTACTGCCACAAATGCTGGTACCTTGCATTCATGTGGTCACATAAGAACATAAGAAAGGTCAATGTTTAGAGGAGAACACTGGCCTGATAATCTCATTTCCTATTGTAGCCTAGCATCCCGCTAAAGTCTGCAGGGTAGGTTTTGGTCTATGTCCGTTTTTGGGCCCAGACTCAGTGTTGGACGAACAGTGCCCGCCCGAACCAGCACGATCAGCCGGCGCTGGTCATGCCTCCACAGGCAGCTTGCCCGAGCAAAGACATCGGTATCGGGCCGCCTGCCTCACCAGCAGCGGCCCTCGGGTGAGACCCAGGATGGCGGACTGGAGCGGGCTATGTGACTCCTGTGGAGTTAGGGGAAAAAAATCCTCTGGAGCCTGGAGGAGGATCCTGCAGACTGCACAGGATGGGTTTTTTTTCCAACAAAAGTTTCTTTTTAAAAACTTAACCAGAATTAGTGGCTGTGGGGGCCGCTGAAGAATCCAGAGTGTGGCGAGAACAGTGTCAGCCCCGTTCATCGCCGGCTAGTTTCTTGGTGGGATCCTTCAACAGGTGCCTAATTTATATATTTAAGGTGCTTAACGCCTGCTTTAGCGGCGGCTGAGGTATGGCTCCGCAGGCACAGGCTGGGAAAATCCTTCCTTTTGATCTCCTGCGGCTAGATGCAGGAGTATTCATTTCATGTCGGAGAATACTGAGCTCCCCCATTAGCTCAGCTGATTAAGGCAGTGAGTAGCTGATCTATACAGACCAGCAATGGCCCAGGCTTGACTCATTACCCATGCTGTGTCTGCTGATCTCAGCAGGGTAGCAGTAAGGGTGCCACAATTGCTCTCCTCAGATTAGGAAAGGTGGAGGGGGGTGGTTGGCGGTGAATGGGGGAGTGGATTAGCCATGCTACCCGCCTCTGATCGCTATCCAGCAATCCATGCCAGAAATGCCCCAAGTGGGGGATGTTGGTGGAGGACAGGATCAGGTACGGCTGTGTGATGCCCCTTGTGGTTGATTGCTCTGCCAACCATCACCATAAAGACGTAATGGGGGAAAAATTCGGTTGGTTAGCGCCACCGTTAGCGCCTCCGGGGGGGGGGGGATGCTAATGGGGCGCTAGGAACTTAGCGCCCGAGTGCAGCGATTTTAGCAGCGCTCGCGAAGTTGACCAGTCGATTTGCGGCAGCGCTAAACACTACCACCACAATCTCCTGCGCCCACAGATTGTGACGTCAGTCGAGCGTGCAATGCCCCGGTAGCGCCCCAGACCGGATATTGAGTCATGCCCCCTGCCTTAGCGCCTGCCGCTAGGAATGACAGGTAGAGGGGAACGTTTTCAAGTCGGGAAGGGGCTGGGGGAGCGCTATTTAAAGACGGGCGCTTCCTGCCTTTTCTTGTCGGCAAAATTTTTGGTTTTAACGCTGTCCTAAGGAGCTTTGGCCCTCAGCACCACTTTTGAGGTTCCTAAGTGCCGAGCTTTTTCCGTGGGCCTATCCATTAGTGCTTCCAACACAATTGCTTTTGAGGTCTTTCCAGGCCGAGATTCAAGGCTGCAATGAGCAGGGAATGGCTGGCCAGCAAGATGGCCCCTCTCCTTTAAGAACTGGATGGCGCCAGTCTGTTTGGCTTTCATGGCAATTGGCATCGCCTGAGCTTCGGTAGCATTCTGAGGTAGCGCCTCGCTCCCTGATGTTTGCGCCTTAAGAGAGGTGTGTAGCGCCTGATTTAGCGCTCAAATCACCTCCAGGGGAGAGAGGAAAATTTTGCAGTCGGAGGCGATAATTAGCACCGGGCGCTAAACTTTGCGCCCGGTCGATATTAGCGCCCTGAAATGGGCGATTCCGAATTTTACCCCCAATGTGTTCTGCATTCAAGCTCGGAGTAAATGCCTTCGAGGGAGGTGGGGTGGGAATGGGTGAGAAGTGGAGGCAGAAACAAAGCTAAAAGTAAAATCCACTGAGAGAGGGTGATGCTAAACATCTGAAGCTCTAGTTGTGACTCTAGGAATGTTAAATCCTTTAAAACAGTCTCGCCTCTCACTGTAGGAGCACAAAATACGATAAAGGGAATAAAACTGCATAAATAAAAGATTAGCCCTTTCTATTTCCTGAAGCCCATTGAAATCTTCCAGCAAAGCTCGGATCTCTGCAAAGTGATTTGTTAATATTATTCATAATGTACTGATTTACCATAAATCAGCATGAAAATTAACATTACTGATTTGGCCTCTTTTCCATCTGCAGTGTTCAGTACACTTAGCAATTTGTACCAAGATAAACGGCATTGATTCACTGTACTGCACAATCAGTGCCAGCAACAACTGGGGAACAGCACCAAAGGGAATTTTAAATGTGTATTGGGACAAAATGCACATATTAGGAAAATTCTATGTTTTGGGGGTTAGTTAGAATTTGAAAAACATTTATCTCTTTAAAAAGGCATGTGCGTTTGTACATGTACTTCCAGATAAATATGACACCATTTTGCAAATCTCTGGAAACGGTCTCCTTCGTTCATGGCCGGTCTGGAGACTGAAAGGCAGTAAACTCGGGGAGATGAAGCTTGGTTTTTAAATTTATATGCATTCACAAAAAAAAATCAATAATTGAATGTCAAGTATCTGAGTTCCTTGGTGGTCGATCTGAGGGTGGGCGAGGGAAGAAATGCAGGCATTCTCCTGAGGCCGAGGGAAGGTCTTTCTACTCAAGCAACAGACTTTCTTTTTCTCTTTCTCTTCTCTTTATTTCTCATTCCCGCCATCATTTTAACTTCTTCCGCAGGTACATGTTATATTGGTGTGGTAGTGTCGTGGTTACTTTACTGGACAGTAATCCAAAGGCCTTGACTAATAATCCAGAGAACGTAAATTCAAAATCACGGTGGTTTGGGAATTTGAATTCAGTTTAAAAAAAATCTGGAAATGAAAAAAAAACGCTGGTACCAGTAAGAGCGACCATGATTGTCATAAAAAACAATGTCCTTAAGGGGAAGGAAAACTGCCGAATTAACCTGGTCTGGCTGGCCTATATGTGTCTGCAGTCCCGTGCCAACATGGTCAATGGTGTCAGCCGTAGCTCAGTGTTAGCAGTCTCGCCTGTGCCAGAAGGTCGTGGGTTCAAGTCCTATCCCAGATTCTTGAGCACAGAAAGCTAGGCTGACACTCCAGTGCAGTACTGAGGGAGTGCTGCACTGTCGGAGGTGCCGTCTTTTGGATGAGACATTAAACCGAGGCCCCGTCTGCCCTCTCAGGTGGATGCAAAAGATCCCGTGGCATTATTTCGAATAAGAGCAGGGGAGTTATCCCTGGTGTCCTGGCCAATATTTATCTCTCAACCAACATCAATAAAACAGATTATCTGGTCAATATCTCATTGCTGTTCATGGGAGGTTGCTGTGCACAAGCTGGCTGTCACGTTTCTTACATTAAACAGTGACTACACTTCAAAAGTATTTCATTGACTGTAAAGTGCTTTGGGATGTCCTGAGGTTGTGCAAGGTGCTTTTTGCAAGTCTTTCTTTCTTTTTAATGCCTTTTGAAGTGGCTTAGCAAGCCTCTCAGGTGTACCAAACCTGGCAAGTAGGAATGGGCAATAAATGCCAGTCTTGCCAGCAACATCCATATCCTGAGAATGATTTTTTTTTAATTTATAGATTGATACATACTTCCATACATGTTGGTAACTGGGGTGTAGTCAGCTGTGTGAATTATACACAGATCTGTACATTTTTCAATCTCCTTGGATGGCACATCAGCCAGATGACTGCAACAGCTGATCTGCTGCCTCAAGAGATCAAATTTCCCTTGAGGCAGCAAAGGGAACGAAAAGGCAAGTAGAAGTAATGGGCTCAAGTCTGGAGTGACAGCCAAAATGCACACGCAAATGGACACAGAGGGAATTCAAGTTACGTAGGCATCGCACAGATTAGGCGAGACATGTCACAGCCATAAAGAGAGGCTAGGGAGATTTTTATTTTATTCGTTTATAGGATGTGGGCGTCACTGGCAAGGCCAGCTTTTATTGCCCATCCCCAATTGCCCTCGAGGTGGTGGTGAGCTGCTTCTTGAACCATAGAAACATAGAAGGTAGCAGCAGGAGTAGGCCATTCGGCCCCTCGAGCCTGCTCCGCCATTCAATGTGATCATGGCTGATCATCCAAATTCAGTACCCTGTCCCTGCCTTCTCCCCATATCCCTTAATCCCTTTAGCCTTAAGAAATATATCCAACTCCTTCTTGAATATATTTAATGAATTGGCCTCTGCTGCCTTCTGTGGCAGAGAATTCCACAGGTTCACCACTCTCTGGGTGAAGAAATTCCTCCTCATTTCTGTCCTAAATGGCATACCCTTTACCCTTAGGCTGTGACCCCTGGTTCTGGACTCCCCGACCATCAGGAACATCCCTTCCTGCATCTAGTCTGTCCAGACCTGTCAGAATTTTATAAGTTTCAATGAGATCCCCTCTCATTCTTCTAAACTCCAGCGAGTACAAGCCCAATCGACCCAATCTCTCCTCATACGTCATTCCTGCCATCCCAGGTATCAGCCTGGTGAATCTTCGCTGAACTCCTTCCATGGCAAGAACATCCTTCCTCAGATAAGGTGACCAAAACTGCACACAATACTCCAGATGTGGTCTCACCAAGGCCCTGTACAACTGCAGCAAGACATCCTTGTTCCTGTACTCAAAGCCTCTCGCTACGAAGGCCAATATACCATTTGCCTTCTTAACCATCTGCTGCACCTGCATGCTTACCTTCAGTGACTGGTGCACAAGGACACCCAGGTCTCGTTGCATTTCCCCTTCTCCCAATCTATTGCCATTCAGATAATAATCTGCCTTCCTGTTTTTGCCACCAAAGTGGATAACCTCACGTTTATCCATGTTATATTGCATCTGCCATGCTTCTGCCCAATCACCCAACCTGTCCAAATCATCCTGGAGTTTCTCGGCATCCTCCTCACAGCACACACGCCCACCCAGCTTTGTGTCGTCTGCAAATTTGGAGATATTACATCTAGTTCCCTCGTCTAGATCATTAATATATATTGTGAATAGCTGGGGTCCAAGGACCGATCCCTGCGGTACCCCACTAGTCACTGCCTGCCACTCGGAAAAAGACCCGTTTATTCCAACTCTTTGCTTTCTGTCTGCCAACCAGTTTTCTATCCAAGTCAATACCTTGCCCCCAATACCATGTGCATTAACTTTACACGCTAACCTCTTATGCGGGACTTTATCGAAAGCCTTCTGAAAGTCCAAATATACCACATCCACTGGTTCTCCCTTATCTATTTTACCAGTTACAAGAACCGCTGCACTCCGTGTGGTGAAGGCACTCCCATAGTGCTGTTAGGTAAGGAGTTCCAGGATTTTGACCCAGCGACGATGAAGGATTGGCGATATAGTTCCAAGTCAGGATGATGTGTGACTTGGAGGGGAGCTTGGAGGTGGTGGTGTTCTCATGGGCCTGCTGACCTTGTCCTTCTAGGTGGAAGAGGTTGCGGGTTTGGGAGGTGCTGCCGAAGAAACCTTGGTGAGTTGCTGCAGTGCATCTTGTAGATGGTACACACTGCAGCCACGGTATGCCGGTGGTGGAGGGAGTGAATGTTTAAGGTGGTGGATGGGGTGCCAATCAAGCGGGCTGTTTTGTCCTGGATGGTGTCGAGCTTCTTGAGTGTTGTTGGAGCTGCACTCATCCAGGCAAGTGGAGAGTAATCCATCACACTCCTTACTTGTGCCTTGTGGATGGTGGAAAGGCTTTGGGGAGTCAGGAGGTGAGATGAGGAGATGATATGAAACTGTCCCAAGTTAAAGTTTATGGGGCTATAGTGGGATGAAGCCAACTTGTAGACAGTGTGAAATCAGATTAGAGTGTCCACAAACCAATGTCCAGGTTTGGAGTCAGTTGCAAAAGCGAGGACGGATCTAGGAACTGTTCGAGGGGGAAGAACATTAGCTGAAGTGCTGGCAGAGGTTGTCCGGTGGATTCAGATGGCCGAGTAGACATGGCGAGTCGACCATCAGCTAGCAAAGGTTGATCCTGGGGTCCCCCAGGAGGTACGTAGTGGCCTCAGGGTTTTGCAATGGGCATTGGCAGATCTGGTAGACCAATGGAGGAGTGAGGAGCAGTGGGAGTGAAACACAAGGACTAAGAGCAGTGAAGACCAGGGAATCAGGAGAGGGTGAAATTGCAGCTGCTCCACTCCTTGATGATCTTCCCACTGCCAGTCCTGGCTGCAGCTCAAATCTCAAGCTGCTGCTCTGCTCTATGCTATGCCTGCAGCACAGAGTGGGCTCCCAGAGTGAACCCGCAGAGTCAGGTAGAAGTTGCAGATCATTGAGGAGGGAGAATGTCTGTGTGAACTGGGGAGGGCTCTGTGAAACAGGGGTGCACTAGGTGAAGTCCTCCTGTCAATTGGTTACTGGAAGGGGTACAGTGATTGTTATAAATCTCATCATCAAGAAACTGCTTATGAAATAACACTGGACGGCCAGCTGGTGGCGCCGTCCAAGGAGTATAAATACTCGGGCGTGGGCCCCAGCTACCAGGGACATTTTGTAAGACAAGGAGCTAGTGAAATACAACTAGACTTCCATGTTCTGAAACAAGTTGATTAAAGCCTTGCTTTATGCTTAAACCAAGTGCGTAGTGAGTTTTATTAAGTCAGTGATATTGTGAATTGGGGGTTAAAGTGAAAGGGGAGGAGTGCCTCTATGAACTGGGTGGGGGGATAAAGGGCAAGAATGCCTCTGTGAAAGGGGCGAAAGTGCCTCTTTCAAGAGGAGAGTGATAATCTAGTTGTCCAATTGAAATTGCTGATTAGCCTAAGGTGACACCATTTTAGCCACATGCCCTAACTATAGTATAAAACACCTTACATACATGCACACATTACAGATAAGTGTTTATATTTACTTAACACCCAACATAGACACATAGAAACATAGAAGATAGGAGCAGGAGTAGGCCATTTGGCCCTTCGAGCCTGCTCCGCCATTCAATTAGATCATGGTTGATCATCCAAATTCAGTACCCTGTCCCTGCCTTCTCCCCATATCCCTTGATCCCTTTAGCCTTAAGAAATATATCCAACTCTTTTTTGAATATATTTAATGAACTGGCCTCCACCGCCCTCTGTGGCAGAGAATTCCAGAGGTTCACCACTCTCTGGGTGAAGAAATTCCTCCTCATTTCAGTCCTAAATGGCTTACCCCTTATCCTTAGACTATGACCCCTGGTTCTGGACTCCCCGGCCATCATAAACATCCTTCCTGCATCTAGTCTGTCCAGGCCTGACAGAATTTTATAGGTTTCGATGAGATCCCCTCGCAATCTTCTAAACTCCAGTGAGTATAAGCCCAATCGACACAATCTCTCCTCATACGTCATTCCTGCCATCCCAGGTATCGGCCTGGTGAATCTTTGCTGCACTCCTTCCATGGCAAGAACGTCCTTCCTCAGGTAAGGCGACCAAAACTGCACACAATACTCAAGGTGCGGTCTCACCAAGGCCCTGTACAACTGTAGCAAGACATCCTTGTTCCTGTACTTGAACCCTTTTGTTACGAAGGCCAACATACCATTTGGCTTCTTAACCGCCTGCTGCACCTGCATGCTTACCTTCAGCGACTGGTGCACAAGAACACCCAGGTCTCTTTGCACTTCCTCTTCTCCCAATCTATTGCCATTCAAGTAATAATCTGCCTTCCTGTTTTTGCCACCAAAGTGGATAACCTCACATTTATCCACATTATAGTGCATTTGCCATGTTTCTGCCCAATCACCCAACCTGTCCAAATCGTACTGGAGTTTCACGACATCCTCCTCACAGCTTACCCTCCCACCCAGCTTTATGTCGTCTGCAAATCTGGAGATATTACATCCAATTCCCTCGTCCAGATCATTAATATATATTGTGAACAGCTGGGGTCCTAGGACCAATCCTTGCGGTACCCCACTAGTCACTGCCTGCCACTCGGAAAACGACCCGTTTATTCCAACTCTTTGCTTTCTGTATTCAGTAACCAAGGAAGTACAGCATTTTACCAACAAGTGGCTCAGAGGTAAGAGTGCTACCCACTAAGTGGGCCTGTTGAATATAGATAAACCCGCAAGTCATATTTTTCCTGTAATTTTTGGGTTAAAAATCTATCAATTATGAAGTGAACATGTATTTTAAAATGAACTAGAATACATCCTAATTCATTTAAAAATTGAACATTTTCCAGCGGAGGCGGGGTGGGGGGGGGAGATTCTCCTATACCCCACCCCCACCCCCTCGAGAAAGGTGCTGGAGTTGGGTGCAGGTGAGTGACGCCAGCAATTGGAAGAAATTTTCTACAATTTGAAATTTTCTGCCTACAGCTCTGATTGTAGCAGAAGTGGATTAGGAGCTTTATTCCAAATAATTCTCTCAAATAAAGCTAATGTAGCCAAAGAAAGTACTGAAACTTATACTGTATTTATAGTATAGAGTCACATTTCAAGGTTTTCACACTCATTTTATCTTTATTCATGTTAAAGCCACTACTGTTATAATGCAGAGTGATTTCAATAGCAGGAAGGAAAAAGCAGATTTCCATCTTTTAGGTGAGACATTAAACCGAGGCCCTATTTGCCCTCGCAGGTGGACGAAAGAGATCGCACAGCAATATTTGAAGAGGCGCAGATGGGTTCTCCTGGTGCCCTGGCCAATATTTATCCTTCAATCAAAATCACTAAAACAGGTTACTGGACTAGCAATACAGAGGCCTGGACTAACAATCCAGCAAACTTCAGTTTAAATCCCACCATAGCAGTTTTTGAGAACTTGAATTCAGCTAAAATAAAAGCCGGAAATAAAATCCGGTATCAGCAAAAGTGACCATGATGCTGTCAATTGTCGTAAAAACCCAACTGGTTCACTAATGTCCTGTAGGGAAGGAAACCTGCCATCCTTACCTGGTCTGTGACTCCAGTCACACACCAATGTGGGTAACTCTTAATTGCCCTCTGGTCTAGCATCAAACCATTATTTCAGGGCAACTAGGGATGTGCATTAAATGCCGGCCTTGTCAGTGACGCCCACATCCCGAGAATGAATAAATTAAAAAAAAAGAATATCTGGTCATTTCTCTCGGTGCTTGCTTTGTGCAAATAGGCTGCTGCATCTCCCTACGTTACGACGTGACTACACTTCAAAAGAACTTCATTGGATGTTAAGTGTTTTGGGATGTCCTGAGGTCATGATAGGTGCTACAGGAATGCATGGCAACTGCCAGCCTTAAGCCCCCCCACTCTCACTCACCCTGCATCTGGAGTGGATTTCCATTTACTTGTGCCAAGGCGCTCTTGCTAAATAATGAAATTTGGCAGAATAAAATGGGGGAGAAATTCGGTGGAGCCGCAAACGGGGCGCCAAGCTCGCCTGGGCGCCAGAATTAGCGTAGCGATCGGAGCAGTTGCGACCGCCGGAAATTCAGCTTGAACGCCCCAAGAGGGACACGGGGCGAGGCTTGAGGCGCTCCGCGTCCCTCTTAGGGCGCTGAAACTGAATATCGCAGCACAACGTGCCATAGCGCCACACGCTGTGGCACGGCGCGCTGCGGTACTGCAGGCCTTCCTCCCATTCTTAAGGGGGGGGCCTGCACCAGCGCGATCAGAGATCGCGAGTGCCGGCAAAAGAGCCCAGCACCGAGGAGAAGTGCCGGGCTCTCGGAAAACAACCGGCACTGCCGCGGGGGGAGAACAAGAGGCTGGGGACGGAGGTGCTGGCAGGCGGTCGCCGAAAGAACGGCCGCCCCGCACCTCCACCTTAATTTGCGCCACTGCCGCCACAGGTAGGCCCCGTGAACCGGGCGCGATTTGCGAACGGCGCTACAGAGGCGGGCGCTACCGAATATCGAGATCGGGGCGGTAGCGGGCCGCTGCGCACACCAATGACGTCATCGGTGGCGGCGCAGCGCAACAGGCTAACGCCGCCATTAGCGCCCCAGCTAAATATCGCGGGAGGCGTGGCCAGTGGCGCTAAAGCCACTGAGTGCCCTCTTTAGGCGCTAACTGGTGGCGCAGCCCACCGAATTTCTAGGCCAATGTGTTTTAAAAGAAGTTTTTCAAACCTTTACCAACACTCCCCTGTTGGCTCAGTGGGTGAGTTTACCAGTGCGGTACAGATAAGAGACGGTCCCAGATTTGATTTTTGGTCACTGTTGAGTTAATGGATCTCAGTCAGGACTATGGGCCACAGTACAATGACTTGCTGGTCTCACACATGAAGCATAGTTCCTTGAGTGAGGAAGAGTTCCCTGAGCCCATGGCTTAAGGCTGGCAGTTGCCATGACTTTTAAGAAAGAATTTGCATTCACGTAGCGCCTATCATGACCTCAGGACATCCCAAAGCACTTAACATCCAATGAAGTTCTTTTGAAGTGTAGTCACGTTGTAATGTAGGGAGATGCGGCAGCCAATTTGCACAAAGCAAGATCTTACAAACAGCACCGAAAGGACCAGATATTCTTTTTTTGTTGTACTGCAGCATAAGTCACCTCCTGTAGGAGAGGAAGGGAGAAGGCTGTGGTGGCGGAGCAGGGAAGTTGTGTGCCATTGTCTTGCAAACTCAAGTGATATGATGGTACATACATTATGGGCTGGATTTTGTCAATGGGGGGCTTTTGGAGGTGGGACTCCCACTTTTTGGATTGTAGTCCCGCCTCCATTGACTTGTGGTCAACCCACAGTACTTTCCCTTGATTGACCTTGTTAAACCCGCCCAGCGGGCTCAGCAGGCCAATTAAGGGACACCTGGTTACTGGTGACGTCAGCGATTGACATTTCATCTGTCAAGAGCTTTTGACAGATGAAAAATCAGCGTTTGACAGCTCTGTGAAGCTGACAAACACTGACAATCTGTCTTCTAACTTGAGTCCTTCTACTCAGACCCAGTTAGAGAGCTCTCCAGACCAGAAAGCAGAGGCTGCAACTTTTGACAGTTCAGCGGCCATTCTGCTTTCTGCGCCGATGAGTTGAGGAACTCCCGAGAACTGAAGGGAGGAAGCCTGCAGGAGAAAGTAAAGGTAAGTAAAACTTATTAAAACACTTTACACTTACCTCATACACATGCACCCATCACTCACCTGCACAACGGACATCTCGACCCCTCCAACCCCTTCAGACCAACGGTCCGCCTCGCTAACTTGGCGTGGTTCGGAGCCATCGGGAAGCCCACACTTTAGGGCTAAAAATAGGGATTAGGCAAAAAACTGCCTGTTAACTAACTGTTAACAGGCAGTTAATTGGCACTAATCCCCTTCCCGCCTCGGGGAGGTGGCTCCCAGCACAGGTCGGGTACCCGCCTCCTGGGACATTGGCACAGAGGCGGGTTGGGGCGGGATGGGTTCCTGCCCCCTGATTCTGCAATTTTCCCACCACTCCCGCCTCCAAACCCGCCTCCTCGGGGCTTGGAAATTCGAGCCCAATGTTTTTAAAAACATTAGGTTCTCAGATATCCACTACCTACTTCACTGTGGGCGCAAGACATACAATCTACAGAATACATTGCAGCAACTCAGCAAGGTTACTTCAACAATACCTCCCTCCCCACGACTTCTGCCACTGAGAAGGGCAAGAGCAGCAACGTCATGGGAACACCATCACCTCCGAGTTTAACACCAGTCACACACCATCCTGACTTGGACATATATTGCCGTTACTTCATTTTCGCTGTGTCAATATCTGGGAATTCCCTACCGTTGTGAAAGCAACATCGCCACAGGGACTGCAGCAGCTCAAGGAGAAGCTCACAGCAGACACCCTTCTGTCATCTACTGACATTGTCTTCTCCACTGATGCAGTTCATAGCGATGAAAAGGCAAAGTCTGCAGTGACTTCTGGCATCTCCGCCTTTTAAACGACCAGCAGAAATCTTGGCTTTTTGCATTGTAATATTATAGTGGTCAACCAAATCATCCATTCCCACATTTACTGCTATCAATGGGGCGTTAGCAGCTAACAAGTTAACTTTCTTAGAAAACTCGACACTTTGCCCATGAAAATGTATAGGGGTAAGTGCGGGAATGTGCCCACCCAGTCCTCTGCCACTGACCGTGCCAAAGTTGGCAGGGGCAGGTCCCCTTAATTGTGAGATACCACTGGCGGGTGCCCACGTTCACAAGGCGGCTTATCTAGAGTGCCCACCTTGTGCCACAGACCAGAAAGTACGGTAGAAATTGCCAGTTCGGGTGGAGGGTGGGGGGTGGGGAGGAGAAAAGGATGGTAAGGTCCTTAAATATGCCCCCAGCAAACTCCTTAGTAAAGGGGTTGCAGAGTGTATTTTTCTTAAATATATACCTTGTTTTTTGGGGGCCCAGGCCATGACCCCAGGGGGGTCCCACCTGTTGACAAGCTGCGGTGGGAATGTGCCAGAGGATTTATCGCATTGTATTGAACAGTGTACATTTTCATGCTTT
Source organism: Somniosus microcephalus (assembly GCF_052327205.1). Taxonomy (NCBI): domain Eukaryota; kingdom Metazoa; phylum Chordata; class Chondrichthyes; order Squaliformes; family Somniosidae; genus Somniosus; species Somniosus microcephalus. The sequence goes on from NC_140988.1 coordinate 41,476,603, forward strand.
CCCTAGCTTGTAAGTGAACTCCACTGGATTATGTCATTACAGGCTGTTGCAACAGGCACAATTAAAATGTTAATGTAAGTGATTTACAGAGTAAATTAGCACTAGAATAGCAAAGTTCACTAAAAGTCAATGCTTCAAACAACAACAAAGCAGCCACAGTTCAGGATAATCGCCTTGCTTCGTATACAGTTTCGCTTGATCCTTTGTCAGCATTATCACTGCCTCCTTACAGTATCTGGTCACCTGATGATATCATCCAGTGGAGACTAGGAGCGATGGATGCGATGCTGAGAAAATTACGAGGATTCTAACAGCCTCACACTTACTGAGCATCCAGCTTCCACTGTAAGGCGGTGAAGCTGTTTTTATATTGTTTTTTTAATTCATATTCTGGGAACCCGCCGTCTATGAGCCACTCCCAGGAGCCTGTTGTCTGCAAATTACCCACGGGAGCTTGTTCTCTGTATACTGACTCCTGGGAGGCCACTTCTCTGTGAGCTGCTCCAGAGAGCCCACTGTCCATGATCCCACTGTCCATGATCCCACTGTCTGTGATTCCCTCCCAGAAGCCCACTGTCTGTGAGCTGCTCCAGAGAGCCCACTGTCCATGATCCCACTGTCCGTGATTCCCTCCCAGAAGCCCACTGTCTGTGAGCCGCTCCCACAAGGCCACAATCTTTGAGCCGCTCCGGGGAGTCTGCAGTTTGTGAGTTGCTCTAAGTCTGCAGACTGCAGTCTGAGTTGCTCTAAGTCTGCAGTTTGCAGTCTGTGAGTTGCTCTAAGTCTGCTGTCTGTGAGTTGCTCTAAGTCTGCAGACTGCAGTCTGAATTGCTCTAAGTCTGCAGTTTGCAGTCTGTGAGTTGCTCTAAGTCTGCTGTCTGTGAGTTGCTCTAAGTCTGCAGAATGCAGTCTGTGAGTTGCTCTAAGTCTGCTGTCTGTGAGTTGCTCTAAGTCTGCAGTTTGCAGTCTGTGAGTTGCTCTAAGTCTGCAGACTGCAGTCTGAGTTGCTCTAAGTCTGCAGTTTGCAGTCTGTGTGTTGCTCTAAGCCTGCTGTCTGCTGTCTGTAAGTTGCTCTAAATCTGCAGTCTGCTGTCTGTGAGTTGCTCTAAGTCTGCTGTCTGCTGTCTGTAAGTTGCTCTAAATCTGCTGTCTGCAGTCTGCAGTCTGTGAACTGTTCCAGGAAGCCCACTGTTCATGAACCGGCTCCTAGAAGTTCGAAGTCCTTGAGTCAGCTCCAGGTGCTTATGCTGTTAAACCATAACAAGTCTGCTGCCTTGCTATGGAAAACATATTTAACAGGATAAACATCAGACACTGGCTGAATCTGATGTCACCAGAATACAAGTTAAAAAATTCAATGCAACATAAATTCATTTAGTAGAATAACAACAACAACAACTTGTATTTATATTGCGCCTTTAACACAGTAAAACGTCCCAAGGAGCTTCACAGGAGTGTTATAAAACAGTATTTGGCACCGAGCCACATAAGGGTAAATTAGGGCAGGTGATCAAAAGGTTGGTCAAAGAGGTAGGTTTTAAGGAGCATCTTAAAGGAGGAAAGAGAGGTAGCGAGGTGGAGAGGTTTAAGCAAGGAATTCCAGAGCTTAGGGCCTCGGCTGCAAAAGGCACGGCCACCAAAGGTTGAGTGATTATAATCAGGGATGCTCAAGAGGCCAGAAATAGAGGAGTGCAGATATCTCGGGGGTTGTAGGGCTGGATGTGATTACAAAGATAGGCAGGGGTGAGGCCATGGAGGGATTTGAAAACAAGGATGAGAAGTTTGAAATCGAGGTGTTGCTTAACTGGGAGCCAATGTAGGCCAGTGAGCACAGGGGTGGTGGGCGAACGGGACTTGGTGCGAGTTAGGACACGGGCAGCCGAGTTTTGGATGACCTCAAGTTTACGTAGGGTGGAACGTGGGAGGCCAGCCAGGAGTGTGTTGGAATAGTCAAGTCTAGAGGTAACAAAGGCATGGATGAGGGTTTCAGCAGCAGATGAACTGAGGCAAGGGCGGAGACGGGCGATGTTATGGAGGCGGAAATAGGCGGTCTTAGTTATGCCGTGGATATGTGGTCGGAAGCTCATTTCAGGGTCAACTATGACACCAAGGTTGTGAACAATGTGTTCAGCCTCAGGCAGATGTTAGGGAGAGGGATGGAGTCAGTGGCTAGAGAATAGAGTTTGTGGCGGGGACCGAAAACAATGGCTTCGGTCTTTCCAATATTTAGTTGGAGGAAATTTCTGCTCATCCAGTACTGTATGTCGGACAAGCAGTCTGACAATATAGAGACAGTGGAGGGGTCGACAGAAGTGTTGGTGAGGTAGAGCTGGATGTCGTCAGTGTACATGTGGAAACTGACGCTGTGTTTTCAGATGATGTCACCAAGGGGCACATGTAGATGAGAAATAGGAGGGGGCCAAGGATAGATCCTTGGGGGACAGCAGAGGTAACGATGCGTGTACTTGTTCAGGACCCAATGGCCTTTGGCCTTCCGAGCACAGATTGCATCAATACTCACCCAGGAAGGCCATAGGGTCCTGAACAAGTACATAGGAGGCAATCGCCTACTCCCCAACCCCTCGTCTCCTCCAGTGGAGAACCTTCACATCTGGGCCCTACAAGAGACTTCCTGATCCATTCCCAGTTTTGATGGTAGGCTTCCACCTTCTCCACATGATAATACAGCCTCTTTAGATTAATTGTCTCAAGACAGCATATACCCAGTGGGAGCACAAAGGCGGCTCAGTCGATCTCCATGACAGGACAATTAGGGGGTGAAATACTTCTTGGATGGTAGCGCAACACCGGAAATAGCGAATCAGCAGTACGCTATAAAGTTCGCCTGATTTTCTTTTCCGTTGACTTCAATCTGTGAAATGGGCTGCCGATTTGCTATTGCCCATTACGTGCAACCGCCCAACATGAATCTATATTAACGATTTGGAGGAAGGGACCGAGTGCAACATATCCAAGTTTGCCGATGATACAAAGATGGGAGGGAAAGCAGTGAGTGAGGAGGACATAAAAAACCTGCAAAAGGACATAGACAGGCTAAGTGAGTGGGCAGAGATTTGGCAGATGCAATATAATGTTGGAAAGTGTGAGGTTATGCACTTTGGCAGAAAAAATCAAAGAGCAAGTTATTATCTAAATGGAGAGAAACTGCAAAGTGCTACAGTACAAAGGGATCTGGGGGTCCTGGTGCATGAAACACAAAAAGTTAGTATGCAGGTGCAGCAGGTGATCAGGAAGGCCAATGGAATCTTGGCTTTTATTGCAAGGGGGATGGAGTATAAAAACAGGGAAGTCTTGCTGCAGTTATACAGGGTATTGGTGAGGCCACACCTGGAATACTGCGTGCAGTTTTGGTTTCCATATTTAAGAAAAGATATACTTGCTCTCGAGGCAGTTCAGAGAAGGTTCACTCGGTTGATTCCGGAGATGAGGGGGTTGACGTATGAGGAAAGGTTGAGTAGGTTGGGACTCTACTCATTGGAGTTCAGAAGAATGAGAGGCGATCTTATCGAAACATATAAGATTGTGAGGGGGCTTGATCGGGTGGATGCGGGGAGGATGTTTCCACTGATGGGTGAGACTAGAACTAGGGGGCATAATCTAAGAATAAGGGGCTGCATTTTCAAAACTGAGATGAGGAGAAACTTCTTCACTCAGAGGGTAGTAAATCTATGGAATTTGCTACCCCAGAGAGCTGTGGAAGCTGCAACATTAAATAAATTTAAAATGGAGATAGACAGTTTCCTAGCAGATAAGGGAATTAGGGGTTACGGGGAGAGGGCAGGGAAGTAGACGTGAGTCTAGATTCGGATCAGCCATGATCCTATTGAATGGCGGAGCAGGCCCAAGGGGCCGTATGGCCTACTCCTGCTCCTACTTCTTATGTTCTTATGTTCTAATTATGAATTTTCCCTCCTCAGACTCTTCACCATTAGCAATGCTGACAGAACCACTTCATGTGAACAATGTAGAGCTTTAAGGCTTAATGATTCAAATCAATACTTGGGGCAGGGGAGTGTACTACCCCACCCTCATTAACACTGTTAAAAATTATAATTTTTTTCTACCAGAGAAATTCCATATTTTCAAAGCCACGGCAAAATCTACCGGAGCCCTATTTTAAGGGACCTTACCAGCTGGAAAGAGATGTTCCATTTAAATATGAGGCAGCCCTGTCTGTGAGGAGCTGGGACTGGCATCCTTCACTGTGCAGGATACCAATTTCAGTACACCAATGCAGTTAAATTGTTCAGTACCACCTCAGACAACAAGCTCCTTGTGGCTCCATTCTCCTTGCAATCTTCATAAGGGGAGCATTTCAGATTGTTCTCCTATTGTTATATCGCAGATTGAAACTGGTGTTTTCCATCACATTTCCGTTTATTTTAATGATGACTATCGTGTCCCTGTTTCTAATGGTCACAACAGGGGAATGGTACATTTTTCACTTTGGTCACCCAGTGTAAGCATTAAAGCTGGCCAGAGAAAGTATAACATAGGCCAGATGCAAAGTACAGTTCCCCGTACTCTGGTCCATCAATTCCCGGAAAATCTGCGGTTGTTCCGGCGGACTTCCACTGTAACTTTGGCAGGTGTTGTGCCTATGTTTCCAGGATGGTGTGTAGGGGTGGCTGCCTCCGACTACCCTTTACAAAGCCATTGATGTAACGGGGGTGAGTGGGGTTAGGGCGGACTGGGATTCTGAACATGGAATTCCTCTACTCTGGGATTTCTTCCAGAGCAAGTGTACGGTCAGTGCAGGTACACTTGTGAGACCAGTTACACCAACTGACCCACCAATAGTTTTGTGGCACTCACCTGAGACGTGGCCTGGACTTCTGAAGATCTGACACAGAATTTTGTTTTTAAAACTGCCCCCTTTGTAAGGGTACTGCTGAGGTGAGGCGGGGAGGGCAGTCCTAAATGTTACTTCCCAAGGCTAGGCACTTGCACCAGACTTTCCAGCCTCTTCGGAGGAGTGACGAGGGGCATCTAGCCCACTGAAGATGTTCAAATTGCAGGACTCGACCTCCCCTCCCCTCCTCATGACGAGATCAAGGATGAGCACATGTCGGCACCCGAGATGCTCTGCCCCTAAATTTTCAGGGCCAATGTGCTTTCACCTCTGCTTCCAATACACCTCCTACAATGGCAATGTTTCCATTTTCTACATCAGCCATCCTGTGGTCTCTCGGAGTGAGACTGGGTGCTGATTTTGTGTTGTGTACTGAAACCCATTAGCGATTACGTTGAGACTTTTGCTGCCAGCAGAGGGAGCAGATCTCGGACCAGAGCTAGATTGAAACCAAGTTCTAGAAGAGAAAGGCTAATTTTTTAACCCACCGCACCATCTAGTCACCTCTTTATTTTTAAGGGGGGGGGGATTAGGTGGCACGGTGTGTTGGACACTGGCCTGTCAGGTCTGAGGTAGAAAATCTCCTCTGATGTTGTTGTAACGGTCCTATGAGAAATAGGTTTAGGCAGTCTCAGTCCAGTTCACACAGGGCATGAGGCAACAGCACAAAACTATCTCTAATGCAGCATTAATGGTCAATCTCACTCAGAAGCCACAGAATGGCATGGTGTGGGAAATGGAAAGTAGTGTCGGATGCTCTTCTAAGTTTGGAGCCGAGTCACGTTGCTTGAGCAAGGTGGAGGGAGCTTTATTCTGCTTCTGATCTGGGAGTACTTGATGCCGACACAGAGTGTGTGAAATGGGAAGAATTCCATTCCCCAGGATTAAGAAACGGGAGATGAAGTTGAAAAAATTAAGGCGGTTGAAAAAATTAAGCAAGTTTTATATTCCACTGACTTCTCACACAGCGAGATTTTTGCACGGATTACTCTAAAGTGATCAGATAATCAAGGCAATAATTAAACTCACGGGGGTTGAATTTCCACAGGGGTTTTCCCAATCATCGACCGAACTTTGGCACGAGATCTGCAGAAACCCCAGAGAAATGACATAAATGGTGTTTACACCGATTCTCTGGGGTTCCCGCAGATCTTCCGCCAAAGATCAGGAGAAATCCCCCCCCCGCCGCAACCCCCCACCCACTGCCCCATGGAAATTCAACTCCATAGTACTGTATTTTGACAACAGAGGCTTCTGAATGTTGAATTGAAGGTCTCTGCTTTTGTCACCAAAAGGTCCCAGGGTCAATCCTGGTCTACGCAAAGTTAGCTGATCTTAATCAGGATCAGTGTAGATACAGAGCATCTCACGTAGTTTTCTCATATGTATTTAGCTGTGCACAAAGCCTTGCAGAAGCCAATTGGATCCAGTTCAACTTTAGGAAAGATGTCAAAACCATGGAGATGCTACAGAGAAGATTTACTATGATGAGAGGCTTTAATTATGAGAAGAGAGTGAAAAACTGAGCTCTTTTCACTAGCGCAGAGAACGTTAAGAAGAAATGTGATAGGGGTGTTTAAGATTACAAGAAGTTTTGATAAATAGTAAACAATTTTCACTGTTCGGTTGGTTACTAATCACGGCATAAATTTAAGATCGCCAAAAGGACAAAAGGAAAGGTTAGGAGAATTTTTGTTATTTTATGTAGTGTATTGTCAGGACAAACAGCTTGAAACAGTGGTGGAAGAAGAATACATAATATCTTTTCAAAAGAAAATGGATAAATAATTTGAACAAGAAAATACTTAAATGGTATGGGGAAAGGGCAGGGGAATGGAACTATTAGCTCTTTCAGAGAGGTGTGATTATTCGAATGGTATCCTTCCGTGCTGCTATATTGCGTGGGTCTATGTATTTCCCTGTCGCTGTTAGCTCCATATAGTATTGTACACCCAAGCTCTCCATGGATATATTTCAGTACGAGCAGGATGGGGAGGAAAGATAAGTGAATTTGGTTTGGCTCGAGTGAACTTGGCAGTAACCGTTCCCACAGCAGGTCACCAGTCGATGAAGATCGCTACTGCAGAGGCTTCAATGAGAGCCTGCATAATTAGATTACTGTGGATTTTAGTACAGCACCCAGAGTGAGCCTCTCGAGGTGTCCTGAAATCAGGCTGAGTGATTGCATTCCATTTCATGAACAGGGTTTACATATCAGTAAGAGATAGGCCCGAAGGCGGCAGCTGTATTGTCTAATGAACTACGAAGCTGCTTGTCTCTGTGACTGTACCACAGATTATCTCCCAGTATGTCTTTACTATTTTACTGCTGCGTCTACGGCAACATTACGGCCTGTGGACTGACCTTTGTCAGCTACTGTACCACACGCGCTTCCATTAATCACAGGAAGAGCAATAGCAGTTGGCACACACTGCGCTATTGTTTGTTTACAGTTAAATATTAATGGAACGTTCCCTACAGCACTTCATGTCATATGAAAATAAGCAAGATGTTCAGTAGTAACACTTTGCGACAGACTGTACTGACACACCTCAGAGAACCATCACTCCATCATCAAGTTCTGTATCTGAGTGCAACACACATTCTTGTGGCCTTGCATTGAAATTGAACATTGGCTCTTCACTATTGCACCATTGTTAGTTTCATTTTGATTCCCACTTTTCCAACCTGAATTTTGGGGAGACTCGTGCAAATTACTACCTGCCCCCACGCAGTTACAGTCTATACTGTAGGGACTGTAAGAATCTATTATGAATGAGCCTATTATAAAGGTCAGATTGTCAAAATGAATATGTTGCTAACTTTTCCAGGACATAGTGCTGTACCAATGCATGGTGCTATGGAATGGAGTGGAACTGGTTCAATTTCCCTTGCTCTGCCGAGTTCCCAATCTCAGGTGCACTGGATATGCAGGGCACAATTGGATGGGAGCAAGGGGAAGGGGCAATGTCACACACCTGGTGATAGCTGGCAAAAAAAGCAGCATTTTTTAATGGATTAAAATCAGCACCCTCAGTCTCAGAGAGGTGCGGGGGATCAGGAGGTGCCTGTAAAGCAAAGAGGGGAGGGGAGGGGAGGGAAAGAGAAGATAGTGTGCGTCCCCATGTGAAACTACTCCTATAAATTTAGCAAAAAAGTTTTGTATTCTTAAATCCATAATCCTGTCCCCATTTAGATATTTACTACACTTCTAACTCTACCTTATTACCAAGTCATGCAGCTGATTGCCAGTTTGTAAAGAGCACTGCTTCTCATGCATTAAGCATACAGTGTCTAAAACCTCGACTTTTTTCACCATATAATGGCATGCTTCTCAGCCAATTAAGATAATTACGTGCAAGTATTTAACAAGCCTGAGATAATATCCCAACATTGGTAATGCTGCTTTTCGTAGCAAGAGTTTGTCAAGGAAGTTGATCTAAAAAGTACTGCACAAGCAGCAGGATTTCTTGAAGGACCCTGAAGAGGGAACATACAGTACTGGGTTTGTCAAACACGAGAGAGATACTGCAGCCATGCGTGGAATCTCCCAGAGCTAGAAATGTATACTACAGTACAGTATATTTGCATGGAAGTACAAAGCTTACCAATGGTTGACATTCTTATCAAGCAGTGCACCCGATGTCTCAATTGGAAGAAGGGATTTCTAGTCATGATTTGCTTTAACAGAGTGATGTTAGTGAATGCCATCAATCTGGTCACTTTAGCTGAAAAAGTACCCTGTTTGTACAAGCCACAGTCAAAAAAGGTTTCTTAAGAAAGTGCAGTGCAGGGTGTTAGTGACAATATTGGGGGAGGACTGGACTCCCAGTTAGGGTAATGCAACCCCAAGCCCAGTCTTGATTGCCAATCAAACTCATCAGTTCTGACTTCCTCAGTCCACCAGGTTGATAGAATGCTGTGCAGACCTGTTCCAATGAATTACACTCCACTGGCTGCATATGGACCAGTATAGTCAACGACTGTTTGGAGCTCGCACCAGTCAATCGGGTCCACTCAAAGAGGAAATGTGATGGCAGAAAGGGGAAATGTAACATTCCTAACAAAAAGACTGTTTGTGATCATTAAACATTCTCAGAGACTAATGAATTGGGAATAGGATGGAGACAGATTGGGGATGAGAAATGGTGGGTGGAATCTGTAGTAAATAACAGAAAATATCAGGTAACTGAAGAGCCTCAGGTTTCACCCAACTCCAGTTTCATTCCTCTAGTCTCTTCCTCAAGTGTCTGCCTCTACTCCACTCACACCCCCTCCCCCTCACCTTGTGTCTGTCTCCATCACCCACATTTCAACACGGGGCTCTGTGCCTGGCGTTCCCGGCTGTGGGTACTGCTGGTGCTGAGATTCCCCTCCAGTGAGACAGAGGGACTCCTATTAGGAATTGGGGCTATCCCATATTAAGCAACTTAGAGAATGGGCTCTATTGACTATAATGGCATATGGTGTCAATAGAGACATTACACTGGACTACGAAGCCCAGGTACCTAACAACACTCCCTCACTCTCTCTTATTGGAGAGCGAAAAGCAGAAGGATCAGTGGGCCAGATATAGAAATACATGGGTGGGCTATGCAGGATGACGAAAAGAGGCGGACAGATAAGGGGGAAATCCCTGTCCAATATCATTACTAGCTTGCAAAAGAATTAAAAAAAAAAATTATATACATTGTGTTAATATTCTACATCGCTGACATTAAAGCATTCACCTATCAACCAAGCAGGAAGACTTCAATTTTTGCCTATTTACTGCAAGCCTAATTTACTGCTAAGACACTCAAGCAGAAGTTAGTTGGAATTATTCAATTCTACCACCTGAACGAGACACATTACATATGCTAATAGGCACATCATGAGCTCGTGAATTTAGAGGCAGTCAAGGTGCAAAATGGAGGAAACTGAGGTAACTACATTTTATCAATTTTTTTTACTCTTATCCAGCAGTTTAAAACTGCTTTTATATTGGCACTTCTTTAGACTGGATTCTGAGAGACTGCAATATATGATCCAGAGAAAAGCCCTTTGCAAATAAATCAGCTGCAAGTGACCTGGATATACCATTCTGTGCCTATCTGGCATCTTTAATGGTCTTTCTTCATTTCTAGTGCATGCGTATTTTCATGACACATTATTAATTGTATAATATCCTTCTTGTCGTCACCGATGAGTCATTTTCATCTAACTCCGTTGTGTTCATCCATGAGGTTTCAGCTACTGCGGAGGACAGTAATGAGTCACTGAAAACCAGAGAATTTGTAGTAAGAACAGCCAGCAAGAGGGAGAGTGTCTGCTGTGTGCTGCCAATTGATGAGAAAACCCACCACCTGATGCTTGATCCTCCATAAGACCTTCTCCCGGTTACTACAAACATTCGAGGGGGTCTATAACAGCAGTCAAGGGGACACGTGAGTCACACAAGCAGATACAAACACTTTTACGTCCCCACCAGAGGAGTGTAGGTGCCTGCTTAAGTAGCTCATTGACAATGTCTATACCAATGTGCAATCTGGATGCACAATGCTATGGGTCACATTGCAAAATGTTATGCCAGCAAAGCACTCGCTATCCCGCCAATCTGCTCACCATACTGGTGAAAAACCAGCAAATCCCCTTTCCATTCTGCTGTGGGATGGAGCTATTCAGAGTTTGCTCAAAGCCACTGAAACGTTTTGTGCAAGTGTTCTGAGGAAAACATCTCCTTCTTCTGTAGCTCAGGCATCCCCAATCCACAGTATTCAGCTGGTGGAGCAGTCTTGGACAGACAGATTCACTGAAGTTCAGTAGCCAGTAGTCTTAAAATCTGTAAACAGAAATGCACAATCAGATATTAATACTTTGATCATGCAAACCCATCAAAAACATTGATATGAGGATAATACTAATTTTAAGTCTGTAATTATCTTTTACACATACTGCACCAATGATCAGAATTAGTTGTGTGGAAGGCAATTCTCAATTTTTATACTTATCTAATGATACCACGTTATTATCTACAATTACAGAGGGGATAACTACAATTAATCTTTATCTATTAGTTGTAAAATTGAACATGACATTTAATTTACCTGTAATATTTTTCTATTTGTTGGAGTAAAAGGCGTTTATCTTTCTCACTTATGTTTCCAGCGTCAGCTTTTCCTCTTCATCCCAGGCTATTGATTTCATTTCATATGTAGAGTCTATCCTTCAGCAAGTGTCCTGTTCAGTCTCCTAGCTGTAACTCTTACAGTTTCAGCAATGTTCTGTCACCCATGGAGCTTATTTATCCCGTGGGTCCTGCCGACAAAGCACTTAATTCGAGGACGCGTTGACTTGGACCAGTTTCAACATGATATTTTTTCCTCCCTGTGTATGCTGTTCTTGTATCTATGTCCAATATGCTCTAATTGAATCTGATGCAGAGGGTTTGTTGCAGATACAATATAATACTGCACAATATCTCCATGTACATCAGAATGGTACGCTCACTCCTTTTGACTCAAATTTTCTAAATAATATTTAGCGAATCTACTTCCATGGTAACGATTTTACTCCATTGGTATCGATCAAGTCCTGGTTTGAGTGTGACTTACAACTCCAGTAAGGTATGCCACGTAACTATCTGGGATTTGTACCTTGACTAGGGTTAATTTGAGTCAATTTAATTGTTACATTGTTTAATGTTTTTAAGCCAAAGGTACAAGTGTTGAACCTCCGTCAGCATTTGTAAATTGACATTAATACCACCATATGCACTGTAACATCTAGATGGCTACTTTCTACGTGCTGATAAGTTAGCAATAAAATTACCCCCCAAGAGGCAAAATCACTCCTGGAATATTTCATTTCCCATTCTGTAGGTAGCTCGCCCAAGCTGCCATTACTTATGTGTGCGCCTACACATTGAGCTCTGTGGGGGGGATCTGAGCACAATTCTGCATTCACTTGAAGTTCACAAGGTGCAGCGAGGAACATTATATAGCCACCTAGGGCAGGAACTCTGGCTGATTTTAACTTCCGCAGGAGCAGACTGCAATGTTTCCACCAGATCCTCGTTTAGTTGAAAGTCTTGATCCACAGCTTTATTGTGGGGCTGCCAGACTTTCTCCAATGGCTGTGGAAGGACCATACAGGCTAACAAAGAAAAACTGCCTGTAAGTACAGGCTTAGCCACTCAGTGGTGGCCAGAAAAGGTTGAAGTACTGTGAACTAGATTCAGATTCCCAAAATAATTCCACATCAAATCCTTGCAGACAACAAACAGAGGAGCCTTCCATTCCATCAGCCTCAGCTAGATTCAAGCTGAGATCCCAAAGTTGAAAGGCCAATATGCTAACCCACTACGCCACAAAGTCCTCCCCCTCTCCTGTAACAAATAGACACAGTACACTATAAAAGGCTGAGAGAAGCTTGATCACCATTTTAGTTGGAAATCAGCTCGGTTTCTCAATAATCCCCTCACCTCTATCTGAATCTGCAGTTCCAAGGGATTGAAACTCTCCTACGCACTGTGAGCGTGAATGCCTGATTGGTGAAGATTAGTATTAGTATAAACTTGGGGGACTCAAATCATCTTTTTGGCAATCTGTTCCAGCTGTTGATTGCTCCTCTGTATAAAGAAGTACTTCCTGACGTCTGTCCTACATTTGCCCATTACAACCTTGAAAATGTTTTCTTTTCCTGCAAACCTCATATATCTGAATGTGTGGCTAAGGTTCCTGATTAAAGCTTCTCATCTGACCTGGAACCTCAGCTTGCAAATAAACCCAAATCATTTGGAAATCCTCCCGAAGTCATTCCTTGCACGACCAGTACCAGCTTACAGCAAATTGGTCATTCATTTCGTAGCTGTAGGTGGCACCTTACTGCTGCAGAATGGTTGCCATATTTGCATACATAACAACAGTCACTGCACTTGGAAAAATTAATGTATTGCGTTAGGCACATTGGGAAGTGGAGTGCTTTGGGGAAGGCACGATATAAATGCATGTGTTATATTGGGTCAGAATTTGCTGGAGCGGGACATCTCGTGGTGTGCCCCGTTAGTTGGATCTCTTTCTTCACCCTTCAGCACCAAAAGATTTTGTGCCGCAAACTGCTGGAAGTGCGAATTGATAATGGCATGGCAAAGTCAACGGGACCTTGGTGAACAATGGGACCAATAGTCTATCTCCTTAACCAATGAGATTTACGGATAGAGAAAGAAACACAGGAATGACAGAGAAGGAAATAGGGTGAATTGGAGTCAAATTAGATTCAGAAAGAAAAATAAAGAGGGAAAGAAAGATTGGATTAAGAGAGAGAGAAAGAGATAGAAAGGAAAAGTAAGAAAAAAATTATAAATTTTAAATGAATTATTAAAAATTCCTATTTAAATTCAAATCATAAAATATTACAATGAGAAACTCCAGGCAAACAATTCAGAAAATAGATTATAAAAGTCACTGTTATACCAGTGATGGGACTGGGAGAGCAACACTAAATTGGAGACCCACAACCTTTTACTACACTTGATACTACAACACTGATCCCTATTGGAAGAGGCCTACAACAGGAGGTGATCTGGAATAGAAAGAGGCCTGCAACAGGACAAAGACTACAAAAAGAAGAGGTCTACAATAGGACAAAGACTACAAAAAGAAGAGGCCTGCAATAGGACAAAGACAGGAGGTGATCTGGAATAGAAAGAGGCCTGCAACAGGACAAAGACTACAAAAAGAAGAGGCCTGCAATAGGACAAAGACTACAAAAAGAAGAGGCCTGCATTGACACCATTTTCAACATTGACACCATTTTCAGCATTGATACCATTTTCCTGGGGATTGTGCTGGGAGTCTGGGTAAACCCTCCTGCAGAATTTTAGGAACCTGGTATGGAATTTGAACCCATAGATAGCCTTTTGACCCAAAGGCAAAAGTGTTACCGCCTGAGCCAAGCTGATAAGCGGGGAGTAACACAGCGCACAGTGTAATTACACACTAAGCCATCGGGCAAGTAAAACCGGTTTTGCATAATGACTTGGAAAGTGTGTCAGGCGTTAAGCTTTACTCCAAGAAAGCACAGAAATGATTATATGGAACTTTGCAATATCGACAATGATTTGAATTGCTAGAGTGAGCAGTAATTGTTGCTTAGATCATTTTTTTTTAAAAGCTGCTCAGTTGGGGTGTCTCCTACTGCCATACATTTTACTCCACGGTACTTCACCACTTAATTCCTACCACGTTCCATTTTCCCATTGAACCGCTACATCGCTTGCATTTGGCAGTCAGAATACAAAAAGTATACAAGGGCAACATTGTGCCGGACATAGAATCTAATGATGTTCTCATTTCTTTCCCTTCTCTTCCAACCCAAAAATGTGCTAAAGCATATCACCACCTACACTTTCTCCAAACCCAACAGCAAGACTTGAATGTGGCACTCTTATGAAAATATAGAACGGTATTGCAGTGGTGCTAGCTGGAATAAATGTGTTTTGAAAATATGCAGTTCAAAATGCACATAAATAACACACCCACAAAAAATTGGATCGATTCAACACGTTGTCAACTTGGCACTTTATAGGGAAGGCCATGTTTGTTGTCTGTCATGGCCGTCTAATCTGTCCATCAATTTTCTTCCTGACCATTGGTTAAGTATCTGGTCTTCTTTCCCACTAGGTAGGGTTTCTGTGTTTGACCCCTTTCTAATTGGTTGTTTTAGTTATTTTCTACTTTCATTATTCGCCAGTCACATTGTTTAAAATCTTTCTTCCCAATTTCCTCCTTAATCACAGTCCAGCAAACAAAATTTCTCCAATATGCAGCTACCACGATAGTTCTTCACACGTCCCACTATATACCCATAAAAATAAAACTTATATTAAAAATAATGGCAAGCTTATCCTTAAATTCTCTACCTCTTGCCCCACTTCCACAGACAGCTCTGAACATCCTGGGCTCTGGGTGCAACCTTCTCCTCCCGTACTTCACAATCTCCACTGGCCTGTTGCGTCCGTACAGATCATTCGCAACCTTGGTGTCATACTTGACCGAGATGAGCTTCTGACCCCATACCTGCTCCATCACTAAGACCGCCTACTTCCACCTCCGTAACATCACCCGCCTCCACCCTTGCCTCAGCTCATCTGCTGCTGAACCCCTCATCCATGCCGTTGTTATCTCTAGACTTGACTATTCCAGTGCTCTCCTGGACAGCCTCCTATCCTCCATAAACTTGAGCTTATCTAAAACTCTGCTGCCCCGTATCCTAACTCGCACCAAGTCCCGTTCACCCATCACTCCCTGTGCTCACTGCCCCGTATCCTAACTCGCACCAAGTCCCGTTCACCCATCACTCCCTGTGCTCACTGCCCCGTATCCTAACTCGCACCAAGTCCCGTTCACCCGTCACCCTTGTGACTCCAACTCCATTGGCTCCAATTCCGGCAACACCTCAATTTTTAAATTCTCACCCTTGTTTTCAAATCCCTCCATGGACTTACCATTCCCTATCTCTGTAACCTCTTCATCCTTCTAGAAACTAGAGAAAGCTGCGAGTTCAGAGCTAGGGCGGGGTTGGGGAAACATAAGGGGAATTTTGGCTCTTGCTCATGCCTGATTTTCATCGCGCCACCATTGACGCGAGTGCCTTAGCTGCAATGGCCCTAAACTCTGGGATTCCTTCCCTAAACCTCTCCGCATCGCTACCTCTCTCCCCTCCTTTAAGACGCTCATTAAAACCTACCTTTGGCCAAGCTTTTGATCTCTCCTAATGTGGCTCGGTGTCAAATTTTGTTTGATAATGCTCCCAAAAGCGCCTTGGGACATTTTACTACGTTAAAGGCACTCTATAAATACAAGTTGTTGTTGTATATATTGCAGAGATAGGGGGCTAAAAAGTGAGTAGCGCCCTTCACCGGGGTAGCGCCCCAGAAAAATCAGCGTCCCCACGCCAGAAATTGAGTGGTTGCGCCCCAAGAGGGAAGCGGGGCGCTACTGGAAGCGCCCCGCATCCCTCTTGGGGCGCTGTGAGTCAATATTGCGGCGTTATGTGCCACAGCACCACATGCTGTGGCACATTGTGCCGCGGTATTGCAGGCCTTTCTCCCCTTCTTAAAGGGGAGGGGCCTTGTGCAGCGCGACCTGGGGCCCAGCTGGGCCCCCGGGGATCGGGAGTGCAGGCAAAAGAGCCCGGCACTCAAGAGAAGTGACGGGCTCTTGGAGCGCAGCCAGCACTCTGCGGGGGGCGGGGGGGGGGCGTTTCAGGAGGTCTGGGATGGGAGCACAGGCAGGTGCTGGCAGGCGGCCAGCAACAAAGATGGCCGCCCCGCACCGTGCCTTTAAATTGCGCCTCCCCGGCCGCAGGTACACCCTCCTGACCCCGTCGGACATAGCGTCCGGCGGTAAGTCAGGGGGCACTCCCGAAGATCGTGGCCGGGGCATCAGCGGGGCGCTGCACACACCAATGATGTCATCGTCAGCGGCGCAGCGCCGCACTGTGCTACCGGTTAGTGCCACCACTAACCTCCCGCTGAATTTTGCGGGAGGCGTGGGCAGTGCCGCGCCCGGGCGCTAGTTGCGTTGCGTTCCATTAGCGCCCTCTTAAGGCGCTAACGGAGGCGCAACCAACTGAATTTTTCCCCCAGGGTGCTTTAATTGTAATGTATTGGGGGGCCGGGAGCCAAAGTAGGTCAGAGAGAACGGGGTGATGGGTGAATGGGACTAGGCGGGACAGGATACGTGTAGCCGAGTTGTTGACAAGTTGCAGCTTATCCAGAGTAGAAGATGCGAGGCCAGCAAACAGATGTTAGAGTAATCAAGTCTGAAAGTGACACAGCTTTGAATGAGGACTTCAGCAGCAGATTGGATGAGTTAGGGCAAGGCAGGTAATGTTGGGGGATGTGGAAATAAGTGGTCTTGGTAATGGAAAGATGGGGTTTATAGCTCAGCTGATGGTCAAACAGGTGCTGAGGTTACAGACAGACAGTCTGCTTTGAACTACGAAAATGGATGAGAACAAGATGGAATCAGTGGCAAGGAAGCAGCGTTTACAGTAAAGGCCGAAGATGATGCCTTTGGCGTTTCTGATATTGAGCTGGAAGACATTATGACTCATACAAGACGTGATGTCAGTCAAACAGACTGACAATAGAAATGCAGTTGAGGGGGCAAGAGAAGAAAGGTCAAGGAGGATGCAGAAGAATAAAGCACTAAAGTCACAGAGATGTCATTCATGACTTGTGCCAGGGCCATCTTGGTTCTTTAAGAATGGCGAGAAGCCAGACTGGTAGGACTTAGACAGGGCATTTTAGGTGACATGGGAACGGAGCTGGGAGGTACAACATGTTTGAGGATCTGAGAGAGAGAAGGCAGGTTGGGGAGGGACAGTAGTTTCAAAGGATGGATAGTTGACTGAGGGTGGGTTTAAGGAGAGGGATGATGATGGCAGTTTTGAAGGGGATAGGATAGTACCTAAGGAAAGGGAACCATAGATATACAGATATACATAGAAGTTACAACACAGAAACAAGGCGTTCGGACCAATGAGTCTGTGTCGATAATTACCCTCCACGGGAGTAAAAGGTCCTAATCACGTTCACCCATTCTGTTCCCATATGTCTTCGCCTTCAAGCACCTAATCAATCTAATCTTGAATAATAATTTCTGCCTCAACTGCTAACTCTGGAAGTGACTTCTACAGTCTCACAACTCTCTGTAAAGAAGTTTCTTCTGCCCTCTATGCTAAATCTCTTACATTTAATTGTGTCTATGGCCCCTCACTCTTGACCCCTCAACTACTGGAAACAGTCTGCTTCTATCTACCTGGGCCCATCCTTGCATCATTTTAAACACTTCTATTATATCACCTCATAAACTGCGTTGTTCTGATGAATGGGTGGAGGAAGATAGAAAGTGAGAGAGTGAAAGAGACTCCATTGTAGGGGAGGGAGAAAGAGATAAAGAACTGTAAAAAAAGAGCTGGATGGCAAGAAGTGGGAAGGACCCTGCTGTGGAAGCAGAGAAAACACAGGGGAAACAGAAATCTTGTTGAGAGGAGAGGGAAGATTGAGACAGAGAGAGAGAGAGAGAGAGAGAGAGAGATACCCTGTTTAGCTGGGAGGTTGGTTGAAAAGAGAGGAAGAAAAATCCTGTTGTAACCAACATCTATGATTCTACCAGCAATGGAAAGGACACTTGCTGTTGGAGCTTAGTGAGCTCATGTTACAAAGCAGCAAACCCTGTCAATCAACAACATCACAGGAGATCCACTTACAATCTTAAAAGTAACCATCTGTAAACTTCTAATAATGCAATGGACTCAAGACAAATGGCAGGGGCAGCCATCTTGAATTTGAGTGCAGTGATCCCCTAGCTGCTTTTGAAAGGAATTTCCTAATGGTGAGGGAAATTATTTGGTAGAGATGTTTGTGTTACTGAGTGGAAAACGGTTGTCTGCAGAAGACACAATGGGGCACAGCAAAAATCTGCCACCCGCAAAAAAAGGCACCTGCGGTTTAATAAGAAAAATAACTCATGCTCCGGCTGAGTTAGTTGTTGGTGGTAGCTGTTCGGGTGCTGCAATTGGCCTCAATCTACGTGGCTTAAGGAGGGAAAGGGGGTTCCCGCTCCTAACTGCTACCCAGTGGCCCATGCTGGAAAGTGTGTGTGTGAGAGGTGAAGCCGCATCAGGTACTCCTGTGCTGCCCTTCACGGTTAAACAGGCTACTGGCGTTCGTTTTCCAAGCTTATACTTAGCCAAGGTACTGGAGGTGGGGGGGGGGGGGCGGGTAGCACCCCTGGAACCTTATCCCAATGTGTGTTATCACCTTCAGGAGAGAAAATTAGAAGGGTGGGCAGAAAGAGAACTACAACAGACATTTTATTTTTAAAATACCATATTGTTTCTGTTTGGTACTGCTCAAAACTACTTGTTTGAAAAACAGCTACAATGTCAGGTACTGTAGCAGACTCAGTGGGGCCTGTCAGGGCTTCTACCTCTGGGAGATCTGCCACCTGGCAAGTGCAGGACTCTCTCCATCCTCTGGTTTTAAGGCAGTAGGTTCATAAGATTGTCAAAGGGAAGAGGTATCAATTGTGTGTGGAATGCCCATAGTAGCAGGGTGAATGATTGGTTGCTGCTCAGGAAGCAAGCACTGTATGCCCAATTTCTTTTTTTTTTAACCTCAAACCATGACTCTACATTCTGTAATTGGCATTAAGGTTTATTACCCAATCAGAACTTTCCACTATGCTTGTGTTTTACTGTTGTCAAAACCAAGGTGTTATGTATTGTGTGTTCTCATCCCACCTGTGGTGGCGCTGTCACAGGAGATAAATGGTTGGGTGTTCGCTCGGTTAAGTTTAGCTCTCTTTGTTTGGAACTTTCCAGAACTTCCTTTTCCCTTTGAATAAAGCACTTCATGTTTGAATCTCTGGGTTCTGAGTCCTAAATTGTGTCTAGGTAGAAAGGTACCGACACAACAAGTGGCGACGAGGATCGGATGAATCTGCGTTGTGGGAACTTTCTTGTTTTCGACTACAAAACACTTGGAACAGAGATTGCAGCATCACATTAATGTTACGGCAGTGAGTAAACAGAAATTTTAATTTGAAACGTGAGATGGCTACTATATTAGGAAACATCGGTGATTTTTATGAAAATGTGGAGCAATGGAGCGCATATACGGAACGTTTTGACTATTTTGTATTGGCGAATGCAGTGGCAAACGAAAAGGTCGTGCCTACCTTTTTGAGTGTAATGGGGCCGAAGACATTCAATTTACTTCGCAGCCTCGTGCAGCCAGATAAGCCAGGAACTAAAACATATAAGCAACTAGTGGAAATTCTTGGAGCACATTTTTCACCAAAACCTCTGCTTATTGCTGAGAGATTTAGATTTCACAAACGGAATCAAGAGGAGGGGGAATCAGTGACGATGTTTATTGCTGCTTTAAAAAGGTTGTCAGAACACTGCGAATTCAAGGAGGTGCTGAAGGACACCATTAGAGACAGACTCGTGTGTGGTCTGCAAAATGCGGCCACACAGAAGCGCCTTCTTACTGAGGACAACCTTACTCTTGAAAAGGCCATTGAAGTTAGTGTCTCCATGGAGATGGCGGAAAAGGAGGCTCACCAGTTGAGTTCAACAGGGAGAGTTCACAAGGTGTCATCTGAGCCTAAAGGTGCGCGGAACGACACATGTTACCGTTGTGGGAAAACGGGCCATCACACTAATGACTGCTGGTGTACGGAGCTGGAATGCCGAAATTGTGGCAAAAAGGGTCACATTGAACGCGCCTGTAGAGGTTAAAAAAGAACAGACAGAGCTGGGAAGCATGGACGCAAAATGTCTGTATTTGGACAAGAGAGAGAAAAGAGCCAAGGAGAGACGGTTTCATCCGGGAGAGCACGTCCTAGCTCGAAACTACAACACTGGACCGAAATGGGTTCCTGCTACGGTGATCGCGCAGACGGGCCCTGTGTCTTACACGGTTGAGACTGCTGAGGACGTCGTCTGGAGAAGACACACAGATCAACTGTTGCTAGGAGCAGAGACAGCCACAGAGGCTCCAACGGCTGGTTGGCCTGAACTGTTTCCGGATGATACCGCAAACCAGCATCCTTTGCCACAGTGCTCTTCTCCAACACAGGAAGTCAAAGAGACTGTTCCACCTGTGCAAACTCCTGACTTTCAACTGACACAGGCACCTTCTCCATCCAGGCCTGTGTCAATGCCTACTGCTGTGGAAGCCAGCGATGACCGCCGGTATCCTGTCAGAGAGCGGCGGCCTCCAAGACGCTTGGATCTGTAGGCTTAGCGACTTACCCACAAGACTGGGGTAGAATAAACCCCAGGGTAAAGTCAGGGGTTGAGGCAGTCTACCTCTACCCTAGGGCCGTTGAGTGCATTGAAAGTAACTTACCTGTTGAGGAATAATGTGGACCTTCCATTTAAGAGGGGAGGAAATGTTATGTATTGTGTGTTCTCCTCCCACCTGTGGTGGCGCTGTCACAGGAGATAAATGGTTGGGTGTTCTCTCGGTTAAGTTTAGCTCTCTTTGTTCGGAACTTTCCAGAACTTCCTTTTCCCTTCGAATAAAGCACTTCATGTTTGAATCTCTGGGTTCTGAGTCCTAAATTGTGTCTAGGTAGAAAGGTACCGACACAACACAAGGCTGTGGCTTTCTCAAGCAAGTTATTGCGTGTATTGACACTTGGTTTTCTCGTGGATGCTACCTCCTACCACATTTCCAGTGGGCTGCTATAGCTTAGCTAGACGTGTCCATGTACGTTCTCAAAGATGCTGTGTTACGAGTCAGGGCTGAAGGCCCATTTCCTGAGATACGTCCCTTCAGTTTTCTTGCTTGCCTCTGGAGATGCAGAGAGCTGCTGTTGCCGAGTTCTCACTCCGGCCTTATAATAAAACACGGCCATAGCACTGGATGGGACCAATGCTGTGCACAAGCATTGCTCGTCAAGGTTTTCTGCATTTAAAACGCTTGAATCAAACTACTGAACACATACACTGCATCGGTTTCCTTTTTGCAAAGCTTGTCTGATCACCAGATCTCAAAATGCTTTCCCCCCCCCAAAAAATACTGGCACAAAGCATGAAATTAAGAGGTCACAAAGTGTTACAATCATACTAATGCAACATAGAATAACCATTAAATGGGTACGAGCCATAATACCAGCACAACTTCAACGAGCAACTCATAGTCCAAAGGGTTTCCTGTTTCGTAAATGTTGCTCGAGAATGTTAAATGATACACGATGCCGTGCCTTATTAAAGTCGCTGTCAGCGTTCCCAAGCTCTGGGTACGCACTACAGCACGTGACTGGTCAGGTAATGTTTGTCCCGATGATTCCATATAAAACATCGGACTTGCCCTTTTGTTAAACCCTGGCTCGGGAAGCAGCTGTGGCAGTGGTTTCAAGCTGGTAGCTTACAAGCACCACAAATCCTGGTCGTCTGGGCAAGCCGCAGCACTGCCCCAAACTTGTTTGATCCAGTTTGCTCAGCTAGGCATTTCTCTGGGTGCATTCCTGTGGTTGGATGCAGCAGTGTGGAGGATTAAAACCTGTTAGACCTCCTCATTTTACAGCTGCCGGACGGACAAAGGTCAGGCGAGTGTAGAGCAGCGAGACTTTGCTGTACTGCTCCGGGGACAGACTCCAAAGTTCGCAAAGTGTATACACAGGGTTTAATTTGGTTGGTGGCCGGTTCTGACGCAGCCAGTTGGCAAAACTGGGACTTTAATTTGTGTCTCAAAAAAACAAAACACTTGACTTCAGAGTTTCATAATGAAGTTCCAAAAATTGTCAGAAAAGACAGGTTGGAGAAGCTAGATTTGTTTTCACTAGAGCAAAGGAGGTTGAGGGGTGATTTGATAGAGGTGTACAAGATTATGATGGGTTTGGATAGGCTGGACAGGGAAAGGCTGTTCCCACTAGTTGATGGTACAAGGGCTAGGGGGACACAGGTTTAAGGTTTTGGGCAAGAGATACAGGGGGGATGTGAGGAAATACTTTTTTACGCAGCGAGTGGTGAGGAACTGGAACTCGCTGCCGACGGAAGTGGTGGAAGCGGGGACACTCAATGTTTTCAAGGGGAGACTGGATAGACACTTGAGGGAAATAAAATTGCAGGGCTACGGGGATAGAGTGAGGGAATGGGACTGACTGGATTGCTCTGCAGAGTCTCGGCACGGACTCAATGGGCCGAATGGCCTCCTTCTGTGCCGTTATGACTCTATGACTAAATTAAAATCTTTGTATTGTGGCGGTACCACTGTGTTAATCTAGCTAACTGTATATCAGTCTCTTTAACGATGTTCTAACGCCAGCCTAATCCTGTACCATTGTGTTAGGCATTACTGGGTTTTGTATATAGAGTTTGCATGTACGGGGCGTGGCCCCTTTAAGAGCACGGGAAAACGCGGGCAAACGCGATGACGTCACGTCACGTGATGACGTCACGTCGCAATCCACGGGGCTGCCCAGGCAGTCCTTGTGGCATCCCTGTTCGGTAAAGACCTGTACAATGGCTCTCCTGTGTCGATCTCTGCTGTTTTCTGGAATTTGCCAAATCCTACATTAAAGACCTGTTTGATTGTTCTCCTGAGTTGACCTCAGTTATTAGTTAGGAATACATCAATTCCTACAGTATCAAACAAATTAAGGCTTTTCTTCCTGTAGTCATTGCTTCGCCATATTCATGCAATACTCCCACCATCTTCTATCACTGTAGGTGTGCAAAGTAAGGTCCACAGTAGGGTTGTCCACCCTCCAAGATTGCCCTGGAGTCTCCAGGAAGTATAGCTTCATTTTCTGGACATTGCTGCGAGCAACCCAGGAGAAAAATCATAGGGGCATTAAAAAAATGTTTTGTCCCCATTTGGTTTCACTGATTAATTATTTAATAATTGGAGATGGGAAAAAATTGCTATTTGACTGGGCGGGGCGGTTGGAGGTGGGAGGACATGTGATGAAACTTCCAGGAATATACCTAACAAGAGTTGGCAGCCTGAGTCTACAGGTACGAGTCAATGGAGAGTAATATTGGGCGCGGTGTAAAACGGGTGACCAACCCGATCCCGTCAGCTACCCGCCAAGAAAATCCCCCAAAAAGTTTGGACATCCTGCTTTAGCACAGATGTACCTATATTTTGGGGAGGGGAGGGAGGCGTTGGTGGTACAATTAATGATCAAATGTTGCATTAAAGTTGACTGGGTATTTCTTAACTTTGGAGACGACCGCTAAAGGCAGGAACAAAAATCACAATTCTCATGAATGGTCATCTCCTGTAACTAACCAACTGTTCCTTCAGAACTTTAATTAGAACATGCCCAGAATAACAACTACTTGATTCAGAGCATCACTTGTCAATACAGTAGGACCGTTTTATTTTATTTTCTGTGTATTCATAGCAACAACGCAGAACATCACTTGGGGCGCCAAATGGTGATTTACCTTATTTTCCACAGAATTAGTCACTACAAACCTCATGCACACTTTGAACTGAGACCTAATTCAACCATTTTCTACCATTAGTTGCCATATCGACAAATTTATTTACTTGGCATATGTAAACAAGCCAGATCAGCACAAAATGCATTTTTATTGGCTAATCAACAAATTAGGTTCTTTACTGAGACCATGGGGTAAAAATTGGTCCTTGTTGACTGTTTTCCAGGGGGCGCAAAAAGGATCAATTTTGGGGTGCAACGTCCCGTGCCCGATCTGCGCCTGCATATGGGAGCCGCCATATTGCTAAAGACAGCTTTACAGGCATCCCAGGCGGCCGCCTAAAACTGATAGGCCTGTTACTTATGCAAGTGAGGGGCCTAGTGCCTGTTTTAGGCTCCCTTAATGAAATGGGTTTGGATTGAGCGGAGAAGATGCCAGGTAAAGGTAAGCTTAAATTTTAAAAAGCGTGTTGTGTCCGTGTGTTAATAGAGACACTGAAGACAGGAGTTGGTTTCACAGGTGTTTACTGAACAAAGTCTGGAGGGGAACTAACTGATACAACACAATATACAGGCTTATATAGCCCGAGTGGCCATTACCGGCATTACAGTACACAGGGGGCTCTTAAAGGCACATACACTACAATTCCTCCCCTTTTAGCCAACCAGTACATAATATTTTAAGTAATCATTAATTACATGTTACAAGAAAAATAATCTACACATTGCTGCAGTTAATCAATTATAAGTCAGTCTCTCTGGAGGCTTCCTGACTCGGTCCGGATAACACCTCGGTGGTGTAGTAGTTTCTGGTGGTGTAGTAGGTTCTTTTGGCAAGGCTGATTCGGCTTGAATGCCAGTGTCGGGTTCATCGGGTTCCAGTATCACCGGATCGGAGGTAGATACTATGGGTATCTCTACTTCATCATTAGGCGTATAGAGTTGTGGTGTAGGTTGTCCCTTTTCGGATGACTTTATGATTTGGTCAGCATGGCACCTTATTATGCTTTCTCCAATGTCCACGGTATACATCAGCGGTCCTAGTCGTGTGCAGATAGTTCCAGGCTGCCATTTCTCGGTACGGTAGTCCCGGGCCAAAACTTGTTGACCTATCTGGAAGGTTCTAGTTGGCCTTTCATTCATGCCTTGAAATTGCCAGTTCTCCACGTCCCTTCTGATGTTTGGCTTGATCAAATCCAGCCGGCATCTTAGGCTTCTATTGAAGAACATCATGGCGGGAGTTTGGTTTGTAACCATATGTGTTGCATTCCTGTATGCAAACAAGAAGTTATCCACCTTATGCTGAAGTTTTATGTCTTCATTACCCATGGCCTTTATGGCCTTCTTGAAGGTCTGGACAAACCTTTCAGCCAATCCATTGGTGGCGGGATGGTATGGGGCGGACGTGTAGTGCTTAACCCCATTGTTTTTTAAGAACTTCCTGAATTCTTCAGACACAAATTGCGGTCCATTATCAGAACAGATCTGTTCAGGCAGCCCATTCCTGGCAAATATGGTCCTTAATACTGTGATGGTTTTTTCCGTGGTGGTGGAGGACATCTTTATTACCTCCGGCCACTTGGAGTGTGCATCAACCGCGATTAAGAACAATGAGTCCATAAATGGACCAGCAAAGTCGATGTGTACCCTTTGCCATGGAGATGAGGGCCACTCCCATGGATGTAGAGGGGCTTGTGGTGGAGCGTTTTGGACCTTCTGGCATCCTAGGCAGCTCTTGGTCATTTCTTCGATGTCTCCATCGATACCTGGCCACCATACAAACGCCCTGGCTAGGTTCTTCATTTTCACTCCACCCAGATGCCACTCGTGAAGCTCCTTTAGAACTTTATCCTGGAGTTTGG
Organism: Somniosus microcephalus; assembly: GCF_052327205.1. Classification (NCBI taxonomy): domain Eukaryota; kingdom Metazoa; phylum Chordata; class Chondrichthyes; order Squaliformes; family Somniosidae; genus Somniosus; species Somniosus microcephalus. Next base: position 41,502,291 of record NC_140988.1, read on the forward strand.
GTGGAATCACCACTCTGGATCCACACATCAAGGTTCCTCGGCACACTGACAGCTGTTCTCTTCTTTGCGAGAATGCTGGCAACAGTGGTTCGCCATGTGCTGGCCATCCCTTCACTGTTAAATCGTAGACTCGTGAGAGAGTTGGGTCATTTCTAGTTTCCCTTTCAGTGGCAGAATTTGTTACTGGTAGACATTCAACTATGGTAGAGTGGAAAATCTCCACTGGGTCTACGGTAGGTGCCTCTTCTACCGTTGGCAACGGTAGGCGCGATAAACCGTCAGCATTCCCATGCTGTTTTGATCCTTTGTATTCTATGTTATATTGGTGTGCCCCTAGAAAAAGGGACCACCTCTGTAGCCTTTGCGCTGTCATAATGGGAACACCCTTTTTAGGGTTGAATATGGAGATGAGGGGTTGATGGTCAGTCAACAAGGTAAATTTTTGTCCGTGTAGGTAATGGCTGAATTTCTTCACTCCCCATACCAGGCTGAGTGCTTCCCTGTCGATTTGGGCATAGTTACACTCAGCTGAGCTCAATGAGCGTGACGCAAAAGCTATCGGCCGTTCCGAGCCATCAGGGAACTTATGCGATAATACCGCTCCTACGCCGTAAGGGGATGCATCGCACGCCAGTCTGATTGGCAGTGATGGGTTGTAATGAGCCAAAACTTCTTTGGACGTGATTAAGTCTTTGCATTTATGGAAGGCACGTTTACAGTCTTTGCTCCATTTCCAAATTACTCCTGTTTGTAGCAGTTCATTAAGAGGGTGCAGAAGAGTTGATAAGTTCGGTAAAAATTTATGATAGTAATTTATTAATCCCAGGAACGACCTTAATTGTGAAACATTTTCAGGTGCTGGGGCTTTTATGACCGCTTCAGTTTTTTCAGGTGACTTATGCAACCCTTCCTTATTAATTATGTGGCCACAATATGATATTTGATTCTGGAAAAATTCGCACTTGGGGCGATTTGCTCGTAGGCCCCGTTCTCTCAGCCTAGTGAGCACCTGCTCCAAATTGGCAAGGTGCTTGTTGTCGTTTTCTCCTGTTACAAGGATGTCGTCTAGGTAGCACTGAGTCCCCGGAATCCCTTGGAGGACTTGCTCCATAGCTCTTTGCCAGATAGCTGGAGCGGATGCTACTCCGAAAACCAGTCGATTGTACTGGTACAGGCCTTTGTGTGTATTTATCATGAGATACTTTTCAGAGGCCTCTTCAACCTCCATCTGTAGATATGCCTGTGCCAAGTCAATTTTGGTGAAACGTTTCCCTCCGGATAGTGAGGCGAAAATATCTTCTTTCCTCGGAAGAGGATACTGTACCGTGTGAAGGACCGGGTTTACAGTCACCTTGAAGTCTCCACAGATGCGAATTTTTCTCTTCTTCAGATTTATCATTATTCAACGTTTTCTTCATGACTGGGACGATGGGTGTTGCCCACTCGCTCCAATCTATTTTGGATAATACGCCTGCCTTTTCCAAATTCTCCAGCTCTGCCTCGACTGCTGGACGAATTGCGTATGGCACCGGTCTTGCCTTAAAAAGCTTGGGAATTGCCGCATCTTCCACTTTTATTGAGGCGGTGATGCCTTTCAAGGTTCCTAGTTTCTCTTGAAACACTTCTTTGGCGTTGGCCAAGATGGCTTTTAATCGTTCAGGTATGACGTCATCATCATTTTTTTCCTTACTGGTCACCGTCAGTGCCTGAATGGAGTGCCAGTCTAAACGTATTTTCCTGATCCATTCACGTCCCAACAGCGGTGGACCACCATCTTGTAGAACGTATAAATACAACTTTTGTATTTCCTTGCCGTTGTATACAACAGGCACCCTTATTTTTCCTTTGGGGTATACTTTCTGCCCCGTATATGTTTTCAAGATAATGGATGTGTCTTTTAAAGGTATATGCGGAAATAGCCGCTCGTAATCCCATCGATTTATGACTGTCAGAGCTGATCCTGTATCTAGCTCCATTTTAACTGGGGACCCTGCTATCGTGAGGGTAACCCAAATGGTCTGGTAATCTTCTTTGGCAATTACATTATGTAATTTGAGACAGCTTAGTCTCTTGTTTTCGGAGTTGCTATCGCTCTTCTGGTCTTCGGAGCTACTGTCCGTCATCATTTGTACCTTTCTGTACTTTTCTTTATTGATTTTTTTCCTGTCCGTGGATTTTTTTTTTCCCGATCGGCATACCCGTGCAATGTGTCCAATCTTTCCGCATTGCCTGCATGCTTTGTCCTTGAACCAGCAGTCCCTCTGGTCATGGGTGGATCTGCCGCAGCGATAACATCTCTCGAAACCCTGTGTCATTTCATGGGTGCCGAAGTCCTGTGTCTTTTGTTGTATCTCTGCAGCTCCTCTTGCGGCTGCTTCGTATGATACAGCCATACTGAAAGCCTTGTCCAGTGTTAAATCTTTCTCAGAAAGCAGCCTTTTCTGTGTTCCTTCACTTAGGAGACCACAGACTAATTTGTCTCGAAGATATTCTGCTAGTCCTGCCCCGAATTGGCAGTGTTTTGATAGCTTTCTTAATTCGGTGAGGTAATCAGCGTTACTTTCATTCTTGTGTTGATTCCTCTTGAAGAATTTGAATCGTTCCGCTATCAGCAGCGGTGTTGGGTTTAAGTGCTCCTGTAGGGTATCAACAATTTCTTTAAAATTCTTGTCCTGGTTTGGCTGGAGTGATTAAGTTTCATAACAGCCCGTATGTCTTTGCGCCCATTAGATTTAGAAGTACTGACGCTTTTTTTATCATTTTCTATTCCATTTGCGGTGCAATATACCTCCACTCTTTCCACATATGTGGTCCAATCCTCTATATCGTTATCAAAAGCATCAATATTGCCAGCCTTAGGCATCCTGGAAAAAAAATGGCGCTTCCCGCGCTTTTCTTTCTTTTCTGCAGAAAAGATATGGCGCTTCCCGCGCTTCCCCGCCGCTGCTGCCGATGACAACGCTGTTTTCCGCGTTTTTATTTATTTATTTACAGGTGGAGACTCGCTCCCACCGGACTCTCTCTGCTAGGTCTGAACGCCGACCTGCTTGCAGCGCCGGCCGTCTCCCGAGTGCTCCCTCCCCGTCTGTTACTGCTTGCCTCCGCCTTCGCTGCTTGGCCTCGCTGCGGAGCCAGCCGCTGGAGCCCCAGCCCGACGCCCAGGAAGGATTATTGCAGTACCTGCCACCAGCTCGGCTAGCTGGTGAAACCACAGCTTTTTCTTTTTCTTGCTTTTCTTTGACTTTGGACGTCAGAGGAATCGATGTCCTTGAGGTGCTGCCGAATTGCAGGTAAGTCCGTTTCCAATTCGTCGCCACTGTTGTGTCCGTGTGTTAATAGAGACACTGAAGACAGGAGTTGGTTTCACAGGTGTTTATTGAACAAAGTCTGGAGGGGAACTAACTGATACAACACAATATACAGGCTTATATAGCCCGAGTGGCCATTACCGGCATTACAGTACAGAGGGGGCTCTTAAAGGCACATACACTACATGTGGAGAGAGGACAGGAGTGCTCTCCCCGACTCCACACCTTGCGATCGCCCCTCCCCCCGCCATCTGTTGCCACTCTAGCCTCACTCCCAGGACTTCCCTTATAGGCTGTGCCAGCGAGGCAACTGGCCCAACATTGAAGAATGTACAACGTGTGAGCTGCCCGTGGAGACGCGAAAGGCGCCGGCAGCCCGTACAAAAAACTGTTAATGAGGCCCAAGTACGAGTCGGCCTCGCGCCTCCCGGTTGACTGCCGCTGTCAACACGTCGCTGGTTATGGAGCGAGAAACGGGCCATGACAAATTTCCATCCCCGTGTATCCACTTACGAAGGCCCTTTACTTTTTCTTCCTCTTCCCATTTTCTCTTCTTGTCGGTCCCTCACTGTGTTTGTGCAAAGCCTCTCAATTCACTATGCGTGGGCACCAACTTACTATGATACAATAAAAATGGCCTCTGGTATATTTTAATTCAGGATCTTGTTTTTAGGACGTTTTAATAAATTAAGGAATGATTGTACCTACTTCATATTTTATTCGGCAAATGGAGGTGTAGTTACACATTTGCACACTATAACTGAACTGAAATTACTCAAACCACTTTTCACTTTGAGACTCAAATATTTCTGGCATAATTCCAAATGAGCTGAATGGCCTCCTTCAGTGCTGTCATTTATATGAGGCGACTCTCACACCATCAGCCTGGGCTGAATGGACACCACCCAGGCCCTGCTGTGAGATGACAGTGTTTTCTTCACCTATCATTGGGTACTGGTACTGGCAGCCATCCAGTATCTCAGCCAAGTGGGCAGTTTTCAATTGCATGTCTAGACGGTGAGTGTTGGCGGGCTAGTTGATCGTGGGAGTGAGCAAGTCATCCCAGCCAAATCCTGTTTTCAACCAATGATTGCGCACATACTTTCCAATAGGGGTCACTGGATAGCGACTGGAACTGCAAACCCTGCTTGATTTTTCCGCCTAACTATCAAACAGCAGCTAAGGCCAACTGTAGCTGTCCAATTGGTACCCCAGCTGAAATCACATAGTACTGTATATAGGTTCTAAATACCCTGTGAAAACAGTGGCTCAGAAATCAAACCTGCGACCTTCTGGTCTATATAGTTAAACGTCACACTAGGCCATTGGTGGAGCTAATAACACACTATAAACAATCTTAAAGTAAAATAATTCCCTCCACTATTTTTCATTGTGAAGCTATTTGAATTGTACTGCAGCAGACCCTCCCCTGGTATTGACAATCTACAGTATAATGCTAATGCAACTAAAGTGCACAGTGCAACCAGATAAATTCCTAACTGATCTGGGCAATTGCAATGGATGATTCCGTTAACTTACATTTGACACAGTTCCTGATCTAAGCACATAACATTTTACTTATATCACCACCCAGCGTCAGTCCAATTGCACAGGAATCCTGAACCCAGAATAATGTTTCCTGGCAATTTACACTGATAGTTTCAACTATGTGTATGGAGTGCTGGTTTATAAGTTTTGCTTGGCCCGGCCCAGTGCATGAGTCAACCTGCAGGTTTGGAGACAATAAAAGCCTGTTTGAAGATAAGGCTGAACAACGAACTTCACAGTGGAAGCCAAAGTTGCAGGGTTTTCTTTTTTTTTAAATGGCACGCATCTAGCAGCAGCTCCTAAGATAAGCAGGCCCACATTAGAAAGCCAGGCTGCAGTTGACACTTCATTCTCAACCTCACTCAGAGACGCCATCGAAAATGACTAATGCAGGAAGTGGACAAATTCAAACTGCCGCAATTTCTGAGGCTGGTGGTCACGGCACATTGTTAGGTCTGAGTAGAGGGAACTTCGCTCTATGAACTATAACTGGTGTTACAATTGACCGAGGAGCGCTTATTACTGATGGAATAAAGTGGCAAAATATTCCATTTCCCAGGACTGGCATTCTCCGGCTCAATAAAACAAAAGTTCAGCCAATATACGTTTCGGCTTTCAGATCGGTGCGACCAATACACCAGGTTTTACAGTAACTGAGAAGCAAATTAGTGGAAACAAAAACCACATAAGCTACATAATTAATCGAGTACCTCAGATTCAATTTGAATGAAGTCCTCGATGGCCCACACGCCCAATCTGTCAGCTCGAAGATTCGAATGAAGCTGTTTGTTTTTTTTACGAACTCCAAATGGCTTGGCAGATGTGAAACTCCTCAAAGCACGCGCTTTGTTTCCAAACAGCACACACATCCACTCTGCACTGTGAGTGCCATAACCTTTCAATATGTGATCTGGAAAAGGGGGTTCACCTTTATCACTCCCTGCTCACCCTGCTGGGGGACAGCTTAATTAAAAAATGGCTGCGGCATGCCTTGGTCATGTGCTGTACCATACTGTGGCTGATGGCCTCCAAGGCCAGCTGCAAAGTATGTTTTCGAATTTTTACCCCAGTTCCCTTTAGCCTATGCAATCGAATGCCCTGTAATCGATGGCGTCAGTTAACCGCTTTGCGGAACACCTCCGTTCAGTCCGTAAGGGTGACCCTGAGCTTCTGGTCGCCTGTCACTATAATTCTCCGCTCCACTCCCACTCTGATCTCTCCGTCCTCGGCCTCTTGCACTGTTCCAATGAAGCTCAACGTAAGCCCGAGGAACAGCACCTCATCTTTCGATTAGGCACTTTACAGCCTTCTGGATTCAATATCGAGTTCAACAATTTCAGACCATAAACTCTGCCCCGATTTTTTTTTCTCTCTCTCACATGGCAGCTGTTAATGATTCTGCCATTTACACTTCATCTAGAGTCATCTTTTGTTTCTTAACTTGTTCCATTACCATCTCCTTTTGCCTTGCGCCATCATCCCTTTTGTCTATTAATCTCTCCTGCCTTCCATCCTATCACAGACCTTCCCTTTTGTTCTTTCCACCTCTCCCTCCTTTCCCTGCCCCTACTCCTGTTATATCTCCAACTTTTTCCAGTTCTGAAAAAGGGTCATCGACCTGAAACGTTAACTCTGTTTCTCTCTCCACAGATGCTGCCTGACCGGCTGAGTATTTCCAGCATTTTCTGTTTTTATTTGGCATCAGTTAAGGCTGCTTTTTCAATTTTAAAAGCCCCCCCTGGGCACCATAGCAACTCTGGATGCTCAGAATGCAGAAAAATCCTACCCCGTGCGTGTGGCGCATTGCTCGTTTTCCACTGCAGTGATGCCAGCAGTCAACAGGAACTGAGCAACAGGCTGGGATGTGTGGCAGGCACTGTACCATAGCCACAGCAGCCGAATGCACAACAAAGCAATTCATCGGTTATTCCAATTTTCACTGCTTACAGTTTTCACTTTTCACCAATTCCGCTCCATGACAAATATGTAGCCATTTTCTACCTCACAAATATATATTCTCAAGATATTTTTTCTCCACGGTACCAGCTATTACATTTAAAAAAAAGAAACAGTCAGATGGAGCACTGTGGCGTTAATGGAGTTTCATTCCCTAACCCGACTACATTCTGATCTCTGGGAAAAAGAAAGAACGAACTTGTATTTTTTTTTACAGTGCCTTTCACATTCTCAGCACCTCCCAGTGTTTCCTAGCCAATGAATGAGTATTTGAAGTGTAGTCACTGTGGTTATATTGGCAAATATGCCACATAATTTGAGCAAAGCAAGGTTGCACAAACTGCAAATGAGATAAATAACCAGTTAATCTGTTTTGGTTGCCTTTTTTATTAATTGTTCTCGGGACTTGTGCAACGCTGCATTTATTGCCCATCCCTAGTTACCATGACAAGGTGGTGGGGGATCTGGTGGGCCATCTCTTTGAACTGCTGCAGTCCTTATGGTGATGGTGCTCCCACAAGGGAGGACTCCAGGAGAACCCCACTGCTCTTCTTTGCATAGAGCCACGGAATATTTTACACATACCTAAGCAGGCAGATTGCACCTTGTTTTAACGTCTCTTCCGAAAGACAGTATCACTGACAATGCGACACTACGTGGAATCCACCACTGCAGCTGCATGATGCACGATCTACAGGATGCTCTGCAGCAACTCACTGAGCTTACTTTGACAGCACCCCCCAGCCACGTGACTTCTACTAACAAGGATAAGAGCAGCAAGATTATGGGAACACCATCATCTTCAAGTCTTCTCCAAGTAACACACCTGACCTGACTTGGACATACATTGCCGGTCCTTCATCATCGCTGGGTCAAAATCCTGGAATTCACTACCTCACAGCCATCATGAGCCTTTTACGACCTCAAGACATCCCAAAGCGCTTTACAGCCAATTAATTACCATTTGAAGTGTTAAAATGTAGGAAACACAGCAGCCAATTTGCACACAGCAAGATCCCACAAACAGCAATGCGATGATGACCAGATAATCTGTTTTAGTGATGTTGGTTGAGGGATAAATATTGGCCAGGACATCGGGGCGAACTCCCCAGCTCATCTTCGAAAGTGCCATGGAATCTTTTACGTCCACCTGAGAGGGCAGACGGGGCCTCAGTTTAACATCTCATCCAAAACACAACACCCCCAACAGTGCAGCACTCCCTCAGCACTGCACAGAAGTGTCAGCCTCGATTATGTGCTTAAGTCCCTGGAGTAGAGCTTGAACGCACGATCTTCTGACTCAGAGGCGAGAGGGCTACCACTGAGCTGCTGCTGACACAGAGAACAAGAACGGCAACAGTTTATGAAAAGCTCACCACCAGCTTCTCAGGACAACTTGAGATGGTCAATAAATACAGTCTTGCCAACACTGCCTACATTCAAGAACAAATGTAAAAAAAAAGGTATCAGCATAGATGATAAGCTCAGGTCCTGGAGCAGGGCTTGAACCTGCAAGTGTCTGCCTCAGGAGGAGGCATTTAGCAGAGGACCGACACCTTCTTGCAGGAGAGGGAAAATGGAATGGATGATCTTCACTTGGCTGCTCTGCGGATGGTTGGCAAAAAGAGGCACTGGTAGTGATCTGGAAGCAAGGCCACCCTGCCACACAGTATTGGCATCAGGGGGTACATGATCTGGGGGAGGGGAACTAAAAATGGAAGGTTGGGGCAAGAGGGTGCCTATTTTATGGAGAGACATAATTAAACAGTATTTTTACAGTAAGTCAGTATAAACACTATTCATGAATTGTCCCTCAGGCACAAAGAGAAAACACTGGAAATACACAACAGATTTGATGGCATCTGAAAAGATAAAGAACAACAAAGGTAAATGTTTTGGATAGAGACCCTTTGTCAGACGTCTGTTGTGCGTGTCCAGCATTTTTTGTATTTCAGATTTCTAACATTTGCAGGGATTTTTTCTATTTAATCTCTAATTGTTACAATACCATTTACCAATTTCAATTACTGCCTATCAAATATTAGCATCACCAATTATTAATGTAATAAAGGTCCATTTTGGGACACTGAAAGAGAACAATAAAGTTTTGCTTATGCCTCCATCTGTTTTAATGTCAAATATTTTCTAGTTACTGCATGAATTATAGTATCGCCTGAAGGGTAAAAAGCTGGGGTGTAAAAAGGAAAGTTCCCTTGTTTAAAAAAACCAAATATCTCTCTCATTCGCTGCAGACTCCTACCCTGAACAACCTTTTCTTGATTCCCTAGTTTGCTGAATATTCAGCAGCATTTTATCACATTACTAGCTGTCTAGTGAATACAATTCCCAAGTGCCTGCTGACTGGTTGGCCACCGTGAGAGGACGATTTGGTTTATCACAGCAGAACATCAAGCTGTGTGTAATTCACCCACGAGCTTCTGTCATCTGCTTCAGCCGATGTCAGCGATGAGTTACGACTGACGGATCATTTACACAGCAGCTGTAAATTCTAGCCTGTGCCAATCTACAGCTGTTTGAAATCAGCTTCAAGGGCTGCTGGATCTAACTGGTCCCACATCCCTTACTACCTTTCCGCCATTTTAGACCTACTGATGAGCTTGCTGTGTCATAAGAGGGGCCAATTTTGCATGCGTGTCTAGTTTTGATAGTCCATATCCACAGTGTGTGCGGTCTCTGTGATGGGTAGGAGTCCCCCAATTGTCAAACCTATACTCAGCGCAGAAAGTTAGGTCGAGTTAATACATCATAACTCACCCGTCAACCATAAAATAAATGCTCTAATGTGTAAATGGAATTGGAAATTGAACCTGGGCTGTATCATAGCCTCGGGGTTAAGCCACTGCCTGGTGTGATATCAAGGCTCTGAATTTCCTCGGCTGTTCTGCCGCTGCTCTGCCGTAACTTCACCGTAAGTGCGGCGGAGATCCCATTTACACACATAAACCAGGTTCGGGCCGCACTACCGGTGTAGTTATGGCTGCACCACGGCAGGAAATCCGAGGAAATTCAGGGCCATTAAGTGAATTCATTCATTCCAAGTCTATGCTGAGTGAGCTGATCTCAACTTGACTGCTGCTAGGGCTGCTGGTCTCAATGTCCCTGAAAAAATGAGGCAGGCTTCTCATTCCTGAGTTCTGACGAAGGGTCATCGACCTGAAATGTTAACTCTGTTTCTCTCTCCACAGATGCTGCCTGACCTGCTGAGTATTTCCAGCATTTTTTGTTTTTGTTTCCCAATCCTGATTGCTTTCCAGAGATTCTTGCTGGAATGTGCCATGTGTGGGTGCACGCGTGTGTCGCTATGGATATTGGTGAAGAAAAGGTTGGTCTCAGCACTGAATCTTCTCTACAGTCAAGTAGCTCTCTATCTAGGTTCACACATGAAGCTTAGACCACCTGGGCAAGATAGCAGAGGGCTGCCAGGTCCCGTGGAGCTGTAACCCAGCAAGAATCAGCGCACTCAAGTGAAAAGTAGGTTCAACTGGTAAAAATTCAGAATGAGTACAATCATGAACTCGCAGTTCATGATACTGCATGTTGCAAGCCCATGCGGCTCTGTGGCTCAGCTCAGTAAGGCAGCAACATACTATTTATTGTGCCACCCAAAATAAAGTGCTTCAAATCTAATGAAATACTTTAAAGTGGAGCCACTGTTGTTATGTAGGCAAACACGTCAGCTATTTTGCACATAGCAAACAGCCATGAGATGAGCAAACTGTTAATCTGATCCTGGTGGGGTTACTTCAAGGAGGGGATGTTGGCTACAATTTTGGGGGAACTCTCTGCTCTTTTTCCAAATGGTGATGTGGGATTTAAGTCATCCACCTGAACAGGTAAAAAGGACCTCTGATTAACATCTCATCTGAAAGAGGACGCCCCTGACAATGCAGCACTCGCTCAGTACTGCACTGCCATGCCAGCCTAGATTATGTACTCAATGGGATTGGGTCTCGAGACTATAACTGTCGCACTGAGAGCTTAGCGCTCTGCCGTCGAGCGAAGCAACAGTTAAACAAACAAATAAATAAACAAGCAGAATAAATCAAACAGGTTGTACTGAATGTATTAGGTGTGTGCCCTGGATAATTATACATGAAAACAAAACCACCCGTAAACTATTAGTGCAAATAGTAACATTTCAGCAAGCAATGTAGCCGCAAAGAACACAAATCAAGGAGCACCCGATTATATTAGCAGCCTCCTTCCTATGATGCACTTCACCAACTGAGACTAGGCAGCAGCAGTGCTGGTGCTGAAGAGGGAAGACAATATCACGCAGCCCCTAAAACCAACAGCTTGGGTGGGGGCGGGGGTCAGATTTCTCCAACCCGAAGTCTTTGCTCTGCTTTACAGTAAATAGTTTCATCAATGCCAGGTTGGAGTGTAAAAAATAAACAAAATAATCGTGGTGGCCAACACAGCGGGTGCCTACATGTGGTAAACGCCTGCACTCTACGACTGAGCACAACTGCCTCAGTCAACACTCACGTCCGGACAATAAAAAAAGATACACCTCAAGTCGATTAAAAGCTTGGCTGCAGCTTGTATTTGAACCAGCTCTCCCTACCCCCACTCCAACATTAAGCACAATGGAACACTCATTACAGACACATTAACAACACTGCCATGGGTCCGTACATTGCTTACGTTTACACTACAGTATTTGACGTATTTTAATTTCTAGAATAATTATATTGCTGAAGATACTAATACAGTATATTCATGAACAGATGTTGGAAAACTCAATAAATTTAATAATGGAAACAAGGCTGATTTTTCTCTGATAATGGATTCAATTGTTTTTTTTCAAAGTTGCAGATTTTTCAATGCAACAAAACGCGGGGGTGGGGGGAGAATCAGTAGATTAAGAGTTCCTTGGGTCTTGTTAAGCACATACTACTAACAAATTTAATGTCTGGGTCTCTCGTGAGAGATTTTTGAATATCCCGAAAGATGATAGAAACCCAGTAGATTCTGGCAAGTGGAAAAGGCGTTTAGAATTCAAACAGTTAACGGTATACTCAAATCAAATGGACATGAGCTGGTGTAGACAGCCAGCGAGCAATCCCCACTGGTCTCCTCTTCTGGCTGACAAGGCAGAGCCTGCATTGGACAGGTAATTTGATCCTGTCTGTCTGGCACATGTCCGGATCTGGAGGGGAGACGTGAATGGAAACGCTAGCGAGACTGAATTCAGATCCACACTGAACTGGATTTCATCGATTCAACAGGGAGCTAGGGCTAGGCAGAGGGGGAGTAAGAAGGACAAGAATAGAGACCAATGCACCTACGTCACAGATTACAATCAGGGTTCCATGCCAAAACTGAAGGCCGTATGCCATTTACTGATTGTGTCCCAGTCACTACAAAGTAAAGCTGCCACGCTTAACCCTCACAGGACTGCAGTAGTATTCCTGCAATACGTCCTAATCCCAGTAAAGATGAAAAGCTTCCATTTTCTTCAGGGTGTACTATACAAAGAGTGCTGGCACGGTGCAAGACTGATCAATGCAAAGGCGGTTCCACTGAGGACATAAACAACGAGATCAAAGGTGCAATGGTTTATAACCATTACCTGAATTGCAACATTACAGCTCAGAACTCACTCCCCGTTATTGATTATTTTGTAAACTTTCTATGTTATAGTTTCTTTGACTGTGTGCGTGCATGCTGGGGTTGGGAAGGAGGAGTTATTCCGTTTTTAAGGCTGTTAGTGAACCCTGTGATGACAAGTCCTTTCTTGTGAATATGTTCACGAAAGGGTAAAAATGTCTTTGCCATCTGATGTATCTATGTGACTTATTACACACAGCTGCACTCTAAACTAGCTGGACACTGTTAATGATTCCACATAATAGCACTGCATTAAAGAGTAACACAGCACGGTTAGCACATTCACAGTTCTCCACATGGTGTGTTCCATGTGCTACCATAAGACTAAATTCTCTGAGCCAAGGTAAGAGGGGAATGTCCCTGCTAGGAGAGTGTGCGCTCACCATATCGGGCAAATGGAAGCTCTACTTTGGGGAGTCTCTCAGAAGCTTTGTTTGTAGATTCTCAAGAGTCATGATGGATTTCCACCCATCTCAGACTCCCGTCCGACCAAAAACAACTCTTGTTATATCCCTGCTGTTATCGGAGTCTAGCTAGGAGAGAAATCAGCACTATGAATTACTCTTATTTGTTTAGTTTTTACAAATATACTTGAAACAGTGCAGCTGATAGGACCCCATAGTGACAAAGCACACTGCGCACAGTGAGGGAGTAATGAACCTTTGAGTACAGGGTCTGGGGAGAACTCAGTCAAGAGGACAAGTTTTCTGTTTTTTTATAAATAAAAGATTGAAATGAAATGAAATCCACACCTAAACTTTAAAAAAATACAAAAAACATGAAGGAAAGATCAAAAGGATAAAAGAGCTTTGGTTAGGTAGAGGATGAATGGAAGACATAACAAAGGGAAAAATCAGAGAGAAACAAGGTGAAAGATCATAGCGCCAATTTTCCTCTACCCTGCTCCCAAGTAACGCCTGAGAAACAGGACAAATAGGCAATAATCCTTTGGTTCCCATTCTGTTCCTGAAGAGCACTGCACCCAAACTTCCACGATGCCTTTTCTGGTGTCTGCAGATGAATGTCAAGAGGTCTTGGCATCCAGATTCCCTCTAATAGTGTTGGTTGCAGTTCAGGGGTGCGCTGTTCCCAGAAAAGTCTGCTGCGACTGATTCCACAGCTGCTGTTTCGGTGCTTTCTGTCTTAAGGGACAGGCTGGTATTGTCTTTATTTTTGGTCTTTTGAATAAAAAACGTTTTGCTGCTTCAGAACTTGCTGCAGAATGCGGCTGGCATTTCACTCGTGGAGGGAGTGTTCATTACTGTTTCTACCCCTCCCCACCTTTTCAATATGGCTTTAGAGGTAGATGAGGGGAAACAGCCTCAAGCCCCCTTGTCAGCTGCTGAAGTCTTTTGCCTGGGCCTCTCCTGAGCCTCTAACAACTGTTTCCCTACCACAGAGTTGGAAATAAAATGAGAAGTCACCCAGTCAAAACTTGCCACCTGCCTCCTATTCCTGCTCCGTCAGTCTTCACACCTACACTGGTTTTCCCTGTTTCTCCAGTTACAGTACTACTTGGCACAACGGTGCTGCCCTCTTACCAGCCACCTCAAAGGCAGATTGCCATGGTGCCCAAACTGCTGCTTTGGGCGTTGTTGCCAGCCAGTCACAATCTTTAAATACACAGGAACCAACATGCAACTCACATAAACTGAAACTGAGCAAAGTTCATCAGATGCTGGCACTATAAGCATCCTGCCCCATCATCCATTAGTTAAAAAAAATAATTTTCCTGGGTCTCTCATGGGGCTTCCTTTTGACCTGCCCCTTCAACAAGGCTGCTGTGTTTTAAGCCCCCGGCAGCGCTGGCCCAGGTAACCAAAAAAGTGCCTCTAGCAGCACTGATGTCCATCCTGTCCTGGTATTGTGGGCCAGCAGGAAAATCTCCGCGTTAACTTCCATCCCAAGTATAGGGCATTTCGAGTGTGCTATGCCCACAATGCTCTTGGTCATTGAGAGGCGAAGATCGGCCCTCATACTGATTTCTTTAATTCCTATCTCCATCTATCTAGTCTTCATTCTGCATAAACTGGCTGCCGTGTTTCCTACATTACAACAGTGGCTCCATTTCAAAAGTACTTCATTGGCTGTAAAGTGCTTTGGGACATCCGGAGGTCGTGAAAAGCGATGTAGTACTTTCTTTCTTCATTCTCTTTTTCCTTTAATTTTTTTCATCTTCGATTTCTCTTTTTCAATACTTTCATTTTTTTTTTAGAAATTTAAGAAACTTACATAATTTCTAACAGAAATGGAAATGTGCTGATACCATCCTGTGGAGATTGAATAGGCAGCAGGATTCACCAACACAAAGCCGCCATTTGTCTTTTGGTTCTTTTACATGGCCATTTTACATGGCCACTGTGGCTGTCTAGGGAGAGTAACCTCAGTGTGTCACTCCCGTCCTTTCAATGTAGAGGACCAGCTCCTGGTATTTATTTTTCTGAGATCAGTTTCCTTAATCCAGCAGCGCACTGTGGTGCCATTGATTACCTGAGCTTGGGGTGTTTGCACTATGGAACGTGACCTAAGGAGGAAGACTCGCACGTCTCCTATTGGCTGCGCTGCTGTAACATACAAGCACATTATGACTTTTCTTTCGGGTTTACTCCCCCAGGAAGGACGCTTCCCTCCCCCACCTTCCCACCACAGGGATTCTTTTAGTCCTGCAGAGAATGCTTCAACAGGTCAGGACAAGCAAACACCATGCAGTTAAAAAGACTCTTATCTCTGTTTGGTGAAGATTTGTGATTTGCTGTCTGGAGAATTTAATTTCAAACACCGTGGTTGAAATAGCAGCAGTGTTCAGCAACAGCGGAACATCTCCCCAAAACAAAAAGGAAAAAGGTTCTGACAAAGAATCAAAAGGCAGCACCATCATAAACAAAAAGAAGGAAAAGCAGGAGACATTTTTTAAATTTGATGCAGACAAGACATTTAGCTGTTTCTTAAATGAGCCCAGTGTCGTGGCCCCACCTATTCTTCATTGTTGACATGGTCTCTGCTCCAATCACTAGTGTGATCCACCACCTCGCCTCACAACCCTCTGCGTAAAAAGGTTTCTCCTGCTCTCTGTCCAAAACTCTTAACATAGAATCTTGTATCAATGTTCCCTCGGTCTAGACCCCTCAATCACTGAAACAAGTCTGTATCTATTTACTCTGCCCAATCCCTTCATAATTTTAAACACCGATATAAAATAACCCCGTTATCTTCTTTGTTCTCGTGAAAATAGCCCCAATTTTTCTAGTTTTTTTTTTCATAGTTATATTTCCTCTAAGAGGAAGCAAGACAGACTCAGCAAAAAAGTCAGACAGAATTCTATGATATACAGCTCCAACAATAGAATACAAATCTCCTGAAATTTTGCTGGAGCTTGACAATGCAATGGGCATGACATGTTTTGAGTACTATTTTAAATTCTGGCTTTAATAACAAAAAAACCCATATACAAGCTTTGGATCAATACACATTGACTGAACAAAGAGACCCAAGAGTGATTGGGCTTACTTGTGCCACTCCTGGTTAATGGTGTTAGAGTATAACAATGTGCCACCATCACACAAAACAAGCTCCAGGTCTCACTAATCCTCTAATGGTTTCAATAATTGATAAGACTATTTCATTACAAAGTAAATTAGTTGGCACTGGCCTCGATGATGATCGCTGCCCTTTAGAGTGTTTTGTTGCACTCTGGTTTAGTTAGCGTTCAAAGCAGCGCAAGTTACCACAGGTCCTGTGCAATCAAACTTATCTCAATCAGTCTATGATTGACTTCCTGAAACTGCTGAGGCTGCGTATTAGCCCTAAAAGGTACAGTAACAAGGCAGAGCCTGTGATTCAGTACAAATGTAATACAGTACCACTGTGTAATCAGTCATCATCTCATCAACAGGATAGCAGGTTAGAGATCAAACTTTTAGATTCTCATACAATCAGTTCAGAAACTTATCCTGGGTGGTCTGATAACAGTTGAGCACTGTACATTTATTCTGGGTACCCACTGTTTGATTAACATTTGACCTCAGATACTACCCAAGAGGCAATTTTTGTCCATTCTAGGCTAGGTCAGTAGATACAATATATTATACCAGTGGAACACTCAGGCCTAGAAATTCGGTATAGTCGCGTTTGGGGCGCTAGTCCTGGCGATGCACAAAGTTTAGCGCCAGGTGCAATTTAGCGCCACCTAGCGCGATATTGGGTTGCAGCGCCCCTAAAGGTGATTGCCGCGCTAAATCAGGTGCTGCACGCTACTCTTAAGGCGCTAACCCGGCTGCGCAACCCAATTTCGCGGCAGCGGGGCGCAGCGAGGGTGCTGTCAATAATCACTTTCCCTGAGACACACTGGCGCCGGCCAGCTCTTAAAGGGGTAGGTCAATTGGCATCACCAGACACACTCACTGCCTTGTAGGCCTTCAAAGCGGTGGGAGCCTACCTGTGGCGCACCAGCCTAGCAAGACATGGAAAGGGTGAGGCAGAGGGCGGAACGCCTCACTGATGGGGCATTGGATGCTTTGGTTGGCGCAGTGGAATCAAGGCCAAGGAAGATGGTCGGAATGTGATTTATGTTTTGGACAGTCTCCCGGGTGTGAGAGGCAGTTATGTGCCAGTGTATTCGTTTTGCTTTCTGTTGCCATAGCTTTCTCATGTTTGAAGGAACCACATTTTGTGTAATGAAACACTTTCTTCATTTACAATGGCCATGCCTTCTATTTACATGCATCTTGCCCTTCACAGGCTTGGGGGTATCAGACCGGTTCCATTCCTATTCCTGGAATGGCAGCAAGCATTCCGTGAGAGGGGCCTAGAAGCTACTTCTGATCAGCCTCTGACGCGCAGCCTGAGAAGAGCCTCTCGCGTAGAAGTTCAGGCCAGCAGGCATCTTCTCAGCCACCGACAGAGATGTCCTGCACCTTATCTGAGGCTGCAGATCTGGCTGAAGCAGCTGGCACAGCTCAGTCACCACCTCCTTTCTAAATCGCAGCCTTCTGACACACTGCTCCTCCGGCATGTTCATGTAGGAAAACTGCTGTCGGAAAACCCTGCCAGCGTAAGGTCTGCTGTGGCGACGTCTGTTGGCCCTCCTCCGTCTGGCCATGCCCGCCCCCTTCTCCCAGCGTCTCAGTGCCCTTTCCAGATGATTCGGCAGCAGGACGTTCCCCTCCAATGCAGCCCCCATAATAAGTGCCCACAGGAAGGTTCCCCATTGTCGAGGCTCACCAACAGCAAGGTGATGGTCAGAAGGCTGAAGATCGTCTGCCTGCGCTGGCTCACTGGTCAAATGGCTCTCAGTGTGCAGCTCAGCAACTCTTTGTAGCTCTCGAGGAAGTTGTGCTCCAAAAATGGCTGCTGCTTTTAAACCACACCAGTCCCCTTTAAATAACGCTCCTCCAGCCCGAGAGCGACTTGGTAAGGTCCAGGTAAGCTGTCACTAAGCAGGCGCTACGGAGGGGGGCGCCACTGAATTTCCGGTCCGGGGCGCCCAAAAGGCGTTGCTCACTCAAATGACGTCATAATCAGCCTGCGCCCATGAGCGGGCGCTAAGATTTAGCGCTGGCGCTAAATGCATGCTCAATATGGGGCGAGGCGCTAGGCGCCTTGCGCCCGCCCGGAAATTGGCTAGCGCCCCACTTCTCGGCCTCTTTAGGCGTTAATCGGTGGTGCTAACAACCGAATTTCTCCCCCTCAATCTCTTAGATGGGGAGGGAGAAGTGAATTGCAACAGAGCAAATCTATCCTAAAATGCATACCTGTTCAGTGATACAGAGCAATGCTCATAAAACTGACTAAATCCATTGGTGTCAGCCATGACTCAGTGGTAGCACTCTCGTTTCTGAGTCAGAAGATTGTGGCTTCAAGTCCCACTCCAGAGACTTGAGCACAAAATCCAGGCAGACACTCCAATGCAGCACTGAGGAAGTACTGCACTGTCAGAGATGCCGTCTTTCGGATGAGACATTAAACTGAGGCCCCATCTATCTTCTCAGGTGGACGTAAAAGATCCCATGGTATTATTCAAAGAAGAGCAGGGGAGTAATCCCCATTGTCCTAGCCAATATTTATTCCTCAACCTTCATCACTAAAACAGACTATCTGGTCATGATTACATTGTTGTCTGTGAGACATTGCTGTGCACAAATTGGCTGCCGCGTTTCCATTACAATGACTACACTTGAAAAGTACTTCATTGCTGTGAAGCATTTTGGGACGTCCTGAGATTGTGAAAGGCGCTATATAAATGCAAGTCTTTTTTTTCTTTTCAGGATCTACACTGTCCTGCCTTGTACTTCCCTCCATTCAAAAAAATCTGGAAGAAGATAGTGAAAACCTGGGAAGGAAGGAAGAAAATACGGATGAAAATTAAAACAAGTTACTACCAAATAGGTAAAGGTAAGCCTATTTTAAACACAATGGGCAGGATTTTCATTCAGGAGTCGGGACTACAACTTTCGGGGTTACAGTCCCGCCTCCATCGAGATGCGGCCAATCCACGCGATTTTAACTTGATTGACCTTGTTGGGCCCGCCCAGCGGGCTCAGCAGGCCAATTAAGGGCCACCCGGCAACAGGTGACGTCACAGACTGAAATTTCATCCGTCAAGAGCTTTTGACAGATGAAATATCAGCGTTTCACAGCTGTTTGAAGCTGTCAAACACTGACAGTCTTACTTCTAACATGGGTCTTTCTGCACAGACTCAGTTAGAAATCTTTCCTGCACAGACAGCTGCAGGCTGTCACTTTTGACAGTTCGTGGCCATTCTGCTTTCTGTGCCGGTGAGATGAGGGACTCCCGAGACCTAAAGCAAGGAAGGCTGAAAAGGTAAGAAAAGGTATGTAAAACTTATTTAATCACTTTAGACACACCAAACACACTTACCTTTGCACTCATGCACCCATCACTCACCTGAACACCGACATCTCGACCCCTCCAAGTCATTGAACCCGATGGCCCGCCTCCTCTAACTTGGCGTGGTTTGGAGCCGTCGGGAATCCCCCACTTCAACCTTAAAAATAGGGATTAGGCTAAAAACTGCCTGTTAACTACCTGCTA
Organism: Somniosus microcephalus; assembly: GCF_052327205.1. Taxonomy (NCBI): domain Eukaryota; kingdom Metazoa; phylum Chordata; class Chondrichthyes; order Squaliformes; family Somniosidae; genus Somniosus; species Somniosus microcephalus. The sequence continues at coordinate 41,521,788 of NC_140988.1, forward strand.
ACAGGAAGTTAATTGGCGCTAATCCCTTCCCGCCTCGTGTAGGCGGGTCCCAGTGCGGGGCGGGTACCCGCCTCCTTTGAAACTGGCATGGAGGCGGGTTTGGGTGCGGGATGGGGTCGGGACCCCTGATTTCGGGATTTTAACCCCCCGCACGTCTCCAATCCCGACTCCACGGCCCAATGAAAATCCTGCCCAATAACTGCCAGCAGCACAGTTGGACAGCAGTACCCTCCCTCAGCAACGGTTACACAAACTGACAAAATTAACTAGCATGGCATTTTCAATTTCCTTCCCTCGCCCCTTGAAAAGTGCACACCTTCCTCAGTGGCCTAGTTAAGGGAACTTGCTATCAAGGGAACTATAGGGGCAACCCCACATTCTTCTACTCAATCACACAGTGTATTAAAGAAAGAAATTGCATTTATATAGCACATTTCACGACATCAGGACATCAGGATGTCCCAAAGCGCTTTTACAGCCAATGAAGCACTTTTGAAGTAATAATGGCCAGATAGTCTGTTTTAGTGATTTTTTTTTTTCATTCATTCATGGGATGTGGGCATCGCTGGCAAGGCCAGCATTTATTGCCCATCCCTAATTGCCCTTGAGAAGGTGGTGGTGAGCTGCCTTCTTGAACCGCTGCAGTCCGTGTGGTGAAAGTACTCCCACGGTGCTGTTAAGGAGGGAGTGTGAAGGAATGAGCCATAAAACCTATTCAGAACAATACTCCATTCTGTGAAATAATTCTGGCCTTATTAAAACATGACAAACTGCGTCTGGAAATCGAGAAACCGAACTCTGAAAAAGCTGTGATAGCATTCTGGCTATTGAGATAACATATTTGTTGACACTGAATCAATAACCTTATTGAAACAGAAGGTTAAAGGCTCCTGACAGTCTGAACCTTTGGGAACAAGACAATAGTTCACCCTGTACAAGGTGTTTTAATTTACACCTTGTAAAGAAGCACATAAAAGTAACAAACATCTGCCTTCATAAAAATGATACCAAGTAAAGCGCACCTGCTGTTATACCATTTTTTATGATAAACTTAGAACACCTAGAGGAGAGACATGGTTCTGTAGTGCCACCAGCTGAGGTGATTGTAAGAATTGCAGGGGTCAGCAGAAAAATGACTAGAGATAATTAGCTTACATCAGCAGAAAATCTTAAAGGAAATACCACTGGAAAAGGGTATAAATATTGAACTCTCAAATGGGATAGTAGATTTGCTTTAAAGGGGCAAAGCGATTCTCGGCTTCCGAGCCAACTCTGTAAGTCTCCAACTCTTTGTACCTTGAGGATCAAAGATATTTGATTTTGGTGGATATCCTGTAGAAAACTAAGAACTGTAAAACTGTAGCGAAGTTAAGATTTGAGCGTAAGGATCTCTGATAATAAGATGATAAAGCTTTCTCTTTTTGGAACTGTTAATGTTACGATTGACTCACCAACTGTAAATTACATGTCGGTTCTTTAATAAATATATATTTTTAGAATTGTCTCACATAATACTTCTGTATCAAACTCGCAGACTCAATCTCTGTACACTCTTTGGTGAGGAGTTGCAGAATTCTGGGGGAGTTTTTCGGACCCTCATAATATCCGGAACGTTACAGTCTAGCTAAACTTATTAAAAGTGCTATCTGGAGGACGGTAACATTTTCAGGTTGTTCCTTTCCTTTAGGGAGAGATTGTCCAGACCTTTAGACCCAATTAAGCATCTTTAGGATTCGGCTACCTCAAACTTTAGTTGAAAGTGAATGTCTGAGGAATACGCCTGATCTGGGGTAGACCTAAAGGGGCTAGGACTAGTAATTATCCCTTCAGGAATTCCAGGATTTTGACCCAGCGATGATGAAGGAATGGTGATATGTTTCCAAGTCAGGATGGTGTGTGACTTGGAGGGGAATTTGGAGGTGGTGGTGTTCCCATGCACCTGCTGCCATTGTCCTTCTAGATGATAGAGGTCGTGGGTTTGGGAGGTGCTGCCAAAGAAGCCTTGGCGAATTGTTGCAGTGCATATTATAGATGGTACACACTGCAGCCACGGTACACCGGTGGTGGAGTGAGTGAATGTTTAAGGTGGTGGATGGGGTGCCAGTCAAGTGGGCTGCTTGGACTTGGATGGTGTCGAGCTTCTTGAGTGTTGTTAGAGCTGCACTCATCCAGGCAATTGGAGAGTATTCCATCACACTCCTGACTTGTGCCTTGTAGATGATGGAAAGGCTTTGGGGAGTCAGGAGGTGAGACACTCGCTGCAGAATACCCAGCCTCTGACCTGCTCTTGTTGCCAGGATGTTGTCGGGGCCCACAGCCTTTGCTGTATCCAGTGCGCTCAGCCGTTTCTTGACATCACGTGGAGTGAATCGAATTGGCTGAAGACTGGCTTGTGTGGTGGTGGGGACCTCAGGAGGAGGCGGATATGGATCATCCACTCGGCACTCCTGGCTGAAGATGGTTGCAAACGCTTCAGCTTTGTCTTTTGCACTCATGTGCTGGGCTCCACCATCATTAAGGATGGGGATATTCATGGAGCCTCCTCCTCCCGTTGAATGATGGCACCTCCAACAGAGCAGTACTCCCTCAGTATTGTGCTGGAGTGTCAGCCACATTGGTGTGGGTCTGGATTCACATATAGGCCAGACCAGGTAAGGATGGCATATCTCCTTCCCTAAAGGACATTAGTGAACCAGAGGGGTTTTTACGACAATCCGATAGTTTCATGGTCACCGTTACTGATACCAGATTTTTATTCCAGATTTATTTAATTAACTGAATTTAAATTCCCCAGCTGCCGTAGTGGGATTTGAACTCACGTCTCTGGATCATTAGCCCAGGCCTCTGGATTACTAGTCCAGTAACATAACCACTATGCTACCGTTCCTGATTGAGCGATAAATATTGTCCAGGATACTGAGGAGAACACTCATGCTCTTCTTCGAAATAGTGCCGAGGGCAGACAGGGCCTCGATTTAACGTCTCATCTGAATGACGGCACCTCCAGACAGTGCAGCACTCCCTCAGTACTGCACTGGAGTGTCAGCCTAGATTTTGTGGGACTTGAAGCCACAACTTTCTGACTCAGAGGCGAGAGTTCTACCACTGAGCTACAGCTGACCCCGTGTCTATGCAACAGTGCTGCATTTTTATGGGAGAAACTGCTGTTCCCGAGGCTGAACGATGGAGGACACCACAATTCAGTTCCACTCAAGAGGCCAGGAGTTCAGATACCTTCAGCAATCTCTGTATGACACATTAAAAAATCGGATCAGTATTCTGCTAGGTAGCAAACAGTTACCATATAACAGAAAGCAACAGGTTCTGATGCTACACCGGAAAAATAAACTTTTTTTTCTATTCAGGCCTCATTCTGAGTGGCAGGCAGTGACTAGTGGGGTACCGCAGGGATCGGTCCTTGGACCCCAGCTATTCACAATATATATTAATGATCTAGACGAGGGAACTAGATGTAACATCTCCAAGTTTGCAGATGACACAAAGCTGGGTGGGCGTGTGTGCTGTGAGGAGGATGCCGAGAAACTCCAGGATGATTTGGACAGGTTGGGTGATTGGGCAGAAGCATGGCAGCTGCAATATAACGTGGATAAATGCGAGGTTATCCACTTTGGTGGCAAAAACAGGAAGGCAGATTATTATCTGAATGGCAATAGATTGGGAGAAGGGGAAGTGCAACGAGACCTGGGTATCCTTGTGCACCAGTCGCTGATGGTAAGCATGCAGGTGCAGCAGGCGGTTAAGAAGGCAAATGGTATGTTGGCCTTCATAGCGAGAGGGTTTGAGTACAGGAACAAGGCTGTCTTGCTGCAGTTATACAGGGCCTTGGTGAGACCACATCTGGAGTATTGTGTGCAGTTTTGGTCGCCTTATCTGAGGAAGGATGTTGTTGCCATGGAGGGAGTGCAGCGAAGATTCACCAGGCTGATACCTGGGATGGCAGGAATGACGTATGAGGAGAGATTGGGTCGATTGGGCTTATACTCGTTGGAGTTTAGAAGAATGAGAGGGGATCTCATTGAAACTTATAAAATTCTGACAGGACTGGACAGACTAGATGCAGGAAGGATGTTCCCGATGGTCGGGGAGTCCAGAACCAGGGGTCACAGTCTAAGGATAAGGGGTAAGCCATTTAGGACAGAGATGAGGAGGAATTTCTTCACCCAGAGAGTGGTGAACCTGTGGAATTCTCTACCACAGAAGGCAGTAGAGGCCAATTCATTAAATATATTCAAGAAGGAGTTGGATATATTTCTTAAGACTAAAGGGATCAAGGGATATGGGGAGAAAGCAGGGACAGGGTACTGAATTTGGATGATCAGCCATGATCTCATTGAATGGCGGAGCAGGCTCGAGGGGCCGAATGGCCTACTCCTGCTCCTATCTTCTATGTTTCTATGTTTCTATGAAGGTATCTCAGCCCTCCTTGGTCTCTGCTGTTGGCTGATGCAGCTTGGGCAGCTGTAGGGGGGAGCACAATTTGCTTCAGCACCAGGGTTTCCACTCCATTCTTAGCTGGATCAGTATTTCAAATGTATTATGCTAGTTGAGCTCTAGATCTCTTAAATGGATGGCGTGGTGGGATGGGTGGGGGGTGGGGGCAGTATTTTGTAACAAAGCAATTGTGTCCGAAAAAGTATACTTGGTGGGTTTAACAGAGAGACACTGACAGAGAGAGAGCTGTGAAGATATAGTTAAAGTCAGGGTCCACAAAGTCTTGCCTTGTACCCACGCAGGAAACTGGCTGAAGGAAGACAGTGCTGGAAGAGTAAGTGTTTGGACATCACGACTGGGCTTGGCTGTGATCACCTCCATCATTAAATAGCCCATGGACATACAGGGCTGGATTTTGATACTGGAGGCGTGTAGGAGGCGGGACTACAACTTTTGGGGTTGTAGTCCCGCCTCCATTGAGTTGTGGCCAACCCTCTCGATTTTCACTTGATTGACCTTGTTGAGCCCGCCCAGTGAGCTCAACAGGCCAATTAAGGGCCACCCAGCAACAGGTGACATCACAGATTGACATTTCCTCTGTCAAGAGCTTTTGACAGATGAAATATCAGTGTTTGACAGCTCTTTGAAGCTGTGAAACACTGACAATCTGTACACTAAGTTAATTCCTTCCTCTCAGGCTGATTTAGAGATCTCTCCAGAACAGAAAGCTGAATGCTGCAACTTTTGACAGCTCGCGGCCATTCTGCTTTCTGTGCCGGTGCGATGAGGGACTCCTGAGGCCTGAAGGAAGGAAGGCTGTAAAGGTAATTAAACTTCTTTAAACAAACACACTTACCTCTGCACTCATGCACCCATCACTCACCTGAACACTGAACATCTCGAACCCTCTAAGCCCTTCAGCCCGATGGTCCGCCTCACTAACTTGGCATGGTTTGGAGCCGTCGGGAATCCCACACTTCAGGAATAAAAATAGGGATTAGGCTAAAAACTGCCTGTAAACTACCTGGTAACAGGCAGTTAATTGGCACTAATCCCCTTCCCGCCTCGGGGAGGTGGCTCCCAGCACAGGTCGGGTATCTGTCTCCTTTGAAACTGGCATGGAGGCGGGTTGGGGGCGGGATGGGTTCGTGCCCCCCGATTTCACGATTTTAACCCCCCACACGCCTCCAATCCCACCTCCACGACCCAATGAAAATCCTGCCCTCAGTATCTACATTCACACAAGAAGAATGGCCGTTTGCCATCAGTGGCCATCCTGCACCCGTGGAACTGTACCTCACGAAGGGGGTCAAAGCTGCATGAAGAGGAGCAAAGTGGGGGGAAAGGAGGGGGGAAACAAAGTATTTAACCTCTCTTCTGTCACTCATTCGTCATTATCATGGTTTCAAAGATCACAAGTTAAAGAAGAGAACCTCTTTTAGAATGCACATAAACATTAGAATGGAGCCCTTGCAGCTCATGGACTTGCATTAACACCACAATCTGCGGCACAAATGGAATTTTACAGCTTCCAGACTAGACATCGCACCTGCCCCCACCAGTGGCAGTGCGGGATATTAGCTTCCTACTGTGCAGCAACCAGAGTGGTATTGTACTGACTGGAGGTTTAACCAACACTGTTCTGGAGCTGGGCCACCTGACACCCGAGGTTTCAGCCCCTCTACATGTTATAATTGAAACTTCAGTTGGGATCAGCAAAAGGTACGCAATCACGGTGATTGTAACAATAAGGTGTCACTGATTTATTATATGAAACAACCCAATCAACAGTATATTACAGGTTGGAACACAATCCTGGAACAAATAGCTCAAGCTTTGCGTGAGCTTTTCCAATCACTCAGAGTTACAGGCCTCTCTAATGTACTATGAGGTATTTCATCAAAGCCTTTACTTCTCATCACATCGCAGTACATAGCACGAGGCAGTGAAGCCCCCGTGGGTGCACATGTGGGTGTGTTTAGTTGAAAGTGGAAAACCTAAAGCAGCTCACAAGATGTCGAGAGTGTGGGTCTCTGATTCGGCCAGGTCTCTGAAGTTGGCCATTGATGGCAGGAATACTGCGTATCTGCTGTTGAGGAAACCCCTTCAGTGGTAAAATTACCCAGTTATAGGCTGACCCGATTTAGTCTATGGAAATGGGACATACAGTTAACCTATTAATGGGGACTGCAAGCTGTTGATGGATTGGTTAAACATACATTGTTAGTGAGTGCTGTGTGAGTAATATTGCTGCACAATTCCCACCAACTACAGTCTGATACCACTGAGGGTAACACTTGCGATAAGTGCCACTATGCTGTATTATCCATTAAACCCAGTTGTGGTGGAGGGGTGGGGGTGGTAAATAGTGTGTGGATAATACAGGCCTATTTATATTTCAGAATCCTTTCAAAGAGTGGTTCTGTAATATTCTTGGAGTGTGTGGGTGCTGTGGAATTCATCCCATTTACAACGTCGGGGCAGAACCCACAGTGCCATACATTAAAACAACAACACAGTCATGATTTGAAACTTTGTTCCTGGCTGCCAGCCACTTCCCCTAATAGCTCAGGAAGGTGCATACTAGTCAGTGAATGAAAACCACACTGCTGACCTGTACAGATCACGGGGTCCTCTGCCTCTGGTATCAATGCTTTCGTACAACAAAAAGTGAAATGGCACATTAGCAATTGCTATAGCAGCAAATTAACAGAATTTTCACCTAACTTACCACTGGATCTGTTAACTCATCGCCAGCATAATGGTGATACTGTACCATAATGACAGATGGGTGGTAATATACTATTTAGTTACCACAATAAGTACCAGACAATTCCCCTTACAAAATCTATGAAAGGCCGAGAAATTCGAGTAGGCCGGAAACCAGCCACTAACAGTGCCAGCCAAGGCTAACGGCCGCCCAGAGAGAGAGCGCAGGCAGCACCAGTATTTTGGTACTGCCTGGTAATTAACATCAGTGGTGAGGAGAATTTGTGGGGTAACGCAGTGAGGAGAATTTGTGGGGTAACGCGGTGTGGAGAATTTGTGGGGTAACGCGGTGAGGAGAATTTGTGGGGTAACGCGGTGTGGAGAATTTGTGGGGTAACGCGGTGTGGAGAATTTGTGGGGTAACGCGGTGAGGAGAATTTGTGGGGTAACGCGGTGAGGAGAATTTGTGGAGTAACGCGGTGAGGAAAATTTGTGGGGTAACACGGTGCAGAGAATTTGTGGGGTAACACGGTGAGAATTTGTGGGGTAACGCGGTGCGGAGAATTTGTGGGGTAACGTGGTGAGAATTTGTGGGGTAACGTGGTGCGGAGAATTTGTGGGGTAACACAGTGAGGAGAATTTGTGGGGTAACACGGTGCAGAGAATTTGTGGGGTAACACGGTGAGAATTTGTGGGGTAACGCGGTGCGGAGAATTTGTGGGGTAACGCGGTGCGGAGAATTTGTGGGGTAACGCGGTGCGGAGAATTTGTGGGGTAACACAGTGAGGAGAATTTGTGGGGTAACGCGGTGCGGAGAATTTGTGGGGTAACACAGTGAGGAGAATTTGTGGGGTAACACAGTGTGGAGAATTTGTGGGGTAACGCGATGAGGAGAATTTGTGGGGTAACACGGTGCGGAGAATTTGTGGGGTAACGCGCTCTTTCCAGCGATAAGCTCAGCAGGAGGCCGAAAGTCTCGTCCGTGTCCCGCTTGCAGTTAAGGAGGACGAGGCAGAAACGAGTGAACATGTACGGAACGGTTGCCGTATTTGTTACAACAATTTACATGCCGCCCACTCACCAATCACAGCATTGCAGTCAGCTTTTGTGGAGAAAGCTCCCTCTTCTTTAAAGTGCATCAAAGTGACACAAGCAAAGCTCTGGAACCCATCTATGGAGGTCATCTTTTAAATCAGCTCAGGCTCCGCCTCAAAATTTCTACAGATGGTAATGGCAAATTGTTTCTGCAGTTGTGGGGAGTCTGTTGACTGCGCCGGGGAAGTCTGTGGTTTGATTGGACTTCGGGTTTTTCGGGATCAGAGGAGAAGGGGGGGGGGAGGGTGTGGGTCTACAACGGGGCAAATTAATTATTGGAAGTCTGTACCTCTCATTGCGCTGAACGCGGCAGCATACAGCATTCAGTGCTGTTGAAAGGGAACATGGTTCTTTTTTTTACATTGAGCTAAGATGGCCCATTTAAGGCTTTCAAGGACTCTCCCCTATCACTTTACCCACACATCTCATTCTAAAGGAATAGAGACTCTATTTTTTTTCACATGGCAGCTGTCGATCATTCTGTCATTGCCATTTACACCTCATCTAGAGTCATCTTTTATTTCTTAACTTGTCCCATTAACATCTCCTTTTGCCTTGCACCATCATCCCTTTTGTCTTTTAATCTCTCCTGTCTTCCACCCAATCACAGACCTTCCCATTTGTTCTTTCCTCCCCTCCCCCCTTTCCCTGCTACTACACTTGCTTAAAAACCTGTTACATCTCCAACTTTTCCCAGTTCTGACGAAGGGCCATCGACCTGAAACGTTAACTCTGTTTCTCTCTCCACAGGTGCCTGACCTGCTGATTGTTTCCAGCATTTTCTGATTTTATTTCTTTATTTTAAATGCTTGTTTAAAATTTCATGAGGCAGGAAGAAAAAGATATAGGACAGGAACGATCAAATCCAGCACTTTGTAGTTTTTGAAGCCGTTCCACTGTAGCCATAATTTCATTGATAAGCTGAGGTCAGTTTAGTCACTGGATTAGGAGGGTCTGACAACTGAGGGCGTTTTACTATTCCATGGTGAGGACAGAGTACTCATAGCTGATAACTTAAAGAATTTGAATTCACACTTCAGATTTCAGAGATTGGAACACTGAACATCTATAGGCGATTCCTAATCCAAACCTTAACTTTACTCTTCTTGTCACTCAGAAGTAATCAACAACAACAACTTGTATTTATATAGCACCTTTAACGTAGCAAAACATCCCAAGGCGCTTCACAGGAGTATTGTAAGACAACAAATTTGACACCGAGCCACATAAGAAGAAATTAGGGCAAGTGAACAAAGGCTTGGTCAAAGAGGTAGGTTTTAAGGAGCGTCTTAAAGGAGGACAGAGAGGTAAAGAGGCGAGAGGTTTAGGGAGGGAATTCCAGAGCTCAGGGCCTAGGCAACAGAAGGTACAGCCACCAATAGTTGAGCGATTATAATCAGGGATGCTCAAGAGGGCAGAATTAGAGGTGTGCAGATATCTCAGCGGGGTTGTGGGGCTGAAGGAGATTACAGAGATAGGGAGGGGCAAGGCCATGGAGGGATTTGAAAACAAGGATGGGAATTTTGAAATCGAGGCGTTGCTTAACCGGGAGCCAATGTGGGTCAGCGAGCACAGGGGTGATGGGTGAACAGGACTTGGTGCGAGCTAGGACACGGGCAGCCGAGTTTTGGATCACCTCAAGTTTACGTAGGGTAGAATGTGGGAGGCCAGACAGGAGTGCGTTGGAATAGTCAAGTCTAGAAATAACAAAGGGATGGCTGAGGGTTTCAGCAGCGGATGAGCTGAGGCAAGGGTGGAGACAGGCGATGTTACGGAGGTGGAAATAGGCAATATTCCGCATCTTCCCATTTGTTACACATTCAGTATTATAATCTCAGGCAGGACAGTTTCAAATTAGCAAACCAAAAAAAATTAAACTTCAACTGCAAATCTCAAGCGTTAGCTATCAAAACCTAGGCTTGCAATTAATATAAACACTGTTACGTGGAGATAGTACTCCTGGCTATCTTACATTTGTCACTTGAAGCATCCTCATGGCTGTTTACGCTGTTGAAGTGCTTTTAGCGGCTGCACGTGCTTTGGAGAGGGCAGCAAAAGGAGCGGCAATATCCAAAATCAATCCGCGGTTGTCAACTGGGTGCTGCACGCCGACTGACATCACGTTTCGACTAATTACAATTCTTTTGGCGATCACAGGCAATGGCAGCGCTGCCGACCTACCGAAAGTGCCGGCCACTGCAGGGCCCGCTGGCAGTGGGCGAAAGTGACGCAGCTGCGATTTTTTTCCCCAAAACAGGCCTTAACAGCCAGCGCAAACACTTCGAATTTCCAGACCAAAGGGATTACCTACAACAGTTCATTGTGGCTAATAAATATTTCCAGTTTAATTCAAAACCGACTGAAACTAATATAAGCATCGGCCATTATTAATACACCCGTCCTCCCTTCACAGATGGAAATTAAGTGGTTCCAAAGTACCTCATGTCACGATTCCTTCCTGTCAAACTGGGGCAACTGGCCTCCGTATTCTGCAACATGCTTCTGATTACAGACTACAGCATGTGCTTTTGTATGGCTTGGTGCACGAGTCTGCTGCCTGACCTCAGAGAACAGATTTAATAGCAGGAGCTGGCTCCTGGACATTGGGCGACCAAAATCTGACGTAAAAGGACAATATAAAGGCAGCTTTAGTGTTATAGAGTGTGATGAAATATTTCCATTCATCACTGCCTGTGACGGAGATCGGTTTCAGTGTCATTTCCCTTCCCCCAGACCTCATTGTATTGTGTACTGGAATGTGCTGTATTGTATACTGGAATGTGCTGGAATGTGCTGTGTGTAGGGCTCCGCCCATACCTGGCCCCGTTTGTAAGCTAGCTTCAGTCAAGCCCCAGTCTCTAGAAGGACGACATCTCTCTCGCTTACGTGTTTCGTTCTAAGTTAATAAAAGCCTTGTTTTGTTCTGCTACCTTCGAGTCTCGGAATTATTGAGGCACATCAATTTTATTAACTTATTTTTCAACACTATGGATCAACTCCTGAAACCCGAACGTTTGGATTTGGATCAACATGCTCCGGACGCATCAGCACGCTTCGGACACTGGTTTGAGTGTATGGAATTCTTCCTGGACAATTCCGCAGCCGTCAAAGACGCTACGGACGCTGCAAGGATGAGACTCGGAATTCTGCGGAATTGGGTAAGCCACCGGGTTTACCCCCTCATCCAAGACGCCGAGACGTACCTGGCTGCCTGCGACATCTTAAAGGCGCATTACCAGCAGCCTACGAATGAGGTGTATGCTAGGCACCTGCTCGCCACCCGCGCACAGCGACCTGGGGAATCGGTGGAGGAGTTCCTAAGCACCCTGAAAATGCTTGGCAAAGACTGCAAGTGCCGAGATGTAAAAGCCGCAGTGTACACTGACGAGCTTGTTCGCGATGCCTTCATCACAGGCCTCAGCTCCACTTACATCCGGCAAAGACTGCTGGAAAAAACGGGGTTGGACCTGAAACAGGCTGCGGACACCGCGCGATCCCTGGATGTGGCCCAGAGAAACTCGGACGCCTACTCTTCAGCCCGCGCCGTCCACGCCGCCACGTGTGCACCGAGGGCGTCGCCATCTTGCAGATGATAGGATAATGAGGGCCAAAGCAGCTGTCACAGAAATTCCACCATTTGCACCAAAGTGACACCTGAATTAAGCCTGTACAAAAGAGGGGCGAGTTATCTGCATGACTTGTGAAAGTGGTGTTTCCTCAGCTGTGCAAATAAGAAAGGATTTGGCAAACCGCCCTTCAGCAATTTCAGGCAGCGCAATCTTTTGCTCCCTATCTTTCTGTCATGGAGTCCTTACTATGGGGCTCACTATGGCCATTTCCATGTATATTTTTATAACAGAAGCAGAAAAGGAGGAAAAAGAAATAGGGGGACGCAGGATAAGGCTATGCTAAAAGAGAACAAGAATAACTAGGAGATACCCTCCCATCAGATTCTGCTGACCAGACCAGAACCAGCTCCGCGAAGTCTGCTGCTCATTTCTTCGAACTGGCTACTATTCTTTTCACCCAGTTCGGCTGCTTCTTCCCGTGCCATCACTGCCTCTCGAAGTAGCAGCAGGTTTTATAGCCTGTTGCGACACCAGGTCTCTGTGTATCCTGCAGACATTTTCCGGCCCCACCCTCCCACTTATTTTCCTCCCCCCACTCCCCCCTCCTTTCCAGGTAGTTTCTGCACCTCACCCTCGCCTTTCATGGACCTTTTGGGGTCTAACTCCTGTACTTTTAATAGACACACAGATGCCAGTGGAGATATGCAACGCTCAATTAACTCACACGGTACAGTAACCAGAATATTGGTCATATCAGATCTGTCGGTCGGGTTGAAATGGCGCTTTGGAGCTGGGGCTGTCTGTAGCACTGGTCTGTATGTTTTGGGCTGAATGTTTACTGTTAATCAACATCGTTTGCTTTAAAATGGGGGTTGGGGGGAGCAGTCACAATAATATCCATGTTGACAGGGCAGCAGACAGATGGAAAAGAATTACCTGCCCTAGGCACAGTGGCCTTGTACAGTCACTGAAGGCCCATCTGTCCTCCAACGTAGCTGTAAATTTTTATTCCAGACCAAAATTTGCAGCTGTTTCAAATCATGCAACGGAGAGGGGGGACTTCATAAAAGGAAAATAAGATAGTAAAGAAAAGGTAACTCCAAACCATGACTACAAAATTAAACTGACATTTGGATGCGATGGCGCATGTTCGAACCACCAAGAAGCAAAATTAGGACTGATGTCAGCAAGTTCATCTCCACATAAAGAGGAATGGACTTCCTGGCAGGATAGTGGAAGCAAACATTATGGGAGAGAGAGAGAGGAGGAAAGAAAGAAGTTATATAGGGCCTTTCACAACTTCAGGACTGACCAATTTTACAGCAAATGAAGTACTTTTGAAGTGTAGTCACTGTTGTAATGTAGGAAATAGTTGGATACTATGATGGGGGGAAACAGAGGCCTCGCATGCAAATCAGGCCCTGCCGACTTTACCAGCAGGGCCTGATTTGCATGCGAGGCCTCGGTTTCCCGCCCGCAGCCAGCCAGATTGAGAGGGTGGCTGACTGCAGGCGGGTAGGCCTGCGGCCGCACAGAGCAGGAAAGGAGGATTTGTGTGGAGAACGGGCCGTTAATGGGTCGGGGTGGGTGGAGAGGATCGGGGCCGGATGATTGGGGTGGGGTGAACGGAAGATAGTGGCCGGCCACCGGAGGATGGGGTGAGAAGAGAAGATCGTGGCCGGCCTCAGCATCATCACTGGGGGAGGAAGGCCGGGGAGGGGAATGTCTGGAGGGATGATTAGAGGCCTTGTGGTGGGGGTCTCCGATCACGGCTGGTGGGCTAGGTAGGGACCCTGGATCCACGAGGTAGGTATAAAGGCATTTACCTCCTGGACCCAGCAGTCCCCCTCTTGCTGTAACTGCCGGGTTTCACGAATTGTGTGAAATCTGTCCACATGCAGTTAAAAATAAAATGGAGGTTAAAAAAAAGAGGCTTCCAGCCTCATTATAATATTTAAATTGACGCCCCCCCCCCGCCCCCCCAGGAGCGGGTTGGTCGCCCGCCCCTGTTAAAACCGCAAGTGCGCGGGTTGGAGGCTGATTGAGGTCGGGAATCCGATTTTTAACAATTTAACTACCCCCACGCTCCAAACCCACCCGTTTTTTTAAGTTAAAATTCTCCCCATGGAGTAAGTTCAGGTGCATGATTAACTAACTACAAGTTCCTGATCTCAGCTGGCCTGTTTGTGGAGAACAGTATTTCCCCATAGGGTGAAAAAATATTTTAATGTGAAACACCCCAACTCTTGTGCGTGTTCCAGGTTTTAGAATGATACAAATGGATTCCTGACAGCAGGCACCTGAGAATTTCAAATGCTGCATGATGTGGTGGGGGGAGCGGGACATCAAAACATACAGAAACCAGAGAATGAAACAACACCAAGCAAAACCCCTCGTTTCCTGCACGCAGACGATTACTAGTTCTGAAGCTGGTTGAGATCAATCAGACTGGTGTGTTTAATCCAGACTGGTTTAATTTTTTTTGCACAATGTGTCAACACATGTAGTAAAGAGGTAATTTGACACCACCTGGCATACAATCTTAGCTGAGGGAATTCTAATTCAGTTTGGATTATTCAGCATCTTAGTTATACTGTAGAATGGCTTTGAATTGAACTCAAATCTAATCCCCAATGCACAGGACAATAATTCTGAGCTATACACAGTCTCATGACAAATGGAAGAGGACAAGCCATGGCTGGTTTTGTTCTGGTTTGCCTAGAAACTGGTTACATTGTGATTCTTGGGTTCAAGCAGATTGCTCAGCCCATTAGGATCACGATAGGTTTGGGATGAAGAGGAGCCTTCAACCCATTTGATCTAATTCCTTTCAAAATACCAACCCTACTGTCGCCCTAATACAGCATTTAGCTGTTCCTTAAGTGAGTCCAGTGTCCTGGTTTCAGCCACTCTTCCTGGCAATCCATTCCAGCTGCCAAGTGCAAAGGAGCATTGAGATGCACGACATCACTGTGTGCATTGCAGTTCATTATGAGGCCATTTTTACACATGCTGTTTTAAACATTTCACCACTTTAAGCAGTCTGAGTTCTGTATTCTGTTTCTAGTGTGGATGGAGAGGAACCAATACAGTTTAAAATGTTCTGCGCCAGATGCCAATACTGTAAAGTCTGTGGGTTGTGCAGTTAATTACGACACAGACTTCAGGAGTAACATACAACAGGACTTTACTATTCGAAGGTCAGGGCGAATCTGCCCAATAAGTCATGCCACAGCACTTATATACCGGTGTGGTCACCGTCGGTATTACCGTATACAGAAGCCAAACAAGTAGTGCCACACCTAAAATAGTTCTCTTAAAGGTGAACGGTTACATACATAGTCTCTTAAAGGTAGACGGTTACATACACTACAAATACAAACACAGCAACAGAGTCCCCATCAGTGAGCGACAGGGGACCAAAACAGCCAACCTTGCTGCCGTATCAGACTGGTACCAATCTACATGGCTGTCTCTCTCTCTCTGGCATCAAGTGCATCAGTTCTATGTTATTCCAACTCATCGTCTTACTAGAAATAATCACCTGACCAGAAGGTGCTTCTCTGTAATCAGCTTCTCCGAGACTTGAGAAGATCGAAGTACCTCAGCCTAAAATGAAATTGTTCTTTGTGTTGGTTCCATCCAATGTCTGTTCGGCTCCATTGGAGACCGCTGCATGTCTCAAGGGGAAAACATTCACCCTCAGGCATGCCACAACTCTCCGAGCGCCTCATTCACCTGTACAAACCACACCGTCTCTGTCAGAACAGAAGACCGGGTGGAGCCATTCAGATCAACAGAAGGTTTAAGGTTGCAGTCTTTTCCTGGTACCTTCTGTAAATGTATACTGAACCTGTGTGAAACAGCAACTGCAGGGGACAGTGAGCAGCTGCACAAATGAACCCATTGAATGATGCCATGAAGTATAAAAAGAATATGGAAGTGCTTTATAAATTCTGTACTGCTGCCAGTATTATCGCCTCTTGCATTTCATTCCTGCACTGTAATTGCTTTAAACAAAATAGCAAAACTTGCATTTGTAACTTTACATTTAATTTATCTCCCTGTTGGGGGGAAGCGGAGGAAAGAGTCATGACTAAATAAGAGTTTGATGCCTCCTGGTGACAAGCTACAAGAGCTCCTGGCTACCTGGGAATAAGTCAAAAGGGCTGCAGGCATCAGGCCTGGAGGATGAAGGAAATAGATTCGAAGACTACAAAATAAGGAGAAAAATTTATTTGCATACCCCTATCAAGAAAAATAAATGGCATCATCTTCTGTCTTTTAAGGTTCCCAACATGCCATTTACCTCTTGCCAGCCAAGCATGAACTGAGTAAACCATTTTGTTCTGTAATGGTGTCTTGTAATTGACCAGCATGAGGTACTAAACAGAAACAAAGGGATATTTGCCATGGATATTTATTTATTCCTCCCTTCCTTCGGGAAATACTGTAGCCTCTGATCAGCATCTCGCCTGATGGCCCAGTCAGGATCGGGAAGTTCCCCATTTGAGCAGCCACATGTTAAATTTTTTTAACATTTCGATATTTTATTTGATGAATAAAGGTTCTGCTTACCAGGGTCCTTGTATTAAAACATCATTGAATGTAGGATGCAAGCTTCGATATGTGAGCAAATTAAAGAGATTACCCTGTGAGTGACACAAGTGTAAATTCAGAAGCTTCCCTATATAACCTTCTCTATTCACATAACAGGATCTGAGACACACTACAATATTGGACTGGCTACTAATGATTTTAATAACAAACATTTGCAATGCAGCATACTTCACACTATTATTCACATTCAACAATATTCTCAACCGCAGCATTTACAACATCCAAGTTTTGTAGTGAGACATAGATGTTATGAATTGCATTACAATCAGGGAGCTCATTCAA
This sequence comes from Somniosus microcephalus, assembly GCF_052327205.1. NCBI lineage: Eukaryota > Metazoa > Chordata > Chondrichthyes > Squaliformes > Somniosidae > Somniosus > Somniosus microcephalus. The sequence goes on from NC_140988.1 coordinate 41,538,515, forward strand.
AAAGCATGATATCACACTTGTCTGGGATTTAACTTTTCTTATTTGCATCTTTCCTTCTTTACTAAATATGACTTGAACAATACATAAGCGAAAAGCTTTGATAAATGCAAGACTTTTATTCTGAATTTGCCTCCAAATTTGAATAATAGTACAGTCCTTCCAGATCTTGCTGGTTGTTCATATGAACAATTAATGATTGAATTCTCAGTACAAACAAGTAAAAGAAAGGCAAATGTAAGAGAGGCAACTGTCATAATCATCTTAAATACATAAAAAATGCAAAGATTCCACTTTTTAAAACTTGGCATTCAGTTTAATTTGTCATACACGTAACGTACTATAAACAATTTCAAATTAGTAACCTTATTTTTTTCAAGAAAATTACATCAGAAAGAAGTTGATGAATTCATGCTTTACCTTTCAAAAGACACGGGGCTAGAAATTCATTATAGCCCAGGAATGGGCGGCATCTTTAGAAAAGTTTGAGAATTAGCGCCAGGCGCAAATGGTTTAGACTGCACTCAAAATTCATCCTCACTGCTCAATAAAATGATTGGAGTCCTAAATCAATTCTTAAAGGCCGAGCTCAGTGGCGTTACACTTAAAGGGCGGACCAATATCGGGTGCAGTCTAATCGCAAATCATCATTGCCACAGGCTTTTCCCAGTAATTAAAGGGGAGGTTCAATGATACTGCAGCACCTCATTCTCAGCCTTGCTGGCTGTGCAGCTACGTCAGCAAGGAGAAACACAACAAGGAGAAGGAGCCGGAGGACTGAAGCAGGTGTGCTCATGGCAGATCCACCTCAGTCGGGTGGTTAGGGTGATTAAGAACATAACATAAGAGATAGGAGCAGGAGTAGGCCATTCAGCCCTTCGAGTCTGCGCCGCCATTCAATGAGATCATGGCTGACCTTCAGCCTCAACTCCATTCACTGGCCCTATCGCCATATCCCTTGATGCCCTTACTAGTCAGAAATCTATCAACTTCTGTTCTGAATATACCCAATGACTGAGCCTCCACAGCCCTCTGGGGTAAAAAATTCCAAAGGTTCACCACCCTCTGTGCGAAGAAATTTCTTCTCATCTCAGTCTTGAATGGCCTACCCTTTATCTTGAGGCTGTGGCCCCTGGTTCTTGACTCCTCAGCAAAGGGAAACATTCTCCCAGCATCCATCCTATCAAGCCCTGTAATAATTTTGTATGCTTCAATGAGATCCCCTCTCATTCTTCTGAATTCAAGAGAATACAGGCCTAGTTTACTCAACCTCTTTCAAAACCCTAGGATGTAGGTCATCCGGTCCTTGGGATTTGTCGACTTTTAGTCCCATTAATATTGCATTTGTTGAATGCTTCAACAAATGCTACATACCACCATCTGTACCACAAGCTTCACACACTGCCCAAAGCACCAGACCCCCAGCACTCACCCACCAACAATCTCTACCTACCAACACTCACACCTCACACATAATGACAGCTATTCAACTATGGCAGGCACAAGGGTCATTAGTTATTAGAATGAATGTGATATATGTGATATGTTTAGGCATAAATTTATTAATGGAGTTTGCAATATTTTGTGGTCGCTCTCATTTCACCTTTGCGCCCAGGGGACTGTTGTGATATGGGATGGTATGATGGGGATGTGGTGAGCAAAAAGGATCTGGGGTTTAAGTCATCCTGGTGTGAGGCTGGAGGTCTGTTTGGAGGAGGTGGCAGAGTTCTGTGACCACCACCTTGGTGATGCAGAGCCATTTAATACACCGCTCCTCGCTTAATTGAAGGTTGGAGAAGTGCTGTCAGAATACCCTTGGAGGGTAAGACCTCCTGGTGAGAGCCCTGATGTCCTTCCTCATCCCTCTGCGCACATGTTCCTGTATTTCCTGCTGCCTTCGCTCCCTCTGCCATAGATTCTGGAGGGCATGGTAGCATGCCAATACAGCCTCCATTAATGTTGCCAAGTGTAACAGTTTGAATCTTTGAACAATTAATACAGCTACTTTGTAGTATAAATGTAGCTACTTTGTAGTTGCCACAACACTCCTGATACAAAATAACCTTGAAATCACTGAATGAAATTGTTGCACTATGAGAAACTGACAAGAAAGCACTGAAACGGCACTAATCTGACAGCTGTGACTCATTACGATGATCCCTTTAAATAACGTCCCTGGAGCTGGCTTCCTGTTGCTTCATGCCAGCTCTCCCTGTCGCTGTTTCCTCCAAGCATTAAGGTAGGTGGCGACAATCAATTTTGCAGATCGGGTAGCCAGTGAGCGTTGCACACTCACTGATGTCACGATCCACCTGGTGTTGAGGCGCCCGGCAATAACTTTCAGCGGCGGCGCTGCAGGGGAGCGGGATTTGACGTGCAGCGTTGGATTTGCCTCGCCCCGCGATAATGCTCTAGCGCCCTGTTAGCGCCATCTGCTGGTGCTAACGGGAGGTGCTAAGGTACTGAATTTTCCCCCCACTGTTACTTAAACTATCCTTAAAATGGCTCCCTGTGAGTTTTTCTTCTCAGTAATTTTCCATCTTAGAAATAACAAGTTTTGGTGTGCTCTGTTAACAGGCTGCTTTGTTGTCCATCAGAAAAAAATCTAGACATTGGGAGCTGAAGCCTGCTAACTTAGGTCTCTTCATATAACTGTGGTGAGACTGGGAACCTGCCTGAATAAGCGCAAACCTCCAAAAGCACTGTTAGAGACAATTCTAATGCAGAAAAGGCAACTTTAATTTTTTGTTGTTGTAAATTTTGTAATTTTTATGGCCTTATTATGTGAACCTTATTTCCAGGGGTACGTGTTCAACTTAGGGGAGAAAGAAAGTTGGTGGCCGAAAGGATTATCAAATAAAATCAGGAGCAATTTAGTCTGTTCCCCTTTTCCTATTTTTTATTGTCTAATGTTGCAGACAGCCCATTTTTGGGAGAGGAAGGGAGGGGGAGAAAATATGGCAAAGGGAAGGAGCAAAATGCATGGCTAGGGAAGGAGAGGGGATAAAATATATGGCAAGGTGGAAAACTGATGGGAAGGGGAGAAGCGACATGGATGGGAGGAGCGTGGATAGCGGTAAAGAGGAGGGGGAAAGGGAAGGGGAAATCAATGAGAATGAAGGGGATTGGTAAATGGATGGGAATAAAGGAGAGAGAGAAATGGGTGCTAATGAAAGAGAGAGGAAAAGGGGCAGAAGCTGGGAGCGGCACTTTGGGGTGGTAGAGGAATGGCAGGATGAACTTGGGGTGGCATAAAGTGCCAGTCCAACACTGTGGGTACTCTGCAATGAGTGGCTCATCGCCTGACTCCCAAGGCCTCTCCTCCATCAATGAGGCTCAAGTCAAGAATGTGATGGAATACTCACCACTCGCCTGGATGGGTGCAGCCACAACACTCAAGAATCTCAACACCACCTAGGACAAAGCAGTCCACTTAATCGGGGCTTCTGCCACTAAACTCAATATCTATCCCCTGCGCCACAAGTGCACAGTGGCTGTAGTATGCACTACCTACAGAATGCACTGTAGCACCCCACAAAGCTTACTTCAGCAGCACCCCCCAACAACAGGAAGTCTGCTATTGAGAAGGACAAGAGCAACAAAGTAATAGAAACACCATCAACTCCAGGTTCCCCTCCAAGTCACACACTAGTTTGGCTTGGGCACCTATTGCTGTTCTTTCATTTGTCACTGGGTCAGAATCCTGGAATTCTCTGCTTAACACAATGGTGGAAACACCATCACCACAAGGACTGCAGTGGCTCAAGGAAAAGGCCCATCACCCCCTTCCCTAGGCATCTAGAGATGGTCAATTAATACGGCATTGCCAGCGTCACCCACATCCCGAGAAGAAATTAAAAAGTTATGAACAATGGTGGTGGGCTTGGGGAGAGGGAACTTCACCAGCTTGAAGAGGTAAAAGAAGAAGAGTACCGACTTAACCAGGTTGGAGAGGGAGAAAAGTCCTGATTATGTAGGCATGCTTTTTTCCCCTACAATATTAACTGATGAAATGTTGGGTATAGGTACAACTTAAGTCAGGACATGTTCATGACCTACTGCACTCTCACTATAACTACTTCTTTTCATATGCCATTTTTAAGGCAGGAAAGCAAAGTGAATTATGGAATCTGATCCCCAAACACCAAGAAAAACCCTGAAATCAAATGTAATTAAAAAAGATATAAACTTTTTCAGTAGCCTTGAAGCAGTGGCCTTGGTCATAGGCCTTTACACAGGGCTGATTATCAGCCGCACACTGTTTATCGGGTTGTCAGCTCTTTTGGGGCTGTGGCAGCTTTTCTGAAGTTATTTGTCAAGCTTTTTTGAGTTTTGTAGGTTTGCTTAGATGCGAACGCAACACAAAAATGTGCATGTAAAATGGTGTGAGGCTGAAGTACGATGCCCGAGGTGGATCAGAAATAGGCACACGTGATATACAGTGCTTTTGCATAGAGAAGGTGTGCTGTCCCAGTTCGATTTTCTGTTACTATTTTAAGCTGCTCATTTTTTAAATACTTGTTTATTGTCGCATCTCATTTAATTCCAGTTCTAAAAGACTCTCAGTGCGCAGAAATTATTAACTGGCTGATTTGGAGTTCATGAAATTGACAAGTGGAGAGAGTTGCCAAACTGATACTGCAGCTTTACATGGGCTTCAGTCCAGCTCGGCTTGGGTTTCAAGTAGCTTTTCTCCCAAGCAGGCATCAATACCTGGAGAAGTGAATGAATGAACTTGTCACGTTCAGTGGAACAGACTCTTGGGCTGGAGTTTTCTTTACCTTGGGGGGACTGGGGCGGGCGGTGGCCACATCGGGTACTCGACCCCGCTGCTGGCTCCATCCCACTGCTGAAAATGAACTTACCTTAACGGGGCCCATTAAGCCCGCCCAGCACATTACCTGGCCCAAAGAGATGGAGCAGGTCTGGTGACATCATTCATGACGCGCTTTCAGCCGGGATCTTTAAAGGGACTATAGCCACATTACATTTGATGTTTAATCTAACAAAATAGATGTTGAATCTTAACTCTGCAATAACATGTTATATATGAGTGACAAAGAAATATTTAAATAATATTATCATTAAGTAATATGACGCCATCTACAAATACGATCAAGAACATAATTAACAAAGTACATTAATTGGGAAGTTATTGGTGCTTTAGTCACAAATCTATAGACTTTTGTAACAGTAACTGGTACAAATAAAAGATGTGTGTGTATAGGCAATAGATAAAATTAAGCAGATTTTAAATGTAATTGTAAAGGGGTGGATTTACAATCTTATGCACGTTCAGCAGAAGAGCTGCAGAAACCCTGACAAACAGTGCAAGTGGTGCTTACAATGTGTTTCTGGGATTTCTGCAGCTCTTCCATTGAAGTTAACAATGGACAAGTGAGAGAACCTCCTCAGAAATTCACCCTAAAGTCTCAGACTGAAAAATTAAATTAGTCATATTCAGGGACTGAAAGCAAATGGAACCAGTGGAATGAGTGATGAGAATGAAATTGTTATGGTTGATGACTTGATTTAATGTGTAACTGGACAATCACAGTATACTGTGAGAAAAACCTGACCAGAAACAACACAAAAATGTATTTAAATGGTATATGTCATTTTTTATAGTGCAGATCAATTCACTGCAATTACTGTTCGGTTGGAAGGCAACAGCCGAGAATGGCCAGTGAAAAATGCATTTCCCTCACCATCCAGGGTAGAAGAGGAGTCTTCAGCACTCACATCGTTTCAGGAATTTCTGAATTAACATTTACCAGTAGCTTTTCAAGTAGAACAGAACCTCCATCCATCTGTTAGCTGATGTAATCAACATGTTTTTATTTTGGTTTGTTTTTCATGCTGTCAAGTAATCAGCTGGAGCAATGGCCACGGAACTCCCACCTCAGGTTGACAGACGTGGTTCTCGAGCTGTGTGAATCCTGTGGCCATGCAGGGAAATTTAAAAAGTAAGTGAAAAAAGGCTCTTAAGTGCCTGTAAACTACCTGATAATCATCTCAATTGGGTCCCCCGCCGCTGCTGGTCGGGTTGGCTCCGCGATGACAGATGCGCCTGAGGGAGAGGCACGTGGGAGCGAGATGACAGCAGGTTCCCGACCGACCCGCTGTCAAAAGTAACAACTTTCCAACCTGACCCGCCACTGATCTCGCCCACTACCACCCCGGAAAATTCAGCCCTTGGAATGTATAGCAAGATGCTGCTTCCTGGTCTTTGTGCCAGTTATAAAAGACAGAACTCCAATCTACCCAAGCAATAGCATACACAGGCCACAAAGGCTCCGCGCTATAGGAAGGATATTTAGGCTTTAGAGAGAGTATAACATAGATTCACCAGGATGCTGCCCGGTATGAGGAAATACAAATATGCAGAAAGACTTGAAAAATTGGAACATTTTTCATTAGAACAACACAAATTATGGGATGATATGCCATCGATACAAAATTTAATGTGTTAGAGATTTAGAACAGAGGGCAGGAGTTGTGAGGCTGTGGAATTCACTTCCAGAGATGGTGGTTGGGGCGGAAACGATGCCATTTTCAACATTAGATTGGATAAGTAGATGAAGGAAAAGGGGTTGAAGGGATATGGGAACAGAGTGGGTAAATATGATTGGAATTATCTGCTGGTGTGGAGGGTAGACGCTGACTCGGACTGGTTGGGCTGAATAGCCTGTTTCCATGTTGTAATTTCTATGTATAAATGTAGGTTTGTTGGGATGTTCCAAGTGCATTGAATTAGCCGTGGCCGTGTCAATGCTGAGATTTCTTACCCTGGCAATCAATCCAAGCTGTCCATTGTCTTCTTGTTAGGAGACAGCGGTGGGGGTGGGTGGGGTGAGGCAAAAAGAGGAGACCTATTTACATTGTCACAAACTCAAATTTGGTATTAAGTGCACAGTTCACAAGAGAAAAATAGATCTAACGTAAGCCAGTTATGAGCACACTCTGTGCAAGATGGAGATAAAACACAGGAATAAAAATGACAATGCTGGAAACACAGAGCAGATGCTTCAGCATCTGAAAAAGGAAAAAATACGTTAACATTTTGGGTACTGACCCTTCACCAGAAGTAGAAACTGGAAGATATCTGAGCTCTGTTATAATCTGCAACAAAAATGATGGTGAGAAGAAGAGAAGAATACCAGATAAATGTCCAGGGGCAAGAATGCTGATTTAGAAGATCATTAAGGATGAAGGAGACCATTCAACCCATCATAGTTTATTCATTCAGAAATCCCCTAAAAAAAATGCTGCCCCCTCCTCCTATCCCAGCGAAGGTTATTAATGGATTTAATGATTTGCAAACAGCTTCTTTTAAAAGTTGGAAAGAGGTGAAAGCAGTTTCTTCTAGATTGGGAAGACCAAATGTAGTTTGGGTGACAAATGCAACCTCCTGGTGGTTTGCCAATTCAAATTCCCTCCCATTCCCACTCTGGCCTCTCAGTCTTTGACCTCCACTATTCCAACCATCGCAAACATCAGGAACAATAGGAGTAATTTTCCAACCTAATGCTCCCGGTGAGGAGCCCCACCCACCAGAAGCAAACATTGGAAATTTGTGCAGCTTGGCTCATGGTATTCCAACCATTTAAAAATGGTCAAAAAAGCAAGTGCTGGACATGCCCAAATCTCCAATATACACTCACGGTGGACAAGACTCCTCAATGGAAGCAATTACCCCATGTATCTCAACTTTACTCTGAATTGAATATTGATCCTCATTTTCTTGTCTATTTTTCCGATCTATCTTCCATTTTGTTCCCCTCCAATTGAGAGATTTTTTCCTATGTTTATCCTTCCCATGTCTTTTCACTGCCTCAGCGAGGTTGCTTTTATAATAGGTTCAATGCTGTGCTCGTGCCGCCAGGCCCCGGTTAATGGGTCTCACCTAACCTGCGACAACCCCAAACTGAGCTTGCCCGGTTCCACTAAGGCCAGCAGCCAGGAGGACACATCTTTCTTTAAAAATTATTATTAACCAGGGTTCTCGGTGCTGCTTTGAGGCTGCTATACAAAACCCACGCATCAAGAGCCACTGGCACTGACAGGATCTCACACAATATAAATACAACTGAGGACAATCTCTGCACATCTTCCACCAGCTTTCACCTCTCCAGTGCTCAAAGAAACCTGTTTGCAGGCCATGAACTGCCTCCCCGCAGCATGGGTCAGCATTTCTGACACTTTGAACAAAATGAGAGAGGGAGGGGGAAAATAACAAAGAAAAAGTCAGTCATTATTCTTCTAGTTCCCATTGCTGGCAAAGGGCTTAAACAAATACAGTTACCTTGTCTTTTCTCTTTCCAGATCCTGACAAACCTTCTGTGCACTGCCGATATTTTCTGGTTTTGTTTCAGACTTCCAGCATCTGCAGTTGTTTAATCCTTTTTTAAATTTGCACAGCTCCTTCAGAGCTGTATGAAATACTACTGCTTCTTCTCCCCTTCCCTCTCCTCCTCAGCTCTCCTGAAGTTTGCTGACTCTCGCTGGGGTACGGACCTCTAGGCGTTGGTGGCCATCTGGCCTTTCTTGGTGTGAGAGCCACGGCAGTGAGTGTCAGCACACTATTGCACTCTGGGGGCACGACAGCCGACATCCAAAAGCACACTTTCCAGCTCAGGACACTGGCCAGAGCCAGAGGGCCTGAAATTACGGTGCTTCCGGTGTCGGAAGCCTTCAGAATGGCCCCGCAAGTGAGTGAAAACCCGGAACTTGCAATGTCAAGTTTCACTTGGACAGATCCACCGTATCTGCTACAAAATCACTTTTGCTGGCGCAGAGGTGAGCTATTTGCCCAACTATTGCCCAACGAATGCCCTGACGACTGGTAAAAGCTGGCGTAAGGCCTTCTTTTACCAGTGTAAGGGTTAAAATAAAGGTTAAAATAATTATTTTTTAAAAATGATTTAAACATACACTCCATTTAAAATTAATTTAGGTAAATTTTGGCCCACTTTAAAACATTAAAATTTATTTTTCAAAAAAGTTAATTTTTATTTAAAATGCTTAATTAAAGGGTCTTTTGATTAATTTTCAACATGCGATCATTTATTTTTATTTAAGCGGTGTGAAATTTTATTTATTTGGGGATTTCTAATATGCTTATGGGGATTCCATACATAAATGGAATCCCCATAAGCATCATAGGAATCCTCCTTTGTCATTGGTTGGCTGGGCCCACGTGATCCCAGGGACGCTTGCGAATCGCCTGCGCCCCTGGGATCCGTGGGGTTTACACAGGCGTACGCCTGCAGGCCCACAAGAGTCAGAAGCTCCAGAGACACCAGGTAGTTTTAATTTTTTTATTCGGTTCGGAGGCGTATTCTCCTGGTACGCCTCGAGACCGCAAACTCAGGGTCATTAGCAGCCCTGCGCTTGTTTTATACAGCACAGAGCACATGGCCGCTCTAGTATGAACGCAGCTTTTTACACTATCGACAGAATTAAACACTAGAAATGATTCAGATATGTTATTCATGCACATCATTTGTCCATCTGACATCACAGTGAGTGAACAAATGTGACTTATGAATTTTTAAATAATGCAGGAAGATCACAGTCAATATACCTAAATAAATAAAATCTCCTTAACAACAAGATATATCGGCACATGGTGTTATTTTCCTTCCAGTTGAAGATGGTCTTGGTTTTGCATTCATTGAATTATCAAGTAAACAAACGATCAGATCCTGGCTGATCTCTCACTGCCCATTAAGAAACTCCCTCCTCTTCTACCCCAAGTTGTATTACTTCTAGGCCCAGACATTGGACAAGGCCCGAAAATCGGTGCGGGGATTGCGATGCACAATCAACACGCGCCCGTTCCTTCCGATGCAGGCCCACAAGAGTCAGAAGCTCCAGAGACACCAGGTAGTTTTTATTTTTTTATTCGGTTCGGAGGCGTATTCTCCTGGTATGCCTCCAGACCACATTTGAATTTAAATGATAGTAGCATGCAGCCCAGCACTGAATGCGCTGCTGAGTGGCTGCACGCCTCAGCAGGGGGCCCAAGTATGTGCGAGGCTGGCACCACTTAAAGCTAGCCTGCACTACTTAAAGAGAGTCTGCACCTCTTAAAGGGGAGGTGCATTCTGGCTGCAGCAGGTGCTGGAAGTGGCTGGGGAAGACAATCTGAGCAGGAAGAAGACGCACAGCAGGGGAGAGAGCAGGCTCCAAGATTTTCCGACACAGCTCTGGAGACCTTGGTGCAGTAGGTGGACAGGAGGAGAGGTCCCCTATCCATAGGGGGCCATGAGGCCCTCATAGGAACATGAGTAGGCCATTCAACCCCTCGAGCCTGTTCCACCATTCAATGAGATCATGGCTGATCTGCAATCTAACTCCAGATACCCGCCTTTGGCCCATATCCTTTAATACCTTTGGTTAACAAAAAGCTATCAATCTCCGATTTAAAATTAACAATTGATCTAGCATCAATTATTGTTTGCGGAAGAGTGTTCCAAACTTCTACCACGCTTTGTGTGTAGAAGTGTTTCCTAATTTCACTCTTGAACGGACTGGCTCTAATTTTTAGACTATGCCCCCTAGTCCTAGAATCCCCAACCAGCGGAAACAGTTTCTCTCTATCTACCTTATCTGTTTCCCTTAATATCCTGAAAACTTGGATCAGATCACCCCTTAACCTTCTAAATTCTAGAGAATACAACCCTAATTTGTGTAATCTTTCCTCGTAACTTAACCCTTGCAGTCCGGGTATCATTCTGGTAAACCTACGCTACACTCCCTCCAAGGCCAATATATCCTTCCGAAGGTGTGGTGCCCAGAACTGCTCACAGAACTCCAGGTGTGGTCTGACCAGGGTTTTGTACAGCTGCAGCATAACTTCTACCCCCTTGTATTCTAGTCCTCTAGATATAAAGGCCAGCAATCCATTAGCCTTTTTGATTATTTTCCAGACAAACTGTGAGAAAGCAATGGGAGCAGATAGCCGTGGCGTAAATGCCAGCAGTGTAGCCCTGAGGACCTGGATCCAGTGCCGCAAGAAGTTTAATGACACACGAGTGGTCATGGTCAGTGAATTTATCTTCAAATGCCATATCCTTACAATTGAACCATGAGCCTCGCACAGTGCTCAATTCACCTCCACCCCCTTCACTCACCTACCAACAATCTCTATCAATCACGACTCATACCTCACATTCTTCACCTCACTCTCACACACTTAGCAGTGCTGCAAGCCTCACACCCACATCTCACAACTTGCACACACTGTCAGCTATTCAACAACCATGACAGCCACATCACTCAAACACATTGCACCACACTCAGTGACACACTTCCCTCTCTCTTGCAGGCCAAGGGGGGTATAAACTAATGCAACAATGTTTCGGATCAACTGGTCTGAGCAGAAGCCTTGAAGTAACCTGCCACACCACTCCCTGGAGACTTCAGCAACTTCAAATAAGACAACAAACCACCAAACACTTCTACAAACTCACCAAGCGCCAGTAAAAATCAATCAGCAACTCATCTGAAAGCAGTAGATGATCCCTTTAAATAGCGCTGGTGGGAGGGGCCCTTCCTGCTGCTGAATGCATGTTCAACTGTGCATCTTTAATAGAGGGCGTTAGCTGGAGAGTTGAGGTCGAATATGGCAGAACTGGCGTCAAATCAGCATTACACGCTGATTGACGTCACAATCTGCGTACTCTGCATACTTCTGGCGCATGCTCCCAGCACCCGTGCTAACAATCTCACCAAAATGGCGTCTGGCATGGCCCGCAGCAGAAGTGTGTGTGTGTGCGCAGAGCGGATGCCATTTTGGACGCAAAACGGCACTCTTAGCACCAAAAAACCGGGTGCTACTGAGCCAAATTTTGCGGCCCTACTTTAAAATATGGGAAACTGGGAATTACACAGCTTTCCAGAGAAGCGACAGTACAGTGGAGCAGTCAAGCTCTTGTGCACCATGTCATGGAATAGGTATTGATTTGAATTCATCCTCAAATTGGGAGAGCTGTCCCACAGACAAGTCAAGCAACAGCCAGACATAGTCACACTCACAGAATCATACTTTTCAGCCAATGTCCCAGACTTCTCCATCACCATCCCTGGGTATGTCCTGTCCCATCGGCAGGTCAGACCCACCAGGGGTGGCGGCACAGCGGTATACAGTCGGGAAGGAGAGGCCCTGGGAGTCCTCAACATTGGCTTGAGACGCTATGAAGTCTCATGGCTTCAGGTCAATCCTGGGCAAGGAAACCTCCTGCTGATTACCACCTACCGCACTCCCTCAGCTGATGAATCAGTACTCCACCATGTTGAACACCACTTGGAAGAAGTACTGAGAGTAGCAAGGGCACAGACTTTACTCTGGGTGGGGGACTTCAATGTCCATCACCAAGAGTGGCTCGGTAGCACCACTACTGACTGAGCTGGCCGAGTCCTGAAGGAGATAGCTGCCAGTCTGGGCCTGCAGCAGGTGGTGAGAGAACCAACACGAGGAAAAAACCTACTTGACCTCGTCTTCACCAATCTACCAGTCGCAGATGCATCTGCCCATGACAGCATTAGTAGCAGTGACCACTACACAGTCCTTGTGGAGACAAAGACCTGTCTTTATACTGCAGACATCCTCCATCGTGTGGTGTGGCACTACCACCGTGCTAAATGGGATAGATTCAGAACAGATCTAGCAGCTCAAAACTGGGCATCCATGAGGCGCTGTGGGCCATCAGCAGTAGCAGAATTGTATTTTACCACAATCTGTAACCTCATGACCCAGCATATCTCTTTCTCTACCATTACCATCAAGCCAGGGGACCAACCCTGGTTCAATGAAGAGTGCAGAAGAGTATGCCAGGAGCAGCACCAGGCGGACCTAAAAATGAGGTGCCAACCTGGGGAAGCAACAACACAGGACTACATGCAGGCTAAAAAGCAGAAGCAGCATGCAATAGACAGGGCTAAGCAATCCCACAATCAATGGATCAGGTCAAAGCTCTGCAGTTCTGCCACATCCAATCGTGAATAGTGGTGGATCATTAAACAACTAATGGGAGGAAGAGGCTCCATGAATATCCCCATCCTCAATGATGGTAGAGCCTAGTACGTGAGTGCAAAAGACAAGGCTGAAGCGTTTGCAACCATCTTCAGCCAGAAGTGCGAAGTGGATGATCCATATCGGCCTACTCCTGAGGTCCCCACCATCACAGAAGCCAGTCTTCAGCCAATTCGATTCACTCCACGTGATATCATGAAATGGCTGAGCGCACTGGATACAGCAAAGGCTATGGGCCCTGACAACATCCCGGCTATCGTGCTGCAGACTTGCGCTCCAGAACTAGCCGCGCCACTAGCCAAGCTGTTCTAGTACAGCTACAACACTGGCATCTACTCGACAATGTGGAAAACTGCCCAGGTATGTCCTGTCCACAAAAAGCAGGACAAATCCAATTTGGCCAATTACCATCCCATCAGTCTACTCTCAATCATCAGCAAAGTGATGGAAGGTGTCGTCGACAGTGCTATCAAGTGGCCTTACTCACCAATAACCTGCTCACCGAGGCTTAGTTTGGGTCCCGCCAGGACCACTCAGCTCCAGGCCTCATTAACGCCTTGGTCCAAACATGGACAAAAGAGCTGAATTCCAGAGGTGAGGTGAGAGTGACTGCCGTTGACATCAAGGCAGCATTTGACCGAGTATGGCATCAAGGAGCCCTAGTAAAACTGAAGTCAATGGGAATCGGGGGGAAAACGCTCCACTGGCTGGAGTCATACCTAACACAAAGGAAGATGGTTGTGGTTGTTGGAGATCAATCATCTCAGCCCCAGGACATCGCTGCAGGAGTTCCGCAGGGCAGTGTCCTAGGCCAAACCATCTTCAACTGCTTCATCAATGACCTGCCCTCCATCATAAGGTCAGAAGTGGGGATGTTTGCTGATGATTGCACAGTGTTCAGTTCCATTCGTAACTCCCCAGATAATGAAGCCGTCCATGACCGCATGTAGCAAGACCTGGGCAACATTCAAGCTTGGGCTGATAAGTGGCAAGTAACGTTCGCACCACACAAGTGTCAGGCAATGACCATCTCCAACAAGAGTCCAACCACCGCCCCTTGACATCCAACGGCATTAGCATCACCGAATCCCCCACCATCAACATCCTGGGGGGCTCACCATTGACCAGAAACTTAACTGGATCAGCCACACACTGTAGCTGCAAGAGCAGGTCAGAGGCTGGGTATTGTGCAGCAAGTGTCTCACCTCCTAACTCCCCAAAGCCTTTCCACCATCTACAAGGCACAAGTCAGGAGTGTGATGGAATACTTGCCTGGATGAGTGCAGCTCCAACAACACTCAAGAAGCTTGACACCATCCAGGACAAAGCAGCCCACTTGATTGGCACCCCTTCCACCACCTTAAACATTCACTCCCTCCACCACCGGCACACCGTGGCTGTAGTGTGTACCATCTACAAGATGCACTGCAGCAACTCGCTAAGGCTTCTTCAACAGCACCTCCCAAACCTGCGACCACACCACCTTGAATGACAAGGGCAGCATCGGAACACCACCACCTCCAAGTTCCCCTCCAAGTCACACACCATCCTGACTTGGAAGTATATTGCTTATCCTTCATCGTCGCTGGGTCAAAATCCTGGAACTCCCTCCCTAACAGCATTGTGGGAGTACCTTCACCACAGGGACTGCAGCGGTTCAAGAAGGCGGCTCACCACCACCTTCTCAAGGGCAATTAGGGATGGGCAATAAATGCTGGCCTCGCCAGTGACGCCCACATCCCAGGAACGAATAAAAAAAAGATCAACCTCAGTCCTTCTGTCACAGGATGGAATGAGGAGAGGCCAGTCACCTTTCTGCAGAGGACGGGCGCTGCAGGTTAATTAGTGAGAAAGTCACTGCAGAACATTCTGGAGCACCTCCTAGCAGCTGGTAATAGAGCCAAAGGTTGGGCCTCAGCCACAGATCGTCCGTAGAAGGAGAAACTGAGAAAAAGAAGAATGGTATAACAGCAATTAAACATTTTGGTTTTGTGGCAACGCTGAACATCTAAACTGAGCATCTTCAATTTGCGGGGTGGATTTTTTTTATTATATAAAATTATTAAATGTCACCTTGTCCATAAACCCAGATAAGCAATTTATTTTTCTAAGCCTTTAGGGGGTCACTAAACATGCGTACAGTTTTGATTTCATGGTACGCATGCATATAGAAATACATTATTCTCAATAAAATGAGTACCAGATTATATGTAACGTAATATGCTTATATTTTATATGAACGCACATTCATAACACAATTTTAAAATCGCAGGGGACTACAAACATTTTCAACAGAGCCTCCAAATGCTTAAAATTTTGAGGACCTCATTTCCCACTTTTTGGCATTCGCTATGATTTGTGGATTCCTGTTTCAGCCCCTGGACACACAGTATGTTGCACTTCAATTAGGCCTACACTATATTTTCCACAGTTATCTGCACATTGATCTGAGGTGCATATTTACACAGGATCATTTTACAGTATACTCTCACCAGAATATTGACTCTCTCAAAGAACTAACTATTGGCAGGGGGGGGGGGGATGCGATGGGAGGAGGCATGTGACAGAATTCTTAAGAGTGGTAATGAAAATAATCTAAACTAGACTTTAGGAGATGGTTTATGAAAAATACATGTGTTAAAAAAACGGAAGAATTCTTTGAGCAAAGGAAACAACTTCAAAACCTTATCACAAGACTGTGCAATATAGAGAAGGAAAGCAAAAATGCTCTTGTAATACAGCAACACTCAAGATCAATCAGAGTGGGCTGAAGTGGGCCCTTTAGTTCTAGAAAAGCTTTTCCTTGAACCTCAGCAGCCAGTCAGCATAACACGTAACTCGGGATTGGGGGGGGGGGGAAGGTGGACATTTTGTATTCACATTTACAGCTTGGAAGTGGGCATTTTGTTTTATGCTCAAGAAAGAAAGGAGGTATTTCTGCTCCCTGCTATTTACCCACTGGTTGGGTAAATAACAAATTCCATCGGATTTGCTTGTCCACTGGCCAGGCAAACAACAGCTCCTGTTTAACCAGAGGATAAGTAAATACCGTTCCTGTCTCATTCACAGTTTCCCCCCCCCCCCTTTGCTAACAACGGCCTGCCCCCATAACTCTTTTCATTGACGGAGCACGTAAATGGCCTCTGGCGGTGGTGTCCTCCAACTCGGGAACAAAACAACACGTTTGAGAAACCATCTGTGCACAAGTAAATACTGTGAGATCAGCTGCTACAGTTATATAAGACTGAGGTTTTTTTTCTTGTTCTGTGGTAGACACTGAAGTGAGTGTATTTGTATTGGTTTAATTTTTATCAGCCCAAGGCTACCTACCTGCTGTTCCGCAGTGTTAAATCATATTTCTTTGTTTAAAGTGGTGGTGTTGTCCTGTGCGGTTTTTTTTGGGGGGTGGGGGCAGCATGATGTGGATAAGAACTGCAAGCCAGGGAAAGCCGTTGCCACGGCAATGGCATCTGCATGACATCAGCAGCAGCAGCTCTGAACTCTTGAGCGCTGAGGAATATCATGGATGGAGCCAGCAAATGTCAGCTCGTTGTGATTTTTGACAAGTTTCAAGAGTGCGGAGCCAGATTCAGAAGCTTTTACAAGGTGAACAGCCATTTAAAACATTACCTCCCAGTGCAAACTGATTCAGAATATAACTAAGGAGCTTTAGGCAAAAGCACTCAGCTCTCTCTTACTGTGCCCATTGTCAAGTTGTGCAGTGCCAGTTCTATGGGATCCTGCTCTGTTCAGCAGGGTAAGGGCTGAAGGCGAGGTGCTCAACATGGGTGCCGGTGACCAAGCTCATTTGTGGAGCCAAGGTTAAACGTGATGCCGTACGGTGGAGGTTGATACAGTAACGAAGGCTGAGTAAATTAGATCTTTAAAAAAAAAACGGTGGGCAAATTTGCAACTTGAATAATTTACAGCAAACACAACCTCCTTAATTAAAATGAAATGGAATAAAATGCAAACACTAGTGGAATTAAACTGGGAGAAAACGGGTTAGATTCAGAAGGATCACAAAATTAAGTGATGCCTTTCACCCAAGCTCCTGTGTTTCACCCACACCCCTGTGGGGAAAAAAAAGCCCTCGGACCCTCCTGCTGTTTACATGTTAATTAGATAAATAAGATGTTAAAATCATGAGGAGTTACAGAGAGCACTCTGGGTTCGACCTTGTTAGACTAACTGTGATATCCTGGTAGTGCAGCACACTAGGAGGGCACTACCACAAAGTGCTGCAGGGCATGTGAATACTTTGCTCCGGAACAGAGGATTTTCTGCTAATAGGACTGCACTGCAATCCATTCAGGTCATCTTTGTCTTCCCCCCACACCCCTCCTCCTCCCCCCAACAATTCAAATCCTCCAGGCCTTGTCTTCTCCCCCGCCTTTTTGCACTCTTTCTTGAATAAGAGAGAGAGCTGGCAGGTGGGCAGATTGGGAGCGGTTTCGATCCCACAACGGGGAGTTACCGACCCCACAAGGGGGAGTTGTGGCCCCCGGCTGGGCCGCCTGTGCTGGCAGAGGCAAAGGTGCTCCCCCTAGAGATAGGAGGAAGAAAGAACCATCAGAGAGGGACTCGAGCAAGCACACGTTTATGTACCTCCCAGCGCCTAGTTTAGTGCAGCAGAGGTCTGCCAACTAGTTCTCTCAATCAGGAAACAGCACAAGGGAGTGGGAGAGAGAAGGCAAAGATCTGACTGAATCAACGGAAGAATGTTCATCTGGACTGAATCCTTCAGTCGCACGCCCCCTGATGGCTGAGTTGGTAAATTGACGGATGAAGATCCCAGGTTTGATCCCCAATCGCATCTCACAGCCAGGGCAATGGCAGGGACGCTGTAATGTCCCTGTATGAAAATTCCCACTCCTGATTGTAATGTAGCGATTCCTGCTGGAAGGTACATTTGTGTGGAGCTTTGAGTGAGGACCCGTAGTCAAATGATTCCCCTGACCATTGACTAGTCCCACACAGGAAGAGTGGCCACTTGGCTGAGGTGTTGGAAGGCTGCTGGTCTCTCTGAAGTGGGGCCCAGCACTAGTCAGTGCCTTCAGGAAAAGAAATTGAAGGGGAGAAAACTGGCGGTGAAAAATAAAAGAGCCCCTCACTGTCACAGATTGTTTTATAGGTAGCAGGG
The DNA here is from genome assembly GCF_052327205.1 of Somniosus microcephalus. NCBI lineage: Eukaryota > Metazoa > Chordata > Chondrichthyes > Squaliformes > Somniosidae > Somniosus > Somniosus microcephalus. Next base: position 41,556,694 of record NC_140988.1, read on the forward strand.
GGAAAAATTTGGTTGTTTTGCGCCTCCCGTTGGCGCTAATGGGGCGCAAAGCAACTTGCGCCTGGGCGCAGCGCTTTCGCGGGAGGTTAGCAGCGGCGGTAACTGTTAGCGCCCCGCGGCGCTGCGCCGCTGGCGATGACGTCATCGCCATGATCTTCGTATTGCCCCCTGACTTACTGCCGGACGCTATGTCCGACGGGGTCGGGGGGCCTACCTGCGGCCGGGGCGGCGCTAATTAAAGGCGAGGTGCCGGGTGGCCCTTTTTGCTTCTGGCCACCTGCCAGCACCTGTCCCCGGCCTTCTGAGAAGCCCCCCGCTGCAGAGTGCTGGCTGCACTCCCTGAGCCCGGCACTTCTCTTGAGTGCCGGGCTCTTTTGCCGGCACCCTGATCCCCGGTGGCCCAATTGGGCCCCGGGTCGCGCTACGCAAGGCCCCTCCTCCCCTTTAGCGCCCCAAAGGGGGCGCGACTCAATTTTTTCCCCCAGGTCTTAAAAAAAATGGAAAAACTCCACTTTGGGCAGGCCTTCTGTTTTTGCATTTCTTGCCACATAGACAAGGACGTAACTGACAAGTTAACATTTTTATGAAGTATATACACTTGTAAGAGCACAACTTGAGCCATCAGCGTGCCACTTAACACCAATACAAAAATACCAACGAGTTTGTTAAATTTAAACTAGAGCCATTCATTAAATAGACATAAGGCTGAACAAAAACAAATAAAAATCACACTGCCAACGGTGATAACTTGAGTGATACCTTAGAATCATAGAATGGTTACAGCACGGAAGAAGGCCATTCAGCCCATCGAGCCTGTGCCGGCTCTCTGCAAGAGCACCTCAGCTAGTCCCACTCCCCCGCCCTTTCCCTGTAGCCCTGCAATTTTTTTTCCTTCAGGTACTTATCCAACTCTCCTTTGAAAGCCCACAATTGAGTCTGCCTCCGCCACCCTTTCAGGCAGTGCATTCCAGATCCAAACCACTTGCTGAGTAAAAAGGTTTGCTGGTATAACTCAAACCCACAGCAGATCTTTCTTAGTGAGTGTGTCCCGGTGGCCAAGTTGAGAGGTTCACTGGCACTCAGAGCTAATCCTCTGCTGTAATTCTCTTAATCCCTCACCACAGCTCCTCTTATGGCTGCAGCACATGACTTAACTTCCACACGGTTCCTAATGCCCTTTATTTGAAACTGCTCCTGGTTTTCTTCTCTCACTGAGGGTCTCTTACTGAATTAGTTCACTCTTCCAACTCAGTCATAGTTCACTAGTCTTGAGTCTCCCTGTACATTTTTCTCTGTGTTCCTCTGGACTCCACTCCTGCACAATTTTTTGTGATTATTTATTATGTCCAAGCAGAGTTTTCACTATGTATTGGTGGCTGTTGTTGACTAGCATGTAAAATATTTGCTTTGTTTCCTTTTCCTTTAGTTCTTGTATTGTTTTCTGCTATCACGACCCGTTGATGGGAGTCAATTTCAGACAAATGGAAGTAGACCTCATTACTGGTCAGCATTGGTTCAGTGATCGCACTCCTTGCATCACTTTGCGTCAGGGAGGTCGTGGGTTCAAACCCCACTCCAGAGACTTGAGTCCATAATCCAGGCTGACACTTCAGTGCAGTTTTGTGGGAGTGCTGCGCTGTTAGAGGTGATTGTAGCATGGTCCTGCTCTAGCTGAGTAGTATGGGTAAGTTCTGCCTGCATTAGTGTGAAACTGACTTTCAACCTGCAGCAGTAGTACGACAGATAATAGGGTACCAAACCACTGTTAAACAATATCAGACTATGTTGACTATCGCACATTAGACCCGATACACTTAATGACCCTAGAGACAATTATGGACAACTTCTTATTGTCTAAACCTTTGCACGACTCTGAAGCCTAGATTTTCAATCCCATTTTGCCAACAAAAAGGGCAAAATAAACTGAATAGCTCAAGTTTCATCAAATTCAAGATTTGCTACCTTCAGACATCTTTATTTCTAGTTATCTCTAAGTTATGGCCATTTGCAGAATCACACTGGGACTCAAGAATTTATCATAGAATCATACAATGGTTACAGCACAGAAAGAGGCCATTCTGCCCGTCGAGCCCGTGCCGGCTCTCTGCAAGAGCACTTCAGCTCATCCCACTCCCCTGCCCTTTCCTCGTAACCCTACAACATTTTTTCCTTCAGGTACTTATCCAATTCCCCTTTGAAAGCCACGATTGAGTCTGCCGCCACCACCCTCTCAGGCAGTGCATTCCAGGTCCTAACCACTCGCTGCGTAAAAAAGTTTTTCTTCATGTCGCCTTTGGTTCTTTTGCCAATCATCTTAAATCTGTGTCCTCTGGTTCTCGACCCTTCTGCCAATGAGAACAGTTTCCCTCCAACTACTCTGTCTAGACCCCTCATGATTTTGACCACCTTATCAAATCTCCTCTCAACCTTCTCTGCTCTAAGGAGAACAACACATGCTTCTCCAGTCTATCATGTAACTGAAGTCCCTCATCCCTTGAACCATTCTCGTAAATCTTTTCTGCACCCTCTCTAAGGCCTTCGCATCCTTCCTAAAGTGCGGTGACCAGAATTGGACACAATACTCCAGTTGAGGCCGAACCAGTGTTTTACAAAGGTTCATCAGAACTTCCTTGCTTTTGTACTCTGTGCCTCTATTTATGAAGCCCAGGATCCCGTATGCTTTTTTAGCCACGTTCAAAACCTGCCCTGCCATCTTCAACAATTTGTGCACATATACCCCCAGGTCTCTCTGTTCATGCACCCCCTTTAGGATTGTACCCATTAGTTTATATTGCCTCTCCTCGTTCTTCCTACCAAAATGTATAATTTTGCATTTTTCTGCGTTAAATTTCATCTGCCACGTGTCCGCCCATTTCACCAGCCTGTCTATGTCTTCTTGAAGTCTATCACTATCCTCCTCACTGTTCACTATACTTCCAAGTTTTGTGTCATCTGCAAATTTTGAAATTGTGCCCTGTACTCCCAAGTCCAAGTCATTAATATATATCAAGAAAAGCAGTGGTCCTAGTACCGACCCCTGGGGAACACCACTGTATACCTTCCTCCAGTCCGAAAAACAACTGTTCACCACTACTCTGTGTTTCCTGTCATTGCTTTTCATTTTTTTATACTTCAGCCAGTACACTGTCTCTGTCTATAGACTGTGTTCTGGTAACTTATTTAATGTCCCAGAGTTAGTGTACCATGAAAGATTTTGTTTCATAGTAAGACACAGAGTTCAGTTCTTTATTCCTGATCCTCATGCTTTGCTCATCAGTCATTTCTAGACTTTCTACTCTCATCTCTGCCCTTTAATCAGTGTTACACGTAGTCGCTCTTTGACGGAGTCCCAGCTTTCCTTGTGCTACTCAATTGTTCAGTAGGTTCCAACATAAGTTGGAGCTCTTGCTGCACCCCACTATACTCGGCTGCACCCCTCCAGAGCAGTTTTGCTAGCATGCCGCCAAGCTTTAATAAATTTCTGCCTCGAAGTCTGACTGGCCTGCTGCTGCTATCCAGTTAGTCTGGTTTGTTTAATTTATTCATTCATGGGATGTAGGTGTCACTTGAAGGCCAGCATTTATTGTCCATCCATAATTGCCATCGAGAAGGTGGTGGTGAGCCACCTTCTTGAACCGCTGCAGTCCATGTGGTGAAGGTACGGCCACAGTGCTGTTAGGGAAGGAGTTCCAGGATTTTGACCCAGCAACGATGAAGGATCGGCGATATATTTCCAAGTTAGGACAGTGTGTGACTTGGAGGTGGTGGTGTTCCCATGCACCTGCTTGACCTTGTTCTTCTAGGTGGTAGAGGTCGCGGGTTTGGGAGGTGCTGTCGAAGAAACCGTGGCGAGTTGCTGCAGTGCATCTTGAAGATGGTACACACTGCAGCCACGGTGCGCTGCTGGTGGAGGGAGTGAATGTTTAAGGTGGTGGATGGATTTACTTCTCTCTTGGGACTGAGGCAAGTGCCTGCCTTCTGGCCCCTTTACTAGGCCAACGGTCTTGTGCCCCCCTGAACTGGAATTGCCATCTAGTGTGCCCAAGTCAGAGCATTAAAATCTAGCTATCCCAGGTCCTAGCACTTGATATTTTCACCAGAGATGCTGCTCGTCTTCCCCTACTTGTCCTGTACCTTATATGCATATTAACAGTGACTACACTTCAAAAATACTTAATTAGTTGAGAAGTGCATTGGGACGTCGTGAAAGATGCTACATAAATGCAAGTCTTTCTTTCTTCTTTAACTATTTTAAAAAAGGTTTATGCTGCGATGTGAATGTACCCATAAGCAGTAACTTGCATGAAAGTTTGGGGAGGCGGGTGGGGGCGGGGTGGGACTGAGACTCACAGGCTGATCAAGTTTATAGATACACACAAATCAAAGGTTTTGAGTGCCAGAGCCAGCTCTACATCTCATTCCGTTCCCTTCCCTAGTGTCAAACTGCTGGGCACCTTCAAACAACTGTAGTCAACTCTCGGGTCTGAGCTGCCAAATTGCAGAGGTTCAGTGCTCTTGGAAACTGTGCCGAAGTTCAATTAATCTTTTCTTCTATAAGCCAGCCCATCGTTGCACCAGACAAAACATGCTCTGGGCCATTTGAGCATTCGCAGATTGATGGTTTGCAATGGAGCTGGAGCACAGAGTGTGTCAGGGAGAGGGCCACACAGCGGCAGCATGGACGTGTGTCAAAACAGCCGATTCAAGGCCAGCCATTGATCTAAATGCTCAGAACAGGTCAAGGGACATTTTGTCTGGTGTAAGGCTTACATAAGGAGATTAATTGAGCTCCTGAACTATTTCCAAGCCTGTGGGAGAGCACTGAACTTCTGCGATTTGGCAATTCAGACCTACCTGCAATTGGAAGGAGCCGAGCTGACGGGTGTGTCGGTAACAAGACAATCGGCCAAAGAACCAGAGGGGAGATGAGAAGAAATGTTTTTGCGCAGCGAGTTATGATGATCTGGATTGCGCTGCCTGAAAGGACGGGGGAAGCAGACTCGATAGTAACTTTCAAAAGGGAATTGGATAAATACTTGAAAAGGAAAAAGTTTCCGGGCTATGGGGAAAGTGTGGGGGAGTGGGACTAATTGGATAGCTCTTTCAAAGAGCCGGCACAGGCACGATGGGCCGAATGGCCTCCTTCTGTGCTGTAACATTCAATGAATCCAGGAGAAATGCATGCGTTGCTGCCCAAAGGTTGGTATTTCACCCTTAAGGGCACATATTTTTAAGTTTAACTGACTGCACAGCAGACTGCTTCACTTGTTCAAGTAGTAGTAGCTGGGTTCTGCCTTTTTTTTGTACTGCATGTAGCTTCCACTCAGTAAAGTTAGCTCAGGGCTATGAAATTCTCCCCAAAAACTCAAAATGGCTTGTCCAGCAAGTTACATTCTTACTCTCCTTACAAATAAAAATCATTCTTTGACAAATATATACAAGTTGCTTTGAAGCTTCTAAAGAAAAACAGGTTTGTTAAAATGTTAAATACAAGGGGCTCCCCTGAGGGCTGTGTTGGTGAGTGCCAATTCAGATGGAATCTGATGGGCACATTAAAAACTACCTTCTTTTTAATCTCCTGAAATGCCACAGTGGGTAAATGTACTGCTTCATGTCTACTTGAGCTATACAGATTCAAGGTTCAATCGATGGTCTGTGTTGAGCCAGTTAATCCTGGCCAGGCCTACAGTGTGGGGTGCTGAAACTGCCCGCAGCAGTAGGGCCAAGGATCCCTCTCGCAATCGCTATCCAGTGACCCCTGCTGGAAATGCATTCTGTGGCAGTGAGATGAGGGCAGGATCTGGTTTGGCTGTGAAGTTTGACACCATGGAATAACCAGCCCTTTGTTACATGACTCTAGGTCTGTAAACACAAAGGGGGAGAAATTCGGTATCGCCCTGTTTGGGGCGCAATTATCGGCCGGGCACAAAGTTTAGCGCCTGCCGTTATTGCCTCCGACTGCAAACTTGGCTTCTATTGCCCCTGGAGGTGATTTGAGTGCTAAATCAGGTGCTACACACCTCTCTTAAGGCGCTAACGCCAAGGAGCGAGGCGCTACCTCAGAGCGCTGGCGAAGCTAATGTGATGTCAGTCAGCAATGGAACACAGACACACTGGCGCCGGCCAGTTCTTAAAGGGGAGGGTCGATCTTGCTCTCCATCCACACCCTGCTCATTGCAGCCTTGAATCTCGGCCTGGAGAGACCTGTGTATCAAATCTGCTGGAAAGAACAATGGAGAGGCCCAGGGATAGAGCTCAGAGTGCAGGCCCCATAGTCTCTTCTAAATTGATGCAAGGAAGGTCAAATCAAAATGAACCTGCAAAGTGCTGCTCAGTACCCAAAACTCCCTTCACACAGCGCTGAATCTCTCCATAAGTCTCTCTCTCTCAGAATGTGTGGTACAAATATGTCGCCGACAAAAAAAGGCAGGAAGTGGTCGCCTTTAAATAGCGCTCCCCCAGTCCCTTCCCGACTGCAAAACGTTCCCCTCAACCTGTCGTTGCTAGCGGCAGGCGGCGCCACTCAATATCCGGTCCGGGGCATTGCACGCTTGACTGACGCCACGATCTGTGGGTGCAGGAGATTGTGGCGGTAGTGTTTAGCACCGCCGCAAAATGTCTGGTCAATTTCGCGAGCGGCGCAAACATCGCCACGCCCGTGCGCTAGTTGCTTTGCGCCCCGTTAGCGCCCTCTTGTTAGCGCTAGGGCGCTAACAGGAGGCGCAAAGCAACCAAATTTTCCCCCCAAGGAATATTGGTTAATAGCAATATTTAAGGTTGGACACAAAGGTGGCATTGCACATTGTGGTGGTGGTGGGAGAGGTAAGAGCAGGAATGATCCAGTCAGAATTACTGCTGACCTGTTGAACCACTTGTAGAGGGTTCTTCTGTTCCTTTCCCGAGCAGGAGGTTTCTGCTGATCACCCCGGGAGGAAAAACTGCCAATAGTGCAGTTTTACTGCTGCCACCACAACTTATCATTGGGTGGAATATACCTCCTGCTCAAATATTCGTCCGAAAGCCCGTTTTATGTAATCCTTTCCTTTGTCTGCCCTCCTTTCCTAGTAACAGATGTGTTGGGGTACAGTTCCATGGGTTCCTACTGCTCTCCAGTACTTCATTGGCAGCCCATTCTTTATGTATGAGTCAAACTGAATCCAATCTTGTGCTTAACTAATGTCCACACACCAACACACTTTCCAGCAGAGTCTCTCTGGATCATGATCAGGAGGTAGGTGACCTGGCTCATTTTCCTGTTCTTAGCCCAGGGGACACTGAGACCCAATGTCGTCCATCCAGCTCCAGCTAAGCTCAGCTAACGGAACACATGGAGGGAGGGGATTCAACCTGGGACCGCACAACATGCGCATTTAGCCACCAAACTGTCGGAGAAGCTCTGAAAGGCTGGTTACTGTGGGGTATAGGAAATGTTATGTTATATTCAAGGAAACCTCTACGAATAAAATAAAAAGCTGAACGTATTGCATTAACAAATTGGCTTTTATACTGCACAGCCATGGAATGCATGCTGATTGAAGTAGTAAAGCGGGGAAGAGAATAAATAAATGCTGCCCCAAAAAGCTGTAGAAGCTACATCATTACATAAATTTAAAACAGAAATAGACAGTTTCCTAGAAGTAAAGGGAATTAAGGGTTAAGGGGAGCGGGCAGGAATTTGGACATGAGTCTAGGTTCGGATCGGTCATGGCCCTGTGGGTAGCGGAGCGGGCCCAGGGGCCGTGTAGCCTGATCCTGCTCCTATTTCGTGTGTCTAATTCTGTTAGATTCAGGAGATGGTTCTGTGATAGTGGATTGGCGGTTAGGATCAGATCAGCCATGATCTTATTGAATGGAGGAGCAGGCTCGAGGGGCCAATTGGCCTACTCCTGCTCCTATTTCTTATGTTCTTATAAGCTGTGGAAGGGAGTTTTTTTTAGTACACATTGGGGTAGATCTTGACTGTGCGACAGTGCAAAACGGGTGATAGCGAGTCGGCAGCCTGTTTACTTCAGTGGAAATAACAATCGGGAGAGATGTAAAACAAGGCACTGACTCATTCTCACCTGTTTTACACTATCGCACAAAGTCAAGATCTACCCCCGTTAAGTGTTAAAAATCTTAATTTTTCCCGGGGGACAAGAGATGCGCCCATTATACACGGGGGGGGTAATTAGCGCAGGGGTGCTGGGGCACCTTACTTGGTTGTTTACAATGGCACATAATATTGAAGAGAGGTTTTTCAGTGCATCCGTGATTACACAGGGCTGAGCTGAGTCAATTGAAATCCCATTCTTGAGAATTTGAGGTTAATCCTTTCAATGACACGGAATAGCCGTCAACAACATCTTCAGAGAGTCTGAGTTGTGCAACTTCAAGCCAGACAGCTTCAGGAATCAAACTAACACCACAATAGAAGATCCAACTACAAAGAGAACTTCAAACAATCGCGCTTCCGGCGAGACCCATCCAGTATCGTCATTCATCAGCTAAGTTCCAAACTCGACAGAGTACCATAGGTAGAGATCGGGTTTTCTAATATTTACCCTCATGCTTGTGTGTCATGGTTTCCGGAACTTGCTCGTATTCACTTGGCTGGAAGAGTGCAAGAGTCCATTTCCCATGCCTCGTCAGCATGCAGCGAAATTTAAATCCAGCTGTTAGCTAGCAACTTCTCACTGCTGATTGGTGTTCTGAATTTTGACGACTGTGTCTCTCCCCGCCCGCAGTATGCACCTCCTTCGATCCTACCGGCAAGATCAGCTGCTGCTGCAACAGCTGATTTATGAGCTGACCGCGCCAGCTTGTAGCTCCCTCCTGGACCGACCCACAAGTCCAGCTGCCAAATCCACCACAGACCCGAGAGAGTTGGGCAAAAGCACTGCCCTTGTGCCATGGCTGGGCTGCCAGCTCCAGAGGTAAACACTAAAGGCAATATCACAAGGTCATTACAGATGAGGAAGGCCATTCGGAACACCCTAGTTCATCCAACCAATGACCCTAGTCTCCCCAAGGCAGTATCCAATTGGCCCTTAAATCATTCCATGGTTCGCAGCTCGACTATCTGGGAGTCCATTCCAATTGTTGATCACTCGGTGTGAAAGAGAGATACCCGATATCCGCCCTCAATTTACCATTTACTAGTCTGAACTTGTGGACCCTTGTTCTAGTCTCATGATTTAATATAAAATCATTATCCAGATTTGGCCTTTCCACACCATTTAATATTTTATATACCTCTAGAACATCAGCTCTCTGACCACCTCCTTTCAAGGCTGAAAAGCCCAAGTCTTTCCTCATAAGTCAGGCCTCTAACACTTGGGATCAGTCTTGTGACTCCTCTTTGCAGTACCTCCAATGTTTGACTGTCTCCCTTGAGTCTTGGTGACCAGAATTGCACACAGTGTTCAAGGTGTGGTCTGACCAGAGCACAATGCAGTTAGATCACGACTTTGTAATTCTACAGTAGTTATGTTTCGTTTAAAAAGAAGTATTGGTTATACTCTTCCAACATAAAATGAGCTTCTATTATGCACTATTCAGTAACTGACTCCGCTGAGATATAGCTACAGAACAGATGGACATGTGCATTGCAGAAAGGAATGGGTGAAGGATTTGCAGTGGATCACAAGCACAATTCAGAGAAGTGCTTTACAATAAACACTGCTACAAGAAGTATGCATTATACGCAAGACTTTTAATATATTTGATGATAAACATGATTCTATTATATGATTCTATAACTTCATACAATCATATTGATGCAAATTACTTAATTAAAAAATTGCAACTAAATCTGATGTTTCGAGTGTAATGTAGCTCATTTGAGCATCTTGTTGTAACACTGGCTCCCAAGTTGTGTGGTGCAGTAATAATCTACCTCATATTTTTAATTTCTTATTGTTGTAGCTACACAAATACTATAAAACCTGGCATGTACACTGCAGGGGATGGATTGGCGAAGCTAGGTCTGGCGACTGCGAAGACATGGCAGAAGACACAAGAATAAATGCAGGATCACAGTTCAAAAACCAGCCGTCACTACCAGCCATCCTTTGTGGAGCAGATGCTGATACACTATGGGAAATTTGTACATAAATGTTTAATGAAGATTGCAAAGTGATCATTGTATGCAGCATGCAAATAACTTCATATTCTTAATACACAGAGAAACTTGTAAAACTTAAAGTTTTACCAAAACTTCAACTGTAAAATGGAAGGGTGCAACTTAAGCGAAACGCCACATTTTATGGTATTTATTTACAAGACAACAAGCTCACAAATCTGGGCTCTAGAAGGCTGAATTCACCGCACACATCAGTTAACATTTTACTTTGGGACACTTCTTGATTTGCTCAGCCCTGTGGTGAAACTTGCCTTCCTGTGTATAGACTCTGCCTTATCATTAGCTCAAGCTGCGCAGAAATGTAATACACTGTCGTCGACGGGGATGAATTAAAAAGTATTCAGTGTTTAAGCCCCGGTGATTGTAAAGACAAGGCAGAAGACATTAGAGCCTACCACATTACAGTCCAAAAACAAATCATCAGTGCCAGCAATCCCTTAAGAAACATCCACTGATACAGTGGTTGAAACAGAAGCTATATAAACATTCAAAGGTTAGAATGGATAGGAGGATGAAAGAAAGGGGAATAAAGAGATGTGAGAACTGGGCGGGAAAATGTGATTAGAACTATCTGCTCGCGTGGAGGGATACGGGCTGATTGGGCCAAATGGCCTGCTTCCATGTTGTAACTTCTATGTGTAGAAAGCTTGAAACATGGAAAACGTGTAAATAAATTTTTAATGAACACTGCAAAGTGGCTCCAATATTTTAAACGTGTAGTTCTCTCCCGCTTTGCATTACAGTGCAGACGTTTCAACAGAACAGATTAAACTGCTCAGGAAATGGGAATAGACACAAAATACTGGGCAAAGTATGGAGCTCATTAAGAGAGACACTACTCACTTTTATGATCACAAGCAGACTCTTAACAATGGGATAACAAGTCAGTGGGGAGCGTTAGGTCACAGCTTTAAAATGCCAACAAAGTGAATAGAAAGTCACCAAAAGATACCACTCAGAATGCTCACGGGCCGGTTAGTATTCATCAAAACTCACAGCTTTTACACTCTCTTTGAAAATGTTCTTACGCAGGGCAAAGGAAGCTTGAAAGGAATGCTGAGTAACATGCAGGTCTAGAAATTCGTTTGTGCTGTGTGCATTTTACAGGCGTAAAATGGGCACCTAAGATTCCAATACGGTGGGCTGCTTCCCTGCGCACATTCCACACGGAGGTGCTCTGCCTGCCATTTAGTGTTAACTGTGGCTCAGTTGGTAGCACACTCGCCTCTGGGTCAAAAGGTCGTGGGTTCAAGTCTCACTTCAGAGACGTGAGCACAAAAATCTAGGCTGACACTCCAGTGCAGTGCTGAGGGAGTGCTGCACTGTTGGAGGTGCCGTCTTTCGGGTGAGACGTTAAACCGAGGCCCTGTCTGCTCTCTCAGGTGGATGTAAAAGATCTCATGGTACTATTTCGAAGAAGAGCAGGGGAGTTATCTCCAGTGTCCTGGCCAATATTTATCCCTCAATCAACATCACTAAAACAGATTACTTGGTCAGTATCATATTGCTGTTTGTGGGAGCTTGCTTTGCACAAATTGGCTGCTGCGTTTCCTACATTACAACAGTGACTACACTTCAAAAGTGCTTCAGTTGTTGTAAAGCGTTTTGGGACGTCCTGAGGTTGTGAAAGGCGCTATATAAATGTAAGTCTTTCTTTTTATATTGGTAAAGGGTGAATATAGATTTCTAGAGCCCACACATGAAACAGGCGTTATGCAAATAGGGGGCCTATGTCTGTTTCAGGACCCCTACTTGAAATTGGGCTGCCCTGGAAGCAGCTGGTGCCGGGCCTGCTGTGTTCACAATAACCAAACCTACATGTGGCCAAACCAGCGGTTCTTAAAGGGACCGTTGGAGGCCGCCACCAAAAACAATGCTCACCTGAACGTGGAGCCTGGAGGAGCACATTGCCCTTAATCCTAACACAGCACTCTGTCCATCGCGGTTCCACAGCAGTCCTAAAGATCCTTGTAGGCGATGCAGCTGCCTGGGGATCTGCAGTGGCCGTCCGCAGCTCGCCAGTTTAATTTATGTGAGGTCTGAGGCCCAACATTGAGTAGGCCTCAGGCCTACCCGTTCCGACGCAGGGATCGATCCATGCACCCAGTTTGCGCCGACAGGATGGCATGATCCAATTTCACCACAGTAATACAGTAAGGGCTGCTTTCATATTAACTTCACAGAAGGACAACACAACAAATAAAGTGGATTAGAGGTCTCGATTCAGATTTATTTTGGAACACTAAAAACTTCCATCTTAATCCACCACCTCCTCCATATACTACAGGGGTGACTTCTAACCCTGTCCACCCGTCGGAAACCGGGCAGTTAAAATCATACGTGGGACTTACCCACCCAGCTCCTGTTCTCTTCCCAAAGGTTCTGATTTTAACCTGCATTTCTGAGCAGGCGGGAAGGACACCAGCCTGAAAGCCCCAGGTCCTTTTTAAATATGCAGATCAGGTTCCAGTGACATAATGATTGTTATTTTAACCAAAGGTCTGTGTGGGAAAGAAGCCGTTGTTGCTTTCCCCGCCAGGCCAACCTATTGACAAGAGGAGTCGGACTGCTCCTCTCTGCCCCACAAAGAAAGTTTAGGCCTCCCCTACTGCAGGCTTCGCGCCCCGCACCCCCCCCCGACCGCGATGCCCTCAAAACCGCCTTATCCGAGTGCCGGGGACCGTTCCTCCTGCCACTCGCTAGCCAGCTGTCACTCCCCACTGGTTTTGAGCAAGAGACTGAGCGGGAGCATGCAGAGTTAAAACCTCCCAGGCCTCACGCTGCTGAGTGCAGGAGGGTTTACCACTTACCATGGCCCTCGCCCACCCCAAGTTAAAATCGAGGCTTAAGAACCATAGACAGTTCAAGCTGAGGAACGAGGCTTTAAATCATTTTTTCCTCCCCTATTTTCTCTTTTTCAATGAAGGCACAGACTGATACTGAAGCAAGATCCCCAGAGTACCAGTATCCCTCACCCAAGTGAGCGCTCTTCATGTGTGACCCTAGACATTGAACTCTGACAGCCCATTCAATCGTTGGGGACATGTTCTCACCTAACATTCACATGTGTGTACGCTTACATTAGAATTTGCTGGACAGTAATCAGGAGCAGGTATTCTGGCTGACTTTTCTCCTCGATAACTCAAGAACACCGAGGCGAATTTTAACTCCCTATCCCTTCCTCGGCTGAGGTCAGCTAATTCAGCAGTGACAAGGAACCAGAGACCTCCCTGTGTGCTATCCTTCCTACTGCATTTTGAAAATCTGAATTCTAATGAAACCTTTAAGGACCACAAAAGGGATTACTGTACTAAAATATATACTAAATATACTTTTTATGCAGTTAAGCTTTGCTCAAATTGGGCTAAAACTGAAGAAATGTTCTTTGCCTCAGTCCATTAGCCTAAATGCAGTTGATAATATCCACTTTTCCTAATAAATGATATAAAACCAGCAGATTGCCACAGTTTAATAGAAATTGAAGAGTTTGAAGAAAGATGATATCATTGTGAAATGATCTGATGCAAGATAAATAAAACAAAATATCACATTAATAAACCGTGCACTGTATATTGTTTTGGGTTCTTAATACCACTCATGCACTTTGTATCAAATACACTTTTGTTCCCAGATTTCCCTTTGGTCATACCATTTCTCAATGGGAATAATTACAGTTCATTTATAGTAAGTACTTCTTATTAGAGTACATTTCCCTACAGGTGATCATTAGTAAATAAAATAATAGCATCACAATACTAATTTTGTACATATATATAAATGCAGACACACTCACAAAATCAAACTCACTCACTCTTTATAGGTGTTATTTTGTTAAAAACAATTACAATTTTGGTGCTATTTAGTCAGACTTTAATCAGAAGTTGTGGACATTTAAAGATTATGCTCAGATCAACCTCCTCGCTTTTTCTTGTCTTTCATTAGCTCAAAGACAAAGTAAAATGATACCGTTCTCTGTTAAAATGATTTGAGATTAGAGAATTATCTATATATCTCTCCACAGTATTCCCCTGTTTGGGTGAATATTGGCCATTGCTTGCTTCCTCTCTGATCCAGCCTCGAGAGAGGGATGGTTGAACTGCAGGCTGTTCCATGGCCCCTATTGTCAGCTGCACATTGTGGCTGGCAGAGGATGTGCTTCAGTGGAGGAGGAGCATTCTTGCTGACCTGCCTCCAATATGTACGACAAAGTGGAACTTTAAAAAAATGTATTCTCGGGATGTGGGCGTCGCTGGCAAGGCCATCATTTATTGCCCATCCCTAATTGCCCTCGAGAAGGTGATGGTGAGCCGCCTTCTTCAAATGCTGCAGTCCATGAGGTGAAGGTACTCCCACAGTGCTGTTAGGGAGGGAGTTCCAGGATTTTGACCCAGCGACGATGAAGGAACGGCGATATATTTCCAAGTCAGGATGGTGTGTGAGTTGCAGAGGGGAACTTTAAGGTGGTGGTGTTCCCATGCACCTGCTGCCCTTGTCCTTCTAGGTGGTGGAGATTGCGGGTTTGGGAGGTGCTGCTCCAGAAGTCTTGGCGAGTTGCTGCAGTGCATTCTGTAGATAGTACACACTGCAGCCATGGTACGCCGGTGGGTGGAGGCATTGGATGCTTAAGACAGTGGATGGGGTGCGGATCAAGCTTTGTTCTGGCCCAATGTTTCCAGAAACTCGTCCAATAAAATCAAACAACTTTGAATGTGAAGCACAGCAACTGGGTCGCATCGAAGGCCAACTGGACTATGGAGACCGGCGCCTGACGATACAGGAAGAGCGGAGCAGAGGTCACTCTCCCAAGACAGCAATAAAAAGCAACGGCAATGTAAAAGCCCACTGTGACTGCTACACTGGGTGATCCACCTACCAACTGAGCCATTCAAGGTGCTCGAATTACACACTCCAAAAAAAAAATTCACACCAACAGTTAGTCAGGAACAATATTAATAGCCTAGAAGTTCTGACGGTGGCAGGGTGGAACGTCCACCTGGTCATTTGTGGTCATCTCACCTTGACATACCTCAAATCCCAGGTGATGGGGTCATGTCAATATTAGGAGCAGACACCAGCACCAGCTACCAGTGCTACTGGGGCACCCATCCCATCGATCCAGCCTGATTTCAGATTGGCACCTCGGCGCTCCGTCAGGGGCGCACAGCTGGTCTGACCGAAGAGCTAAAGGGCACAAATTTGCTTTTGTGCTGCTCCCTCGCTGCTCAGACCAATGACCAAATGGCAATTAATCTCTCCTGCATAGGCTGCTGCTTGAATATGGCATTGTTGGGCCTACATAGGGTTTTGTACAGCAAGTGTACTTAGCACTGGTTGTACCGGAAGTGTAACGGGCAAAATGTCTGAGGGAACCTGAAAATGACATTAGGTTCAGGAGCCGGAAGAAGTGCTCACACCCATCGGCGTTTTCTGAGCCAGAAAGGGGCGGAAACAAGTTCCACTTCAATTTCCACCCACTGCACTAAATTTGTGCCTCCCACAAAATTTCTAGGCTAACGACTTTAAAATATTATGAAAACTGTGCACAACAACAATTATATTTTGCAGTATAAATTCTGCTCCGATAGAAGCCACGTTTAAACTTGAGCAAACTGCAGCTGTCTGCTTTCAAATAAACTTGTTTCATTGATGTAACACAGGGATACTGTCAACTTCACAAACAAAGCAAGAGATGTATGTGAAGAATTGATTGCAATGTGTAATCTGGAAATACCGGCTGAAATTGGAGCAGAACTTGGCTCAGTTGGTAAGCAATCTTGCCTTGGAGTCCAGAGATTGTGGGTTCAGGCCAAGAATTGAGCACATAATCGAGGTCGATATTTCAGAGCATTAGTGAAGGAGTGCCGCCCTGTCAGAGGAGCTGCCTTTGGCCGAGACATGCAATCAAGGCCCTAACTGCCCGTTTCAGTGGTTGAGTTGGATGATAAAAAGTGTCAGGGGAGATGTTTTGGTCGCCATTCCACCCTCGACTAAAAAACAAATTAACTGGTCATTCATCTAAATGTTGTTTCATCTTGCTGTGTGCAAAATGGCTGCCATGTTTGCATACTTTGAGATGGTTCTGAAAGATGTGATAAGCCCAACTACATAAGTGCAAGTCCTTTAAAAAAAACCACTTTGGAAGTCAACTATCTATACTTTCTGGAAGCCTGACTAAAAACTGAAAGCCGTTTTCTCTCGGTGATGCTCTTGTGGGGATAGGATTGGATGATGTCATCATTCAATACTCCCCATTGGACAATTTATTGCATTATTCCAAAATGTACAAAAATGGGGCTGATGCATTTAAAAAGTGTGCACTGAGCAACTCCTGAAGTATTTTTTTGATGGCGTTATTTTAACAGTGTTTGACAAAGAAAAGAAAATCAGCCTTGAAGTCTGTGAAAATATGGAGGTCATATCCGGGCAGGGAGGAGGAAAGGGGATTAGATCCTGCACATGTGAATGCAGAGCTCTGCTTAAGAGGGCAAATCCAACTAGATTCATTCTACAGGTCAACGCAATGACTCAAAGTCAAAAAGCTCCTGTTGATCTCGTATTATGGGATTAGTCCTGCAGAAAAACAATGATGACAGAGACCAACGTTGGCTACTGTGAGTTCTGACCTTAACTGCGATATATTGTTCCATTCTGCACTATTTTGCTCTGTTGTTTACATCTCCCCATAGCGATAATGCTAAATCTGTTCTTGCATTTCACTTAAAATCACACAGACAAAAGCTGCATATGGTTTAATTTGGGTTTTGTCTTGTTTAGATTCTGATTCAAGATGGTTTTTAGGTTAATTCCAAATTAAACAGCTAAATCCACATACGTTATGCAAAGCAGGACATTGTGCCTCTGAACTATCTGGAAGAGGATACACAGTCAGCTCAGATTCACCATCACTACAAGACTCTAAGGGTCATCATCCACAGTCAGTCAGACACAGAGATAACAACTAGTCATCTTGGATGCCTGGATTTTAAATTATATGGTATTCCATTGAAAAAGATGAAATAATGTAGAGATTACAGAGATACCTGTACAGTGTACACTCACTGGTTTAGAGCTTATGTGACATACTTGTAGCTGCATCACTTGAAGGCTACTAGGCTGGAAACAATTCAGGAGTACCTAAACCTTTATGGTGCATCTTCCTATTTTGTCTATGGAAATCACTTCTATCTAGTAGAGATAATAGAAGACCAGAGATATATTAACAACAATTTACATTTATATGGCATCTTCAATGTAGAAAAACATCCCAAGGTGCTTTACTGAGCTGTAAGGGGAAAAAATAGATGCTGAACCAAAGAAGGGGGTGACCAAAAGCTTGGTCAAAAAGGTAGGTTTTAAGGAGAGTCTTAGAGGAGAGGGCGGCGAAGAAGCGGAGGATTTAGGGAGGGGATTCCAGAGAGTGGGGCCGAGGTAGCTGAAGGCTTGGCAATCAATAGCGAGGCAAAGGAAGTGGGAGATGCACATGAGACCAGAGTCAAAGGAACAGAGAGTTCGAGGGGTAGCTGCAATGCTGGACGAGGTTATAGAGGTGGGAGGGTAGAGGCCATGAAGGGATTTAACAGAAGGATGAGAATTTAAAATTTGAGGCATGGGGGACTGGGAGGCATCTAAATCAGTGAGGATGGGGTAATGATCGAGCAGGACTTGGTGCAGGATAGGATATGTGCATCAAAGGTTTGGACCAGCTAGAGTTTACAGAGGATGGAGAATAGGAGGCTGGCCTGGAGAGCACTGGGATACTCTTGTCTGGAAGTAATAAAGGAATGGATGATGGTTTCAGCAGCAGATGGGCTGAGACAAGTGTAGAGGCAGGCAGTGTTAGAGGTGGATGTAGATGGTCTTTGTGACAGAGAGGATATGGTCAGAAGCTCAGCTCAGAGTTGAATAGGGCATCGAGATTGTGAATAGTCTGGTTCAAACTGAGACAACAGCCGGGGAGGGAAATTAGTAGCACAGGTACAGAGTTTGTGACAGAAGCCAAAGACAATGGCTTCTGTCTTCCCCTTATTTAACTGTAGGAGATTACTGCTTAACCAAGATTGGATGTTGAACAAACTGTCTGAGAATATACAGACAGTGGCGGGTTCGCAAGAGATGGTGGAAAGGTAGAGCTGGGTGTTATCAGCGTATAGGTGGAAACTGAGCACATGTCTGCAGATGATGTTATCAAGGGGTAGCATGTAGGTGAGGAAGAGGGGACCAAGGATGGATCCTTGGGGGACTACGGAGGTGACGGTGTGGGGGTGGGAAAGAAAGAAGCCATTTCCAGAGATACTCTACTTAACAGTTCAAGTAATTTTATATGCTAGTACATGCCTAAATCGAACTACAAGCCCCAAATCATTCTCGAACCACCACTTATACAACTTGATGATCCATGCTAACTATTAGTAGTTTAGTAATAGTTATTATCCAGGGCTCACTGGGTGACTACAAATCTCATCCATACCTCTTAGATCAGTACAATCCCTACTGACTCTTTTCCTGTAAAATCAGCATTTTAAGGTTGGTTCCCTCTCTCATCCCCACCCCGCTCCCATGCTTTGACTTTCTTTCTCTCCCCATGGAATAGAACCTTGCTCCGCTCAGCTGAGTGAACTCAGATTGACAATGCAGCATCGAGGCAACCATGGTCATCCAGTCATGTCCCAACCATCTGTGGCACACTGCAGTGGTGCATTACTGATGAGCAAAATCAGTTTTTCCCCCTACACCCTTCCTAAACTCCTTTCTGTGGTACAGTTCCACAAACAACGGTCATTCTCTGATTCCTCCATCCTGCCTGCGGCAGGTTTCACCGGCAGCTCTGGCACTGGGCAATCCGCGGTAAAAATGGTGTTGGGTTCTGAATGATGCCATTGGACCCTGGAATTTAAACATTGACGAGGCCTTTGCCTTCTGGTGGCAGGCGCCTACCCAGTGACCGGAATTGGTGGTGTTAAAATGGTGGTAGGTACAAATGTGTCGGGAACGCTGTGGGAAGTACCCGACCGCCATTTTAACCATCCGCCCGCCCCATTTCCACCGGGGCGGGTAGGGTTAAAATTAGACTTACTGTATTGGAAATGCAACTTTCTCAGTCTCTGTGGCTCAGCTACTTAATGAGTTGAGCCATTAGGGAAGCTATGATGTAATTTCCTCCATTTTCCAGTAATTATCTCTCCTCCTTTCCGAAAATTATCAACTCTACTGGTATTCTCTCCAAAGAATTATTCATGTGCAAATTTGGGCAGCAATTGTTGACCAGCCAATTTTAAGCCGTTCAGTTTATATATTGCCTTGTGGCCAGCGGGTTGGGCACGGGAGTTTTTCACCCAGTTTTCTCCCTTCCACTCCTGAAGGTGGTGACTCATGCTGGGGGAATGTTCCCACAGGTGACAGCAGCCCTCCTATGCCGTGCCCAAGTGAAATTCTTCATGTGTGAGCCAAGTACAGTGAGCATTGGCAGGGTTTTCATCCACAGAGATCACCACAGCCCAGACCAAGTCTGTCCTCACCCAACATCATCTCATGCACACAGATTGGGGGGTCTCCAGTTAATTTCGCCCTTCCAAGCGTATAAGTATTGAGGCTAATTGCAGTGCCCAAAAAAATGCTCCCCTGTAACAGATCAGCTAACTCAGCACAAACTGGGACTGTCTGTTTTGTGTGGCTCAGTACTACATTCGCAATGCATTGTGTCTATTCTGCCATTGGGGGTGGAGGCAGTTTGCTCGTTCTCAGAAGTCATCATTGGACACACCAGCAACACATGATGAACCATGTGCAAGTAAAGTAAAGGTTTTCTAAAGTTGTTGAGGGCATGAACTACAAATCAAAATGGGGCAAACGGTCATCCTGAATTTCATCAGAATGAATAATTGTCTTGAAAGGAATCCACAGAAGAAGGTGGTAATTCTTTTTCATATACTGAATATGGCAACAATCCACTGAAAATTTCTTCAGCCAAGGTGATACTGAAAATCAAAATGGCAGGAACCACTGCCTTGGAACTCACGGGACAAAGCTCATTTTAATCCGAAGATTAATGTACAAGTGACGAGGGATAGCACTATATCAAGGTTGCTGACTGCCATTAAAATATATTTAAGTTGTTGAAGTGACTGGTGACAGGCACAACGTACCAGGATAAGAATATACGAACATAAGAAATAGGAACAGGAGTAGGCCATTTGGCCCTTCGAGCCTGCTCTGCCATTCAATAAGATCATGGCAGATCTTCTACCTCATCTCCACTTTCCTGCACTATTCCCATATCCCTTGATTCCCTTAATATTCAAAAATCTATCGCTCTCTGTCTTGAATATACTCAACGGCTGAGCCTCCACAGCGCTCTGGGGTAGAGAATTCAAAGATTCACCACCCTCTGAGTGAAGAAATTTCTCCTCATCTCAGTCCTAAATGGCTGACCCCTTATTCTGAGACTGTGACCCCTGGTTCTAGACTCCCCAGCCAGGGAAAATATCCTCCCTGCATCTACCCTGTCAAGCCCTGTAAGAATTTTGTATGTTTCAATGAGATCACCTCTCATTCTTCTAAACTCCAGGGAATATAGGCCTAGTCTGCTCAATCTCTCCTCATAGGACAATCCCCCCATCCCAGGAACCAGTCTGGTGAACCTTCGTTGCACTCCCTCTATGGCAAGTATATCCTTCCTTAGGTAAGGAGACTAAAACTGTACACAATACTCCAGGTGTGGTCTCACTAGGGCCCTATATAATTGCAGTAAGACGTCTTTACTCTTGTACTCAAATCCTCTTGTAATAAAGGCCAACATACCATTTGCTTTCCTAATTGCTTGCTGTACCTGCATGTTAACTTTCAGTGATTCGTGTACAAGGACACCCCGGTCCCTCCTGAACACCAACATTTCCCAATCTCTCACCATTTAAAAAATACTCTGCTTTCCTATTTTTCCTACCAAAGTGGATAACTTCACATTTCTCCACATTATATTCCATTTGCCATGTTCTTGCCCACTCACTTAGCCTGTCTATATCCCCTTGAAGCCTCCTTGCATCCTCCTCACAACTTACATTCCCATGTGCTGTAAATTCCCTTTTGTTGCAGCAAGGTAGTGGTAAAAAATCAGGGAGACGAACAGGGGAGAAGAAGAATAAAAAGACATTGCATGTGAAACACGCAAAAGAAAATCCAGTAACTACGGGGTTAAAAATGTCTTTTTTTTTTAAAAAAGCGATGTAATTTTATTTAACTATATACTCCTTTCCAATTTGGCAGCTTCTCATTTATCAATTCTGTCAGCTGGACCAGGATGTTCCACAGTCAAGCTTTACCTACGTAGAGACACACAAATATCGCACACAAACGTCTTAGATTATTGAACGACGTTAACAAAAAGGTTAGATTAACACAACACTTATTAATCTGCCCAGCTTTAACCTAAATCACCAAATGATATGGCACACTGTCCAACTCGCATCGCTCTCGTTAGCACCGCTTTGATGTATGCGATCTGACAAGGCAGGCTGTTATGGGCCGTCTGCATCACTGTCACCATGACAACAGTGAAAGACAATCCATGATCCCAGACCTTGGTCACACGTAACAGGACAGCTTATCTGCCCAGGACCACTGGTTCTAATGGGAAAAGAGTAATTACATTCTTCCCTGTCAAAACCTCCTCCCTCACATGTAGCACTTAAATTGTTGCTTAAGGTACATGCACTAGATCTCCTTCTACTCATAATAAATAACAATACAGCAATTACAATATTGAATATACATGTTAAAATTCAAATGATAATGCTTCCCTATAAAAACTATAGAAACCGAGGTTTACTTGACCCTAATTTAACCTCAGCCTCAATCTAAGTTAATACAGAAGCAAGAGCTTCATTTGGGTGAAGGTGGGGGATCCGTCAGTAAAATACTTTAGGTTAATAACAAAATAGATGATAGCAAACTAAAGTAATGTGTTCTGATTTAGGATTTATAAATACTGTACGCATTAACTGCCAAGAGAAAGGACATTTGCTTATTAAAAAAAAGGCTACAATGATCCCTCCTCACCTTCAATGTATGTAGTAGGGATTGTACTCTACTGCAGTTCATTAATTCTTTAAGGGCTAAGAAGGTGTTTTTGCAACATTTCAAAAAATGAATGCTTGGATTTCTTCAGATTTTGCTTTACAGATTAACAAAGGTCTGTCTGGTCTGCAGTGGTTCTTCTATTGTGGTCTGTTTCACTGGACAGAATGTACTGCACGAGACAGTGCAATGATTCCAGCTGCCCATTACAACAGAAAGGAGGTCCCCTCGGTGGTCTGTTAGCAAAAGTATTGCATGGTGCAGTACAGAGCCATACAGAGCAGGGAGGTCCCAGATTTGACCCACGAGCTGTGCAGAATGAGCTGATCTCAGCTGGGGTGATGGTAGCGGCTTTACAATTGGGCTCAGAAGCCTGAAGTTGGAAAGTGGGTGGGGAAATCAGCCAGGGTTCCTGCTCTGGATTGCTACGCAGTGACTGCTGCAAAGTGCATGCATGTGGTCGTTGTGTGAGACAGGATTGACTTCTGCAGTTGAACTGCCTGCTGACATTTGTTGTTTAGGCTTGCACTTAAAGAATGGCTACTTTGGCAAGGTATGTGTGTACACCAGCATCAGTTGGCTCTTAAGGAGGAGAGGAAGGCAGAAATTAGAGAGGATCTAAAAGCAGCAAGACAGGCTGGTAGCACGGCACTACAGGATTCCAATGTATAGTCCTGCCATAAAGAGGGGTATGATGCGGGTTCATACCTGTGACTCTCTTTCCCCCTCTCGTAATAGTGACTTTCTAATCTTGACGGAATCACGTGGGAGGAATGGGGGGAGAGGTGAAGAAACAGTGGGCAAGTCAACCCATGTTACTCTCATGCAAGGGCTGTTAACACATCAGCTGCCACTTCCCTAGATGGGGTTAACTGAAAATAAATAAAGAAGTAAGAAAGACTCATTTATATGGCACATTATCATGTCTCAAAGTGCTGCTTCATCCATATTTAATCTATTAAAAATCGTACATCTGCACACACGCCCTGTCAAATGTTTCCATTAAAGGTTGCTATGTTCACATTCACAGTGGAAAGTTGTCATGATTCAATTACACCTCACCCCAAGTGGATGTGCTGCAGTGCCACCAATGGCAGGAGGGTGTTATTACAGCATGGCAAGTCGGCATAGGCAGTTTCCATTGAAAATGTGGACATAGGAATTTATACTGAAAATACAAAAATGAGGACAGAATGCATGACAATAAAATGGGGACGGAATTACGTCTGCATGCCCTGTTACAATTATCCCCCACCTGCTGTCCCTGCTTCAACTGAAGACTCCCAGTGTGCAAAGCCACAGGAGATTAACTATACATATATCTGCAGTGATGGTTGTTAAGTAGGCTAGTACGGCAGCCATTTTATTCCTAAGACCCCACAAACAACAATGGTATGAATGACCAATTGATCAATTTTGGTGACATTGGTTCAGGAAGGAATGTTGGCCAGGACAACTGGAGAACTCCCTGCTTCTCTTTGAACAGTGTTTTTTTTTAGGAAACCAGCAAATCAGACCTTAGTTTAACATCTTATCCAAATGAAAGAACATTCAGTGTAGATTATGTGCTCATCTAGTCCAATCCCACCCTCATGCTTGCACCTCATACCTTTTTCTCTTTTTCATGCAACTATCAAATTCCCTTTTAAAAATGCAGTACTTGGGTGGATGCTGCATCAACAATAGCTTGTGATAGAGATGCTGCACTTTTCTAATTCTTTTATATTCTTCCTATAATGGGCATGCCCAAAAAACTATACTATACTTCCAAAATGTACTACTTCATAGTTCTTGACATTAAACTGCATCTGCCACCTGCCTGTCCTTTGTATTAACCTATCTATGTCCTCTTGCAATCTTTTACAGTTCTTGTCCCAATTAGCGATTCTTCCCTAAACTGCAAATTTCAATACTGTTCTCTCTATTCCCAGGTCCGAATCATTCATATGTATGTCTTAAATAAAAATGGCCTGAACAAAAGCCCCTGTGGAACACCATTCACCACTTCAGTCGGAGAAACTTTCCTTTACCCCAACCTTTGTTTTCTATATTCTTCTTCTTCTTCTTAGGCAGTCCCTCGGAACTGAGGATGACTTGCTTCCACACTAAAAATTAGTTCTCATATTCTAAACATCACATGTAGCCAGATTTCCTTTAATTCAATGTGCCATTATCGCTTATGTGGTACCTTATCAAATGTTTTTTTGAAATTCCTAACAAACCACATCCACTGCAATTCCTTTACCTATCTGCTGTTATTTCTTCAAAGAATTCTGTAAGGTTGATCAAGCCTTTTAGAAATCTGAGCTGACTGTCCCGATTAACTCATGTTTCTCCAAGTGCTTAGTAATTTCATCACATATTATAGACTCCAGGGGACAGTAATTGGACTTTGCTGTGCCCGTTTTACGGGTGTGAAACAGTTGCAACTAGGGCCAATTTTGTTTACCAACGTCCTGCGCCAAAAGGATGTCTGAAAGACATACAAGCCGATATTGGGCTGGGTTGTTTTTCACGTGTTCCTGGAAGCTGCTAAAAACATTTGCCATTCTCAACTACAAATTTCAATATTGTTCGCTCAATTCCTAAATCCGGATTATACATCTATGTGTAATAAAGAGATTTTTTGGGGGGCAGCACATTACTTCAGAATATTGTATATACCGTACAAAATATTAAAAAAGGATTGTATTCAAGTAGGCTTCATCCAATCTTCTTTCACCAATAAAACCAGGCCTATAGTGCTGTCTTTATATACTGTCCTTTAAAAAGTGCTGTACTAACCCTTGACAAAGGCATACAATGAAAGGGAAGCTTGGATCTAGCTCCAGCAAGACAACTATCCACGTCTCACAATTGTTGCTATTGTGCTTGCAATATGGCACTATAGAGTCTCAATAAATTGTGGTGGGGGTATTTTGTCGTAATAAAAATCCACATTTAGAAAGCAACGCTGAAAATATATGTTTTCCCCTTTTTTCGCAAATTTTCTCCACTCATCTCCTAAACGTAATGACTCAGGGTACCAGGGACATCTCACTCAAGTGGCCAATCTTTATGTGTGAGCCTAGCAGTCTGCCCTCTCAGGTGGACATCAAAGATCCCACGGCACTATTTCGAAGATGAGCAGGGGAGTTCTCTCCGGTGTCCTGCCCAATATTTATCTGTCAACCAACATCACTAAAAACAGATTATCAGCTCATTACCTCATTGCTGTGTGTGGGACCTTGCTGTGCGCAAATTGGCTGCTGCGTTTCCTACATTACAACAGTGACTACACTTCAAAAAAGCCCTTCCTTGACTGTAAAGCGCTTTGAGACGTCCTGAGGTTATGAAAGGTGCTATATAAATACAAGTTATTTTTTTCTTCTTTCTTGGGATGCCACTAGGCTGTACTGACTTCCCCAGCTATTGAAGTCTTCCAGCTCCACCAAACAGTTGCAAACAATGACAAAGTCCACCTAGCTATTATAGAAACTGCCCTCTGATATAAACAAGAGTTGTTTCTACCACAGGTGGCTGGGAGCCAGCACTGAGGAACTGTTCCATGGATTTAAGTGAGCCATTAGACAGCCTGGCAATGTAGCACATTGGTGTAGGAATACTTTAGCCTGTAGAATGACAGATATTTAAGAGATAATTCTCTGCATGACTAGTACTCAATCTCAGCTATGGCTGTCAGGGTGGGGGTGAGGGAGGGTGGAGAGACACCAAGTGGACGTCAGGCACTTTACGACTGTGAGGTAGGCAAAGTCAGGAGGCAACTCAATGTGGGCTACTGCAATGGACTCCTTAGCGGCCGGTTATATAGAACAGCAGCTGCAGAGGCCTGCGAGTAGCTCAACTGTCAGACTGGCTCACTTACCCAACCTACCATCGACCAGGGAATGACACAAACAGGTGGTGAGGCCCTTACAAGAAAGGGAGAAAGTAAGCTTGAAAAATAGGGAAGTACATAAAAGAAATATATAAAAAGTGAGTGGAGATGCTAAGTAACTTCCTTCTTCTGTTTTCACTTTTTCAAACTGCCTAGACTCAAATTTAACCTCGGACCATTAATCCTGATATTTAGTTCAGCTTCACTGAATAAAAACATATGTCGCATCTACTTTTAATCACACACAGTTTACAGATGACCTTAATTGGGATGTAGGTGCCAATATCTTGTGGTATGCTTCTGTAGTCCAGTTTCAGCTACAGGAAGTAGGCAGGTCCTGGAAATGATATCACTGCTGTGTGTCACGAACCTCACTGAATCAGTAACACCGAGTCCCTTCTTATCTTGTACGACACCACAGAGCAGGTCAGAATCAACAGTCTGAAAGCAGTGCTGGTTCCATGTCCTGCTCAGAACACAGGAACTTTTAAGAACTTTTCAGTTCAGCTCAGAAACAGGCCTGCCTTAGTGTATATTAATCTGGACTAAAAGTGGAGATTTAAGGGTAGATTTGGGCGAGAGTGAATCAGCAGGCTGCTTTAGGTCTCGCCCAATTTTTATTTCCCTTCCAAGTCAATGGAAATAAAAATGGGGGGCGATGTAAAACCGGCTATCAATTCGCTTTCACCCGTTTTACACTATCGCCCACAGTCAAAATCTACCCCACTGAGCAAGGTTTTTATTTTGTGGCATGAAATTATCAAAATAGTTGATATTTTTACACCAAACTGAGTGAGAGTCACTCCAAATGAGTGGGACTTTGCAGATCTGTACTTGAAGATCAAGGGAAGCTGCCAAAATGAAATCGGGTGGAGGAGTGAAGACACAGCACAGCAGACCTGACTGAGGAGTGAAGACACAGCACAGCAGACCTGGCTGAGGAGTGAAGACACAGCACAGCAGACCTGGCTGAGGAGTGAAGACACAGCACAGCAGACCTGGCTGAGGAGTGAAGACACAGCACAGCAGACCTGGCTGAGGAGTGAAGACACAGCACAGCAGACCTGGCTGAGGAGTGAAGACACAGCACAGCAGACCTGGCTGAGGAGTGAAGACACAGCACAGCAGACCTGGCTGAGGAGTGAAGACACAGCACAGCAGACCTGGCTGAGGAGTGAAGACACAGCACAGCAGACCTGACTGAGGAGTGAAGACACAGCACAGCAGACCTGACTGAGGAGTGAAGACACAGCACAGCAGACCTGGCTGAGGAGTGAAGACACAGCACAGCAGACCTGGCTGAGGAGTGAAGACACAGCACAGCAGACCTGGCTGAGGAGTGAAGACACAGCACAGCAGACCTGGCTGAGGAGTGAAGACACAGCACAGCAGACCTGACTGAGGAGTGAAGACACAGCACAGCAGACCTGGCTGAGGAGTGAAGACACAGCACAGCAGACCTGGCTGAGGAGTGAAGACACAGCACAGCAGACCTGGCTGAGGAGTGAAGACACAGCACAGCAGACCTGACTGAGGAGTGAAGACACAGCACAGCAGACCTGGCTGAGGAGTGAAGACACAGCACAGCAGACCTGACTGAGGAGTGAAGACACAGCACAGCAGACCTGGCTGAGGAGTGAAGACACAGCACAGCAGACCTGGCTGAGGAGTGAAGACACAGCACAGCAGACCTGGCTGAGGAGTGAAGACACAGCACAGCAGACCTGGCTGAGGAGTGAAGACACAGCACAGCAGACCTGGCTGAGGAGTGAAGACACAGCACAGCAGACCTGGCTGAGGAGTGAAGACACAGCACAGCAGACCTGGCTGAGGAGTGAAGACACAGCACAGCAGACCTGGCTGAGGAGTGAAGACACAGCACAGCAGACCTGATTGAGGAGTGAAGACACAGCACAGCAGACCTGACTGAGGAGTGAAGACACAGCACAGCAGACCTGGCTGAGGAGTGAAGACACAGCACAGCAGACCTGGCTGAGGAGTGAAGACACAGCACAGCAGACCTGACTGAGGAGTGAAGACACAGCACAGCAGACCTGACTGAGGAGTGAAGACACAGCACAGCAGACCTGGCTGAGGAGTGAAGACACAGCACAGCAGACCTGACTGAGGAGTGAAGACACAGCACAGCAGACCTGGCTGAGGAGTGAAGACACAGCACAGCAGACCTGGCTGAAGAGTGAAGACACAGCACAGCAGACCTGACTGAAGAGTGAAGACACAGCACAGCAGACCTGACTGAGGAGTGAAGTTCCTGCCTGGGGACATGGCTAAGGGACTGACTGGGGACAAATATTATACAACGGCAGAATGATGGACTGAATGATATTGTGCTATCTGGCATCAGCCTGCTGCTGCAGTTAAAATGGTGAACTTGGCACAACAGTTGAAGTGCTAGCATAGAATTTTCTTGAGTGAAACAGCTTATTGATTTTTCCACATCACTGTTGTTGTTGAATATAATTTAGCATGTAGGTCACCACAATTCCAATCTTTATTGGTTTGAATTAAATACTTGGTTGGGACCTCTAAGCTATCATTCCAATACCACTGCTGAATTTCCATGTGGTGCATCGTCCTGGACAACCACAGAATAGCCAGTCGCACTACTGCGCATACAACCTCCAAAAGGATGACTTTCCAAACTCAACCAGGTCACATAGAGGGAGACTAAATTGGAAGGACAGTCTACCCAGGCTGCTCCTAGCAACTGAGTGCAAGAGACCTGAAGCCTAAGGGTCCTTGCTTGTTTCCTTTGTTTGGAAGTTGGTGTGTGAGGGAAAGAAGATAGCTAAAAAAAGGGATGGATGTACAATTTTTAAAAGAGTGGGGGGGGGGGGAAAGCTAACTAAATAAATATCGGTTGAAGTTAAAGACATGGCTAAGTTACAAAGTGTGCTACGTTTCCGAAGTAATATAGCAGAAGACCCACAGTACGGCTCAGATGGATAGATCCCATTCATCAACCTGACTGAACTAGTGGCTTTTCAATAATAAAAGGGCAATCCACAATGTGCTCCCCATCACTTCACAGGAACAAGAGTAGGCTATTCAGCCCTTCGAGCCTGTTCCAACATTCAATTAAATCATGCCTGATCAGTTCCTATATTGACATGCTATGTTGATTGAAGAAATATTTACAAACGAGATCCAGTATTGGATCTTTACTCCTCAGTAAGATAAATTAGAAGGTTGTTTTAGTTATAAAACAACAACAACTTGTATTTATATAGCACCTTTAACATAATAAAACACCCCAAGATGCTTTATAGGACCATTATCAAACAAAATTTAATACCGAGCCACACAAGACGATATTAGGACAGGTGACCAAAAGCTTGGTCAAAGAGGTAGGTTTTAAGGAGTGCCTTAAAAGAGGAAAGAGAGGTAGGGAGGCGGAGAGGTTTAGGCAGGGAATTCCAGAGCTTAGGGCCTCGGCAGCTGAAGGCATGCTTGCCAATGGTGGAGTGATGAAAATCGGGTTTGCGCAAGGGGCCAGAATTGGAGGAGCGCAGAGATCTTGGCGGGTTGTAGGGCTGGAGGAGGTTACAGAGATAGGGAAAGGCAAGGCCATGGAGAGATTTGAAAACAAGGATGAGAATTTTAAAATTGAGGAGTTGGCAGACCAGGAGCCAATGAAGGTCAGCGAGCACAGGGGTGATGGGTGGTGAACGGGATGGTGTGAGTTAGGATATGGGCAGCAGAGTTTTGGATCAGCTGATGTTTATGGAGGGTGCAAGGTGGGAGACCCACCAGAAGAGTATTGGAATAGTCGAGTCTAGAAGTAACAAAGGCATGGATGAGGGTTTAAGCAGCCGACGAGCAGAGGCAGGGGCGGAGATGGACGATGTTACATGTGGAGCCTGACGTTGTGATGATGTCACCAAGGGGCAGCATGTAGATGAGAAATAGGAGAGGGCCAAGGATAGATCCTTGGGGGGGTGGAGGTAATTCCAGAGGTAATGGTGCAGGAGAGGGAAGAGAAGCCATTGTAGGTAATTCTCTGGCTACGACTGGATAGATAGGAATTTAACAAGGCAAGGGCATTCCCACTCAGCTGGATATGGGAGGAGAGACATTGGAGGAGGATGGTGTGGTCAACCATGTCAAAGGCTACAGACAGGTCGGGAAGGATGAGGAGAGATACTTTAACATGGTCACAGTCACATAGCATGTCATTTGTGACATTGATAAGGGCCACTTCAGTGCTGTAGCAGGGGCAGAAACCTGATTGGAGGGGTTCAAACGTGAAATTGTGGGAAAGATGGGAACAGATTTGGAAGGCGATAACATGCTCAAGGACTTTGATAGGGAAAGGGCGGTTGGAGATGGGGCAGGAGTTTGCAAGGACAGAGACAAAGATTTTTTTTTGAGGCGGGGGTAATGGCGGCAGATTTGAAAGGGTGGAGGACAGTACCCGAGGAGAGGGAACAATTAGAAATATCAGCGAACATGGGGGACAGGAAGGGAAGTTGGTGGTCAGCAGTTCAGTGAGAATAGGGCTAAGGGAGCAGGAGATGGGTCTCATGGACAAGATGAGCTCAGAGAGGACATGAGGGGAGATAGGAGAGAAACTAGAGAAAGATGTGAGTTTAGGGTTAGGGTGGGGAGAGAGCCTTAGGGGAAGTTTGGCTTGGCGAGCTAGAGGAAGGGAGGGAACTGGCAGAGGCAGCTGAATGGATGGTCTCGATCTTAAGAGACGAAGAAGTCCATGAGCAGATCATTCATTTTATATACACCGCACACTGGACATAAAACATACAGTACTGTACCTACCAGAAGTACTGGGCACAGGTTCTTACAGTACTGCATTAAGCACAGTATTGGGTTACAGGTTCTTACAGTACTGCACCAAATCCTAGTACTGGACTACAGGTCATTACAGTACTGTATTAAACACGAGTACTGTACTAAACAGTAACACCAGGTCGCAGAATCATAGAAATTACAGCACAGAAGGGGGCCTTTCAGCCCATCAAGCTTACGCCAGTGTTAGCTCTGCAATTGGAGATTTCTACTGTAATCCCATTCTCCCGTCTTTTCCCCATATTCTTGCTTTTCAAATACTTGTCCAATTCATCTGCCTCAATCTGAAAAATGTTTATTTACCTTTACTGCCACCTAGCCATCTCTTTATTCATACAGCTACAATGCCCTAATACTAAGGGGGAAAAATTCAGTTGGTTGCGCCTCCCGTTAGCGCCTTAAGAGGGCGCTAATGGGACGCAAAGCAACTAGCGCCTGGGTGGGTACGGCACTGCCCACACCTCGTGCAAAATTCAGCGGGAGGTTAGTGGTGGCGCTAACCGGTAGCGCCCTGCGGCGCTGCGCCGCTAGCGATGACGTCATTGGCGTGCGCAGCACCCCGATCACGCCCCAGCCACGATCTTCGGGAGCGCCCCGACTTACCGCCGGACGCTATGTCCGACGGGGTCAGGAGGGTGTACCTGCGGCCGGGGAGGAACAATTTAAAGGCGAGGTGCAGGGCGGCCATTTTTGTTGCTGGCCGCCTGCCAGCACCTGCCTGTGCTCCCGTCCCAGACCTCCTGAAATGCACCCCCCCCCCCCCACCCCCCCGCAGAGTGCTGGCTGCGCTCCAAGAGCCCGGCACTTCTCTTGAGTGCCAGGCTCTTTTGCCTGCACTCCTGATCCCCGGGGGCCCAGCTGGGCCCCAGGTCGCGCTGCACAAGGCCCCTCCCCTTTAAGAAGGGGAGGAAGGCCTGCAATACCGCGGCATGACGTGCCGCAGCGTGTGGCGCTGCGGCACATAACGCCACAATATTGACTGGGGCGCTACTCAATTTTTAGCCCTATGACTCTTGATTTTGCAACAAGTCTCTTATGTGGCACCTCATCAAACGCCTTCTGAAAATCTATATACAGAACATTTCCTTTATCTAAACACTCTTGTAATTTCCTCAAAAATTTAAATTAGTCAAGCATGATCTGTCCTTTACAATTTTACATGTTGATTGTCCTTGGTTAGCCCACATATTTCTAAGTGTTTACTAACCGACCTTTAATTTCCTGTCTCTTCCATTGCTGCTTTCTTGAAGAGGGGTATGACATCTGCCACCCTCCAGTCTTTTGGCACAATTTCGGTTTCCAAAATTTTTTGGGGGGTGGGGAATTATGGCTATCTCCAGCTATTAAAGCACAAACTATAACATAATTTAAAAGGGAACTGGATAAGTATTTTGAAAGGAAGAATATTAAAAGATACAGCAAAAGGGCTAGGAAATATGATTAGATTAAGAATTAGCACAAAGAAAGGTGAAATGAGCCAAATGGCTGCCATCTTTGCTGTAATGTCTGTGTTAGTGCAGTACTATCCTAGGCTACAGGATCTAACAGTACTGTAATAAGTGCTAGGCTCTGAGCCACAGGGCCTTAATGTTTAGTAATAGTCCAATACTAAACATGAGAACTGGGCCAAAGGTCCTGACAAGTACTGTATTAACTTCTAGTACCAGACCATGGGTCTGTATAGAACTGCATTAAACACTGGCTATGATTCAATATACTAATACTGGTACTGGGCCATATTTCCATATAAGATGAATTGATCATTAGTTTCCTGTTCTAATTATCAGAATATTGAATTATCCATGAATGGATGCAAATGCAGAATCACAATGTAATATATTATTTCTTAATAAGAGCTGCAACCATTTACATACAATAAGCTGAGCCTAGGGAACAACTGAAGCTATATTCATGTCACCTGCAGTCTGGCATTCCTCGGGAGAGGCTGCTGGATTTTAAATCACAACTGTAGCTATAGTACTTCAGTGTTTTTTTTTGTTGTATCAAATGTGTGTTCAAACATGGCCCTTTCACCTCTGAGATCTGGACTAAAAATTCAATCTGACATCTGATCTTCAACCCCTGTCCCAGCTGACCTTCTTCAAATCTGATCATCTTGGCTTTGAGCAGAGTGAGGGGGGTGGGGGGGTGGGGGAATTGTGGAGTAAAAATGGATGCTAACATACTGCATTGTGTTACCTGAAAACCTGGAAAAGTTGCTTATATCCAGATGAGTCTGACTAGGTCATTACTGCCCATGGGAGAAGCGACCTTTAAATCAGGAATGCAGATATGGATTTGTCTTTAGTAACATTGGGGCCAAGTTTTGTTTTTAACCACATGGACATTATGCATTGCCTGGGTTCTGCGAGGGGCATACGACACTTCTTGCCAGATGTTCCTTTCTGCACTCCACTCAGAAGATGCTTAATGCCCATGCGATAAAGACAAAAATCGACACCATGATATTGGGTCTGTAAATCCTGCTCCTGAGGATTTCGAAATTAATCCGAAGTAATCTGATTAGATCCTATAACAATCTTAGGGCATCTACATTCTGACATAAGTTGTTCTAGAAACTAAAACAACACAACTTGCATTTATATAGCACCTTTAACGTAGAAAAACATCTCAAGGCAGCGTAAATAAATCTTATGGGAACCTGTTGGATTTGCAGTCGGGTTTCTTTTTGGATTTTCAGTGGATCATCACAATTTACAAAAGTAATGGAACAAACTCAGGGCTGGTGATTTTAATAAAAGAACATTAAAGGAGATGGTGAGGGTAGGGGGAGTATTTCATTATTATTTTTGTTAATTACTTCCTTTGTTTATGTTAGATGTTAGGAGTCCATGTAGAACTCAGCAAAGTACCTTACCACAGTGTCAGCTTGGCTTACTATATCGTACTCTCACTTCTGAGTTACAAAATTGTGGACTCAACTTCTGCTCCAGTACTTCAGCATGTAATCTAGGCTGAAGTTCAAGTGCAGCACTGAGAGAGTGCGGCATTGTCTGACGGGCTATTGAGGCTCTGTCTGCCTATTCTGGTGGTTCAGGTGAGCATTATAGATCCCTTGGTGCTATTTGAAGAGCAGGGTGTTCTCCCCAGTCTTCGCAACCAACACTATCAAAAGAAGATTAATTGGTCATGCATCTTATTGCTGTTTGTGGGATATTGTTACGCCCAAAATGGCTGCTATGTTTGCCTACATAACATAGTAACCAAATTTGAAATTCATTGTTTGTGACGGCTCCGAGATGTTTGTGAGAGATGCTATATAAACTTCTTTATCCAGAGAGCGGCGAGAATGTGGAACTCTCTACCAGAGGGAGTAGTTGAGGCCAACAGTATAGATGCATTTAAGGGGAGGCTAGATAAACATGTGAGGGAGAAGGGAATAGAGGGCTATGCTGATAGAGTTCGATAAAGAAGGATGCGAGGAGGCTCGAGTGGAGCATAAACAGTAGCATGGACTGGTTGGGCCGAATGGCCTGTTTCTGTGCCAATAATCCTATGTAATCCTATGTATTGGAAACAAAACAGAGATTTTCTGGGAGTGACTCTGCTAAGTTGTCGGTGATTTGAACACAGGTGGTCATAAAACAAGTGGGGCTATCTTCTTTTAGATGCAGTCCTGATCAGCCTGTATAAGTAGAACTATGAGTCAGTCAATGGCAACTGTGAGATGTGCTTTGCGAGAATCGCAGTGACTGATGCTACCACAGCAGCATCACTGTATCTGTTCTGATGAATTATCTCTCTCCTGGGTTTTCAACTAGTGATTACTCCACAGAAGTAGAAGAAAATGAACATAATGATGTGCAGCATGGAAATGGGGGAATTTTAAGTGCTTTGCTCTCTAATCACCTTCATCATTAAATATTTAAATTAAATTGCCTGGATTTTTTTTATCCCCAACATTCTATTCTGCCCTCTTCTGAAAGTCCTGACTCTTGCTGGAATACAGTTCCATGAGAATAAACAGCCCTCTGGTACCTCAGGCAAGTGCATGACTAGATAGTGAACGTGGGTCGACTATTTAGCCTTGGGGTATTGCAACTGAGCCCAACCCTGTCCTCACCTAATGCTTTCTACACTGTACTTTCTAGCCGGGGTGGGGGGCTGGAGAGAAAGAAGAGATCACTGGACAGTGACCAGGATGTGGGACATTTAGTTGAATTTCCCCAACTTTAGCCAAAGGGGACTGAATCTAGGATGCTCCGCATCTGTACAGCATGTCAGGTGCCAACTGTGGCTCAGTAGCTGAACTCTCGCCTTGGCTTCAGAAGGCTGTGGGTTCAAGTCCCACTCCAGCGACTTGAGCACAAAATCTAGGCTGACACTCCAGTGCAGTTCTGAGGGAGCACGCCACTGTCGGAGGTGCTGTCTTTTGGATAAGACATTAAATCAGGGCCCCGTATGCCCTCTCAGGTGGACGTAAAAGATCCCATGGCATCATTTCAAAGAAGAGCAGGGAGTTCTCCTTGCTGTCCTGGCCAACATTTATCCCTCAACCAAGATTGCTAAAAAACAGACTATCTGGTCATTATCACATTGCTGTTTGTAGGATCTTGCTGTGCGCAAATTGACTGCTGCAATTCCTACATTACAAGTAACTGTACTTCAATGGCTATAAAGCACTTTGGGATGTCCTGAGGTTGTGAAAGGCGCTATATAAATACAAGTTCTTTCTTCGTGGTTATTCAATTGCTTTTTTAAACAAAAAAACAACTAAAAGTAAAGAAAGGAGTTGGGGAGGTTAGAAATTGATTGAGAAAAATTGTGACGGGGGGGGGGCGCGAAGAAGCAGATAAATGTGGTATCAGGTGTTAAGTTGGGGAACAGATTTACTCCCTCATCTACAACAAGATGTGAAAGCTTAAAACGGAAATCATTTTAATTATGAGACACTCACTTAAACAGTCCCGGCTTTGGGCTGAGATTGTATCTGTGTGCGTGATCAAGTGATTATGAGTTAATCTGTGGGTGGGTGAGTGGGCGAGAGACAGAGAAAATCTGTGATTATGAGCGAGTCTGTTTAAGTGCAAATTGGCAGGTAGTGCATTGCGGATGGGTGCAGTGAAATTAGTACAAGTAACAGTGAACTGAAGGATCCAGTCATATATGGGGTGAAATAGGATCTGTTATCCTTTAAATAAATGAATTAAAACATGAGTATGAGGATCGTACTGAGGTGTTATTTTTACAACGTGAAATAAACTGTATCCTAAATCATTCTGCAGTTTTAAAATGGAAACACTGGGGACTTTCCAAAGTAAAGTACACGATAAAGTGGGAAATGCTACATCCAGCTCTAATGGTTCTTCTATAAACACAAGTGCCGGCAGGAAGAAATCAAAAAACATCCCTGTCTTTGACACATTCTCCCACTGGTTAATCGCTGTTAGCTATTTTTCTAATGCTGTCTGTTCTTGTCTCAGACGCTTTGAAAATTTCAAAGAACCAGTAAGTCAAAGCTTAAAGTCTTTTAAAAATGGACTTGCGTTTTTAAAAAAATGCAATAACACCTTTGTGCAGACAGTAAAACATCAACAAAGACAACACTGACAACTTCAGGGGCCACGGCCAGCAGGCAGAAAAGACAGTAATTGGTTGAATTTCTGTTACAGAACTTATATTCTGAACTGCTTTCTTGATCTTTTTACTGTTATTTTCATCTTGATGTTTTCCCTCCTTCCTTTATTTTCTGCCACTTTTCTCAATTTCTACTTTTGATTCACACCGTACCCCTTTAATAATTTTATTTTACTTTCTTCCCATTTTGCTTGTTCCTGCCTTTTCCATGTACTTTAATCCCATTTCTATGCCGCATTCCAATGCACCATCAATGAAATCAGATCCGGCTAGCATTTACACACGCATACACAGGTAAATTCACTGGCCCTGCAATCCCAGCGGGGAGCTGCACTCAAAGGCAAATGGACCTTTTAGTAGTAGTGAAGAGAGAAATTTCAGGTGGTGAATTAAGAATATTGTGCAAGAAGCATAATTGTAGAATAATAACGTATGTGGATGTGATTTGTCCCATAGCATATTGGTACCATTACAATAAGCCTAGTGACAACTTGGGGCGCTGCAGAAAATGTGCAAGGACTCAGTTCTCTGTTCACACAAACCTGATTTACACTTGATTTGCTTCACTGCCACGTTAAAAGCAGCAGCAATGTCAGGTTGGCTCAGTTGGTAGCACCCTTGCCTTGCAGTCAGGAGGTCGTGGGTTCAAGCTCCTCTCTGGAACTTGAGCATTTAATCTAGCATGACACGTCAGTGCAGTAGTGAAGGAGTGCTGCCTTGTCAGTGGGGGCTGTGCTTCAGGTGAGATGCTAAACAAAGCCCCTACCTATGTGATCTAGATGAATGTACAAGATTCAACGGCACTACTGAAAGAGCAGAGAGTGTTCATTTCTCCCTCTAAATCAGATTAGTGTCCCCTTTGTCTCACTGCCAATTGTGGGGGCTTGTTGTATGCAAAATGGCTGCTATATTTGTCTGCATAAGAAATAGGAGCAGGAGTAGGCCATTTGGCCCCTCGAGCCTGCTCTGCCATTCAATAAGATCATGGCTGATCTGATCTTGGCCTCAACTCCACTTTCCTACCTGTTCCCCATAACCCTCGACTCCCCTGTAGCTCAAATATCTGTCTATCTCCGCCTTGAATATATTCACCGACTCGGCCTCCACAGCTCTCTGGGATAGAGAATTCCACAGATTCATGACCCTCTGAGAGAAGAAATTCCTCCTAATCTCCATCTTAAATGGGCGACCCCTTATCCCGAAACTATGCCCCCAGTTCTAGATTCCCCCACGAGGGGAAACATCCTCTCAGCATCTACCCTGTCAAGCCCCTTCAGAATCTTATATGCTTCAATAAGATCCCCTCTCATTCTTCTAAACTCCAATGAGTATGGGCCCAACGTGCTCAACCTTTCCTCATAAGGCAACTCTTTCATCTCAGGAATCAACCTAGTGAATCTTCTCTGAACTGCCTCCAATGCAAGTATATCCCTCCTTAAATAAGGAAACCAAAACTGTACGCAGTACTCCAGGTGTGGTCTCACCAATGCCCTGTACAGTTGTAGCAAGACTTCCCTACTTTTATACTCCATCCCCCTTGCAATAAAGGCCAACATTCCATTTACTTGCTGTACCTGCATGCTAACTTATTGGGCTCGATTTTGCCATTGGGGGCGGGCTGGGGCGTGTCAGGTGGTTTTCGTGTCAGAACCCCAACTCCGATGTGAAATGGGAAAAAAGTGCAATTTTGCCTTAATTGGGCACTTGATTTCCAGCGTGTGGAAACCCCTGGCCCAATGAGTCTTTTCATACAGAAACTCACCTCCGATGATGTCATCAATGCTGCTGGATTTAAGGCCTGTAAGCAGCCTTGCTTCTTCTGGAGACTTTAAACTTTATGCCCATTGATCGCTTAATTCAGCAATTATGTCCAGCAGTAGGCCAAAGTGTGCTCCAAGGTTCGATGAGGCCTCCCTCCAAGCTCTGGTGGAGGGAGCAAGATCAAATAAGGAGGTGCTCTTCCCTTCCTCAGGGAGGAAAAAGCCTCCCCAGCAGACTAAAGCTGTGTGGATGCAAGTGGCCCAGGAGGTCAACTCAATCTCTATGTGCCGCAGAACCTGGCTGCAGTGCAGGAAGATGTTTCATGACCTTCTCCGCACAGGAAAAGTGAGTATGACTTTCCCATCACCCTCAATCTGATCCCCATCGCCTCTCCTCACCAGCACTCTGCTTTGCCAACCTCTTCCTCCACATCCCACTTGACCCTTACATCCCTGCACCCTTACCCATTCCCGCTCTCTCTATGGTCACATTCACTTAACTATATGACCGTGCAGCCCTCACACTCCCTATCACTGTGATGCAATGACAACAACTTACAACACACAGGGAGGGCCCTTTGTCTCCTTCTAAGCATCTATGCTATGGAGTCTCTACACTCACTTCTTCATTCTCACTCAAACTCCACTTGTGTCCCTCATTGCAGGAAAAGAGAGCCCACAATAAGAGGGAAAGAGCGAGGACAGGAGGAGGGCCACCCTCAGTAGCCCAGCTCACCACCTCGGAGGAGGCAGCCC
The DNA here is from genome assembly GCF_052327205.1 of Somniosus microcephalus. Taxonomy (NCBI): domain Eukaryota; kingdom Metazoa; phylum Chordata; class Chondrichthyes; order Squaliformes; family Somniosidae; genus Somniosus; species Somniosus microcephalus. The sequence continues at coordinate 41,595,701 of NC_140988.1, forward strand.
TGGAAATCGCTGGTGTCGAGGAAGATTCGCAAGTGGGGGATGGACAGATGGGTGCATCACAGCAAGCTGGTGACAGAATAGTTTGGCATCTCTCTCATTGACATTGCATGAGTGACTGATAATGATTCTGATGTTCTAACAGATTGATTTATGATCATCTGCACAATTCAATGTGCATGCAACCTTTACCTCACATCTCTAACTCTTTCCTTTACTCCCCCACAGGACCATCGACAGCCCCTGTCCCCACTGTCCAGGAGGAACAGCCTGAGCTTCAAGACTCCTCAGAGGAAGCTGCAACCTCTGAGGGCGTAGCGTCAGCAGAATTCAGCGCACCCAGCACCAGCGCAGACACTCACACCTCGGTGGGACCTTCGCGAGATAGAATAGTGTTGTCGCCTGGTGTATCACAACTCACAAGTGAGCATCAGCAGATGGTGGAGACAGGGACAGCAGTAGAGAATCCTCGTCAGAGGGCGCAGGACTCTGCCAGCTCGGCTCAAATGCATGTCGACCCTGTGCCTCCGGGTCCATCCAGAAGGAGAGTGGTGCTGGAACTCCAGGAACAGGTGCAGGAGTCTCTGGCAGGTTTTGTCTCCAGGGTCGCTGCGAGTGTGGAGCGAATGGAGGAGTCCATCGCGAACATGAGCAGAGCTTGTGCGGAGGCATTGGCGCATGAACGCATCACCATGGAAATGATGGCAACCTCCGTGGAAAGGATGGCTATGGTAGAGGAGAGGATGGCTACGGCCATGGAGGAGCTAAGTCGACAGAGTGTTGAAAACATGGTCATTGTTCAGAATAGACTTGCATCTTTTGAGGAGCGATGGTCAGCTATTGAGCATTGAAACCAGATCTTCATGGAAGTCCTCTGGAGTAGGACTTCCAGTGCAGAAACGGGTCCTCATGGCCCCCCTGAAGTGCAGCAAGGTGCTGTCAAGCCACTTGCTAGCTCTGAAGTGGGGCTGACCCATGAGAGGGATGTTGGTGGCAGACAACAAGGAAGTGGGAGCTCTTCTCCAAGCGCTCACACGACCATGCCACTGCAAAGCCCTCAGTCAGCGCCCCACCAGAGCCCTCACCCAACTGAGATGGGCATCTCAGCCCCTGCAGGAGCGACAGACTGTTGCCGAGCCCTCACAGGTTCACAACCCCAGAGGACGGCCGGCAAAGGTGTTGAGACAGGAGCAGCAAGAAAGTGAGCAAGGGGCCTCCACATCTGCTGAATCCACAGGGGAAGCACCACGTAGGAGCACGCGTAAGAGGAAGATAATGCACAAGTAGTTACAAGGGTAGTCACTTGGGTGTTATGTTGTGTTTATTTTTGAAATGCCATCAGTTGCTTGTTGTGATAAAAAATTCTGATGGCAAACTGTTGAAGTTGTGGCCTGTGTCATTTCGCAAATGGGACTTCCACATTGAGGGCTTAGGGCGACTTGCAATTGTCAGTATGATGGTCAGAGTGATAGGAATCCGTTGGTTCTTGTCCACTGTCGATGCTCTGGTAAGAAGGTGCGAGGCAAAAAGTGTTTGATTGTGCAGGCTAAGCAAATCTGGCCAACATGAGTGCGTCCCTTGCATCCCGGGCAGCAATGTGATCGCGCGCTGGCGCCTTTTGGCCTGTGCAGCTTCAGGCGGGTGAGCAGCAGCTTGGCACTCCTGTTGTTGCTGCTGCTGCTGTTGTTCATGGTTCTGCTGCTGCCGCGGCTGGTCTTCATCCGAATCTGATGTCCAGGGGGAAAGGAAATAAATGGTTCCCATGCTTCTGGTATATGCCTCAGTTGAGGAAGCGCTCAGTCAAGGTGGGGAGAGGGGTTTCCCAGGAGGTCACACTGGAGATGGGTGTCAGACTCCAAACTTCCACAACAATGTGTATGCCTGCTAAAAGTTCCCCCAGACCTGAGACAACAAAGTTCTGCCACCTGCAAATGATCACTGGTGAAAACTCCTTTTTAATGGCGGAGCTGCAGCTGTTACCAAGCAATCCACTTGTGAGGCCGCCAGGATTCACTGGCGTGTTCCAGAGGAGACGTGCAGGATGGGGGAAAAGTGTTAAAACCAGAAAGGCCTCTCAAAATGGGCTTATAGAGGCAATTAACTGGTTGTTAAGGGCCTTAAGGGCCTATCCCGCCTCTTGGAGGCGGGATGGAAACGGGGTCTGAAACCCCAATTCTGGGAAAATTGCTCGGAGAAGGGATCGGAGCCACCCGCCATTTTTCCGATTTTAACACCTCACACGCCTCCAATCCCGCCTCCTCGGGCCTGGCAAAATCGAGCCCATTGTGTTTCATGTACGAGGACACCCAGATACTTCTGTACTGCAGCATTCTGTACTCTCTCTCCCCATTTAAATAATATTTTGCTTTTCTATTCTTCCTACCAAAGTGGATAACCTCACATTTTCCCACATTATACTCCATCTACCAAATTTTTGCCCACTCATTTGACCTATCTATATCACTTTGCAGACTCTATGGGCTGGATTTTACCAGCCCTGAGGAGGTGGGTTTGGAGGCGGGACTGCTGGGAAAATGGGAACAATTGGGAGCGGGTCCCAACCCCGCTCCCAACCCGAACCGACTTGCGCAGGGACCTGTCTCCTAGCGCCGGGAAGGGGATTAGAGCCAATTAACTGCCTGTTAACAGGTAGTTAAGAGGCTTTTCACCATTTTCAGCCTGCTGATGCGGGCTTCCAAACGGCGGGAAACCCCACCAGGGTCAGTGAGGCGAGCTGTGGGTCTGCTGCAGTGCAAGTGTGCAAATGACAGCTGCAGAGGTACTGTGATGGGTGCAATGATGCACAGGTAAGTATGACAGGTGAGAGAATGTAGTGAGAAATATTTTTATTCTGTTTATATGTATCTGCAGGTGACAAGATTTGATGTTTCTGTGAAGCCTCATCTGATCGGCAGAATTGACAGATGGCTTCTGCAATCTCACATGCTGTGAAGCCTCATTTGTTTTCTCCTAAGGAGAAAGTCAGTGGAGAGTCTGGGTGCAAGGGCTCACCTTTGGACAGTGAATGTCAGTATTTGACAGCACCTCAATGCTGTCAAACACTGACAATTCATCTGTCAAAAAATTATGGTGCCTGTCACTTTAACAAAACCGGCAGTTGAAGCGTCATGCACTGACGTCATCTGACACCGGCTTTCCCTTAATTGGCCGGCAAGCCCGCAGGGCGGGCTTAACAAGGCCAAACAAGGGAAAATAGCGTTTGTTTGTCAGACGTCACTGATGGCTCAGTTGATGAATGGTACTGTACGTGGAACTGAGCCACGCAGGTCCCGGCTTTGATTCCCAGGTTGTGCTGAGTTAGATGATCTCAGATGGGGCGGGCATTCTATATGAGTGCCCTTAGTATCAATGGGTTACCAAGGGAAGGGAAAATAAAAATCAACTAGGATTCCCTAAACTGCTTCCCATCCAGTGACCCTTGCTACAAAGTGCACATGGATGTCTGGTGAGGACAGGACCGGACACATCTGTGATGCCCTCATGATAAAACAGCTCGCAAACAATTACCATTCTAGGCTTGCACATAAAAAATGAGCACTTGGGTGAGGCAGTGGGAGGCTGGAGGTGATGCCTGTATACCACATCATTAATCAGTGTCTTTAGGAGGAAAAAGGCAGGGGGGAGGTTAATAAAATTGGAGTGGGGAAATGGAACAAAAACCAAAACAAAATGGCGTCTGTTAAAACAACAGACACTTCAGATAAAAGTAGCAATAGGGGGAAACTGAGAGCCACCAAAACATTGAGAACATTTAAAAAGCTCGACACCAAGAGGAATCTCTCAGCCTGTATATTCGAGACAGAATGCAGCACTGCAGGTTTAGATTTGACATCTGGTTCAGGCCCAGTCCAGACGGCAAGAATGAAGCCCACATTCTAGTCAGTTATTGTTCAGTTATCACGGCACACAATGAGACGATTGGCAACTACTGAGAGCTCGCACTGATACAGTATGGTGTGTATTCATGAGCCTCTGATAGCGTAATTATCTTCAGTACAGCAGGTACAGTGCTTTATGAAAACAATGACTGCTTCTTGTGTCGTTCAGCACCTTGTTCTCACTGCTCCTGCACGGTAGCAAACTATTCCTCTGCCCCACCCCTTCGTATTGAATTATACTCAACTGCACCAGATCTTGTAATAAATTCCAATGAGCTCTTCAGCAAAAAGCTGGAGCCTTCTGTCTGCAGCCACCTGAGTCAGGAAATTTCAACTTGCAGTCAATCACTTCCCTGCAAGTAAGCAGGGACAACGGATTGTCTCAGGAATATCAACTCTTCTGCACCGTGCTAGAAAAACATTTTCAAATTTGCTCACGACTTGGTGGGAGATAGTGAATGAAGTAGTGTAGAGCTGCAACAGGTTTCATAGGACAATGTACAAGAGGAAAGAGGCAGAGAACCAAGGGGTGCCGAGGGAGCGATATCAATCCACTTATCGTGGAGCTCCCCCGGATGCCTTAGTGAATAAATGCTCAGTTAGAACTGAAGCATGTAGGTCAGGTTCAAGCCTCTTAGTCTGTACTGAGTTAGTTGATCACAACCAGGACAACAGTAGGTGTGCTAAAAGGAACCTCAGCACTCCGGGACCAGAAAGAGGGAAACCTCCCTGGTGCTGTCCACTATCCAGTCATGACAGCTGGAAAATGTGTATGTATGTGGATGAGCACAACATGCACGCAGATGTGATGTGCTACATGGTCAAGAAGCCTGCTGGCATTCACGGACGAGGTCATGGTATTCATGATATGGCCCTTTTCAACGTTGCCACCTTCGTTTATGTACCCGCTGTAGTTGGATGAGGGGTGCTTTCCCAAGCTCGGCTTCAGTGCAGTCTCCTGTCCTTTTCTTTCTCTCCAGAAAAAGGAATCAGGGGAATGCTATTATGCCCCACTCTCCACCTTGGAAGAACACTCCTCCCTTTTTTTAAATCTTGCCAGTCTGTGCTCGCCCCCACCCCCACATTTTCCTCCCCCCGCCCCCCCCCCCCCCCACTCTCCCAGGACTTCAAGCTGCCGCCAGTGAGGCAAGCAGGCCCAAATTTGATCCTCGACATCGAGCAAGCTGTCTCGGGAGGCATTATTAAAATGAGGCCCAACGCCCCGCTTGCAGCCTATTTTGGGCCCGAAAATGGTCTGAAACCAGTTCTTACCCGATTTACCCTCATCAGCGTAGGCTGGTTTTGAATTTCAATCCCTGCTTCTTGAGGTGAAAAGATGTTGTTCGAAACAGTCCCCCATTTAAATGACCTTTTATTTTTTCCATATGTGCACTCTCAAATTCTTTTTTGTTGCGAGACTTCAAAGCCATGCCATGTTTCAATTAATAAAATTTTATTATATTTTTCCTCCAATTTGTTTGATGTATAAAGTCACCATGTGGCATTAGGTAATTCTTTTTCATCTGAGTGCATGTTTGCAGCGCTGGAAATTTGAATGAGTGGTTATTTGTGGAAATCCAGGAGCACGCAGTGTGCAGAACAGTCCCTAATGAACCCCGTACTGAAACACAAGACACTTATGGAGTAATTTTCTGACTCCGTAGGGTAGATTTTGACTTTGTGCGATAGTGTAAAACAGGTGATAGCGAATCGGCAGCCTGTTTCACATCTCTCCCGATTTTTATTTACTTTCGGAAATAAAAACCGGGTGAGATATGTAATGGGCTGCCGAATCTCTAGCACCCGGTTTTCCCACACAAAGTCAAAATGCCGCCGCCCCCCCCACCCCAAGGTGGGAGCCTTGCCTGCCAAAAGTGCACATTAGAAATTCAGGCGTGCACTGTGATACGCTTATCAATTACTTCATAAAAGGTGATGAGTCGAAGAAGAGATGATGAGTCGAAAGAAGAGATGAATAAGGCTTTTATTAGCTAAGAAGAGACCATGCTTCTTCGTGAGTGACTGAACAAGTCTGAACGAAACCCACACAGTGGTGGGTGGAGTCAGCTGAGGCATGCCTCCATACACAGCGCCACCCAGAGGTGGCAATATACAATACAGTGGTTTACCACATTCACCCCTTGTTTAATGTGAAGTCCGGCGGGGTGAAGGGTACTACAAGTTAAGTCTATCAGGAGGCCTTGTCTGACGTCCTGATCGTCGTGGTGGCGGCGGTGGTGTTGCAGCATCCGACGTCGGGTCTGGTGTCTGGGTGGTTGGCGAAGATTCCTGGGGCTTTGGCATGCCGTCTGCAGGGGTTGGGTTGGGAGGGGTGGTGGGGGATAACAGTGGTAAGGGGGATAACGGTGGTAAGGGGGATAACGGTGGTAATTCAGGGGTACCCGAGGGTGCGAGATCTCGTATGGAGACCGTGTCCTCCCGCCCGTCTGGGTATGTCACCCAGGCATACTGGGGGTTGGCGTGTAGGAGGTGCACCCGCTCGACCAGGGGGTCCGTTTTATGCGTCCTCACGTGCCTCCGCAGTAGGACGGGCCCAGGAGAAGTCAACCATGCCGGTAGCGAGGTTCCCGATGTAGACTTCCGGGGGAAAACGAACATTTTCTCATGAGGGGTCGCATTAGTGGCAGTACAAAGCAGTGACCGAATGGAGTGAAGCGCTGCAGGGAGGACCTCCTGCCAGCGGGAGGTCGGAAGGCCCTTAGATTTTAGTGCTAAGAGGACTGCCTTCCAAACCGTCGCGTTCTCCCTTTCCACCTGGCCGTTCCCCCGGGGGTTGTAACTGGTGGTCCTGCTCGTGGCGATACCTCTTGTTAGCAGGTACTGCCGAAGTTCGTCGCTCATGAACGATGAGCCCCTGTCGCTATGTATATAGCTGGGGAACCCGAACAGAGCGAAGATGTCATTCAGACACTTGATGACCGTGGTACTGGTCATGTCTGGGCAAGGGATGGCAAAGGGGAAACGGGAGTACTCATCAACTATGTTGAGGAAGTACACATTGCGGTCAGCGGAGGGGAGGGGCCCTTTAAAATCGACGCTCAGGCGTTCGAAGGGGCGGGTGGCCTTGATCAGGCTTGCTCTGTCCGGCCTATAGAAGTGCGGTTTGCACTCGGCGCAGATTTGGCAGCTCTTGGTCATGGTCCTGACCTCCTCGATGGAGTAGGGCAGGTTACGGGATTTGATAAAATGGAAAAACCTGGTGACCCCCGGGTGGCAGAGGTCATTGTGGAGGGACTGCAGCCTATCACTCTGCGCGTTGGCGCATGTACCACGTGATAGGGCATCTGGGGGCTCATTGAGTTTCCCTGGCCGATACAAGATATCATAATTGTAGGTGGAGAGTTCGATTCTCCACCTCAAGATCTTGTCGTTCTTGATTTTACCCCTCTGCTTATTATTAAACATAAAAGCTACTGAACGCTGGTCAGTGAGCAGGGTAAATCGTTTCCCGGCCAGGTAATGCCTCCAGTGACGCACCGCTTCTACAATAGCCTGGGCCTCCTTTTCGACGGAGGAGTGTCTCGTCTCTGGGCCCTGGAGGGTCCTTGAGAAAAAGGCCACGGGTCTGCCCGCCTGGTTAAGGGTCGCGGCTAGGGCGAAGTCGGAGGCATCGCTCTCCACTTGGAAGGGGATGGACTCATCCACCGCGTGCATTGCGGCCTTCGCGATATCGTTCTTGATAAGAGTGAAGGCTGCACACGCCTCTGGTGTCAGGGGGAAGGAGGTGGCTTTGATGAGGGGCCTGGCTTTGTCTGCATAGAGGGGCACCCACTGGGCGTAGTAGGAGAAAAACCCCAGGCATCTCTTCAGTGCTTTTTGGCAGTGGGGAAGGGGTAGCTCCATTAGGGGGCGCATTCTGTCGGGGTCGGGCCCGATGACTCCGTTCTCCACCACGCAGCCGAGGATGGCCAGGCGCTTGGTGTGAAACATACATTTTTCCTTATTGTACGTTAGGTTCAGCCGTTGGGCCGTACGGAGGAAATTTGCTAGATTAACGTCGTGGTCCTGCTGGTCGTGGCCGCAGATGGTGACGTTATCCAAATAGGGGAAGGTTGCCCGCAGCGCGTTCTGGTCAACCATTCGGTCCATCTCCCTTTGGAAGACCGAAACCCCGTTGGTGACGCCGAAGGGGACCCTAAGGAAGTGGTAGAGGCGGCCGTTTGCCTCGAAGGCAGTATACTGGCGGTCCTCATGGCGGATGGGCAGCTGGTGGTACGCTGACTTAAGGTCGATGGTGGAGAATACTTTGTATTGCGCAATCTGATTGACCATATCAGATATGCGAGGGAGGGGGTACGCGTCCAGCTGGGTGTACCGGTTTATGGTTTGGCTGTAGTCGATTACCATGCGGCGTTTTGCAGTGGTTTTAACGACTACAACCTGGGCTCGCCAGGGGCTAGTGCTACCTTCGATAATGCCCTCCTTCAAGAGCCGCTCCACCTCAGAGCTGATAAAAGCTCTGTCCCCGGCACTGTACCGCCTGCTTTTGGTAGCGATGGGTTTACAGTCGCGGGTGAGGTTAGCGAACAGGGGAGGGGGGGGACTTTTAATGTGGAAAGGCTGCAGGTGGTTTGCAGCGGGCGATTTAAAAGTTGTTGGTTGCAGACTGTGAGTGGGGGGAGGGGTCCACCGTATGCTAGTGTGACACTCTTAAGGTGGCACTGAAAATCCAACCCTAGCAGGACGGCAGCGCAAAGACGGGGCAGGACTAGCAGTTTAAATTTTTGATATTCAGTGCCCCCTACTGACAGGGTCACCACACAGTAGCCGCTGATGTCCATTGACTGGGACTTGGACGCCATAGAAATGCGATGGTGCGTTGGCAGAATCGTGAGGGAGTGGCTACGTACCGTGTCGGGGTGGACGAAACTCTCTGTGCTCCCGCTGTCGATCAGGCAACTGGTGGCGCGGCCGTTTACCGCGATATCCATCATGGAGCTGGATAGATGGTGAGGGTGGCCTTGATCCAGCGTCACGGAGGCCAGTATGTGGCTTAGTGAGTCACTATAGTCATCCGCCGAGACGGTGGTCGGTTCCGGTGACGAAATGGCGGTTGAGTGCGTTGGATACGATGGCGGCGGATGCCATGCGGCCGGGGGTACACAAAATGGCGGATAAGATGGCTGCTCCCACGGCCCGCACGCTGCGCTGCTGGCTGGCTTCCCCTTGCAGGCGTTAGCGTGATGGCCTTTCTTCCCGCAGCCCGAGCAGGTAGCTGTCTTAGCTGGGCAGTGCGCTCTGGGATGTTTTAACTGGCCACAGAAATAGCATTTTTGGGCCTGGTTACTGGGCATCGAAGCAGTTCTTACCGGAGGCTGCTGTCTCGGTTGGGTCGCTGCAGCGGTTGGTGCCGGGGGCGGCGGTCCCGTGTCCCACGGTTTCGATTGCCATGTCTCGGCGCCGTTACGGGGGTATGCCTCGAGGTTTCGGTGGGCCTCCTCTAACGAGAGCGCAAGGGCAATGGCCGTCTTCAGGTCGGGTTCCTTGCTTTCTAGCAGTCTCTGCCGGGTGTGGTCTGACTGGAGGCCCCTGACGAAGGCATCACAGGCGAGTCCCTGCGCGTGCTCCACAGCCGTTACCGCTTTACAATCGCAGTCTCTGCAGAGTGCCAGTAGCGCCCGTGCAAATGCCCCTACCGATTCTCCCGGTTGCTGCCTGCGGGATCCCAAGAGGTGTCGGGCGTAAATTGTGTTCACTGGGCGCGTATATTGCCCTTTTAGTAGCTCGAGGGCCGCCACGTACGTATTAGAGTCCCGGATTAGCATATATACTTGATGGCTCACCTGGGCGGTCAAAATTTTCAGTTTGTGATCCTCCTCTGTAACCTGTGAGATTGCGAGGAAGGATTCAAAGCAGCTCAGCCAGTGTTCAAACTTGGCTGATGCACCCACATCTTGAGGGTCGAGGTCCAGGCGTGGTGGTCTGAGGGCTCTCAGCAATGTCTGCTGTATCCGTTGCTGTTGTTGCTCCTCAGGTGTCGCCATTTAACTTTTAGCTAATAAAATTGATACGCTTATCAATTACTTCATAAAAGGTGATGAGTCGAAGAAGAGATGATGAGTCGAAAGAAGAGATGAATAAGGCTTTTATTAGCTAAGAAGAGACCATGCTTCTTCGTGAGTGACTGAACAAGTCTGAACGAAACCCACACAGTGGTGGGTGGCGTCAGCTGAGGCATGCCTCCATACACAGCGCCACCCAGAGGTGGCAATATACAATACAGTGGTTTACCACACACTGCCCGCAAAATCAGAGCATTACGGTGCACACCTGAATGCCTGATAATGGGCTGTCGACAGGCAAGGCTCCATGCCTGGAGCACAAGGTCCCTTTAGTAATTTGGGTGTAAGGTAGTCAATAAACATGGAATAACTTTCAGCAGTAGCGTTGGTCAAGTTACAGGGCAGAGATTGAGCACATTGGACCAATGCTAAGCACATATACACCCTGAAATGTGGGTTTTTTTGTGGCTGTCTATGCTGCTCCAAACTGCCCAAAATAGTCTTACTGCCACAATCTAAGAGGGAGGTGCTCCAATACCACTTTAAACCATTAGCTTTGTATTAAATTAGAGCAGGGGACTGGGACAAATTGGATAGCTCTACCAAAGGGCCGGCCCAGGCTTCATCGGGAACATTTATAGAGGCTGAATGGCCTCCTTCTGTGGTGCATCATTCTAGGATTCCAATAACTCTAAATAAATAAAATTGCTTCTCAAAAATTAACCAGCTAGATTACATGATCAGTCTTGTAATTAACTTAGATCAGCAAGATAAAGTTCTGTGCTTCTTGCTCAGTTTCCTGCACCTACTTGCAGCATCTGATTGCAAATACGGGATGTCCCATGTGACAGTATTTTTTTCAACTTCATCTACACAGCAGTAATTGTGAAGAGTAGAATCCTGAGCGTGTGCAATGCCACTGAACTTTTTCCTCCAACTGTTTTCCTTTGTCTACTGAAGACGCTGACTTGTTTGAGTATCGTACCATGGGCGCTGGCAGTGCCTCACCCAAGTGTTCATTCTTCATGTCCAAGCTTTAAATAATAAGGCTTCCCCACATTTCACCCCCCACCCAAAAAAAATTGCTCAGCCAAGCTGGCAGACTCCAGCCATAATCCCTGATGGTAATGTCACTGGGCTAGTAATCCAGAGGCCTGGACTAATGATCCAGAGACGTGAGTTCAAATCCCACTACAGCAGCTGGGGAATTTAAATTCAGTTAATTAAATAAATCTGGAATAAAAAGCTAGTATCAGTAATGGTGACCATGAAACTATCGGATTGTCGTAAAAATCCATCTGGTTCACTAATGTCCTTTAGGGAAGGACCTCTGGTGTCCTTACCTGGTCTGGTCTATATGTGACTCCAGACCCACAGCAATGTGGTTGACTCTTAACTGTCATCTGAAATGGCCTAGCAAGTCACTCAGCTGTAACAAACCGCTACGAAACACAATAATAATAATGGAAAAAGCGGAAGCAGCATGCTATAGACAGGGCTAAGCGATCCCACAATCAACGGATCAGATCAAAGCTCTGCAGTCCTGCCACATCCAGTCGTGAATGGTGGTTGGCCATTAAATAACTAACGGGAGGAGGAGGCTCCATGAATATCCCCATCCTCAATGATGGTGGAGCCCAGCACGTGAGTGCAAAAGACAAGGCTGAAGTGTTTGCAACCATCTTCAGCCAGAAGTACAGAGTGGATGATCCATATCAGCCTACTCCGGAGGTTCCCACATCACAGAAACCAGTCTTCAGCCAATTCGATTCACTCCACGTGATATCAAGAAGCGGCTGAGCGCACTGGATACAGCAAAGGCTATGGGCTGTTGTGCTGAAGACTTATGCTCCAGAACTAGTCACGTCTCTAACCAAGCTGTTCCAGTACAGCTACAACACTGGCATCTATCTGACAATGTGGAAAACTGCCCAGGTATGTCCTGTCCAAAAAAAGCAGGACAAATCCAATCCGGCCAATAACCGCCCCATCAGTCTACGCTCAATCATCAGCAAAGTGATGGAAGGTGTCATCGACAGTGCTATTAAGCGGCACTTACTCACCAATAACCTGCTCACTGATGCCCAGTTTGGGTTCTGCCAAGACCACTTGGCTCCCGACCTCATTACAGCCTTGGTCCAAACATGGACAAAGGAGTTGAGTTCCAGAGGTGAGGGGAGAGTGACTGCCTTTGACATCAAGGCAGCATTAGACCGAGTCTGGCATCAAGGAGCCCTAGTAAAACTGAAGTCAATGGGAATCAGGGGGAAAACTCTCCATTGGCTGGAGTCATACCTAGCACAAAGGAAGATGGCTATGGTGGTTGAAGGTCAATCATCACAGCCCCAGGACATTGCTGCAGGGGTTCCTCAGGGCAGTGTCCTAGGCCCAACCATCTTTAGCTGCTTCATCAATGACCTTCCCTCCAACATAAGGTCAGAAATGGAGATGTTTGCTGATGACTGCACAGTGTTCAGCACCATTCACAACTCCTGATAATGAAGCAGTCCATGCCCGTATGCAACAAGACGTGGATGACGTTCAGGCTTGGGCTGATAAGTGGCAGGTAACATTCGCGTCACAGAAGTGCCAGGCAATGACTATCTCCAACAAGCGAGAGTCTAACCACCGCCCCATGACATTCAATGGCATTGCCATCACCGAATCCCCCACCATCAACATCCTGGGGGGTCACCATTGACCAGAAACTTAACTGGAGCAGCTACATAAAACCTGTGGCAACAAGAGCAGGTCAGAGGCTGGGTATTCTGCAGCAAGTGATCAAATGACTCCCCAAAGCCTTTCCAACATCTACAAGGCACAAGTCAGGAGTGTGATGGAATACTCTCCACTTGCCTGGATCAGTGCAGCTCCAACAACATTCAAGAAGCTCGACACCATCCAAGACAAAGCAGCCCGCTTGATTGGCACCCCATTCACCACCTTAAACATTCACTCCCTCCACCACCGGCGTACCGTGGCTGCAGTGTGTACCATCTACAAGATGCACTGCAGCAACTCGCCAAGGCTTCTTTGGCAGCACCTCCCAAACCCGCGACCTCTTCCACCTAGGACAAGGGTAGCAGGCGCATGGGAACACCACCACCTCTAAGTTCCCCTCCAAGTCACACACCATCCTGACTTAGAAGTATATCGCCGTTCCTTCATCATCGCTGGGTCAAAATCCTGGAACTCCCTCCCTAACAGCACTGTGGGAGTACCTTCACCACATGGACTGCAGCGGTTCAAGAAGGCGGCTCACCATCACCTTCTCAAGGGCAATTAGGGATGGGCAAATAATGCTGGCCTTGCCAGAGACGCCCACATCCCATAAACAAATTTTAAGAAAGACCACCGGAACAGCCAGAAACTCTGCCGGGGGTCCCAGACATTCAACTGAGTTTCCACTCAGCCTTACAAGGGCTGGTGCCTCCTCCTGCCCCTTACAGGGCCAGTGGGTGGCAACTCTCTACACCAGGAGTTCGTGCTTCCTCAGTCTCAAAGGGACTCAGCGCAAGTTTGGTGAGATAATGCATACCAGTCTCCTGAAGTGGTCTTCACTGGGGCTGGAGGGGAGGTAGACATCCAGGCTAGGCATTATCAGCTCCATTACAAACCTTTTCTGGGGCATGGGGGAATGAGGAGAAAAACCGAGCCCCACCCCTAACAGCAGCAGTCACCAGACATTTTGGTCAGTGTGGACTGGTGTACATCAGACATGAGCCCCAAGTTGGGCAGACTCTGACTGGGAATATTTATAGAGGGTGACCTACCATAATTGAGCGGGATCAGTGCTGGAGGTCACCAGCGAGCACGATCCTGATGTAACTGTTGGGATCGGATCCCCAAGCAATTTCTGGTCTAAGTGTCAACAAAGCGGTTAGGCCTTTGGTGGGCACCAGAGACAAGTCCAATCCCATCCCCAACCGATCCTGTCCTCGCTCAACCATTCACACATCCAATTTTCACCAGTATCACTGGATATCGATAAGGTGTGGAAACCCTGGCTGTTTTATCCCCCTCCCTGCCCAGATGTGCTTATGCCAATTGTAGGACACCTACTGTTACTCCAACTGAGGTCAGCTAACTCTGCACAGACCAGGAATTGAACATGGGTCTTTCTGGTCTGTATAGCTTAGTCCTCCACCAGGCAGTGCCTTTGCCTGCTACACCATTGGGGGATGAATTTGGTTTATATTAAAATATTCTATTTGCTGAAATGGTGACATGTGCTGTCTTACCGTCTAAATTAGCCTTTCCTCCTCATTTCCAGTCAGTGACTAATCAGACAGCCCAGCGGAGCGCGAGAATTCGACAAACGGTGACTATGCCTCAAAAGTACTTCATTGGCTGTAAAGCGCTTTGGGACATCCTGAGATCATGAAGGCGCTACATAAATGCAAGACTTTCTGTTTTTCTTTTATCATGGGTACAGTAAACCAGCATCCTACCTTTCTTATTGTCCCACTTCGAGGTTTTTTTAATGTAATTAGCAAATATATTTCTTAATCTTACCAACCTCATGTGCATTTTGTTAACTTCTGCCATCCTGGGCACTCCTGTCAATCACTCTGAATGAGAAGTGCCAGAACTGCACAGTAATGTGATTTTCATGAATGCCAACTATCAGTGTTTCACACTGACAGCAGCGTCGTGTCAGTGCTTGTAGACAAAAATATTAGTGCAGACTGAGCTGCTCTCTCCTCAGTCTCACCCGATGAAAATGCTTTTAAGAAGTGTATACTATAAGTGGCAATTCTTGTGAGATTTGGAGTTGCCACCTGCAGTACGCAGTGGCTGAAATCACTCAGGCAGGAGTGGCACTGAGGGCAGTGGTGGAAATGGTTGGTAGTGAAGGAGGAAAGGAAAGGAAATAGCTAACACTGAAAGGGAATGGGAAGGAAGGGAAATTGATGTCCATGAAGGGCAAGGGAAGGGCGAAATGGATAGCAATGAAGGAAAAGGCAAGGGAGGGGAAGAGATGGCAGTGAAAGAGGAAAGGAAGAGTGAAGGAAAAAATAAAGAACAAACTTGTATTGATATATTGCCTTTCACATCCACTGGATGTCTCAAAGCTCTTCAAGCCAATGGATTACTTTTGAAGTATAGTCACTGTTGTTATGTAGGCAAACATGACAGCCAACTTGTGCACAGCAAGCTCCCACAAATAGTAATGAAATAAAAGACCAGTTAATCTGTGTTGGTGGTATTCACTGAGGGATAAATGTTGACTGGAAGGACACGGAAATGACTCCTTGCTCTTCTCCGAGTTGTGCCATGAGATCTGGGAGGGTAATGGATGGCAATGAAGGGGAGAGGGAAGGGAGGGTAATGGATGGCAATGAAGGGGAGAGGGAAGGGAGGGTAATGGGTGGCAATGAAGGGGAGAGGGAAGGGAGGGTAATGGGTGGCAATGAAGGGGAGAGGGAAGGGAGGGTAATGGGTGGCAATGAAGGAGAGAGGGGAGGGAGGGTAATGGGTGGCAATGAAGGGGAGAGGGAAGGGAGGGTAATGGGTGGCAATGAAGGAGAGAGGGGAGGGTAATGGGTGGCAATGAAGGGGAGAGGGAAGG
This sequence comes from Somniosus microcephalus, assembly GCF_052327205.1. Lineage (NCBI taxonomy): Eukaryota > Metazoa > Chordata > Chondrichthyes > Squaliformes > Somniosidae > Somniosus > Somniosus microcephalus. The sequence continues at coordinate 41,611,192 of NC_140988.1, forward strand.
GAGGGTAATGGGTGGCAATGAAGGAGAGAGGGAAGGGAGGGTAATGGGTGGCAATGAAGGAGAGAGGGAAGGGAGTGTAATGGGTGGCAATGAAGGAGAGAGGGAAGGGAGTGTAATGGGTAGCAATGAAGGAGAGAGGGAAGGGAGGGTAATGGGTGGCAATGAAGGAGAGAGGGAAGGGAGGGTAATGGATGGCAATGAAGGAGAGAGGGAAGGGAGGGTAATGGATGGCAATGAAGGGGAGAGGGAAGGGAGGGTAATGGGTAGCAATGAAGGAGAGAGGGAAGGGAGGGTAATGGATGGCAATGAAGGAGAGAGGGAAGGGAGGGTAATGGGTGGCAATGAAGGAGAGAGGGAAGGGAGGGTAATGGATGGCAATGAAGGTGAGGGAAGGGAGGGTAATGGGTGGCAATGAAGGGGAGAGGGAAGGGAGGGTAATGGGTGGCAATGAAGGAGAGAGGGAAGGGAGGGTAATGGGTGGCAATGAAGGGGAGAGGGAAGGGAGGGTAATGGATGGCAATGAAGGAGAGAGGGAAGGGAGGGTAATGGATGGCAATGAAGGAGAGAGGGAAGGGAGGGTAATGGGTGGCAATGAAGGAGAGAGGGAAGGGAGGGTAATGGGTGGCAATGAAGGGGAGAGGGAAGGGAGGGTAATGGGTAGCAATGAAGGAGAGAGGGTAATGGGTGGCAATGATAGGAAATGAGAAAGGAGCAATAGATGGCAGCAAAGGGGAGGGGAAAATGAGGTAAGAGAAAAGGTGAGAGGTAAAAGAATAACAATGAAGAGCAGAGGAAAGGTGGCAGAAGTTGGGACTGGTACCTAGGGGACTGGAAAAGAGGGAAGAAACTGTGAGAAACACTTTGGGGTAGGGAATGAAAGAGTACAAGCACTAACCACGATGGAGAAAAAGGCAAAATGTCAGCATTAACTAATGGGATTGGAGAGGGAGAAGAATGCCAGCTTTAATGGAGGAGGGGATGGAAGAATAGCACCAATTTGAAAAGAGTTGGAGAGGTAGACGAATGCCAGTATGAACTGAGAGGATTGGAAGATGACACAATGCCTTCTTCTGAAGCATGGGCATTGATTGATGTATCGTGGGTCTGAAGGAGGTAGAATGTCTCTGAATTGGGCAGGGAATTGGACAAGATAGAATGACATTTGATTTAACATTTGTGGAAGTGATGGTCTGGCTGCTGTGGTGAATATCCAAATGTCACTTTGGTTTTAGTTAGATTAAAAAAATTATTAATTGTGAAATGTAAAAGTGTTTAAAGATTAACTATAAGGTATCATTTTTAATGTATAAATTCAAACTCTTCCAAGGGAGCATGCCCCCCGATCTCTCCTACAAATGCACCAGCAATTTTACCCCTTCGACATTTGGATTTCCCCCTTCGGGCTTTCACGTGCCGGTTTTCTCCTCCAACACAAGTGGAGGAATGTTGGGTGCACCTACAACTAAAAGTAACAAACCCTGTGTAACCACTTGTTTTCACATATGGGGTATTCTGGAGCTGTCAGGTTGTTGGGGGCTGTATCAGATTTTTTGAAGCTGTTGGCAGGCTTTTGCTAACTTTCTAGGCTGGCATGTATGACGTTTCAAGACGTACTCTCTGAAAGATACAATTGTTGTCCAAAGACTTGAGCACATGAAGCTAGGCTGACACTCCAGTGCAGTGCTGAGGGAGTGCTGCACTGTCGGAGGTGCTGTCTTTCGGGTGAGACGTTAAGCCGAGGCCCCGTCTGCCCTCTCGGGTGGACGTAAAAGATCCCATGGCACTATTTCGAAGAAGTGCAGGGGAGTTATCCCCGGTGTCCTGGTCAATATTTATCCCTCAAACAACATAACAAAAACAGATGATCCAGTCATTATCACATGGCTGTTTGTGGGAGCTTGCTGTGCGCAAATTGGCTGGCGCGTTTCCCACATTACAACAGTGACTCCACTTCAAAAGTACTTCATTGTAAAGCGCTTTGAGACGTCCGGTGGTCGTGAAAGGCGCTATATAAATGTTCTTTTTTTTAATTTATAGCTTCTTGCAGTACAGTTCATAGATTATCATTCATTCGCCTTTGTTCTAATGCCTTCTTTAAGTATATCCTGAACCAGCCCTCTAATATTCAAATACGATGAAAGTAAACTGACCACTTTGAAATAACACATCAATTTTGATTTCAAAGGAGGAAAGAGAAGGGTTGAAAGTAATGTGTGAACCCTCTCTGGAAACATCACAGTAGTCTATAGTCTCTCCCTACTGACTTTCATGTTTATACTGACTTTTTGTTGACTCTGATAGCTGCACAACTAATGCTGCCTTTTAGGAGAGAAGGAGGAGGCAGAATTTGCCAGAAAAATCATGCTATGTGTAAACAAATGCCCCCTAAAGCATTCCAAATTATTTTAACCATTTGTTCCTTAGTTTTGTCATCCTGTAGGTGATTCCTACCTGAACTCCAGGGGTAATTTTAACAACTCACCAGGTGGGAAACCCATAGGATCGGGTGGAACTCCGGTTTTACACCCCGCCCAATTTTACTCTGCATTGACTTCAATGGACAGTTAAATCGGACGGGGTGTAAAACCGCATTGCACCCGATTTGGTCAGCTTCCCGATGGGCAGATTAGGTTAAAATTGCCCCCGAATATCTATCTCGGTCACAATCTTTCTGGTCTATTTCTATTTTACCGACACTATGCTGTTCTAAACTTACCTCTCTTATTCCTTCTCGGCTGCAAATTTGACCTCCAACAATCTCTTTGTCTTCCTCGTACCTTCAATGCATTGAAATCAAGACTCGTCACGCTGGAGTAGAAATTGGTCATCGTTCCTCCAGTTTTCCAGATGGAAAACAGGGGCAAAACTTAGCAATTTTGTAAGGCTATATCTTGCACTCCAGGACACCGCCATCTAAAACCGGCATTAGGCCCTGGCATATGCTCATGAGGGGCTTAATGCCTGTTTTAGGTCCCCTCCGAGAAATTGGGCTGTCTAAGTTGCAGACTTTTGGCCTGCTTTATTTCGGTTTTCTGGGCGTGGATGCAGCCTAAAAAGCGGCCAAGGGAGCACAAGGTAGGTAATTTTTTTTTTACAGCACTGCTGAAGGCTGCTGCAGGCTCACAATATCCCCTCTCTCGTTGTCCTCTCTCCACCCCTGAGACTTACTAGAGGGTGGCTGCCAGCAAGGCAAGCGCCCCGAAATTCATCCACAGGGTTGGTAATTTGTTTGGGAGGTAGGAGGCAGAGAGTAGGGAGAGAGGGAATGCACTCTGATTGGCGGGATGTGACAAGGGGTGTTCCCCAGGGGCCTTAGCTTTCCACCATATATATCAATGAATTGGATGAAAAAAAAAGGGTTGTATATCCAAATTTACAGATGACACTAAGTTAGGAGGCACAGTAAGTAGTGTAGATGGGAGCAGGAAGTTACAAAGAGACATGGATAGATTAAGTAAGTGGGCAAAACTGTGGCAAATGGAGTTCAATGTGGGGAAGTGTGAGGTCATCCAATGTGGATACGAGACCTCAGGAAGGATATATTGGCCTTCGAGGGAGTACAGCGCAGATTCACCAGAATGATTCCAGGGCTTAAAGGGTTAAGTTATAAGGGAAGGTTGCATAAATTTAGCTTGTATTCCCTTAAGTTTAGAAGGTTCAGAGGAGATTTCATTGATAAAGGGATTCGATAGTGTAGATACAGAGATGCTATTTCATCTGGTGGGGAACAAGGGGGCACGATCTTAAAATCTGAGCTAGGCCATACAAGAGTGAAATTGGGCAGCACTTTTCACACAAAAGGTGGGCTTAAACTGTCGTAATATCTCATTATGTGGCTTGGTGTCAAATTTTGTTTGATAATGCTCCTTTTGAAGTGCCGTGGGATGTTTTATTACATTAAAGGCGCTAAATAAATACAAGTTGTTGTTGTTGCAAAACATTCCTCTCTGTACTCTTCCCAGGTAGTAAAGACCAAACTCTTTCCCAGTTCTGCAGAACTGTGGGAACCCCTCACCTCCCCCAGTCTATCTTCCTACAATCTTCAGGCACCTCTGCCTCTCCTCGTGCTCCAAACACTAACCCTTTTAGGCCTAGGCCCAGTCTGAGGCCTAAACTGATACGAAGCTCCAGATCTACAATATATACCTTGGCATTATCTAGCAACAATAACCCACTACTACTTGATTGAGCTCATCTTTCTCCTATTATTTACAACTTTGGTGGCATCCTAAACTCTGGACCTTTTCCATTTACCTAAGTCTCAAAATATAAAAGATCACAACAGAGCCATTTAAAACAAAATAGGTGAATCCGTATTCTCTTTTAAACAAAGTGTTTAAATCTTAAACTTTGCTGCTGGGAATTGGAGCTTTAAATCATTATGTATTTTACTGCAGCTAATTAATACAGCTACATCCATTATTCACAAAGTAGGGTCACCGCTCACACATAATTTGTTCCTGTGACAAAATGAGAGGACAAGTTAGATGTCAACAGTGTGGATTGCAGTCTCGCATGTAAAGAGTATTCTCCAAACCAAAAATTACAGCCCGTCAGCCATGCCAGTGTATAATTAGAAGTCCACAATGCAAAAGGTGAGACTTCACCAAACTCCCCAATTCCAAAATGAATACTGAGCTCTGCGTCAGGCTGATCTGCCTCATGTTCAGCGAATTCAACCTCAAAGAGTTTCCCTCTTGCTTTGTTCTCACCTGAATGCGATTGCTCTTTTACTCCAGCTGCAGTTTTCCAAATGAATATAGCTTCTTAAAGTAATGGATTTAAAACTTCAGCCAGAATAATCATCGCATAAGGAAGTGTTAATTGTCATACAGACTGAGAATTTCCTAGTTTCAATCCCTGGTCTGTGCTGAGTCAGGTGATCACAGCCAGGTGATCATTGGAACACAACTGTCCTCAGGGCCAGTGGGTTGGGGATGGGAACAAAGAAAATCAGCTCGGATTCCCACTCCTAGTCACTATCCAGAGACTCTTGTTGGAAAGTACATGAGTCAGATGTCAGGCAAGGATAGGCCTCAGCCTCCCATTGTCTAACAATCACTGTTCAGGCTGTTAGAAGAATGAGAGGGATCTCATTGAAATGTATAAAATTCTGACAGGGCTAGACAGACTGGATACAAGGAGGATGTTTCCCCTGGCTGGGGGGTCGAGAACGAGGGGTCACAGTCTCAGGATACGGAGTAGGACATTTAGAACTGAGATGAGGAGAAATTTCTTCACTCAGAGGGTGGTGAACCTGTGGAATTCTCTACTACAGAAGGTTGCGGAGGCCAAGTCACTGAATATATTTAAGTAGGAGATAGATAGATTTCTAGACACAAAAGGCATCATGGGGTATGGGGAGAGAGCAGGAATATGGTATTGAGATAGAGGATCAGCCATGATCCTAATGAATGGCGGAGCAGGCTCGAAGGGCCGAATGGCCTACTCCTGTTCCTATTTTTCTATGTTTCTATGTTCAGGCTCATATGTAAAGAATGGCCAGTTGGACAAGGAACGATTAGTGCAGTCACAGAACCACTGGCCCTGTCCCTGACCTATTTTCCTGGGTCGTGGCTGTTTAACAATACAAAGTGGACTCCTGGTGGGATCTCTGTCATCAAGAGGGAGTTCCTCAATGTCAGGTGTCAGCCATGGCTCAGTTGATAGAACTCTCATCTCTGAGTCAGAAGGTTGTGGGCTCAAGTCTCACTCCAGAGATTTGAGCACAAGTTCTAGGCTGACACTCTAGTACAGTACTGAGGAAGTACTGCACTGTCAAAGGTGCTGTCTTTCGGATGACACGTTAAACCAAGGGCCCATCTGCCCTCTCAGGTGGACGTAAGGGATCTCACAGCACTATTTTGAAGAAGAGCAGGGGAGTTCTCCCCGGTATCCTGGCCAATATTCATCCTGTTTCCTACATTATAACAGGGACTACACTTCAAAAGTACTTAATTGGCTGTAAAGTGCTTTGGAATGTCCTGAGGTCGTGACAGGTACTACATAAATGCAAATCTTTTTCCCCATTGTGAACGAGCAAGATGCGGTGAAGATGGGCAGAAATGCAATGAAGATCTGGAGCTTCACTTCAATTCAGACCTCAGGGCTAGTGTTTGGAGCACGAGGAGAGGCAGAGGTCTCCCCTTCCAAAGTGGCTCCAGTGAGCCTTCTGCTGCTGCCCTGGGGTCTGCTACCACTCCTATCCTGATGGACCATGCAGTGGTCCATGGGAGGCAGGGAAATTGGGCGGAGACCCACATGGGCCCTGCCTGCCTGCCCCCCCATCATTTACACGTAGTCTGGCAGTCAAGGAGCAGCTGCCGACTTCCCTTTGGCGGGGAAGGGAGGGAAATTTACAGTGGCATTGGTAGGGTTAGGGAAGCCTCCTTGCCTGTTTTCCCTTGATTTTTTGTCACTATCCTGCCCAATGCCTTCAGGAAAGCGGAAGTAAAAATTGTAGGCAAGGAAGAAAAAGAAGCATTAATTACCATTTCTGCCACTCTACTATAACAGAGAATATCCAAAGTACAAATGCCACATACGTGGCAACTCTGGGAGACGTTTTCAGCAAACCGCGCTAATTGACTTAAGACGAATGCAAACGTCAGCCGTAGTCCCGCTTGTTCCCAAGTGTGTTAGGCATCTGGCTGGTTGTTCTCCGCGCTAAATTAGCTGAAGTGCCAAGATTCTATGTTGGTGACTCTGGCCAACTGGAAACTGCAGCTACTGTAATGAAGGTTGTTTCTGGCTCCCTAATAGTTCAGCTGGTAAATGCACTGTGTGGGATGGTACAGAGCCATACAGACAAGAAATGGCCCCAGGTTGTTCCCTGATCTGTGCTCAGTTAGCTGATCTTAGCCAAGGCGTTGCAGACAATATCCATGACTTGAACTTAGGAAAGACCTAAATCAACCAGGGATCCTGTTTGCTCTCTGCGACCACTGCTTGAAAGTGCACGTATGGACATCTGGTGGGAACGGGATTGGATTTGACTTGACTGTGATGCTCTCTTTGAGCCATTTTTACGGCAGGTAGCGGGCCGTATTTAAATTGAACATATTTAAATCTGGCACCCACAGTACAATTGGGAGCCGGATTTAAATTAACTTGGAGCACCTTCACAGAATCACAGAATCACAGAAACCCCACAGTGCAGATAGAGGCCATTTCGGCCCATCGAGCCTGCACCGACACATATCCCACCCGATCCCCGTAACCCCTACACCAACACATATCCCACCCTATCCCACCTTCTGACTGGTTAGAAGGGACGGAAAGCCAAAAAGGCTTAATATATGTTGAAAAAGATAAACCATACTTCAGATCTCCTGAATCACATCTAGAGCACATATCAGGAAATTCAGCATCCCCAGCTTGTGTTTTTCTAACCGCGCATTTTAATAACCATGGGCTGGAGTGCAGAATTTCTCCAATGTGCGGCTGGTGTGCACCAGGAACAATGAAGGGGAAAATCGCGGCCACTATGTTTTGCCCATGAATGTGTAACTGTCACGTACTGTACGTGGACTGGAGTAACCGCTCATTTGCCTCATTGCTGTTTGTGGGATCTTGCTGTGTGCAAAACGGTTGACGCGTTAGCCTGCTTAGCAGCAGTCAGTGCCCTTCAAAACTGCAATCACGGCCCTTCAAAATAATTCACTGTATGTCACAAGATCACAAAACGGATATGGATAAGGAAGACTGGCATCGCAGAAAGAATTCATAGACCCCCTATCACAGCATCCAACTGTTTCCTAAAAAAGAGCCCAACATTCTCCAGTCACTCCTCTGATGCTGGGAGTCAGCTTCATGATTCTTCCTTGCATCTCTCTGGCCAGAACTGGAAAATGCGCTCCAAGTGTGGTCTGACCTGAGCACTTTGTAGTTTGAGGATGACTTCCTCCCAATGTGCATTCTACTGTTCTGGCTATATCGTTCAGCAACTTTGAGACCTTTCCGAGATGTGCTATGCGAATACAGTCTTTCTTTCCATCTACAGTGGCGAGTGAAGAAATCGGGTGTCTGTGCAGAGTTGATCTAAACACAGGCAGCACTTATATAAGAAAATTATAAATCCATTATGTTATTCGGTGAACATCAGTGCAAAGGGACCCTTTCTCACATTAAGTCCCACTCTTTATACGAAACGGAATTTGAAATGATACTGCTCGTCGCCTGTACTCTTTAAAGCATTAGCACCTACACTAGAATCAAACGGCTGGGAGAATTCCACATGATCTTCATTAGGATGAAGTTTTCCTTTAACCATTGGTATAATCACAAACATTTAACGATCATGAGATTACCTGCCCATGCTCCTTAGGCCCCGGTCAGAATCCATTACTAATGTGGACTCGAGATCTGGTCAGTGAGGAGCAAAAAGCTCCGGCATTCTTTTTTTTAAGTTTTGGTAGCCAGCCTTCCTATAACCACATTCAATGTCATTTTTCTATAACCTACTTTTACTTCATGTTAAGATGCTGGCCGGCATTCTACTCAGTCCTATCGTGCAGCAAAACAGACAGGGTTCTTGCTCCTGATTGCAGTCCAGTGACTCCACCGCCCAGCTCACTAACAGTGCACCACGCACAAGCCCAGAACTGGCAGGAATGCCCTGTATACTCGACAGAACTGGCAAACTGCAAGTAGGGAACAAGAGGGTTAATTCACAGCGTCTATAAGAATTTAATGGCACGGCAGGAAGCAAGTCGTGTATGTAAATCCCAGGACAACCTGGAGTGATCTTGTACACCTCCCAGCAGCCAGCTACAGAGTGAAACTGGTAAGACACCAGGTCAGTAGGTCACCAGCTACCTTTTGGAAGAGCGAAGCGGGTGGGGGAGGTAAAAAAAAAAAGGGGTGGCAGAATGTAACTAAAGTGGAAATAAAATGCTCATCAAGTTTTATATTGGCAGCTTTATGTGGCAAAATGATTTGGAGTTGTTATCCACCCCTCTCCCCCCAATACCTTGTGGGAAATGCCAAGTGGAGGAAAGGGGGGATCATGCAGACAAGTCTCGTGCATTCCCACAGTGGCCAGTTTGAATGGCGATGGCAGAGGTCTAGAAGTAGGTCTTTCAACTAGGGTTTCTGCCCCATCACTATTGTGGCCTCCCCCCCCCCCCCCCACCCCTGGAAGTGTACGTGTGGATGGCAAGATCAGGCTCGGCCGTGATGCCCTATGTTGTCGAATATCTTACTATTGAAGCTTGCATATGAATAATAGCTACCTGGGCAAGATTTGGAGGACAACAGGCATGCCAGCAAGGAGTTAACCTCTTCAGGTTAAGAGGGAAGTGGAGAAGAGTGGTATGGAAAATTGACAGAAAAAGATCATGAGATGATGTTAAAAAGAAACATCTCTAGATTGCCAGTCACAGCAACAACTTTTGCATGATACAACGGCTTTTATTCTCAAGGACTCACAGATTAAGAGACACAAACGAAGACTGCAGATAACATCATAGATTCACAACCAGAGCTATGGATTCAGATACCATTAGCAGAACATCAGTCTCCACAAACACCTTAAAATGCTAGTCTCAGATTTTCTGACATGTGGTTTTCTGCTCCAGGCCACACATGAAGTACGTAATGCTCTGTATGGTTTCTCTCTCTCTCTCTCTCTATATAGTGTTATTTAAAATTAAAACAGCAGAAAATAGGATGTTAAATGTTAAATGTTACAAATCATTAACCGCAGACCATTGACATTTTTCCTGCTTTAAATGGAAGTGAAAAGTTCAAAACCGCATTACTCAGTGCAACCCCATGGCCGGCCAGACATAGGGCACCTGCAAACTGAGAGGCATTAGGAAGGGTTCTGATCCATGGCTTTCTTCTGTTTATTTAAGAAACTAGCTTGTTGTCTTCTAATGGAGCTGCTACAAGGAAACTCAACCCAGTTATAATCAAAACTGGGTGCCCTACTCCCCCACCCCCACTTCCCATCCAATTTTCTCCATTCCTCTCCTGGAGGTGCCTACTCTTGCTCTTCTATATCTTGTCCAAGTGCCCATTCTCTGCGAGTCTAGACAGCGAGTATGAGCAAACCATTGGACAGGGGGTGACTTCATTGCTGAGCCCGACTGAGGGGTGGGGTGGACTGGTGGGGGGGCGGTGGAGTCACTGGACTGCAATCAGGAGCAAGAACCCTGTCTGTTTTGCCCCTCCCCTGGGCATGGAGTACTGAGGTTGCATTTAATGTCCCCACCTCAACACTGACTGGGGGTGAGGTACCCGCTTTGAAGAAAAAGCAAGCTGGTGCCACCATGGGGCATCCTGGAGCTTCCAGCCGTCCTGACCTCAAGAGCTGCTGAACAGAGGTGGGGAGCTGCTCCACAGCTGAGCAAGGAAAGGGTATAAATAAATAAAGTGGAAAGGATGGACGGAGAGTGGCATTTGGCAGTGCTTCTGGAGCACGCTGCATGCTCATTCCACCTGCTGAGGGACGGAGTAACTTTAAACACAAGAAGCAAACATTGGTGCCACTTATTCCTATCCACAAATTATAAAGTTTCTGTTTGGGAGTGAATGAAGAATATGAAGTTACGGCTTTAGGTAACACTGAGTGAACCCAGGTATGGACGGGATCCAGGGTGTCTAAACTATGACCGGTGGTCTGGATCTGGCCCGTGAGCTCAGGCTATCTCGCCCACAGACATGGAGCACCATGTACTAGTACCGTGAGTGCAGTATCGATACGAAAGGTTTAGTGTGGGTGGCGGTACTCTGAGTGGATGCCCTGGTACTGAATGGTTAGGGTAGGACTGAGTGCCGGCTTCTCTCCATCCACTCAGCGTAGCTCCCGGCTTCTCCCTTCGCCCCACTACTGGTTCCTAACTCTGCAGCTGCTTCAGGTGACCGAATTCAGTGGACAGGGATTCTCATGAGATCAGGAATTCTCACCCACAGTGCGCAGTGGCGTTCAATCACTTAAAACAGCGGCAGGCGTAAGGAATCAGCAGCAGTGCTGAGAGCGGAGGAGCCAGGAGCCGCATTAAGGGCAGGAGAGTGCCATTGTGATGGGGAAGGGGGGACGATAATATTGCCAGCATGAAGGTGGAGGTAGAACAGTAGCAGCACGGAATTGGTGGGCAGGAAGAGTGCCTTGAACTGGGAGACACGGGCGGGGGAAGAGAGAGGATGGAAGAAAAGTACCAGAGCATCAAAAGGACATTAGAAATCCTGGCCCATCGAAGCAGGCTCGTGGTGGTGGTTCATGGTGGTGCTGGCAGTCTATTTTATGCAACTCACAGGTTCTATAAGTGATGAGTGGCCCACAAGAGGATTAGACACCCCTAATCTAGGGTCAACAAAACAAAGCTGAAGACCAAAGTAACATCAATGTCTCTTTTTAACACCTCAGATACACTTAAGTTTCCTCTGAAAGTCCTTCTCTTCCTCCTGGGTACTACAGGATAACTTAGAGCCGATTCCATGGTCGGGGGCTCCCAGCATAAAATGACCCTCACAGGGAGCGCCGACCAGGAAATCGGCAGTCCACAAGGCCTCATTTTCCAGCCATTTGTTTGGAAGACAGGGAGCAAAGGTTTGGGCTAAAGGGAAGGTTCCCAGACTGGAAAGAAGTGAAGAATGGCAATTCGCAGGGGGTCCATGTTGCTTACTACTGTATATAAACAAATAAATTATCTAGATTTAGGAAATGATTGGGAGGGTATGGCTGGTTGTGACAAAGACAGCAAGAGGATAGCCATAGGCTAGCAGGATGGGCAGATACATGGCAGATGCAGTTCAATGTTGAGAAATGTGAAAAAATACATTTTGGAAAAAAGCAGGAACAGGCAATGAGAATAGTGAAAGAAGTAGTCCTTAAACAGTAAGATTTGGAATGAAATGGGGTACAATTCTACTGCGTCCATTGCACCTCAAACAGCTCACCCACATAACCAAGCTTCATTGCGAGTCTAGACAATGAATGGTTGACAGGCTATTCAGCGGTACCACACGAGGTCGTGCATTTACCAACTAAGTCATGAGAGCTTCCATTTGTCGCTTTATGTCACTTTTCTTCACCCAGTTCACCAGGAGAATGAAACCCTTACTTTACCATCGCATGTACAGGACTCATCTGAAGGATGTTGCGGGATCAAATTCATTGACAGAATAGATAACTTTGGCACAACTGTAAATCTGACATTAAACCAACAGGCTGTATTTGTCTGGGCATTACTCTGAGTGACCAAGCTTTCTAATTGAAGCCTTCAGTGCACTTGGCACATGTAATTCATTCTATTTTTGTCATCTGTATGTGCGTGTGGTGTTGTGAGCTGTAATATTACATCACACGTTAGCTCAATTTGCCACATTGCTCTGTGAAACACTGCTCGCCGGGGTCCAGTTCGAAGAGTCTAGCTCTAAATAGTAAGAGAAAGGGATGAAAAATGTGTTCTCCACTTCAAATATTATACGTTTGTTTTTCTTTCTCCACTCATTTCCCCCTTCCCCTCCTGAAGGCGATTACTCCTTGCTAGAGTTCTTACTCTACAGGGAAGGTTGCTCTCTAGTTCACTGCTCAAATAGCCACTCTTCCTGAGTGAGCCTAGACAGGGAGTGCTGGCAGGCTGTTCAGCCATGGGAGGAGGGGTGGGGGGGTGGCAATCGCTGCTGAGCCCAATCTGGCCTCAGCAAATGTCCACACTGGAGAGAGTAACCGGGAAAGGAGATTTTCCCCTTTCAATCCTTGGTGCCGAGGCATCCCTACCACTGCAACCCGAACTGAACGGAGCGCAGACCAGTCAATGACACTGGGGCCTTCCTGGTCTGTATGGCTCAGCTTCTCACTGAGCCATTGAGGGAAGCCATACATTTGTTTAAAACAAAAACCCATGCCCACTTTGATCTTTGCTAACATGAGAGCTTTTCACTGTGGCTCAAGGATCAAAATAAGTGTGGAAAAGTAGAACTCCTGAGCATGTGCAGACTGATCCCATAAGTCAAGCCTCCAGGCACCAGAACCAATTTAGTCTGTAGATGAGTTCAAAGGCTAATGTCCAACAGTGTGCTCATGGTGACTATGGAGCCTTCATGACGGATCAACAATAAAACATTTTTAATCTTCATAGGGTAAACACTACTGTGACTGACTGTGGCCCAGAACATCCTTTCGGATTAAGACACTGACTGTGGCAAGATAGACATTTCCATGCGCTTTGTGCTGATGTAGGGTACAGCAAGCCGATTACAGTAGCTAAAGGCAGCTGGTAATGGCGGACTGTATATGGGCAGTTCGCAAGGTCCCCGTTTCGATTCCCAGCATGTGCTGAGTTAGCCGATCTCAATCCGGATGGGAGCAAGGGTGCTACAATTGGTTAGGGTGTACCTGAGCTGTGAAGGGGGAATATGAGCTAAAGGTCCCGCTCCTGATTACTATCCAGTGTCGCCATCTGGAAAAATGTGGGCATCTGGTGAGGACGGGATCGGTGAAATTACCATTCACTGTCAAAAAGAAAACAGCTGTCGACCGCTGTTTCAGCTCCATTTTTCCAAGGATAAAATATGCTAAAACATTCATTGTAACAGTGTCTTGATAGATATGTAAAGTGTATTCTTTATTTAAATTGTGTTCTTAGATTCTAAGAGCGCATGCCCCACTGTCTTTAACATCTCACATGGTACTGCTTTTGATCACTAAATCTGCTCTGAACGCAAGGTTCGAGCGTGCATTGATACCTGCTCTCAGAAAACAGGACCAGTAGAATTCATAAATCTACCTGAAATACATAGAGCTCCTATTATTTTTCTGTACTTCCCAGTCATCCAGAGGAACCTGCTTCTAAGACAGCCTTCCCAAAGCTCTAGAATTGTCGAAAGACGTTTGAGCAAAGGTATCCTCAACTTTGAGGCAAAGAGCCTCAAAGCGCCATTACAAAACTTTTCATAAAATTAACCTAGAGTCACTCCACTACTCAGGGCCATGGTTTGTAAGTGTGCCTCTGTTTAGTGAACTGCACCGTGATGATTTGCAAAGTAAATAGTGCAGATATTCAGAAGGAGGCAGGGGGCACTTTGGGTTAGTACACTGTCCTTTCATCTCTGGGAACATGATTTTGAAGCCAGTTTCAGACCCAGAGCACAGTACTGCCCGTATTTGGCACCAATTGGCGATACATTAACAGAGCCCGCCAGAACGGCTGATGTGGGAAATGGAAACGTGCAGTGACGTCAGCTGTTTGAGGTTGTGGTTCAGCCATGCTATGTGGGCAAAGTAGAAGGAGCTTTACGCTATATCTTGTCCTGTTGTACAAGACCCTGGATGATAAAAGTGGAAAACACTGGCATACTTCATCATAGTGAGCACATAACAGCTTATAAAAAACAAAGGACTCCCATTATCACTTAACCTTTCTGTGAGGGAGATACCTTTGAGCTACAACTATACCACTTATCCTGTCACATGACACAACAACTGTTGCCACCTTCAGAAGCCTACCACAGTTGATAACTACATCTAGACAGTCAGGACAGATTTTACACCACTCTAACCATTCATAAGTATAACAATAACTTAATCCCTAAGGGGGTTGAAACTGGTATTGAAATAGTTTACAGAGAAAATCTTTCCCCAGAGAGAGAGAAAAATTATATTTTGCAGCAGAACTCAAATCATTATATGTTCCAGAAGACCTTGAATGGTTATATGTTCTAGAACAAAAACATAAATTTGTCCTGTACTGAAGGGCAAAACAGACAAGAGCGAATCCGCAGCTCATTTTGCACTCTGCCTGATTTTCTTTCCTATTGACTTCAGTAGAGTGTAAAACGGGCTGACCCGTTTTGAACTACTGGCCAAGACCAATTTTAACTCTCTAAATGTTTTATATTATTAAAATTCACGTTGGCGTGAGTTGCAGGTTACCACACAATCTTAGGGATCAGGTAATTTTCACAAGTTGTTGAAGTTTAGAATGCCACTCGAGCCCTTCGAACTTTTACCAGCCGTGTTTCCAATCCAACACTGTGCAGGGTCAAAGCAAACTAGGATTTCTTAAAATGTTCAGCCAGTAATGCTTGAACCGACCCTAGTCTGCAGTAGGAAACTTCAAAGCCCAAACCCTTAACAGTGAAGAGAACAGGAATGGAAACAGCCGCACAAAGCTCTGTCAAATACATTAGTCAGAGCTAATTGGTTCTTCAAACATTTTATTCTGGATCCACCCAAGTACAAAGCCAAGTCAAACACTGGAATTTAACGAATCAGCACTAGCAGTAGTGATAGTACTCCACCCCTTCCCTTAGTTACTGGCCAGACAAGTCATGCAAAGAAAGAAGAACTTGCATTTTATACAGCACCTTATCACATCCTCAGGACATCTCAGCACCTCATCACCAATTTCAAGTTCAGTCACTGTTATGCACTACTGTATTTAGTTAGGCAAATGTAACAGCCAATTATGCACACAGCAAGGTCCCACCAACAGTAAATGAAATGAATGACCAGATCTTGATGGTGTTGGTTGTTGGCCTAGACAACAGGTGAACTCCCTGCTCTCCTTCGAATAGTGCCATAGGATCTTTTACAACCCCTTGACCAGGTAGATGGGACATCAGTTCCAACAATGCAGCACTTCCTCAATACTGCACTGAAGTGTCAGTCTAGATTATGTGCTGAAATCCTTCAATTTGAACCCATGACCTTCTGACTCAAGAGGCAAAAGCCACTGAGTTAATCTACCACTTAAAACTCAGAGAAACAGGTTATCTCTTTTGATTCTAACAAACATCCCCTAAGACGTAGGCTCAATCAATGAGGAGAGGTAAGCTGAGGGAGATGTGCCTCTCCAAGTTTTTATGGCATGGATTAATGTCGCCCTCTTGTCCCCACTTCAAATCCCTGATTCTCCTGCGCCCACCCCCTCTATACCCCCACACTCTTTGAGGTTGGGCCTCTTCCTAAAGTACAATAAAATATTTTCAACCTCTAACTCTGACTGAACTCTGATGGAGTACCATCACTACTGCTGGTGCTGATTGGTTAAATTCCAGCCAGTAAAAAGCTCTACATGTTCTGTGCCAATATACCGAGAGCAACCAATCCACCTTCTGATTGAAGGTGAGCCTAGCAGGCCAAATCTTTTAATCAAACCCCTGGTACTTGATTCCCTGCTACAGTACATGGGGGCATTCTTCATTGCTTAAATCAAGCACTTTGCCTGGATTGTGAGGCAGCAGAGGAATAAATAAGATGACTTCTCACATCATTTATCATCATGCAGACATGTCATTCTTTCTTAAAGCTTATGACTGGTTGACTTGATTGCGCATCGTTCCAGGAGATAAATTGGTTTATACACAAATTTGGATACAAACCATTAAAGCTTTTGTTATTCCACAGTCCCTCGTTTGCATAATTTATTCAGCCATGGTGACTGGGCAACTTTGCCACACTTCACACAATTACCCTGGTCATGATTCCCAAAAGAGCAGATTTAAGTATCTGTCACGAAGCTAGCTTAGATTGCCAGCTCTGTGACTGACTGACAGTTTAAACATTACAAAACTGTTACAACATCGTGAACACGCAGTCTTGCCCACTTGGTGCTTGGAACAGCTAAGTGCTCCCTGCTGTAGTTTGACAGCTCGGGAAAGTTTCTGAAATGAAGTGAAGACTACGTCCTGAAATTCCACATTTACTGGTAAGACCACCTTTACTAAAATGTACAACATGGAACTTATTCCACAATGTGGAGAGCAGGAGAATGGGGGAGGGGGCTACAAAGCTTATTAGTATCCACAGTGTTCATCGAGAGGTATTCAATGTCTCTACCCCATCTACCCACTTGTCGGACTTATTTCATTCACTGATTCATTATCAAGTATTCTCTAATGTATGACCAGTAACTCAGTCTTGTCACCCAGATACATATATATTTTGACCAATAAACTATAGCAAAAACAATTAAGCCTCTCTACTTTCATGTTGTGCAATATGCTTATTTCATTAACTCAGATTGTTCCACCACTACCACCACCAGTAACAGACCTGTAACTACCAGTACTTCACCCTGCTGTTATATTAAATGCTCTCTCCAGACATAACCCAAATCTGGACAGATAAAATCCACAGCTGTTCTACTGGGAGTTTTTCATACTTCAATGGGCATAGTATAAAACTTCCACACACCTGCCATTATGCTTTACTACAGCCATAGTGACACCATGGAACTGCATGTAATAAATTCATGTTATCTTGCACAAGTATGAAATGGAATTTATTCCAAGTGCCCAACATCACAGCATTTGTGGGACGACAGTATTTCATTTGTAAAAACAAAAAGGTCTGGCTGCAAAACCTGCAGAAGCACACAGACTGTCAGCCATGGCTCAGTTGGTAGCATGCTTGCCTTTGACTCAGAAGGTTGTGGGTTCAAATCCCATTCCAGAAACTTGAGCATAAAATCTAGGCTGACAGTAGCACTGAGGGAGTGCTGCTCTGTCAGAGGTGCCGTCTTTCAGATGAGATGTTAAACTGAGGCCCTGTCTGCCCTCTCAAGTGGACATAAAAGATCCCATGTACTCCCTGGTGTCCTGGCCAATGTTCACCCCTCAACCAATATCACTAAAAAAATCAGGCCATTATTGCATTGCTGTTTGTGGGACCTTGCTGCGCACATTTCCTACAACAGTGACTACACTTCAAAAGGATTTCATTGGCTGTCTGAGGTTGTGAAAGGTGCTATATAAATGCAAGACATTCTTTTATTGACAAAAATGCTCCATGGGAAGAAAAACATGTGTCAGTAGGAATCTCCATGATCCAAAAATGGATGAAACAAGGAGGAACAAATACTGTATAATAGACATAGTTGAAACCAGCCTGAACAGGAGCCCCAGACAACCATTTCAACCGAACACATCATCTGTGGCTCCTGTCCTAACGTGGTCAAATCATCATCTTTATAAAGTGATTTTTTTTCCCCCTACAGTTCTCAAATACATAATAAAAAGGGGCCTAGCAAAAGAATAAATCCCGAGCACTCTCGAAACAGTCCACCCACAGTTTTAGTTTATGAAAGTAAAACAAAACATACACAATAGTAACAGATCCTTGACAGTGGCTTCCTAAGCCCTGCCAGACATGTCTGGACAGTCTGGACCTGAATGATATCACAGATGTTTTGATGAAACAGAAGCTGAGGGAGAGCCGCAGACTCAAATAATACAACTTTAATGCTCAGCAAACAGCTTCATCAGCATTGGATTCATGATGAGCTCTTTTGTTGGAAAAAACACACAAAAAACTGTAACTTTCTGGCTGATCAGCTTACCTAGATTGCATATATTAAAAAAGATATTTTTGCATACAGTCTTTACTTTAACCATGTTAAGAATTTATTTTTAGTTAGGGTAGGATAGATTAAATTGCAGTATTTGGAAAGGCTCCAGTGATATCCTTTCGACTGTACAAGAAGAGTGGATACAACATGAACTTTGGGGTGGATTTTAACTTGGAGCAGGTTTCTGGGGTGTTCATTTCCAACCCGGCAGAGGCAGGAGGAGGCCACGACGATTTTAACCGCTGGGCCTCATTTAAAATCGATCCACTTCCCACCCAGAACGGGCATAAAAGGAAGTGCAGATCAAGCAGCTCTTGGCCGGCCACCGGCTTTCAGTTGTGCGGAATGGGTTCTGAGAGGGTGTCATGAGAGGGAAGGTGGGGGGCAGGGGGGAGGGCGCAATCTTCCCTATGAGGCACTCCCGCTGGGCCCACAGGAAAGTTTTGGATTTACCTGAAGGGCCTCTTTTGTCTGCGGTTTCCCCGCTCAGGCCCCAGTTAAACAGCATCGGGCCCCTATTGACATAATAGAACCCACGATTCACACAAGTTTATGAGGCCCCTGGCTGCTTTAGGCAGGCTCCTCGTGCGCCTGCAAAACTCTGCAGGTTAATATCAGAAACGGTCAGAATCTGAGCGGGTAAGTAACCTGCTCATTTTTAACTGCCCACCCCATCCAGTTTCCACCTGGTGGGTAGGATTAAAATTGACTCCCTTGTTTCTCATCGGAGGGTGGGGGTGAGGGTAGGGGGTTGGCGGAGAGGTTTCCTTGGTGCACCATGTGTAATGAAATAGTCAATAGTTTATTTTCTTAAACAGGTTTACAATTTTGTTACACAGCAAAAATGTGTCCCCACAGGAGAGAAATTATATTTTACAGAAGAACTTGAATCATAAGTTCCAGAAGAACTTGAACTGTTATATATTCCAGAACAAAGGAGAATGGGGTACAACTTCAATGGAAAACAAAATCAGGCGGTGTGTAAAACGAGCTGCCGATTCGCCAGCATCTGTTTTGCACTGCCAGCCAAGACCAATTTACACCCACATGCCACTTTGAAAAATAAATTCTAAGTCAAGTTAGTGAAAATTAATCTGTTAAAAATTCAATGCAAACATATTGTCAGTATATTCTCCAGAAAGAAACCAAGCAAAGGAAGTTTCAGGAGGTATTTTAAAAGTACAAATATAATCCTGTGCACAGAATAAGTTAGAGCGAGACACCCAGGTTCAGCTTCTATTATTATGATGACAAGTTGGCTGATGGAGGCTTAATCATGAGAGAGGAAGCAGTAGGGTCATATCCAAATAACAAACAGTGCGCTCAATTTGAAATTATTGTATTATTTTGCTGCCTCCCCCCCCCATAAATTTTGTTGTACTCATCTAGGTGAAGGGTGTCATTGCTGGGAAATGGGACAGTTGTTCATTTTGGTCCCCCAGTGCCAGCAGCAAGCACTCCCCTATCAGATACAGCTCTCTCCCATTCTGCCCCAACAAGGTGCTGTAACCTAAAACTCAAACTAATACCCCTTAAGGGTGTGCTCTAATAAAAACAGAAAATGCTGGAAATACTCAGCCAACTTCCCTTCCTGGCCCTCATGCTAGCACACATTGTAAATGGTCCCATTTCCGCAGTACTATCACTATCATCCTTCCCTCAAAAAAAAAACCCTCACCCTGGTGGGTTGATTTCCAGAGAGGAGGCAAGACTGACTGCCAGCAACATCCCGGCAGCATTCAAGCATGTGTAGCACCAACGGGTCCTAGTAAAACTGAAGTCAATGGGGATCAGGGGAAACTCTCCAGTGGTTGGAGTCATACCTGGCACAAAGGACGATAGTTGTGGTTTTTGGAGGCCAATCATCTCAGCCCCAGGACGTCACTGCAGGAGTTCCTCAGGGCCGTGTCCTAGACCCAACTATCGCCAGCTGCTTCATCAATGACCTTCACTCCATCATAAGATCAAAGTGGGGCTGTTTGCTGATGATTGCACAGCGTTCAGTTCCATTCACAATTCCTCATATATTGAAGCAGTCCATGCCCACATGCAGCAAGACCTGGACAACATCCAGGCTTGGGCTGATAGGTGGCAAGTAACATTTACGCCACACAATTGCCAGGCAATTAACATCTCCAACAAGAGTCTAACTACCTCATCTTGGCATTAAATGGCATTACCATCACCAAATCCCCCACAACATCCTGGGGGTCGCCACTGACCAGAAATTCAACTGGACAAGCCATATAAATAGTGTGGCTACAAGAGCAGGTCAAAGGCGAAAGGCTCACCTGCTGATTTCCCAAAACCTTTCCACTACCTACAAGGCACAGGTCAGGAGTGTGATGGAAAACTCTCCATGTGTCTGTATGGGTACAGCTGCAACAACACTCAAGAAGTTCAACACCATCCAGGACAATGCAATCCACTTGATCGGCAGCCCATCCACCACCTTGTACATCCACTCCCTCCACCGACGCACCGTGGCTGCAGTGTGTACTATCTACAGGATGCAATGCAGCAACTCATCACGGCTTCTTCGGCAGCACCTCCCAAACCTGCGACCTCCACCACCTAGAAGGATAAGGGCAGCAGATGCATGACAACACCATCACCTCCAACTTCCCCTCCAAATCACACATCATCCCAACTTGGACATATATCGCTGTTCCTTCATGGATCAAAGCCCTACCTAACAGCACTGTGAGAGTCCCTTCATTACATGGACTGCAGTGGTTCAAGGCGGCGGCTCACCAGCACCTTCTCACGGGGAACTAGGGATGGGCAATAAATACTGACCTTGCTAGCGAAGCCCATATCAGCAGAATTAATTTTTTAAACTTTCACCCGTTTCACTTGGTGTACTGGCCTCAGCTATTATGCTAGCTCCCAATTGATCCAGGCAAAGAAGAACTCCCCCCCTGCCAAAAACAAAGATTGGGGCTCTCACATGGGGCAAAGCTAAACCTGAAATAAATATGAACAACATTTTAAAAAATATTTACTTTTTTTTTTAAGTTTCTTAAAAATTGCAATTTTTATTAAAAAATGGATAAATTTGACATGCCACAAAATTAAAATAAGTTTTTCCAGGGCCATAAAGTTTGTTTAACAGTCAATACACTGTTAAAACCCCAGTTACACCTAATCCAACAAGGTTTAACAGTTAATGGGGTATTTAACAGCGATATCACCGCGGAAGAGCCGAAGTTTGCGTCAGTTTCATTGATTTGCCTGATTACGCTGTGGGGGGAGGGGGGCGGCCACCACAGCGCAGCCAGTGTCGGAGCAGTGAATGACAGATCGCAACTTCAGCATTTTCACATTCAATTCAATTCAATTCAATTTTATTTTATTTGTCATACATGCAGCAGACGTGTGTACTGCACAATGAAATGTTGATTTTTACGAGTCCTCCCAACATTGGAATAAATATGGCATAACAATGATAAAATACTAATAGAAATACAATAATAATAAATAAAACAACAGTAACAAATAATAATAAATTATACGTTCATGAGTATTATGGCCTGGGGGTAGAAGCGGTTTCGAAACCTGCTGGTACGAGACCGTATGCTTCAGTATCTCTTACCGGACGGGAGCAGGGCGAAGAGGTTGTGGCTGGGGTGGCTCGCGTCTTTAATGATTCTCAGGGCCTTCCCCCAGCACCTCTCGGGGTAGATATACTGGACAACAGGTAGTTTAATTCCTATTGGGATGCGTGTGCGCGCTACATCCTGAAGTTGCGGTCAGTTTCAAAGGGGTAATAACAGCGGACGCCGTCCGCCCGCTGTTATCACCAACCGTAAATTCCGGGCCATTATTGAAGTGGTGCAGTCAGTGAATGCTGCCACTTAGAATGGGCCTTGGCTATGTTCAGCGTGGCACTATGCTACCAGGAGGCCAAAGTCAGTTTGAAGCGACTGGGAAGTGACATTCCTTTAAAAGGGCAACTAAACCAAAAGGTACAACTCCAGGGGAACTGAAAAGGTCAACCTTCCTTAAGCGTTTTATGAATGCGATCTTTTCTCATCTCTCTCTAGACTATTGATACAGTTATGGACTTTACACCTCTGAAATGTCTTCCCTTGTTCCTTCTCAACTCTAAATACACTCCCACTGTGCTGAAATCAAGGCTCATTGTACAGTCTCCAGCTCAAATTCCAGCCAATCCCAGGACCTCGAAGCAGTGGAACCCTCCTCCCCAATCCTTTAGTTTGTTTTTTCTTCCTCCTATAATGTACAGGCTTTAAAAAAAAAAATCAAACTTAAATCTTATCCAGCCACTGCTTCTGGATTTCCTGCAGCTGCCCTCCTACACTTTTTAACCATGTCCTGCACGGTGTGTCTCGGCCCTTCAGGCTTCTGAAGAAAAAAAAACCTGTCCGCGTGAAGAAGAGTTATCAACACCAGAAGCTGCGGGGGAACAGTCCACCCAACTCAGGATTACACTCAGCTCCACCTCCCTCGGGCAGTAACTACATGGCAGTGGCTGTGCCCCGCCAGACGTGCATGTTGAACTACAAGCAGACAGCCAAAACAATGCAGAGTGTGAGCACGTGACAATTCGAAATATGATTGTGGAAATTTAAAAAAAACAAACACTTTATTAGCATTCGCTGAGAGACTCTCCACAAAGAAAGCATTCATTTTCAAGGACGTTTTAGCGGCTAACAGACCACTTAAGAATTGAAGCAAATCATTACCTAAAAACTGGTGTACCACATAAAGTGCCTGAAAATGAACTTCCTGTCCTCAGTTACACCCTGCAGTCTCAACAAAAATGCAGCAGCCTCGTTTATAAAATCTTCCACCACCATTCTTCTGCTTCTCCCTCCACACATCAGATGGAGTGACTGGCAATTCTTTCAATCCAAGGGGGACAGTTCCTGAATCAAGCGAGTTTTGGAAGATCTGGACTAAAACATCTGCAATTTCCTGACCAACTACCACACCTCAAACTCCACAGCAGGAAGGTAATCTTTCATCCAAGACAGTGAAAAAATAACTTCGGTTTTGCTACATTTGCCTTAAACCATACGCATCTAGAGTTTCCAAGGGGGTTCTCTTGATCGTCTGCTGTAATTCCGATGGCGATCCCACGGCTACTTATGTCGTTTCTCCAGGGGTTCCGACGTTACGGCGGGCTATCAGGCAACTCCCGTGGAAATTCTACCCCGGTTTCTGCTGGGTGGCTCAGCAGCACAACAACAACAACAACTTGCATTTATATAGCGCCTGTAATGCAGTAAAACATCCCAAGAAACTTCACAGGAGCGTTACCAAACAAAATTTGACACTGAGCCACCTAAAGATACATTAGGACAGCTGAACAAAAGCTTGGTCAAAGGGGTAGGTTTTAAGGAGCGTCTTAAAGGAGGAGAGGCAGAGAGGTTTAGGGAGGGAATTCCAGATTTTGGAGCCGAAGCAGCTGAAGGCACGGCCAATAGTGGAGCCATGAAAACCGGGGATACGCAAGAGGCCAAAATTGGAGGAGCGCAACGATCTCGGAGGGTTGTAAGGCTGGAGGAGGTTACAGAGATAGGGAGGAGCGAGGCCATGGAGGGATTTGAAAACAAGGATGAAAAATTTTACAAGCAGTGAAGTGGTTGCTGTTCAGCAGAAAGAAGTGGCTTCCATTCCTAGGGCCACTGGTCATTCAAATCTGCCTCCCTCAGTGGGCACCAGTTTGTCAAAGCCCAGCCTGGTGTCCAACAGGAAGTGCTACACTGAACTGAAGCATTCCATCTCAAATGAAGGAGTCAAACACCACTCATCTTCCACTTTAGTCATGCTTCCTGACGACCAATCACAGAGCAAATCTCTTGATGACACAAAAATCAACAAAGCGCAATCCAAAGTTTGTGTGAAGAGAATTTCACTCCTCACTGAAATATAGAAGAACGGCCGTCGGACCGTGGAGCCGGCGACAGTGAGGAGGAGGCCGCGGCGACCGGAGCTTATACATCGCGACGATGTGTTCGGCGAGTCGGGCGGAGGCAGCGCAGCAGCAGTAAGCAGCAGCAGCAGCTACGACGACCCGCTACAGCACGTCGGCCGGCAGCTCCTCGGCGGGAAGCTCGCAGTCCGACTGGGAGGAGGGAGAGCCGGGCATGGTGGCCAGAGGCCGGACCATGAGCGGGAGAAGCAGGCCACCACATCGTGGAGCCGGCAACAGTGAGGAGGAGGCCGCGGTGATGGAGCGGCTGAGGGACATCGCGTTCCCACTGCCATTGGATGCCATTGAATTGACTTTTTCTGAACATAGCGCTGGAGAATAGTGACGTGTCTCTGTGAGCTCCCACAGCTTATTGTGGGAGTGATCAGGGAGTAAGCATTCCATTGTACTAGTTACATATGGCAAATAAAATTGAAATT
Source organism: Somniosus microcephalus (assembly GCF_052327205.1). Lineage (NCBI taxonomy): Eukaryota > Metazoa > Chordata > Chondrichthyes > Squaliformes > Somniosidae > Somniosus > Somniosus microcephalus. The sequence continues at coordinate 41,635,872 of NC_140988.1, forward strand.
GTTATCTGTGTTTGACTATGCACCTCTCAATTATCTGCCAGGATCTTCACAGGACAATTCCTTGGGTAAGAAGCTAAATTATGCTTCTTCTGTTATTAGTATAGTACTTTTTCTTCATTTCTGTGTCATATGTATAAGACCAAAAATTTGGGACGCTCCATTTTTTGCCAATTCCCATTACCTACGAGAGTGGATGCTGGAGGCTCCGCTGTAAATGCTCAAGCAAGGCCTTGTTATCTGGAATTTACTAAGGGAGGAGGGGGTGGGAAGCAACATGGTCACTGGTGCACTCCAGCCACATTCCACAGCATTCCAGGCAACAGGAACTGTTGACTGTATTAACAAAAACAACCTTCTGTTTTTGCTGCCTGAAATAGTTCACCGTCCCACCCACCCGCTCCCCCCACCCCGCCCCCCCACCAACCACCCACCATCCTCCCAGCTCCATCCCGCCCCACTGGTGACAGCATAAAGCCCTCAGAACACTGCAGATTAAAGCTTTCCTACTGCAATTAGTCGTATGTTAAATAAGGGCACTGAGGGGGAGCCCGAATGTACAAAACTTGCCTTTTGTTGTACGGATCTTCTATACAGTGCATGCCCTATATCCCTCTTAAAAAAAAATACTCACGGGGGAAGGAATTCCTGTGTGAGCAGAAAAAAAAGTCATTTAAATTGTATTCTGCACAGGGACAAACGGCCAGCATCAGTGCAGGTCAGTCTCCTCTCAGCAAGTGTGAATACTCCACCCTGCAGTAAAAGGCCCAAGAGAGTAGTGTTCTTTTAGTATGAATTAACTGAATAATTACTACTAATGAAACAGGCACTTATCTATTTATTGTTCGGCACTTGAAAGGCAATGTTTCTGTACTTCTTCAGACAGTGTTCAGTTCTTTAAGGATGTAAGTACAGTAAATATTTAACATTACATGGAAACACTTTGGTAACAGACCAATCAGGAGCCAAGACGCCTGCCTTTGCAATCGTCATAGCTTTTAAAAGCTTCATTTACAATAAATTGAGGGGAAACCACAGATCACTTGTTACGGTAAGGCAGCAATCGTGGTTCTAGGCTACGTTAAGGAAGGCTAGGGTACCTGTACTGTGAATTTAAGAGTGGGAGAAAACCCTCGCTGCTGATCGATGGAAGCTGAGAGCGTGAAATCTTAAACCAGCCCGTCCCAAATTAACTCGATCATTTTAATTCTCATCCCGGGGGACGGAATACAACTGGTTTTGGTGTCCCTGAGCTAGGGAGTGAGGGGCAAATCTGGATTATTCTTGATGGCTGCCCAGCAACACACAATAGTAGATGAGAAAAATCAGGGATGTCAGGGTCAGGCTTGGCAATGTTGTCTCCTCCTCCCCCACCACCCCAACCAACAGATGACAGCCTGGCAACACTGTCCAAAGTTGCACATAAAGAATGGCCATTCGGGCGAGATCCTGGAGACCGTCAGCCTATCTGGAGGCCTACATCAGCCTGAGCCCCCTCCTACAGCCACAATTTTAACCCCCCACCCCCTGATGAGAATGGGGTGGGCGGGAGGGTTAAAATAAGGGCACAATACTGACGTTCCTGTTCACGCCCTGCTCCTGCTCCAAGTTTGCAGACGACACAAAGCTGGGTGGGCGTGTATGCTGTGAGGAGGATGCAGAGAAACTCCAGTACAATTTGGACAGGTTGGGTGATTATACTGCAGTTGCCTTGCATCTGCCCAATGTGGATAAATGCAAGGTTATCCACTTCAGTGGCAAAAACAGGAAGGCAGATTGTTATTTAAACGGCAATAGATTGGGAAAAGGGGAAGTGCAACGAGACCTGGGTGTCCTTGTGCACCAGTCGCTGAAGGTAAGCATGCAGGTGCAGCAGGCGGTTAAGAAGGCAAATGGTATGTTGGCCTTCATAGCGAGAGGATTCGAGGACAGGAGCAAGGATAGCTTGCTGCAGTTGTACAGGGCCTTGGTGAGACCACACCTTGAGTACTGTGTGCAGTTTTGGTTGCCTTATCTGAGGAAGGACGTTCTTGCCATGGAGGGAGTGCAGCAAAGATTCACCAAACTGATACCTGGGATGGCAGGAATGACGTATGAAGAGAGATTGGGTCGATTAGGCTTATATTCGCTAGAGTTTAGAAGAATGAGAGGGGATCTCATTGAAACTTATAAAATTCTAACAGGACTAGACAGACTAGATGCAGGAAGGATGTTCCCGATGGCGGGGGAGTCCAGAACCAGGGGTCACAGTCTAAGGATAAGGGGTAAGCCATTTAGGACTGAGATGAGGAGGAATTTCTTCACCCAGAGAGTGGTGAACCTGTGGAATTCTCTACCACAGAAGGCAGTTGAGGCCAATTCATTAAATATATTCAAGGAGTTAGATATATTTCTTAAGGCTAAAGGGATCAAGGGATATGAGGCGAAAGCAGGGACAGGGTACTGAATTTGGATGATCAGCCATGATCTCATTAAATGGCGGAACAGGCTCGAGGGGCCGAATCGCCTACTCCTGCTCCTATCTTCTATATTTCTTACCGCCATTTTAATCCTGGGTTTTGGGAGGCATTGGAAGTACTCGCCACAGATATGGTGTCTGCCCTTGTGGGTCCATATGGTGCTGGCAGAGCTGATGGGGCGTATACAGTCGTCAGGAATTCCCTTGGTGGCTCCCCAATTGGCTGCCCTACTTTTGCCAAAAGATCAGCAGTACACATGTCAACGATTCCAGAGGAAATTCCCAGTGAGGGCACCATGGGCAGCAAGGACTGGATATCCCAGTTACTATCAGAATTCCACGGTTCCCTCCTGATGTTTTAGTGTTTAAGTGAGTTACGCTGCATGATAGAGATCAGAAAATCTCAGGTTTCATCCTTTGTCTGATCCCAGCTAGGGATCAGCACAGGAGAAACTACAACCGGCCTCGCACTTCTCATGGCTACTGTGCCATGTGTAGACATCGTGTGAGGATAGTATCAGACTCAACTGGGGTTACCATCCATGATCGAATAGCCTGCAGACTCTGACTATCCAGGCTCACATATCAAAAGCGCCCATGGAATGCCCCCTGGAAAGAGGCAGTACCTTCAGAAGAGGGAGGGAGAAAATTGGAAGAGGGAACTTTTAAAATAAAATGAACACTGATCAAAACCAAAATCAGTCGAGCAACACGCCAGTCACAACAGGACTGTGTAACTGATCTGACAAAGTGTGACAAGGAGCAGTCATTGCCCTGTGCTCCTGCACGTGGGGGCTCCCTGTTCAATGTTTCCTTCTTTACACAGGTCACCTCCTGTGTTTCTAAGGGACAGTACAACGAAGTGCACTCAGTGCGGTTATTAGGTTTGTGCAGTGAACTAGTGCGAATATACTGCAGGAAATGTCACACTCAGGCCAATACAATTCAGTGCTGTGCTTTCAGATTCATCACATCAAACTGCTCCCACCACCAGTGACAGAACAGTAACCACCGGCAGATCTTTCACCAAACTAAAACTGTGCTGCTGGGAGGTTTTGGTTCGAGTCGACGTAGTATTGAAATGTCGCCATTACACTTTACCAAAAGTCCTGCTGACAACACTAGCGGTTAATAATCACCACTGGGAATTTCCTCACAGATCCTCCCAATCAGCTGCCGATATCCACGGCAGAAGAGATTTGTTAGGTAAGGATACTAAGTGATATTGAAGCAAGCTGGGTAACTGTTCAGATCAGCCATGATCTAACTGAATGCTGGATTTCCCACATTACAACATTGACTCCACTTCAAAAGTACTTCATTGGCTGTAAAGCGCTTTGAGGCGTCAGGTGGTCGTGAAAGGCGCCATATAAGTGCAAGTCTTATTTTAACAAGCTCTGGGGCCGAAAGGCCTACTCTTATTGCTATGTTCCTAGATCAATTGAAACCCCGATTACATAACTATCCAAGGTTTCCGCCAATCGAAGTTACAGCAGCTGATCAGGATAACCTCTGGAGAAAATTCCCAATGCATGCGCTTTAATCAGCTACTGGTGGCAGCAGGGGGGGGGGGGTGGGGAAGATTTTCAAGTCAGGGCCCAAAACGGGCGCGATATTGGAAGTGTGCCCGTGGGGCCCGCCCAAGGCCATAGGAGGCCCGAACCATTTTCAGATTCAGCCCTTATCTAAATTTGGCAGGTGCCAAACGGGAGACCATTGTAGCTTGTGCCGGAAAATGGGCTGGCTTCGGCACAGAGCCATCTGGCAGGTATGGCCTGTTGTGGGGGTGGGAAATGGGCAGCTGGCAGTTCAAAATCCCCCTTTGATCTCAGTGCAAGAGTGGAAAAGTAAAGAGAAGAATGACTAAAATTCAGTACCTCTATTCAGTCTCACTTCCAGCATACTCACTGGAACTTTAGAAACAGCAGCAGTTCCTTACTGGCCTGGTTAAATGTGTCGCCCAGTGTGGTACTACATGGACCGAAGGCTCCCAGGATCAATCCCCAGTCTGTGCTGAATCAGCTGGTCTCAGCTGGGGTACAGGTTGTGGGAGGGGCAAGGGAGGAGAAAATTCAGCCAGAGTTCTTACTCCCGATTGCTAACCAGTGACGTGCAAAAGGAACCGTAACCCTAGTAAGAGGCAGTGTCTTCAGAAGAGGAAGGGGGAAAAGTGGGAGCGGGAGCTTTTAAAATAAATGAACGCTGGGTTGCCTGATCAGACAGTAGACTAACAGATCAATCACAACATGTAACTGAGCCGGTGACAACGAGCTGCTGGGGCCCTGTGCTCCTGAATGTGGGAACATAGGACCATTCAGCCCCTCGAGCTTGTTCCTGCTCCTACTGGAAACGTGCATGCGTGGAGGTCGAGTATGGACAGGGATTGAGCTTGGTTGCAATGCCATGGTCCAATAGTCTGCTGACACCCACTGCCTAAGCACAAACGTGAACACTAAGATGAAGTACTGGAGAGTGGATGGCCACTCACAGAACTGTAACCAAGGAGGAGGCAGAGGCTTCATGAGGAGAGAAGCTTTTTGTTTACTGTACCAGGTGCCATTACTCTTTTAAGCAGCTCTTCCTTACAGACTTATCTTTTCACAGAAACCACAGAAACCCCACAGTGCAGATAGAGGCCATTTCGGCCCATCGAGCCTGCACCGACACATATCCCACCCGATCCCCGTCACCAACACATATCCCACCCTATCCCCGTGTATTTAATCCCCCTAACACTAATGGTCAATTTATCATAGCCAATCAACCTAACCCACACATCTTTGGACTGTGGGAGGAAACCGGAGCACCCGGAGGAAACCCACACAAACACGGGGAGAATGTGCAAACTCCACACAGACAGTCGCCCGAGGCCGGATTCGAACCCGGGTCCCTGGCGCTGTGAGGCAACAGCGCTAACTGAAAGACAACTGAGACAAATACAGTAATGGTGAGCCCAGTTGTTCACCAAGTTCTAGTCAATGACCCCGCTCTCCGCATCACAACGCTGGGATCAGGCTATTCACATGACATTAACAGATAAATGACTGAAGGCTCTCATTCCTGAAACAAGCTCGACAACCATGACTATCGTTAGACAGTATTTACGAAGGCTCGGTATGGACATCCCGATGTATTTCATCCTGGAGTAGAGGAACTGGAGCCGATTAAACTGCACAGCTATGCTTCCTACTTCAATTAGCTGGAGGCTTCCTATTCCGGTATAAAATACACTGGAATGTGAATTGAAAACATGGAATTCTGCACTTGCTTTGCTTTTATTTCAGACACAGATGATGGTGAAGTCAGGCGCACAATTCACTGCCGTGATGATTGCTGACTCCAAGGACACCCTTCCAGCTGTTGAAAACAGCAGCTCTTCTCAGAAGCTGGACGGAATACTGAAAAATGGACACAATATTTTGTTTAAAACCATTTCTTTCCCCCCACGTGCTCTCTTGAATGTGCCAACTCACACTGGGGTAAACAGGCCCTAAGGGGCCTCCAGAACTTTGCTCAAGTGTCAACTTTTCATGTATGGGCCTAGACAGTGAGCATCAGTGGGCGATTAAGGCGGGGGGGGGTGGAGGTTTACATTGAGCTAAAAGGGGCAAGCAGATTCACTCACTTTCTATTTTAACCTGTTAACTTTGAAAGATTCCACCCAATTTTGCTGGAGTTTATACAAGTGGATTGAGTGAAGTTCTCCTGGTAACATCACTCAACACCTTCTCAGGCTTTATAGAAATACAGACTTCAGAGAAAAAGCAGCGAGAACAAGCAGTAGGGGAGGGGAACAATCTGCACATGGGGGTGAACAGAGCTACACTTAGGATATGGGGAGCTTAACACAAGATGGGAAAGGTTATTAGGTGCAAATCCACCACCAGTTCATAATGTCAACCAAAATTGTACCAGCATGAAGCCTACCGCTGGAGTGGACTGGAGTTACAGCTGCACTAAAACATATTCAATTTATTTAAGATCTGATTTCAGAACAATATGAAAGTAGACTTACTCACCCATTTTTAAAACACCATTTATATTGAAAGATAAAGATAAATTCACTCCCTTCCTATTTTAACCTATTCACATTGAAAGATTCCCTTTTGCTGCTCAGTTTGACAACCATCCTTTACACTTATCTCCATCCACAATCTAGTTCACACATCAAAACGGATCAAATTACCAGGCAGAGTCATTTTTCTTCCCCATTCTCTGAGAAAATGAGTGGGATTTTAATCAAACTGTCTGACCAAAGATCTACACCTAAAACATTGACCTGCCTTTTCTTTTTATAGATGACGATGGACCGGCTGTGTATTTCGAGCTTCAGCGGTTTTGATTTCAGATTTCCAACATTTATTTGTGTTTTTTTCTTTGTATATCTTGCTCTGTAATTAATACGGAATCCCCACTCCAGTTGCATCACTGCTGGAAAAACTCTTCTCTCAAGTCGCTTATGATTGCACTAACTTCAAACTGCCTAGCCTTTGGCTCTCCATTTACCACGATTTGCGAAACCACTCCCTCAACTCCAACTCTGATGCCCATGTCCCGAGCAAACCTTCACCGTCTCACATCCCAGTCATTACCTCCAGTATGGCTCACATTTTTAACCCCTCAAGGGGTTCAAACTTGTGATTGTCTCGGCCATACAACTGGCTTGGTCATCCCTCACCAGATCTAACTTGACCAATGAAGCTCTACCATGCCTCTGCTAAAATGGCCCACTACTCTATGGTCATCCTGGCGGGCAAAGATAACCCTAGGCTCCTTTTCTCTACTATCGACTGTCTCCTTAAACCCCTCTACCTTACCCCCTCCACTCACCTCTAGCAAAAATTGCAAGGAGCTCATGGATTACTTTGACACTATAATGGAGACCATCCGTTCAGCTTCCTTTGCTGCTTCATCTCCTTCCCTTTGCTCACTAAGCCAAACCTTCCGCCAATCCCAACCATACTCTGGCCCTGAACACCTGTCTTTTTCTAGTTTCTCCCCCACGGTGTCTCCAATCTCATCTCATCCACGAGTCCCACTTCCTGTTTCCTCGACTCCTTCCCACTAAACTCCCGATCACCCAACTTCCCTTCCTGGCTTCCATTTTAATTGTACATCATAAACTGATCCCTCTCCTCAGACACTGTCCTCCTTCCTTTCAAAACTACCACAATTACCCCCTCCTAAAAACCCCCCACCCCTGATCCCTCTAAATTTGCTAACCACCATCCCATCTCCAATCTTTCTTTCCTATCCAAGGTTCCTGAATGTGCCATCGCTGTTAGGTCTGTGGCCACCACTCCTGCAAATCCATGTTTGAATCACTCCAATCAGGTTTCCACACCTCCCATGGCACCAAAATGGCCCTAACTAAAGTCATGAACTATATTCTCTGTGACTGTGATGCATTATCCCTCCTCATCCTGCTTGATCTCTCTGCTGTCTTCAACACACTCCTCCTCTCCATCACAAAGGCTGCCTACTTCCACCTCCATAACATCACCCTTCTCTGCCCTTACTCAACCCATCTGTTGTTGAAACCCTCACTCATGCCTTTATCAATCTGCCTCCGAGTCAGGCTGTGAGTTCAAGTCCCACTCCAGGACATAAATCTAGGCTGACAAGTCAGTGTAATACTGAGGGACTGCTGCATCGTCAGAGGTGCCATTCTTTGGATAAGATGTTAATCTAAAGGTCTTGACTGCATGTTCAAATTATGTAAAAGATCCCGTAGCAGTATTTGATGAAAAGCAGAGGAGACCTTCTGGTGTCCTGGCCAACATTTATCCTTCAACCAACACCACCAAAGCAGATTACCTGGACAATTATGTCATTGCTGTTTGTAGGACCTCGCTGTGTGCAAATTGACTGCCACATCTGCCTGCAAAACACTGACTACACTTCAAAAGCAATTTATTGGTTGTAAATCACTTTGCTAAAGATATGAAAGGCACTATATAAATGCAAGTCTTTCATTGTCACCTCCAGACTCAACTATTCCAATGCTCTCTGGTCGGCCTCCCAGCTCATCCAAACTCTGCTGTCCGTATTCTATCCCACACCAAGTCTCACTTCACCCATCACCCCTGTCTTTGCTGGCCTACATCGGCTGCCAGTGCCCTAACACCTCAAAATTTAACATTCTCATTCTCGTCTTTAAATCCCATTATGGCCTTTCACCTCCCAATCTCTGTGATGTCCTCCAGCCCTACAACCACCTCCGAACTCTTCATTCCTCTCAATCCAAATTCTTGTGTGTCCCCCCTTCCTTTGCCCTACCACAAATGGCTGTGCTTTTCAGCTGCCTAGATCCCACTTTCTAGAAATCCCTCCATAAACCCCTCCACTTCTCCAACTCCTCCTTTAAGACCCTCCTTAAAACCCAACTCTTTGACCAAGCTTTTGACCATCCCTCCAAATCTTTCTCTCCTTGACTCCGTGTCTGTCTTCCTTACACCTCATCATATATATATATATATATAAAATGGCTGTTGAAACAGACTAACCCAAGCTGAATAAATAAGTAAATATTAACAATGTTCTCTAAGCAGGGAATCAGTTAACGCTGAACTCTAGCTGTGCTGAGGAGACTTGAGCTGTCCATCTGAGCGCTCTCTCTCTCTCTCTCTCTGGGATGGGGATCTTTCAGCTGTTTCCTTCCCCGCTCCTTCCATCAGCCAAGTCCCACCCATCTCTTTAAATACAAGCCGCAGAGCAACTCCCCCTTTGCTGGGGCAGGAAACGAGAGTAGTTTGGAGCGATCAAAACATCTCGATCGACTGCAGCACTGGAGAAACAGCAAGGAGCCGCGTTAGCTGCCTGGTTTGGGGGGGGGGGGGGAGTTTTGCACTTTGTGGTATCACAAGTAGCTGCATTCGGGCTTCCGACCTTCCTGTCTGAAAGATGCGTGCTTTCTCGCCAAAAGGAACAAGCCCAACTGACGGCAATGCTGCAGGAGACGCGATATTAAATAAAAACACAGAAAGCGAAACACGAGCTCGTTGCTTCGTTACGATGAAAACAAGAGTGCACTCAGCTGAGCTAGAGTTGCACAATCCCTAAAAACAAAACAAAAATAAGTGAAACAAAACGCAACGTCAAATGGCCCGAAATCAAATGTCACATTACAGGATTATTCTGACTGCAGCCCATTGTAAATGTTGCAAAAGAGTTTGGTGACTTTCAGCTTTGGTAATTGTGCAGGACATCAAATCAACTTTGTCGGACAACTCCTGCGTTTTGATCAACCCTCCAGCTTTAAATAAAAAGACAAGTTTCTCATCATAAACTTACAGGTAGGAAGAGGTAACCCCCCCCCCCTCCCCGCCAAACCACCACCCCCCCCCCCCCCCCCAGCCCATCAATGGCCAATGGCAGCGGCCGCCTCGGTGGACCTTTAAACGCGGACAAAACAAGGCAGACTTTGGGAAAGTTTTCCCCCTTACCGCGATCAGAGTGTTGGTCCTCTGATCCGCAGCCGCCGGCGCGGCGGGCAGAGCCGAGGGGGGCTCGGGCTCGCAGGTCCTGCTCCTGAACGCGGCGTCCGGCTTGTGCTGCTGCGGCTGGTGCTGCTGCTGGGGCTGGTGCTTGGCCGTCTTCTTCGCCTTGAGCTCCAGGCACCGCTGGTGGAGCGTCAAGGTCTCCTGGCGCTCCAGTTCAATCTGTTGAGCCTGGGCTTGCTGGCGCCTCACCTCGCAGTTGTTGTGGTGCCGCCTGAAGCCCTCGATCCGCTGCCGGAGCCTCTGCACCACCGTGCTGTGCTTCGGAATGCCGCTGCTGCCGTTGTTGGCGGCGGGGTGACCGGCGATCGCGGGGCTGTTGCCGTTTGCAGCCGTGGGGGCCACGAAATCCCCCATCCTCTTTTCCCCCCCGTCAACCTTTGCCAAGACAATTATGCAGGACAACTTTTCTTGTCGCTGTATCTGTAGGTGTGTGTGTGTGTGTGTGTGTGTAAAATCTATCCAATAGCCAGCAAAATATAAAAAACACTATCTCTCTCACACACACACACACACACACACACACGTAAATCCACACAGGAACACACAAACGGCGATCTTTTTGCTGCTTTGCCTTCAGAAATAAATAAAACAACAAAAAATAAACAAACAAAAAAAAAGAATTTAAAAAAGGTTGTGCTAACTAACTCATTGCACCCCAGCGTCTCTCCGAGTTCAGCACAGTATCAATCGCTGCATTAAGCGATCGTTGAATTTCTTGTGTATATCCCACTGTTTTTTCATCAACTCCACGAAAAAGATCCGGATATTAGCGATCATCATACAACAACGAATCGTGCAAGCTTTCCTCTTTTTTTAAAACCAAAAAAAGTTTTTTTTTAGCTGTTTACATTTGCTCAGTGTTTGAAGAAGCGGATTTGCATTTGCTGGCGTCCCACGGCAATCATGGTTTTAAAAATGCTGGCTGGTTACAGGGGTGCAGAGAACATCTCAATGGGATCGCGAAACTGTGGAAGAAACGGCGAGCAGCTGCTTGCTTGCTGCCACTGCCACCGCCGCCACCACCATCACCTCCACCATGCCAGCGGACTGATCTGGGACAATCACACAGTAAACATCAGCCAGAGGCCGTGAGCAGACCCAGCGGCAGCAAGCAACACACGCCACAGAGCTGGGCTCAGCCTCGGATCAGGACTAAAGCAACACTCAAAGAAGATTTGGCTGACTGGCGGGCAGGATTTAAAACAAAACTCCGGGACAGAGTCAAAGACATAGAATCACGACTAATGCACCCAACCAAGTGGCAAACGGAACCCCTCCCTCCCTCACCAACACAACACAGTACAGACATCAGAATCACGACTAATGCACATAATGCAGGGTCAGAGAGAAACCCAGGGGCAGAGCCAAGGATTTAGAGTCAGGACTGATGTACCCAGCCAGGGCAGACATGAAATCCAGGGACAGAATCAAGATGCAGCTTCGGGACCAGTGTGACGCTAGAGGGGTAGATGGAAACTCTGGGGCAGAGTTCAGGTATCGAATCAAGACTAAAGCAACAATTACAGGGTCAGAGAGAAACTCAGGGGCAGAGTTAAGATGTTACAGAATCAGGACTAAAGCGCCCACTGAGGGGCAGCCAGATCCCTCCCCACTCCCGGATAGCATAGAAGTAGAATCTGGAGTAACAAAAAGAATTAAAGAGGCAGAGGAAAAGCTCGGGGCAGAGTAGCCATGAGGAATCAGGACTCATACAACAAAAGAGGGACAGAAAGAAACTCTGGAACAGAGTACAGATGCAGAATCACGACTAATGCAATAATACAGGGTCAGAGAGAAAGCCAGGGACAGAGTTCAGATACAGATTCACAACTAATGCATCCACACTGAGAGGCAGAGAGAAACCCCATAATGGAAATAGGATCAAGGGTAACAAAACAATAGAGAGGTAGAGGCTAAGCCCAGGACAGAGCAAAGAAGCAGAATCAGGACTAATACAACAAAAGAGAGAGACAGACAGAAACCCTGTTATAGTGTAAAGAAACAGAATCAGAAGTAATGCAACGATACAGGGTCAAAGAGAAACCCAGGGACAGAGTAAAGATACAGAATCAGGACTAATGCACCCACTGAGTGGCAGAGATAAACCCCAGGACAGCAGAGAAATATAATCAGGAGTAACAAAGCAATAGAGAAACCGAGGCAAACCCTGGGACAGAGTGCTGATGAGGATTAGGATTACTGAAATAATAAGGGCAGAGAGAGAAACCCTAGGGCACATCACAGATATATAAATGGGACCAATCCAGTAACAGTGAGGCACAGAGAAATCTGAAGGGGGTGGGTGCATGAATATAGAATCAGGATCTAGAGAGGGGCAGATAGAAATCCCAAGACAGATCAGGGACATAGAATCAGAACTATTGCAACACTATAGGGCAGAATGAAAACCTGGAACAGATTCAAGTCACCGAATGGAAGGGCAAGGCTAAACCCTGGGGCAGAGTATAGACAGGATCAGCACTGCCACAATAGAGGGACAGAGTGGGACCGCAGAGTAAAGGATTAGGAGTAACGAAGCCACTACGAGGAGACCCAAACCCCAGAATATAATACAAATGCAGAATCAGGACTATTGCAACAATTGGGGAGGGGTTGGCAAAGAGAAAATCTGTGTTACGACACAGATACACAATCAGGACTACCCATAAACTTGAGCTGATCCAAAACTCTGGTGCCTGTATCCTAACTCACACCAAGTCCCGTTCACACATTACCCTCCGTGTTTGCTGACCTACATTGGCTCCCGGTTAAGCAACACCTCGATTTAAAAATTCTCATCCTTGTTTTCAAATCCCTCCATGGCCTCGCCCCTCCCTATCTCTGTCGCCTCCTCCAGCCCGACAACCCTCCGAGAACTCTGCACTCCTCCAATTCTAGCCTCTTGCGCATCCCCAACTTTCATCGCACCACCACTGGCAGCTGTGCCTTCGGCTGCCTGGGCCTTAAGCTCTGGAATTCCTTCCCTAAACCTCTCTGCCTCTCTCCCTCCCCCTTTAAGACGCTCCTTAAAACGGCTGTCCTACTATCTCCTTATGTGACTCGTGTCAAATTTTGTTTGCTAATGCTCCTGTGAAGTGCCTTGGGCCGTTTTACTGTGTTAAAGGTGCTATATAAATACAAGTTGTTGCTTTTATTGTAATGTAAGAATAGCTGGCAGAGTGAAAATCTGGGACAGAGTTAAGTCCATATCAGGACTATCACAAGAATAGAGGTAAGCGGTGAAACCCAGAACACACCATGGATGCAGGAGTGGTATAACAAAAGAAGGGCAAGAGTGCTGACACAGGATTAGGACTAAGACAACAATAGGGAGAGCAGAGAGGAAGCCAAGTACAGAGCAACAATAGAGGGCTGCAAAAAAATGGACAGAATGCAACAACAATACAGGGTCAGGGCATAACTGCGGGATTGGGACTGCTGTAATAATTAGGGAGAACAGAGCAAAAACATGGGATTGTGTATGCTAATGGTCCAGGACAACAGGTAGAAGTTCTGCATGTAACTGGAGGGCTCCAGAGCTGCAATATGGACAACAAACCCTCAATACGCCAAAGAGCAAGACTACGAGATATGGTTTACTGGAAAAGCAGGACAAGCAGAGCACAACCTGAGGATTAGGTCTAAACATAGAACAGAGCAGCTCAACAGAAGCAGAGGATAAAACAGGGCAATCAGTTTGGCTGGGTTAGGATTAAAGCACTTGAGAAGGGAACTCTACAGGATTGGTACTAAAACATGAGACAGAGTCAGGGATACAAGATTAGGAGAAAAACACAGAAATTAGTAAAACACAATGGCTAGAACTAAATGTAGAAAAGGGAGTGGTTCTGAAAAAAATGAGCTGAACTCAAGGTGGACAAGTCACTGTGCCCTGCATCGGCGCTGCAAAGGCATTTAATTTTCGGATTCAGGAGGCCCACATGGGGCCAACCCCAACAGATGAACCATGGCGGGAGTCGCGGAGTGGCCAGAAGAGGCCAAGGTAAGTTCAGAAATGTAACTTTTCTGTGGAATCCTTGTGAGCCAAGCAGAGCAGGAATACTCCCCCGGGCCCTGGCAGGGGACTCCCCAGCCCCAGCATTGCTTCTCTCTTCGGAGAGAGAGGTAGAGAGGCGGAGAGGTTTAGGGAAGGAATAGATAGGGAGGGGCGAGGCCATGGAGGGATTTGAAAACAAGGATGAGGATTTTAAAATTGAGGCGTTGTCGGGCCGGGAGCTAGTGTAGGTCAGCAAGTTTTTTTTCGTTCATGGGATGTGGGCATCGCTGGCAAGGCCAGCATTTATTGCCCATCCCTAGGGGTGATGGATGTAACAGGGCTTGGTGTGAGTTAAGATACGGGCAGCAGAGTTTTGGATGCGCACAGGTTTATGTAGAGTGCAAGATGGGAGGCGGGCCAGGAGTACATTGGAATAGTCAAGTCTCGAGGTAACAAAGGCATGGATGAGGGTTTCGGCAACAGATGAGCTGAGGCAAGGTCAGAGTCGGGCGATGTTACGTGGGTGGAAGTAGGCAGTCTTGGTGATGGAGTTGGAAGTTCATGTGGTTGGAAGCTCATCTCAGGATCATAAGAGCATAAGAAATAGGAGCAGGAGTAGGCCATTTGGCCTCTCGAGCCTGCTCCGCCATTCAATGAGATCGTGGCTGATCTTCTACCTCATCTCCACTTTCCTGCACTAGCCCCATATCTCTTGATTCCCTTAATATTCAAAACTCTATTGATCTCTGTCTTGAATATACTCAATGACGGAGCCTCCACAGCCCACTAGGGTAGAGAATTCCAAAGATTCACCACCCTCTGAGTGAAGAAATTTCTCCTCATCTCAGTCCTAAATGGCCGACCCCTTATTCTGAGACTGTGAGCCCTGGTTCTATGCTCTCCAGCCAGGGGAAACATCCTCCCTGCATCTACCCTGTCAAGCCCTGTAAGAATTTTGTATGTTTCAATGAGATCACCTCTCATTCTTCTAAGCACAACGCCAAAGTTGCAAACAGTCTGCCTGGCTCAGCTTCAGACAGTTGCCAGGGAGAGATGGAAACAGTGGTCAGGGAGCAGAGTTTGTGGTGGGGACCGAAGACAATGGCTATGGTCTTCTCAATATTTAATTGGAGAACATTTCTGCTCATCCAGTACTGGATGTCGGACAAGCAGTCAGACAAATCAGTGACAGTGGAGGGGTCAAGACAGGTGGTGGTGAAATAGAGCTCAGTGTCATCAGCGTACATGTGGAACCTGATGTGTTTTCGGATGATGTCGCTGAGGGGCAGCATGTAGATGAGAAATAGAAAGGGGCCCAAGGATAGATTCTTGGGGGACTCTAGAGGTAATGGTGTGGGAGTGGGAAGAGAATCCATTGCAGGTGATTCTCTGGCTACAATTTGATAGGACCACTGCTTTTCTTGATATATATTTATGACTTAGGCTTGGGTGTACAGGGCGCAATTTCAAAATTTGCAGATGGCACAAAACTTGGAAGTATAGGTGAACAGTGAGGAGGATAGTGATAGACTTCAAGAGGACATAGACAGGCTAGTGGAATGGGCGGACATGTGGCAGATGAAATTTAATGCAGAAAAGTGCGAAGTAATACATTTTTGTAGGAAGAACGAGGAGAGGCAATATAAACCAAAGGGTACAATCCTAAAGGGGGTGCACGAACAGAGAGACCTGGGGGGTATATATGCACAAATCGTTGAAGGTGGTAGGGCAGGTTGAGAAAGCGGTTAATAAAAGCATACAGGATCCTGGGCTTCATAAATAGAGGCATAGAGTACAAAAGCTGAAGTGCTCTTGCAGAGAGCTGGCACAGGCTTGACTGGCTGAATGGCCTCCTTCTGTGCTGTAACCATTCTAATGATTCTATGATAAGAATGGAACCAGGCAAGGGCAGTTCCACCCAGCTGGTCGACGGAGGAATGGCGTTGGAGGAGGATGGTGTGGTCAACTGTGTCAAAGGCTGCAGATAGGTTGAGAAGGATGAGGAGGGATAGTTTACCATGGTCACAGTCACATAGAATGTCATCTGTGACTTTGATAAGGACCGTTTCAGTACTGTGGCGGGGGCGGAAACCTGATTGGAGGGATTCAAACATGGAATTGCGGGAAAGATGGACGCGGATTTTGGAGGCAACAACATGTTCAAGGACTTTGAAGAGGAAAGGGAGGTTGGAGATGGGGCGGTGGTTTGCAAGGACGGATGGGTCAAGGGTGTGTTTCTTGAGAGGGGTGATGACCAATGTTCCCTCTAAGCTGTGCGGCCATGCAGTAATGGGAAAGGTCCCGCGCAGGCCGTTCACTGGCTTCTCCATTGTAAATACCGTACATGTGTGGAAATTTAAAGGGATCGTGTGCTTAAAGAAACAGGCCGCGCAGAACAAAGTGCAGCTTACAGGGAACATTGGCGATGATGGCAGATTTGAAGGGGAGGGGACAGTACCCGAGGAGAGGGAAGCGTTAACAACATCAGCTAACATGGGGGCCAGGAAGGAAAGTTGGGTGGTCAACAGTTTGGTGGGAATAGGGTCAAGGGAGCAGGAGGTGGGTCTCATGGACAAGATGAGCTCGGAGAGAGCATGGCTGGAGATGGAAAAGAATCTAGAGAAAGATGTGAGGATGTAATGTATGTAATACGAAGCGATACAGATCAGAAGGTCAGCTGTTGGATTCCTCACCTGTGCTGAATTATCTGATCCCAGTCAGGGCAGGAGGAAAAGAAAAAAAAGTGAAGTTTCCCCTCTTGATCACTATCACATACCCTTTGCTAAAAAGCGGACAGCAGGCGAGGTCAGGATCGGGTATGACTCTGAAAAATTAGCTGCTGACATGAACTATTTAAAATCACAGATGAAAAAATGACCAAGTAGCCATGGTCCAGAGCAAATCTGCAAGGTTTAGGCTAAAGCCACACTAGTGGGAGCACATCAATAGGACTATCTCACAGGCACAAGATAGAACAGACCTACAGGACGTTTTTAAACCGGCTCATATCGAAAATATAGAACAAAATTACAACTGCAGGATCAGGGCAAAACACAGTAGCTCTGGACTGAGACACAGGCACAGCCTAGATGTACAAACCTAGGAATAAATATACACTAAGGCAACTTTACAAGA
Source organism: Somniosus microcephalus (assembly GCF_052327205.1). Taxonomy (NCBI): domain Eukaryota; kingdom Metazoa; phylum Chordata; class Chondrichthyes; order Squaliformes; family Somniosidae; genus Somniosus; species Somniosus microcephalus. Next base: position 41,652,961 of record NC_140988.1, read on the forward strand.
TCAGGAATGAGATAAAATATGGGACAGATCAGTTGAAAAGGAATGTATTGCACACACAGGATACAGTGGATCTGCAGGATTGACAAAATATAGCATAGGATCAGATAAATATAGATCAGGACTAATCTAGGGCAGAGCATGACATGGTGGATCACAAAGGCATTACAGGATTAGGACAAAAGAAGGTGAGCAAACCAAATCAAAAGAACTGGACTCAGAAATTGTGATAGAGAAGCTCTAAAGGCTCAGGACTAAAACATGGGACAGAGTAATTTCTCAAGGATCAGGATTAAGCAATGTTACTACACGAACGGAGCAAAAGCATGCGGCAGAGCCAGATGCAAAGGATCAAAAGTGGGATAGATAAAAACCACTAACATTATAATGCTGGATAGAGTACATCCATAGGATCAGAATTTAACTGTGGGATAGACTAGAACAGTCAGGCAAGTGGGAAGCACTATCATGTAAGCACGAAAACATGTGACAAAAGCAAATGTAAAGGTCCAAATCCAATAAAAGGGAATAGAGCAGAGATGGGCTGAGATGATTGGTCTCCAACAGCCACAACCATCTTCCTTTGTGCCAGGTATGACTCCAGCCATTGGAAGGTTTTCCCCTGATTCCCACTGACTTCAGTTTTACTAGGGCTCCTTGATGCCACACTCAGTCGAATGCTGCCTTGATGTCAAGGGCAGTCACTCTCACCTCACCTCTGGAATTCAGCACTTGCATCCATGTTTGGACCAAGGTTGTATGAGGTCTGGAACCAAGTGGTCCTGGCAGAACCCAAACTGAGCATTGGTGAGCAGGTTATTGATAAGTAAGTGCTGCTTGATAGCGCTGTTGGCGACGCCTTCCATCACTTTGCTGATGATGGGCAGTAGGCTGATAGAGTGGTAATTGGCTGGATTGGATTTGTCCTACTTTTTGTGGACAGATGAAGACTTAGTTACAATATGTGAAACAATGACGTTTATGAACATAACTATAGTGAAGGATGTTCTCTGGCCATTCTTACTTGAGTTTGTCACCATCACACCAAGGTCTTAACAACAATCTGCAAATGTTTAGCACATCTTGGGAAACTGGCAGTGAAAGGATTTTCCTAACTTACGATGAAAATGCCAATCTCCCTTAACCTCAGGCATTGTTGACACGACTTCTCATTGAGTCTTGTTGCCATATGAGGGAGGAAGCCAAGGTGCTGCTGCACTGAGGCTAATGGAAGTCCTGAGCCTGAATATCCACCCAGCAACAGTGAGGGGGTGAGAAGAAGAGTTTCCTTCATTAGTTGGCTATTTATTAGAGAATTCAGAGGTGTCAACCCCAATGAGAATGGGAAGAAAAAATGTTGCTGCTCTTGTCCTGAATTCTGTATACAATTGACAATGAAAAATGGACGTGTCAGCTGAGTGATGAAATGTGTGAACAGATCTACACCCCACAAGAGAAGGGGTTTCTCTTTAATTTGCTTGGTATCATGCTACATCAGGCACACAGTAAGGACACAAAGGGGAAGCTTCACCAAATACTACTGAGTGTGCAGCATAATGAGAGCTGGGAGAGAGAGGGTGGAGCTGTTGCCATTGGTGTCTGTGCCATGACCCACTTTGATGACACCCTCAGTAGCCTGGAGGAGTTTGCTAATTCCAACAGGTTTAAGAGAACTAAAAGTTTCTTCACCTTTCTTAGGGCTAGGCCTTATCTGGATTTACGGATAAAGCTGAGAGGACATTGATTCTGAGCTATGGGAATGTGACACTATGCACCTGAGGAACTTGTTCTGTCCAGAATAGAGATCCATATTTTGCCAGTTGTGGTTAACCAATTAATTACAAGTGGACAGGGGATAAAGGCTGAATCCAAGGATCGCACACTAAACCGAGCCTAATAATGACTGTGACTCTGATAGCCACATCCCTACATTCCAATTGCCAGAGTGTTTCCTTCAACTTCAGCAGGAAAAGTGAGTTACTGACCTTATTGAGGCTGATTCACCAGAACTGCTGCAGAGCCCTGCTCAACAATCAGCCATGAACACCTGTATGTATCTCATACAACTGCACAAGCAAGTTAAACTGACACCTCACAATTAAATCAAACCTGCTTGACCAGCGTTTTGAGCTTGGCGCTTTGAGAACCAGCCGATGACAAGGATATAAATGTTAACACCAAAAAGACCAAGGCACTTCATGCTGAAACAACAATTTGCCCTGCAAGGCCTTCTGAAGCAAATATTACATCAGGACTTAGCCCTTGAAGGTCTTCATGCCATATTCAAGCAGGTGGAAGAGTGGATAATGTCAACAAAGGATCACAAATGAGAGAGACATGGACACTACTTTAGAGCGGCTGAAATTTACTTGGAGGAGCTTAATGTTAGAAATGTAGTGCCACTAAATTATTTGGGCTCACTGATTATGCGGCTGATGTCATGCTGCACAGACACATTTCTTCCCTTCCGGCAGATGGCCTTGGACAGTTTGTTCATAATCCTGTCCGTTCTGTTATCTTATAAGGGTATACTAATCTGGATCTGCAAAAGGAGCAGCTAGAGATTCTGAAAACAGTCGGAGAACACTTAGTTAGCTCTCCTCCGTCAAACACGCTATCAGATTATAGAGCTTGCCCCATGACCAGCTGGGCAACTTGCTCTTCATGGTCTTCAAAGGACTGGTCGACCAACATCCAGTGCAGCCATTGTCCTCATGAAAACCATTATTAAAAGGCATGGCTGTGGGCTTCAGATATACTTGAAGCTTACTGAGGATTTGATTGCCGTCAATCCCTTACAAGGAGCTGAAACTTTCAGTTCTACGTACTATGCCATTCTGGTTTCACACAACACATGAACAGGTGTGTTCTGTCTCCTCACATACCCTGTTTCTTTGGACAAGTATGTCAGTGGCATTTGGAGATCACTGGCAGAGGAGACAGAATTGGCCATCAGTACAGTGAAAGAAATGCTAAACAAAATGAACAAACGGTTACCATGTATAGAAAGAAGAAGCTGCCCTGTCTGTAGAATGTGACACAATATTCAATTCTTGAATCCCTGACTGCTGTGTGTGCTGTGCATGAGATCATAACCAAGTCCCAGGCTGCAGACGCTGTAATCAAATTATACCCTCAATTATTCAGCAGCCTGCTCGTCCATCTCAGCTCCTGTGTCAATGTTCATCTGCCTAAGGATTTTGTTCCCAATTGTGAATCAAAGCAGAGAGAATTGTCAGCTGAGCCTCAAACATCTAGAAGCAGAGATGTCTGTGTAAACTGTGTAGAGACACTTAGGCCTAGAAATTCATTATAGCCACTTTTGGGGTGGTAAAGTCGGGCGGCCGCTAAAGTTTGCGCCCATCAGGGGAACCCTCAGCCGCGGCAAGCCATGCCAATGTAGGGGACACGTCTTCCCTGGAGGGAAGCCTGGGGGAAGTGTCGGAGGGGAGTGTAGCTCCTGGGACCAGCGGCCTGCAGCAACGCGGGAGGGGGGTGGAAGCTCAGCGGCCTTCTCCCCAGAGGGGGGAAGGGTCGGAGGGGAGTCCAATTGCTGGGCCCAGCGGCGTCCAGCAACGCAGGAAGGGTCGGGCAGCTCGGTGGCCTTCTCCCCAGTGGGAGAGTCCGGCCTCCAGTCCGGAGACGGTCACCGCCGAGGAGCTGCGCCTCCTCAAGGACATGTCCGCGGACTCGGAGCGCCGGCACACGGAGCTCATGGGGGTAGTGGCACGGATGCCTGAGGCCATCGAGTCCCTGTCTCGGAGTGTGACCGAATTCGGGGCCTCACTGGCCACGAGTTTGGCGGAATTCGGGGCAGATCAGGCAGCGAGTCGGGCGGAATTCGTGGCAGCTCAGGCAGCGACTGGCCAGGTGATCAGTGGTGCCGTGTAGTCACTGGCTGCTCTGATGCGGTCACAGAACAGGGCAACACGGGCACTCACTGCTGCCACACTCGCTGCGTCAGCCAGGCATCGCCAGGGCACCCGCCGCGCTGCAGCAGCACAGCGGTCTGTCCCTCGGCAGATTGCTGCGCATGCTGCAGTGCTGGCCAGGGCGAGTGCCAGTGTCTCAGGCGACCAGCGAGCGCCTGCCATCCGCCAGCTTCCCCCATTCCTCCAGCCGCCACTGCCACTCCCCCAGTGGAGCTGCCACGAGCTGCTGCAGCGACTGATGCTGCCCAGCCACAGCTGCAGCATTCACCAGCCGGCCCCTCGAGGGCCAGACCTCGTCTAGGCCGACCCCCAAGGGCATCTGCCGTCACGACATGTGCCCCTCAGGAGCCTTCCCCCAGCCTTGCAGCAGCCACTGGCCTCACTTTGAGGAGGAGCAGCAGGGCGTGCAGGGGCCGCCAAAGTTTGCAGAAGGCATCGCCCTCGCGGGCCACAAAGTAGAGGGTGTGGCCAAATGTTTTGTTTTTTGGAATGGGTGTTTTGTGAAGGCCGAGGATGAAGGCCATTTTTGTTTACATCTTTTGTTAATGCTCCCCAGGTTGTGGGAGTGAGTCATGTGTGTGAGTGTTTTTTGGGGGTTTCGTCTGTTTTTGGTTTTCATGTGGGAAGGGCCCTGAGTTTGTACAATAAACCATTTTCTTTATTCAGATTGTCCATGTTTGATCTTTGAAGTGTTTGTTGCCTTAACCGGCTGAGGGCTTGCGGAGCGGCTGCAATCATGTTCTATCATTAGCACAAGCCATTCCCTGACAGGGGGCCTAGAAGTGACGTTCAATAAGCCACCGACGGGCGGCCCTTGGACCTTCTGCCTCCCTCCTGGGCTGGTACTCCTCCTCCTCCTCCTCCTCCTCATGCTCCTCCTGCACCTCCTCCTGAGGTGGTGGTCCAACGTGAGGTGGCAGTGCCTGAGTCCTGCGGATAGCCAGGTTGTGCAGCATGCAGCAAACGACAACGAATTGGGAGGCTCGCTCCTGCGAATACTGGAGGGCTCCACCGGAGCGATCCAGACAGCGGAACCGTTGCTTCAGGACGCCGATTGTTTGTTCGATGATGTTCCTGGTCGCTTGATGGCTCTCGTTGTATGCCTCTTCAGCAGGGGTCCTGGGCGCGCGGAGCGGGGTCATGAGCCAGGTACACAAAGGATAGCCTTTGTCCCCGATAAGCCATCCTCTTCGGTGAGGCTGTGCCTGGAACATGTCAGCCACAGTTGTCTGTCGCAGGATAAAGGCATCGTGGCTGCTGCCTGGAAAGCGGGCATTGACAGCTAGGATGCGCTGCCTGTGGTCACACACCAGCTGTACGTTGAGGGAATGGTAGCCCTTCCGGTTGCGGTAATCCTCGGCATGCTCCAGAGGTGCCCGCAAAGCCACATGTGTGCAGTCAATGGCGCCCTGCACCATGGGGAAGCCCGCTATTCTTGCAAATCCCACTGCACGCTGCTGCTGCTTGTCCAGGGTCATGGGGAAGGAGATGAATTGACGTCTCCTTCTGAAAAGGGCATTGGTCACCTGGCGGATGCAGCAATGCACGGCGAACTGGGAGATGTTAGCGATGTCCCCAGCAGCGGATTGGAAGGAGCCGGTGGCATAGAAGTTGAGAGCCACCGTCACCTTCACTGCCACCGACAGAGACGTCCTGCGCCTCAGCTGTGGACGCAGATCTCTGTGAAGCAGCTGGCAGATCTCTGCAACCACCTCCCTTCTGAATCGCAGCCTCCTAACACACTGCGCGGCAGACATGTTGAGATAGGAGAACTGCTGGCGGTATTCCCTGAGTGGGTAAGGCCTCCGTTGCCGACGCCTGTTGCCCCCTCTGCGTCTAGCCAGGGCTGCCACTCTCTCACGGCGTCTGTAAGCCCTTCGGACATAATGCTGAAACTCAGCGTTGGCACCCAATGCAGCCCCCATAATATGCTGGCAAACACTGAGATCTCAATGAAGGCAAAGAGAATTGCAAAGCTCTGGCCTGAAACCAAAAATACCTGTCCTAGTGTTGGGCCAAAGCAGTAAGCTCTCTTCCTTGGTCTCTCTCCAAAAATCCGTTGCACAAGAGTGAGTGCTGCAAAATGGCTACCCTTTATAGTGCAGGGTAAGTGCCCTTTAATTTGCGCTCCCCGCGGCCCGCCTCGGCTGTGTACCGTTCCACTTCACAGTCGTTCGGGCCGCCAGGCGCACAATGGGGCGGCGCGAGTGAAGTTCCGGTTCCGGGCGCACAAAGGGCGTTGCACGATGAAATGACGTCATGATCTGCGCGCGCAGATGAGCGCGCGCAATGACTTTGCGCCGGCGCTAAATGTCTACTGAAGTTGGGGCGAGGCGCAGATCGCGCTGCGCCCAGGCGCTAAGCGCCTAGCGCTCGAGATCTACTCCTCCTAAGGCGCTAACGGCTGGCGCAGCCAACTGAATTTCTAGGCCTTATAGCCATGCTGAGTCAGGCAAAAAACGAGGAAGGGGTATATAATGTAGGCTGGGAGCAGATGATGGACGTACACAAGTACCACAAGGGGGTTATTCTGCTGTCTAGAGCAATGGTCAGATATGCTGGCCCGAGTGTGACTGGGATTGTAGAACAGCTCGCACCTCTCAACCTTACTATACAAGAGTGTCAGAAAGTTACAATGGCCACCATCTTTGGAGAGATTTTAAAATCTCTACTTGTTTCATACCTGCATCTCACAGACACCATAGTGAGCAGATTGTTTTCATGTCTGCTTTATCCCTCTCCAGTTACTGTGTAAGAGGCTCGTGGAACGTTACAATTGGAATTCCTCATAGGATAGAGAAATATTCTCACTAAGTGCTGTGTGCAATGAACGGTCTGATGGGAAACAAGGAGAATGAACATGAGGTGCAGTCATTCCTCTTTATGCACTTAAATCAGTTGGAAGCAAAACCATCAGACCCTTTCTAATCAGTATCGTCACCAAGATTCAACTATTCTTTGAGGCTGAAGCATTTAGCATGTTGGAAATGGAGTTAAGTATGGAAATGGAGATTCCAAATCCTACTTCTTCCAACAGATTCTTCTGAAGCTGGTTCACTTGTTGTTGCACCTGGATGAAAAGAGCAAGGCGATCACTAGGTATTGTAACTTAACATTGCGTTTGGACGCCTCACTTATTGGCTCAAGCGAGACATCTTCAGTGAGTCAGAAGTATTTAGGAGAGCCCACCCTGAACTACAGAAAGTTCCTGAGAGACAGTTCAAGACAATTAATTTAAGACTTCCCTGAAAGTAACTAAGGAAGAAGGGAAAGTAAATTTGGAGAGAAAATATAAGGGAAAATATTGGAACATTAAAATAGATCATAAGTTCAGTAACACAATTAAATCAGACCCAGTCAAACATTTGAAGCAGAAGGAAATAGGAAAAAAGTGTGAGTGACGGTGTAGAGTGGATTGATTGATTGATTTGTGTAGGCCCATCATATTTGACCATTATAGTCGACTGATCAAGTTTACCATATGCTATTCCTCTTAAAACAGTACATAACTGCTGGCAAGATGAGTGTGTTGTTGACTGTAAAACCAGTTGTACACAGTCAAAGGCACTTTAAATACGTTCCTGTGTAAAGTTAGTGTTCTGAATGTTTAAAGTGCTGGTGAGCAGAGTGCATGTTATCAAATGTATATCAACCCAGCTGGTGTTACAGTCCACAATATGCTCTGCTCAACAGCAATTTAAACATTTAGAACTCTAATTTTAAAACAGGAGTGTTTCTAAAGTGCTGGTGAGCAGAACAAGTGTTAAATGGTTTCTCTACAATTCGCAGCACGGTTCACTGGATAGCAGAGCAGCTTTTTTTTTCAAATTTCCTCCATAAGTGGGGAAAGGAAGAGCATCGAGCAGGAAAAGGTACAGCATGTGCTCAGGGCAGGCTGGCAAGGAAAGGCAGAGCACCAGGAGCTACACAGTACTTCCATCAGAAGATGCCAGTCTTTGCTTTGTAAACACAAACAGATAAACAGTATTAATCACATTGATTTCTTCAGTGCAGGAAAGGATTTCACAGCTTGTTCCTAGCTCGCTCCGTGAATGGCTATGAAATTCTTTCTTGTACTGAAACAATCAACTGTGATTAAGGGTACAGTACCATGAATGTGATCAATACAACAGAACCACAATGATCATTATAAGTGAATACTAAGGTAGTGCAAGAAGATAGGCGCACCACCTATGACAAGTTAATATTTACCTGCATTCAATTTGAATGAAACATTTTAGTGAGCTTTTTATTATTGAAGTTATTTATCTATATATTATAATAATAGTGATTATTGATAGTTAATTAGTGGATCTTTAGAATTTGTGGCTAATCTTGCTATGATTTCCATATTTCTACTGCTGGTTCTGGCCAGGTACCAGAGGACTATTGGGTAGTGGTGGTATTCACAGAGCCATACCCCAGCAGGAATCACCATCTTCTGGAGAAGGTGGAAAAAGTGAGGGGGATGAGGGGGGTGCAGGTGATGTGCGGGAACACAATCATGGTTTTACAAGACTGAGATTTTTTTAAAAAGAGAGAAATAAGGAATTCTACAGAATCAGAACTAAAATATGGGATGTAAGCTTTCTTACAGGAAGTGGAATAAAATGCTGGACAGTGCAGAAAAAAATCTTTACAAGATCAGGACTAAAAGAAAATACAGAATTGATGTACAATATTGGGTCAAACCCCCACAGCAGAGAACTCTTACATAGATCATAAATATAAGATAGTCACTAATAAATCCAATAGGGAATTCAGGAGAAACTTCTTCGCCCAAAGAGTGGTAAGAATGTTGAACGTGCTAGCACAAGGAGTAGTTGAGGCAAATAGCATAGAAGCATTTAAGGGGAAGCTAGATAAGCACACGAGGGAGAAAGGAATAGAAGGATATGTTGATAGAGTTAGATGAAGTAGAGTGGGAGGAGGCGCATGTGGAGCATAAATGCCAGCATAGACTAGCTGCTCTTAATTCTTATGAATGGCCTGTTTCTGTGCTGTACACTCGAAGTAACTTGATGGATTGGGACGAAAATACACAGTAGAGCTTTACGGGATCTGGACTAAAAAAAAAAGCACAGGACACTGCAGATCTGTATGACTAATAGTAAAAATGGGATAGTGCAGTTTTAGAAGAGTGGGCATAAAGCACAGAACAGCTTATGGGGAAAGAAGGAAAGAAATATTTATTTTTATGATATGGATTAAGAATAAAACATGAGATGCTACAGGATTGCAATGAAAATGGCATACACCAATATTACAGTACTGTATCTAGATCATTTAGGATCAGAGCGAGATCTACAGGATAAGAACTGGTACATTGGACAGAGCAGATCAATAGGGCTGGGCATGAAGTGCAGACTATAGCAGCTTTACTGTCACTAAAAGATTGGACAGAGCTAACAAAATAGAAATTAAAACACAAGACAAAATAAGGGTGATTTTCCCAGGGTTGATAGGATTGAAAACCCAAAATGTCAGGTCTCCGTCCTACTTGCACTTGATGTGCATTTCCTGGGTATACAAGGCGTGGACAAGAGACCCCTGCCAAGAAACATTTAAAGTCAATACAAATTATGTGGGGTGGTGGCATTCTCGGGAGATTCTGCACTGAAGACTGCCAATGCAAACTGGGCATTAGAAGTTGTGGGTTGACGGATTAATCAGTAGGCCAAAAGGCCTGGAGTTTGTACTGCTACAGGCCTTTAAAGCCTGAAGCAGCGCATAATCTTCCTCTGCGATTTGGAGTGAACGTCAATTCCCCAGGTGGTCGTGCTGCCTAGCACTCGTCCAGAGTGTTTAGAATAGCTGAACCCAGAAATATCTACATCCAGGAAAGTCTGAGCTTGAGAAAAGCACACAACCCAACTTAGGCTGGGGAGGAAAGTCTGGGCCAACAGCCCATGTGACAAACAAGACAGGACAGATTCAGCTCTACAGCATCACGACCAAAAATTGGACCAAACAAATTAATTGGATTAGGACTAAAACACAAAATATAATCTGCACAGAATTGAATCTAAGCTATTAGAGCAAGTTGATGATTTAAATGGCGAGAGATTGAAAAACCATCATGAGATGAAGTAGCTATAAGATTGGGACTAACACATGGGACATGGAAAGGATAACAGTGAAGGTCCAACAGAAATATAGAGAAAAAGGTGACAGAATCTGATATAAAATATCTAGCCCAAAAATGAATAAATGTGACTAAAGGTTCTGGACTTTTAAAACATCAGGCATACCAAATCTACAGAAGTTTAACTAAAAAAGCTTATCTGAGAAATCTATAGTAACTGGACCATAACATGGGATACAGCAGCTCTACAAGTCTGGAATTTAAACATGGCATAGAGCCCTGTGCTCACAACTCCAATTTGTCTTTTAATAAAATAATGTTTGTAGCATTATAGTAGCTAAAACTTTGATGTGTGTGTGTGTGTTTGTGCTGAGCCAGGGGTGGTGGTGGGTTTGGTTGGGGAAAGAGTTGTTGCTGCACTGAGCAAGATTTAAGTGAATTCTTCTGTGCTGAGGAATTTCTGCGTTACCTGAGAGCTCTGCAGACTAACTCTGTTGGATCAAGACTAAAACATGGGATGGAGCATCTCCAATTGGACTGGATTGACAGTGTGTCAACTTAACCCAACTGGTAGGGTTCTTTCTCTGACTCAGAAAGTTGTAGGTTGAAAGCCCACACTGGGACTTAAATAAATAATCTAAACTGATAGCCCAGTGCAATACTAAAGACTGCATGGCGGGAAGTGAGTTCCTCAGATGAGACATTAAATGGAGATGCATCTGGCGTATGTTAAAGATCCCATAGCACTTTTTGAAGAAGAGCAGTAGTTCAGTCTCCTAGTATTCTGGCTAACATTCCACCTTTACACAATATTATAAAATACGGGACAGAGCGAGCTATACTAGATTGGGGCCAAAATATGTTATAAAGCACCTCTAAAAGATCAGGACCATAACATCAGATGGAGTAGTTCTATACAAATTGGATTACAGTGTGGGATAGGATCATGTCTACATATCCGTTTACTTCTTCTTCTTCTTCTTTCGCATGGTAGTAGCAAATCAAA